>NC_134248.1:11262500-11887500 GCF_965152275.1 Natator depressus
AAATAGTTTTCTATTTATATGAAAAGGGGTACTGGTAGGTCAAAATAGAGCCCAAACTTGGGATTTGAAAAAGTTTGTTTTTACAAAACCTAACAAAAATATTTCCAAGGTTATTTTTATTATTGCTGCAAAGAATAAAGTTTATTTTAAAGAATAAGATTCCTTTTCAGCATTTTTGTAATATAGATGAACCAGAAAGTGAAATTATAGGAAACAAATATGAACTTGACTAGTCTAAGTTCATTATTTACTTTTTTGCAAATCAGAACAAGAACAAATGGATATAAAACTGGCCATGAACAAATTCAGGGTGAAAATTAAAAGGAGGTTTCTAACCATCAGAAGGGTGAGGTTCTGGAACAGCCTCTCAATAGGAGTTGGTACAAACAACTTAATTAGTTTTAAGGGAGAGCTGGACAAATTTATGAGAACTGTATGATAGGATTCCTTGTGATGGTGGAAGTAGGTCTCACTTCTGGTTTATGTCATATGTTCCTAAAGCTCATGCATCTGGGTTTCAGCTGGCAACCGACGGGGATCAGGAAGGAATTCCGCCCCCAATGTATTCTGTGAGAATTTTGTTATCTCTTTCCTTTGACGCATCAGGGATGACCATGGCTGGAGATGGGACATCGGTGGGGTGGGCCAAGGTTCTGAGGTGGCACCAACTCCAAGCATTCTCTTTCTCAAATGTTTGGGTGACTGATTCTTGCTCATATGCTCAGGGTCTAACTGATTGCCATATATGGGGTTGGGAAGGAATTTTCCCACCTGTCAAATTGGCAGTGACCCTGGAGGTTTTTCACCCTCCTCTGCAGCATGTCAGTCACTTGCCAGGCTTATCTGGATATATCTCATGTAATCATTTCCCTGCCATTACAAGGGCCTTGAGTAATGGTGTACCTTGGTCCTTCCTAGTCTTCTGTGGATCCTAATATTTGGGTCTCATTTGGGTTTCATGGTGTTGGTGGCCTGTGATATACAGGTCAGACTAGGTCCCTTCTGACCTTAAACTCTATGAAATTATTTCCGGTTTTATCTAAAAATGTAACCCAGGGCAGGAAACACATCATTTTTAACCTGAAAGAGTCCTTTTAATGAGTGTTATATATTTCTATACACAAAGAGAATGCATGCACCATTAACCTACACTCCAAATCAGAACTGTCATTTAAAAAAATAAATAAATTACTTTTCTATTTTTCCCTAAATACTGAGGAGCACCTTAGACCAGACAGAAACTTTAAATGTTTCCCTCTAAAGTTTTCCACCCACAGTTGTTTGATCGGAATGTGAACTCTCTTTGTCTAGACGTTGTCCAATCTGCTCTTTATTTTGTTGCATGTTTCGACAACAAATACAAACATTCTTAAAATAAAAAATACATTTTCAGTCTAAATGATTGATTTTAGTTTAAAGAAAACACCACATGAAAGAACAGCAGTAAAGAGCACAGCGTACATGCATCTCTTTTGCAACATGCTGCAGCAACTCTGGGAACACTATGGCTGTTGTCTCTGCACGCAGAGGTCCTTGAGACATAAAGATGCAGCACACAGAAAACGAGGGGATTGCAGTTTCATAGCTACATGCATCACAACTGGGTTTTGTAATTACAACAGAAGCTTTCCAAACTTACAACTGGGGCTCAGACTACAGTATGCTGTGCCTTTAACCAGGCTGAGGCTGGGTTCCAGGACCTGGTCAGCCATGTTAACTTTACTTGTGTATTCTGCCCTGTGCCAAGGAGTGGAGGTGCTTTCTGGAGCAGACTTCATCTGAAACAAAGGCAAACTATTAGTGAAAATCCCTGCTGAAGGGCTGACCCAGCAATCCACTGATGATTTGTTGTCAGAAGCAGCCCTGGCAGTATTGCTGGCCAGGGCAGAAAATGTTTTTAGTGCCCCATATTGTGGCTAAAGAAAACAAAAAAACACCAAAGAAAAACAGACAGCCAATCAGCCAAGTGGAGAGAAAAAATACCACCAAAACTGTTGGAACTTGCCAGTAAGGGCAAACACCTTCCTTGCCCATCCCTAGAACTGGGCCTGCTTGTTGTGTTGTCATAATGGGGATCCATTTTGAAAAGGAGCTTTGTCCTTCGCTGGCTCAATATGCAATTGAACCTCTACAGAGTGAAGCTTGGGAAGCCCCCAAAGGGAAGCGAGTGCCCCAGGTCACTCCGCAGCATCACCTTTGGTCAGTCCTTGGGCTGCGGCGGGAGCTCCATCCAGCCCTCCTCAGCTTGGGCCTTAGAGGGGAGCATATAAAAGGGGGACAAATGTGGGGGAGAGAATCTACAAAGACCCCCATTCTGGTTAAAATCCTCCCCTCTCTGATTCCACCAGGGAAACAATCATCCATTCCCGGTCAAGATGGCACAAAATATAAAATCAGTATTGGGAGTTAGAGATTACATTATTACAAATTGATAATTTTAATTATGCCTTCTGTTTGCCAATCAGAGTAGATACATTAATTCACAGGTGTTAAGGTTTAAAGGAACCATTAACAACATCTAATCTGACTTCCTATACAAAGTGGCCAGAAAATTTGGCAGAAAATGATTCCTGCATCAAGCCCATACCTTTTGGGATTAACTAGTGAATATCTTTTAAAAAGACATCCAACAGTTGGGAGTAGGTCCCTAAAGCAGACTAGTATCAATAGGGGTGGAACTATGGTGTTGATAAATGAAGTCACTGTGGGTGACACTCATAGGGAGAGGAGGAGCAGTTGTAGGCAAGCTAGGAACCTTTAGAAGTGCACCAATACCCAGAATACAGCTTGCATGTTTATTTTGTTTGTCTACTTAGATTGTAAATTGAGTGGGGCAGGCCCCATGTCTCCTTTATAATCTGAGTACACAGTGTGAGCACACACCCAATGAATAATAAAGGCAGTAGGTTACAATGAAGAGAAATGGGGACAGGTAAGTGTCAATGTGGGGAACTGGCTCAGCAGTCATTTAGTGCCTCAGCCTGTCCCACTGAAGTCAATGGGAGCCCTTTGAGAGTACTTGAATAAATCCAGAGGTCATACTGGATGCCTGGGGTGTGGTGCACAGAGATTGGCCCAGTTACTGAGGCCGCTAATTCCCAACCCAAAGGTTTTGGTGGGGCTTAGCCCCATGCTTCTGGTTCCTCAAGCCTATCCCTGCTCTTAAACCAATAGGGGCAAGAACCAGTCAGACTTCTCCACTCTCACTTTCTCATTCAGTTTTCTTTCCATTTCTCTCTTCTATCGGTCTCCCATCCTGGCTTTTTCTCTGTCCATTCCTTTTCTCTTCTGCCGCCCTACCTTTTCCCCTCCCCCCCTTGCTGCACTTTGTGAACTGCTGCTGCAGTGCTGAAGTCCAAAGTTCAGTAACTTGCTAAGCACACGGATAAATATGAACCTTGGAGAATTTACACTGCTCCAATGTAAACAGATAGTCAAGGGTCCCTTTATCAGCACTGGCTCAGGACAGTTGTGGGGGGTCTGAAGTGGCTCATTTTTGTATTTTGTTTTTTTGGGGGGTGCAAAGGCGGGAGTCTATGCCATTCCCACTCTGCTGACAGTCGGGCGTGTTACCTCAGGAACATGGTGTAGGGAAGGCTGAAGGCAGAACGTGCTGAAACTCAAATCCAAGGGACACCAGACTGAAGACCATGGTCTCTAAGCTGAGTCATCTTCAGGTGGAGCTGCTGGGAGCACTGCTGGAGTCAGGGCTAACCAAGGAGACCCTGATCAAAGCGCTCGGGGAAGTGGACCCCTATGCCCTCCAGAGTGAAAGCCAGCGTGCCATCAGTGCCATCCAGGCAGAAAAAGGGGAACCCTGTGCTGAAATTCCCAATCTGCCCAATGGGATGGAGGAATCCAGGATGTCCGAGGAGGAAACCTCGGACGATGGGGAGGAATTCACCCCTCCAATAATGAAGGAGCTGGAAAACCTGAGTCCAGAGGAGGCTGCTCACCAGAAGGCTGTGGTGGAGAGACTATTACAGTAAGGACATTGTTTTCCTTTCCCCTTCTTGCTCTCCGTTCCTTTATTTCTCTTTCGTTCACCTCTTCCATGAAATACCTTTGGGTTCACAGTTGATCTAAGCGTGCAGATTCTCCCCATCAGTGCCAGCCCCCAAAACCCCAAATTCACTGAACTGACAAGGTTCATGTTCCTTAATAATGTTCAGTTTCCTTCCAATGACATTTCAAACATACGCACACACAAAGCGCCATGGGGCCCAATTACATATTAAAAGTGATAATATCATCTGGGAAACAAGGACTTCAGAAAAACCTGGGAGTTGTACAACTTCTGTCACTTTAGCCGTCCGTCAGTTTTTACAGAAGCCACCATTTTAGTTATTAGAAAAAAATAAGAAAAGAAGCCATCATATTAGCTTTCATCATGTAGTGTGGGAATTCTCACCATAGGAGGGGAAAATACTCCTAAGTTCTCTTGCCATTTTTACCGAGATGTATATTTTTATTTTACTGACTTTAGCTAGAGTCAAGTATTTGTCAGTAGAGACAAATTAAGAAAGCCTGATCTTCATGTCTTTGTGCACATAAGACTCCCGTTGTTTTCAGTGGGAATTTCAGATGAAAGACTGCAGGCCAAATTGGTTGGCAATCCAGGTCAACATACCCAATGCTTCTATCCTCCATCTCCCATCATGAACACTGAATATAGACAAGTGTGCATTCTGCAGACTACTGTTGTATGACTTACGTTAACATGCAATTATTTATTCTTAATAGCAAAAAAAATATGAGCTTCCTGAACCAATCACTCTCATTTCACTCCAGTAAGCACATAGAAACAGAATTGTGCTCCTGCAATTCTAACTCAGCAACATGAATTCTAGGAATTCCAATGGCTGGTCTGCCTGAGCAAGGACTTCAGGGTATCGCCCTTCAAATCCATCTAACAGAATTAAATCCTTAGCCACAAAATCTCATCTGTCTGTGCTGAAGCTACTCTCCAAGATTAGGAGCAGACAGGCACAGGGTGACTGCAATGTTCTGGAGACTCAAACTGCTACTCACAATCTTTTTTGGGAAAATTAAACTCCAGTTAGAGGATTTACCGGCTTTGTGGCCATTCCTTTTTAATGGGGAAAGGATATATTAATACAAAACATAATAAAAAAAAGTATGCACAAAACCCCAGCAATAGCCCCAAGGTAGAGAGATAGCACAGTACTTAAAGGGTTAATATTCACTGTAATATTTCAGAGGGGATGGTTCTATTGCCTGACCTCTAGAGAGAGTCTGGGCAGATTTGGAGCTGATCACATTACAGTAGCTAAAGGAATAAAATACACTGGAACAACACTTACCTGAGAGGAAAGATGTTCCCCGTAATTCAATCTTCTTTTCCATCCAATAAACCCCATTCCTTCTCTCCCTCTTCGTTTTGTCCCCCTTCCTCTTTCTTACATCCTTGCTGTTTCCAACTTCCCTGTTCTATGTCTGTTTTCCTCAGATTCTCCTTTCCTATTCCCCACACACACACACTTCTCTGTCTCTCATCACCCTATTTCTATGTCTACCTGTCTGTCTTTCACATTGCTCTTACCCATCTCCTTCTCTCTCTCTCTTCTCCCTAAGCCTGTGTAGAGATCTTGGGGCAGTTTGAGCTCCAGTTGCACCGGGCGGGCCCTGGCTAGTTACTAATTATCCAGTGGCTTTATTATTTCTCTTTTGTCTTATAAATTTATAAACGAAAAGACCCTGATAAGCTTTTTGATCATTAACTTCTGATGATTTATCAGGTGTCTCTCCATAGAGAAAGCCATGGAAGCTAAAGAAGAGCACCTGGCTTTATCTCCTCTTTAATGAATGGATGAAGCAGGAATTTAACTCCATCCACTGTGCTCTGGTAAAAAAAATTTCACAACTGGAGGGAATTCCTATCCAGGAGTTGGGGATCCAATGTGGTCCTTCACCCCTACATCTCCCTTCACCTTGGCATAAACTCTGGTTTCTGATCTTTCCCATCTTTCCAGTTGCCCTGTGGTTCCTGTCAGTTTCAGCACTAAACTAATTTCTATACCACATTTTTACAGTAATGCTGTGCACTTCTTCAGCATTTTCTAATGGAGGATCTCAAAGCTCTTTACAAACTGTGAATGAGACATCATTCTCATTTACAGATGAGGAAACTAAGGCACGGAGAGGTTAAGTGCCTTATCCATGGTTACACGGGAAGTTGGTGGAAGGGCTGGAAATAGAACCAGGATCTTCTGGAACCTGGTTCTGTGTCTTAACCATAAGGCAAGCAATAGCTAACAACTAAGAATCCCCTTCAGGAAAGAAACCTTCTTTTACTAGAAGAAGGCCTGATGGGCATGTCCTTAGAATAATAATACTAATTTATATTATATATAAATAATCTTAAATAATGTAGGTGTTTTTGAAAATGCCTCAATTCACTCAACAAAGGAACAGGATTGTAGGTGTGGTAAGAAGTCAAGATATATTATACATAGTACAAAAATGGTATATGATAGAAATCACATCCCACCAGCTGGGGCACAAGAAAGGAGAGTAGCCTCGCTCACCAAGCACAACAGCATGCAGAACAGGGCTTCTCTGCTTGCAGATTCAAGGTTGCTCAAAAACCCGGAGTGCACAATTTTGTGGTATTCAAATACACAGGGTGAACTGAGGCACTATGAAAGTGACAAAACCTCCTTGTGTGTTACCAGCAGTTTTCAGACTATTGTAGATCACATCTCAATCAAAAGATTCTCTCATGAACACCTCACCTCCTGTTCATGGTCACAATAACTTACTTGCTTACATGGGAAAGTAACATAGGAAAAGGTTTAATGTATTTCTGTGCTTTTGTTGTACTGCCTGGGAACAAGGAGAAAAAGCACAATGTGACCAGTCACTTTTCTGCAGACCATTAATGTGCTCTGTGAAACAATAGTGATCCTACAGAGCAGTTTGTGAACCACTGTATTACACTGAGTAAATCCAGTATGGAGGCACTTGCCCCCTTACATAGCTCTAAGTTCACTTGCTGGAGTCCATTACCCGTTGTCCCTACAGAATACACTGAGAATGCAATACATAGGGAGGTTTCCTTAGTGAGGAGCTAGTGGGCCAGCCATTCACCCACTACACTGAATCCCAGAAGAGAGATAAGGGATGGGATTTTCAAGAGTGATTCAGTGATTCAGAAGTACAAGTCTCATTGCTCTTCCATGGGACCCACAATCCTAAATAACGTAAGTATTTTTGAAAATGCCTCAATTCACTCCACAAAGGACAGAACTGGATGGAGGAGTAGTATCAAGTCAACAGTAAATTAATTCATTTGTGGGGGGAGGCTATGGGGTAATTATTAGCTATTCCCTATGGAGAAGATAGAATACAGATTGTCTTTGGTGGGGGACAGGGGAAGGAGCAGACTTCAATTGGTGAGGAGTATGCGGCCAATGTATAATGAGGAGTCAGGATAAGGGCTGTTACCTGTGGGGAGGTATAGCAATTTTTCCCTCTAGGGCAAACGGTAGAATTCCACAAGGAAAGAGGGAGGTTGAGATAAGATTTTCTGAAGAGCAAAAAGGCCCAGCCCTTTCCCCCAGGGAGCTGGTTGCTGAGGGGCCCTGAGATGAAGCTATAACACCCCTTTTATGTCAGCATATGATTGTATAGGCCAAGCTAAGGCAAACCAAGCAAAGTTCAAACAGAAAACAATCATGCTAGGGCTCCTCTTACCTTCCCTGCTCTCTGCCTATCTCAGGTCCAGTCTGTGCATTGAAACCGGCGAAAGATGTCTGGCAGTCTTCAATGGAAAGGACTGGAGCGATGATCCTGAGCACTTCAAAGCTCTGGACCTCCTTTGAACTTGTTTCCAGTTCAAAGCTGGAGGAATTCAGAACCTGCCTCCAAGAGATCAAATCAGATCTTTTGCACAAGGGAATCTGAAAAGGATCAGACATTGCTGCCCTGAGAGGTGGTGGAGAATAAAGTAAACAGGGTAGACAGAAAGACAGAATGAGGACCAAAAAAGGAAAAAGACAGATTGGGAAGAAAAATCAGGGAGAGTGAAGGAGAAAGAAGGTCTCCTGAATGTTACATCCCCAGCTCTCTGGATTGGGTTTTCTTTAATGCGAACAACTTGATATTTACTTTCCATTTAAATTTGAGATGTTGCTATAAATTATCAACTAGCCTCTTGTTCCCTTTGAGTTTATAACTAACTACCTGGGTTACTTATTGTTCAAGTAACAAAAGGGAGGTGAAAACGCCCTCAAAAAGCAACCTCACAACTGAGGAAAGGAGCAGCTGGAATGGAATAGATAGGACCCCATACCCCAGAGGTTGTATAGGGCCAGGGAGAGAGCCTATGCTCAGGGGACAAGGAGAAGCTGAAGGCAAGAGACCAGGACCTAGAAGATGGGAAGGAAAACGTGAAAGTCTTATCTGAGGATAAGGAAAATCTGGAGATAGACCCTGAAGAATGGTAAAGCAATGGAGGTACAGTTTGTATTTGGGAAGAAAGGGAAGCTGAAGCCAAAATGAGGCAGGAAGTGGTCAGATGTTGAACAAGGCTGGGATCCTTTTGCCGTCCTGACTCACTAAATTAATTGGGCACTTTGCCCAAGACAGACTAGCAAGATTGGGCCTGGAGTGAAATCCTACTCCTACTGAAGGCAAAGAGGGTTTTGCCATTGACTTCAGTGGGGAAAGGATTTCACCCCTGGTGTTTGTGTCTATGGGGAAGGCACTATGAGGATAAGTGATAGTCTGTGAGAGTGTTCAACTGACCTAGCAACAGCCTGATTACACTGAGTGACTAAGAGAAGCTTCCAAAATAATGCCAGAAATTTGCAAGAAAATAAACCTTCCGTGATTTTTTTCCCCGAGTCACACTGAAATCTTGTAAGATTCTGAGTTTTCTCCAGTGTGGGAATGATTTCTTCTTCCTAACTATTTCTTCAGGGACAGTTACTCCAAATTAAACCACCTGAAACTTCTATATCTATCTTTTTAAAATGTTTGCTCCAGAGACACAAGTTGCCTTAATAGCGGTTTGTGGCACAACTGAACGTTACCTTAGGACAATGGGGGAGGGAGGGGAGAGAACTTCAAATAAATGCTAAAAATGGAAAGAAAGAAAAAAAAACCACAGCCTACTCTACAGTATAACCTAGGATCATGAGGTTTCTTTACACAGGAATTAAAGCGTTGGCTTTCACAGTGCATGTGCACACAGTTAAGGCTTCATCTATGCTACACCATGAAACCATCCTTTACCCATGTTAGGGGACATCCATGCTGTAAACAGCTCCCAAGTGCAGATGCACTTGAATTGTTGACACACCTTGGGAATGTGTGTCTACCTTGGCACCCCATAGTGTTCTAAATTATGAAAGACTGTGAGTCTCATCCTCTCCCAAGTACCTCCCCACTCCTTCCTGACAGAGAGCTGGGGATTCTGACAAGAGAGAGGTAAGTAAGTGGCTCAGATGCCAAGTGGGAAGGAAGTCAGTATGTTACAGAAGCTTCTACGGGGGATCATGAATCCCCCTCCCTTTCTTCGCTAGCTGACCCAGAAACATGATCTGAAAGACAGGGCAGAAGCCTTGCCCTTGAGCATCTAATCTATCACTGTACAACAGAATCTTGGGCCAGCTTGGGACTGTTGGGTACCTCTTTAAAGAAGGAAAGTGCCCAGGGCTCAGCTGCAGGCTAGATTCATAGAGGCTGTGTAAAGAGAGACCACAATAGGGAGGAGATTAGTCCTTGTCTCAAGAGGTAGTAGAGCAAACACCAAATGCTTAAAGTTCAGGAATGGGAAAAAATAGGCCAGTTGGGCTGCCCTAATTTGGGGTCTTTGAAGAGTACAAGGGGAGAGGTGGAAAATGGAGCATTTTGGCACAGCTCCACCATCAGAGAGGAACCTGTGGTGCCATTTTAAGAAAAAAGATTTCTCCAGAAAGCTGGCCCCGTCTCAGCCTCCTGCCACACTTTAACTGCAGTTGAGCTTGCTCCTTGGACTGTCTGGTTGCTGTGGAAGAGGCTGCAGCAGGAACAGAGATAAGGGTGTTTGCGCTGAGAGAACAGGTGTGGACTTTGTCCTCCTTATCGCTTTTCAGCTGCTGACAACCCAGAGTCAACAAAGCAGCTCGTGCTCAGGCTGCTCTCTCTCCCTCCACCCCCAACTGTCCTGCTGTATTTTCCTCATAGTCCTGGGTATTTTTCTCTTATTCCACCCACCTGCTACTTGTATTTGGAGAGGACATCAACATCATCATCTATACCATGTTGGGATCATGTCCAGTCCAGTCAGTCCCTCAGGCATTTCACATTAGAAACACAGAGGGAGGCTCCATGTTACAGCTGCAAAGAAATAAGACATTTCTCAACACGGGGGTTGTTCATGCAAGAGTTTTGTTTGGTTCTCAACTGCTTGGTTCAGATCTTTCAAGTTTTACTGAGCTTCAGGTTCAGTCAAACCGAAACCACTCACCAAAATTCAATCATGATCGCCTTAGTCAGTCCCATGGTTACTCAAATGTTCAGGAACCTTAACAGACATTCTGATAAACCCTATCAGATTTACAATTTTGGGGTTTTATTCATGCACAGTTCTACCCTTCTTAGCTTGTACAATGGAGTGGCTGGGATTGTAAATAGGTGTTCATTTTTTTCTCTAAGTACGTAGATGCAAAATGGAAAATTTGAAAGAGCAGATGTATGCTTATCTTTATGTGTACATGCAAAGTGCCATATGTGCAAGGACATGTGGGTGGTGTATATGGTTGGTGTCTGGGTACAGGAGTCTCACGTGCACAAGTATATATTTTAGAGGAGGAGGGTTTCCTCTTCAGTTCTTGAATCATTTCCAGTTATTTTGGGTTTGGAGCTCCTCTATCTCTTGGCTGCTCCACTTTGGGTTACCCCAAGCTGGATCAGAACCAGAGTGCAAGTGAGGATGAGTCGGTCTGATATTAGAGTGAACCCAGTTCAGGAAAGTACACTGCATTATCTGTGAGCACATATCCCCCACAGACAGGGAAGCAGAGTAAAAGAGACCCACCTCCTGAAACTGAAAAGCAGAGCCCAGAACATACAGCATTGTGAGAAATGGAACCCTGGGACATCATCTGCTCCACCCCTCATCCCTCTCCCACTGCTCCAGAGGTGACAGGCTCTTGGTCAGAATTGAACTACATAGGAAGGATGGCATAGAGGAAATTGTCACCACTGCTACTCCAAGGAGTTCAGTCTCCAGGGCTATCAAAAATACTTGCCTAAATCTTTTAATGAGTAAGTCATTTAGCTTGGAGGTTGGGTCAAACCACTGCATAGACTGTCACACTGAAGAGGAGATTTCCTTGGAGAGATGAACAGCTATTATACAGCATACTAAATCTATCCTACCTGCCTCATCAAAGGCAAAGCGTGAACAGAGGATTCACCTCTCTCATTGCTTCATGCACGAAGTGCTGGCTGACATTCCTTGAATCCCTTCTGTACAACCTGGATAACCAGACAAGAATTCTATCTTTAATGAGGTGCATTTTCTGTTCCTTCTAGAGAGGATCCCTGGAGAGTAGCAAAGATGGTGAAATCCTACCTCCAGCAGCACAACATCCCTCAAAGGGAGGTGGTGGACACTACAGGTTTAAATCAGTCTCACCTCTCACAGCACCTCAACAAAGGCACACCCATGAAAACCCAGAAGAGAGCTGCCCTCTACACCTGGTACGTCCGCAAGCAGCGAGAGGTGGCCCAGCGTAAGTACAGCAACAGCAAATCTCTCCTAACTCTGGTGTCCTATAGTTCCCCCTACCCTCATCTGCAGTGTGGAAGGCAGGGGAGGAGGAGCCCTTTCTAGCAATAAGGTTAAACAAGTCCATGTCACCATTCAATAGGGGTGGCCAAACTGCACAAAGGAGAGCAGGCTATAGCTCCCATCTATCGGTATATCCAAGTGGACGCATCGATTTGGACTAAGATAGAGTACTGCCCAATGAAGTGCATTTATGTAAGCACAGACAGCATAGCTGATCACCAGCAGTGATAGAACCCAGGACCTTCAGCACCAGAAAAGAGTTTTCTGCAATTTCATCTAAAGAAGTAATTCCTTTAGCCATGAATAAGTAGCAGACTGTAGCTCTGGGGTCAGCCATTAGTGGGATATCATCTCACACATACTAAGCCAGCATGTTACAAATACACGCTTAAAAGGATAGCCTTTGCAGCCTCCACCTCCATATGAACGAATGTGGCTGTAATCTGTTTAATTTTATATGTATTAGATGGGCCCCTAGTAAAATTAATAACTTGGCCTTTGGTTGGCCTAGAGCGTTGGACTCTACATGAGCTGCATCCACCCCAGCTCCTGCTGCTTGTTCCGTTTCACTGCTTCACACTAGGAATCAAGATGCAACATGTCCGATGGTCCCATTGGGGATGATCTTACCCATTTTAGACAAATATAGAGCTTTATTTACATCTCATCTAGATTTTGCATCTGCATTTGTTCAATAGTAGGAGACGCTGAGTGAGGATAAGCTGCTCTGAGCCAGTTGAATTCCAAGCAAGAGAACATTATAGAAACATCCTATCAGCAAGCAAAGCCCCTTGCCCATTTGTGTTTCCAGAGTTCACACATGCTGGTCAGGGACTCGTGGCAGAGGAGCCCATGGGAGACGACCTGCCCACCAAGAAAGGGAGAAGAAACCGCTTTAAGTGGGGTCCTGCCTCACAACAAATCCTATTCCAAGCTTACGAGAGACAGAAGAACCCGAGCAAGGAGGAGAGAGAGGCATTGGTGGAGGAGTGCAACAGGTGAAGGAGGGCCTCCAGTGTTGATGGAGGAGGGGAAAAGAGAGGGATGGAATGGGCCTTTGTGTGCTCTTGCTATACTGCCAGAAGCCATACTCTACTCTGTGTCAGGGCAATGTGGTAGCAGTGGATTGAGATCTCCTCTTGTTCTTTCTTTGGGATACAATTTGCAAAACGCTGTGTAGTGAAATCCCAATACACAGACAGAGCAAGAGAATGATTGTCTAGAGCCAGCTTTAGAACAAGCTTCCAGCACTGTGCTCTCACTGCCTGTTATTCCCGTCCTGGGCTCCAACAACCTGGCTCTCTACCTACTGTAAAGAACAGCCTGCTCATCCTGCCCTGAGCCTCTGCTTACAGGTGACCAGGCACGACAGCATGCATACAGACACCAAAGTCATGAACACACCACAGACTCATATAGAGCATGCCCCTGCCCCCACTCCATGAGTGTATCATCAAGGGCCTGGTGTTGTAGAGACCCTGCCTGGTCACAGGAGGCACCACAGCATGTATTGGCTGATTAGGGAGTCAACCCCGTGCTATCAATCATTCAACAGTGCTCCAGCTCACCAAACAGAAATAAAGTATTTCCTAACGCAGGAGATCACCAAGGTCCTTCCTATGCTCTTTCCTGACAGGGCAGAGTGCATTCAGCGTGGCGTCTCCCCATCCCAGGCCCAAGGTCTGGGCTCAAACCTGGTCACCGAGGTGAGAGTTTATAACTGGTTCGCCAACCGTAGGAAGGAGGAGGCCTTTCGGCACAAGCTAGCCATGGATACCTACAGTGGGCCGCAGCCCAGCTCTGCTCCCCCACTGACCTCTCACAACTCTTCCTCCCTTCAGCCAACGCCTGCTATCTCGCCAAGCAAAGTACATGGTGAGTACTGACTACAAAGAGGGAGTTCTGGAACTGGAGACTGGTGAGCCTGCAAGTTCAGGCACCAAGGCCATTTCGAAGCCTGTCCCTTCAGAAGCTGCTCAGTAGATGAGAGAGCCAAACTGATGTGGGGTTTACACAAGATGAGAGTGTAGGTGATAAAGGGATATCTCTGCATGCACAAGATGAGGGGAGAAGGGTGACAAGTGGAGTGAAGAGGACATTGGAAGCTCAATGCTGAGGGAGTGCCTTATAGTCAGTTCTCATTCATTGCTTGTTCACAGCCCCCTGTGATGAACAGCAGTCAGTAATCCCTATTTCAAGAGCTCATCTGTTAGGTTGAATCAGAGGTTAATTGTATACCCTTTCTTCTCACATGCATGCCTCCCTCTTTGGGAGCCTCCAACTGCCGTAAGTCTGGGACACAAACATTCTTGGCTGAATTGTTAGAAGTTAGGAAAAGTTACCCTCTGCGGCCTCAGCAAGCCAAAACAGACTGGCAGTTTTCATAATCACTGAAAGCAGAAGAGTGGCATCTCTGCCTCCTTTCTCTGTGGTAGCCAGATGAACAAGCAACAAGTACCTGTGTTCAGCAAGCTCACTTTTCTATTATGTAATGCTCAAGTGCTTTGTCCTTTCTAGTGTTTCTAGGCAAAAGTCCTTGAGATGTCAGTGTGTTAGTGAAGTAGTACCAATCACCACTGATCTCCTGGTCTGCAAGAGACACTGCAACTAGAGCACAAGTGCAAACTCCCCTTCTATGCAGGGAAGGGAATAAAGCTGCTACCTAACCTGTCCTCAATACTAGAGCAGGAATTTAATGGTGGAAATTCCATCATCCCTTTCAGAGTAAGAGGTTGCTAGCAATCTCCCTTGACACAATAGAGTAGAGAGGGCCTACCACTTAAAAGTCTAGAAGAAAGAATTCCCCTCTCCCTTTGACAGGTGGTGGTCTCTCCAAGGAAGGATTTGGGTCTATTGATGAGGCCAGGAAAGCCCAGGATTGAGTGAACCTGGAAGACTGAGTTTCCTTCTCACTTTGGGGTAGATGCTATCACCCAGACTCCCTTCCCTTCTATATTTACTCCCAGGAAGAATTTCTAACCAACTTAGCTATACAGCTAAGTTTCCCACAAGGATACTCAGCCCTGCACAAAGCCGGCACATTAAGAGATTACTTGTCCAAGGCCACCCAGCAAGCTACTGGGAAGATTAAAACTTTGGCATGTTCTTGGTTTCCAAGTATCGTGCTCAGTCCACACAGCCCCTCAGCTCCAAAACAGCACCAGGGAAGGAGGGCTGCCTCAGTGCACCTGGCACTTCTAAGGCAAATGCCAAGAAAGGGAATTGAATTTATTGCTTGTCCTAATTTACTAGATCAGCCTCATCTGTGGGAACCAAGTCTCTCCTTTTCTGACATAGGAATGAGGTACAATCAGCAGCCAGCCAATGAGGCCGAGTCTTCCAGCAGCAATCATCATGGGAACAGCTCCATGGTGACCACCCAAACCATTCTTCATCCGGTCTCTCCCCCTGGACTGGAGCCAAGCCAGAACCTATTGACCACAGACACTAAGCTGGTGAGTGACCTATACTCTAGTCCTGGTGACTCCATGATGTCAGGGAATCAAAGAAGAACCCCTGGGTTTGCAGAGGACAATATTCAAAAACGATATTTTCCAGACTGCTGTTAACTCCCCACAGCAGTACCAAGTCCAAAAGCATTCTTAGGATTCTCACACCATGCCACCTAGTGGTGGGGGTGGGTACTGGGAGCATGAAGACTAAGTAGGACTACCCTATCCAGTTACTGCCCTGGGATTAATCAAAACAGTATGGTACACCTTTCAGTAGGAAAACAGGGCCCAAGACATCTAATGACACACCTGTCTTTAACCTCCCCATCCCAAAAGGTCTGTTCCTCTCCCACTGATCCATTACCTCTCACTTCTGATTGAACTCCACACTCAGCAAGATAGCTGAAAAGAATCCAGTGGGATTAACAGAACAGGGACTGTTACCTGCCCTGACCCATTTGTAAAAGTTAGGTGCAACAGACCCATCTTGCATAGAATTCCTACCAATAGGTCTGGTACAGTAAATCTGGATTGGACCAGCCTAATCATATTCATCTTGAGGCAGATCTCCTTTGGATATCTTTCATTAACTAAGCCTCTTCCCATGTGGTTTGTATCGCTATGCTAAGATTATATGATTGATCATTCTTGCCTGGTTTGCACACTTCGCTTGGATTGTATGCTACGTAGAAAACCTGTTAGCAAGAAGTTTGTATTGCTCCATAGCTGTCCTGGGGCAAAGTTCAATTCATGAATCAAATTAAAATCTTTACAGTTACCCAGTCACCTTGCTGATTTTCTGGTCACTCCTGTGAAGGAAGTCTTTCCACAAGACTTTGAAAATCTCCTTTTACTGCTGTATACAAAAGGGACACTGTCAAGATGGTTAGTCCAACCATTTACCCTATTGCTCCTTAATCTTGTTACAAATTCAATGCAAATGTTTATGTTTAAGTAGTTCCAATTTATTTAACTACATATATTAAGTGTTCAGCTCTGGCAGCTTAACACTTGTGATACTTTTATAGGACATTTTAACTAAGGACCTCACATGGCTTACGGCAGGGGTGGACAAACTACGGCCTGGAGGCCACATCCAGCCCTTCAGACATTTTAATCTGGCCCTTGAGCTCCCACCAGGGAGGAGGGTCGCAAGCTTGCCCTGCTCCAGGTGTGCCATGGCTCCCGGAAGAAGCAGCATGTCCCCCTTCCAGCTCCTACGTGTAGGGGCAGCCAAGGGGCTCCACGTGCTGCCCCTGCCCCAAGCACCACCCCCACCCATGGGTTCCTGGCCAATGGGAGCTGCAGGGATGGCACCTGCAGACAGGGCAGTGCGCAGAGCCACCTGGCCGCGCCTCCACATAGAGCCAGAGGGGGGACATGTCGCTGCTTCCGGGAGCTGCTTGCAGTAAGCGCCACCCAGATCCTGCACCCCTGACTCCCTCACACGCCCCAACCCCCCTCCCACCCTCCGAACCACTCGGTCCCAGCCTGGAGCACTCTCCTGCACCCCCAACCCTCATCCCCAGCCCCACCCCAGAGCCTGCACCCCCAGCCGGAGCCCTCACCCCCTCCTGCACCCCACCCCTCAATTTTGTGAGCATTCATGGCCCGCCATACAATTTCCGTACCCAGATGTGGCCCTTGAGCCAAAAAGTTTGCCCACCCCGGTTTACGGACTACAACCCTCAACCTCATTAGAAGGTAGACATGAATTATTAAGTTAATCTGAGAGTTTGAAAACTGAGACACAGACAGGTTAAATGACTTGACAAAGGTCACAAATTCAGTTAGTGACAGAACCAAGTCTAGAACTGAAAGTCCTGCTCTACCCACTAGCCAGATATGTTCCCTCTCTCTGTAACAAGCAACCCTGCAATAATGCACACTAGAATTTACACCCTTCTGGTGTGTACTAACATAGACTGTAGAGAAGCCCTAAGAAACGAAGGACTCATGAGTTCCTTAAGTCACTTAGCCTCTCTGTGCCTCACTTTTTGAACTCTAAAATGAACTTCATATCTACCTTCTAACGGGGTTGTGAGCGTTAAAGTTTGTACAGCCTTTTGAGGTCCCTAGTTGCAAAGTGCTAAACAAGTATAAGTATTAGGCTGCTAAAGCTGAACATTTTTTTTTTAACATATTAAAAGCATTGAAACTTTTTATACATAAAAATTTGCATGGAATTTTTAAATATGATTAAGCAGCAATAGGGTAAATGGATCGACTTCTGTACCTGATTTTCTCCTTCCTAACGTAAACTGAGGAGAATACTTCACTCTATGGGAACAGAGGCTGAATTCACAAATATTTCTAATGCACTTTGAGATTCTCAGATGGGAGGAGACTGACCAGGGAAAAGTGCTACTGTTCATACCATGACAGTGTTCTTTAATGGTTAATTAATCAGCATGGAAGCAGCATCAAAGGAAGCATACAAACTGTACTCAGCTAAATGAAGTCCCTTCCAAACTGTCAGCAGCTGGGTGGGAAACTGATCACAGATTGGAACTTTAAAGTGCTCACCATTCTCCAGCTGTTGCGGATGACATTTTCACAGCTCTTCTTTCTTCCTCATGCACAGATCTCTGCTCACGGGGGACCTCTCCCTCCTGTCAGCACCCTGACCGCTTTGCACAGCCTAGAGCAAAATCCACACACATTGAGCCAGCAAACCCAGAATCTAATCATGGCTTCACTGCCTGGTGTTATGGCAATTGGAGCTGGTGAGACCTCATCCCTGGCACCAGCATTCACCAACACAGGGGCCTCCACCCTGGTAATAGGTGAGCAGTGAACAATGTGGGGATGGTGGAGGGCTCAATGTGGTTTCTATCCCACGCTCCGTTTATCAGGATTTACCCAGAAAGGAAAAAAAGGATCTACAATCATAATTGTTGCTCATTTCCTGAGTCAAAAGCTTTGACGCTGCAGGGAAAAATATATGGGTGGGGGAGTCAATCACAAATATGGGGATTGTCAGGAGCTCCTCGGAAGCATTAGTACTTTGCACCAGTCCACATGATAGGAAAATGTCCTGCTTCTGTAGAGTTTACCAGTTTAAATGTCACAAGTGGGGAACGGATGGCTAAGGAACTTGAGTAAAGGAATATAAAACCTTTTGTCTCCATGTCATTGGTTCAAATCCAGCTGTTTGGCAGCCTAAACAAAATGAACCCCATGAGTCTAAATTCAGTTTGTTGTGGTTAGTTACACACAGCACGCTTGCCTCTCTTGCCAGCAGTCTGAGGTGAGGTTAAAATAATGACTGGGCCATTAAACTTCACTCTCACTTTTAAAGAAGGTCTCTCCAGTGAAGGATAACAGCAGATTTGAACAGAATTGCATTGCGTGATCTGTGGCTGAACAGGATGCCTCAGCTCAGGCACAAGCAGTGGTGGTAAGAGCTGCTTGCAAGGGGCTTTTCTGCACGATAGGTTGCTCAGACTACTGTTGATAGACCTTGACTTTCAGAGACACTAAGTTCATTCACAACTCAACAAGGCCCAGCTGTAAAGCAGCTCCCCCTGCCCCAAAGAGTCCTAGCTCATACTACTATTGTAGATTAGGCACAGCTATGGAGAACACTCCAGAATTTCTGCAGACCTCACTTTAGCAGAAGGAACAGTCATGCACTCCCAGTATGAGATGAGATGAAACGAAACAAGGAACTGAATATGCATGTCTTTATTTCTCAGGCCTAGCCTCCACCCAAGCTCAGAGTGTTCCTGTGATAAACAGCATGGGAAGCAGCCTTACTACCCTTCAGCCTGTCCAGTTCTCCCAGCAGCTCCACCCATCTTACCAGCAGCCCATCATGCAGCAGGTCCAGAGCCACATCAATCAGAGCCCCTTCATGGCCACCATGGCCCAGATACAGAGCCCCCATGGTAAGGGTTCAAACTGGATTTCCCAACCTCCACACTCCCTTTTGCTTGGGAGGTTACTGATGGCCCCTGGGCTTGCAGCACTCTGTTTATTATCAGAAGAACAACAGAAGAGGGTAGGTGATTCCTCTCCTGGATCCATGTCCCACTGGTTGTGTCTGAGATTCAGGATTGACTGACAGCAGATTCATGTTGGTGTCACTTTGGCTAAGTTGATCTCCCATTTAACTGTTCCTGTTCCTAGTTACAACTCTCAGAGCTCCAGCATCCACACAATCTTGTTTTCTTTCATTTCTAGCTCTCTACAGCCACAAATCTGAAGTGGCCCAATATGCACATACTGGCCTTTTACCCCAGACCATGGTGATAACTGATACAGCAAATCTCAGTGCCCTGACTAACCTGACACCAACCAAACAGGTAACAAAGCAGGGAATAGTGTTTATCATATGCCTTCATTCCCCTACTTAAAACTGCACTGTGTATCACGTAGCATACTGCCTATGCCAGTAGAGCATATCTGGCCCCCTGTCCGTGCCACTCCAGCAGGACAATCTTCCTCACCCCATCGCCTTGCCAATACCAGCTGGAACACTGGGAACATTAACCCAAGCTTCCTTGCTGCACTGCCAAGCAGCAATGAGTCTCCTTGGAAACAGGACCCGCTTGCTGTTTCCAATCCAGCTTGCCCATGTAAGTGCCTATTGGAAGGCTTACAGGAGACAGATCTGACCCAGGCACTGTTCCAAAGCTTAGGAAACATTAATTTTCTCAGGTGTTTACATCTGAATCAGAGACCCATACGGAGTCCGGGATCCACACGTCAGTGTCACAGACACCAACAATACATTTACAGAACCAAGACACAACCATTCAGCACCTTCAGCCAGGCCATCGCCTCACCCCAAGCCCAGCTGGTAAGATCAATAAACTATCATTTTATACTGTCCCTCCATCCCTCGTCCATCTACCAATACCCCAATGGTAGGACATGAAATAGCATCCAGGGCTTCCTATTCTGCAACAGAACTCCAACCAGGTCCTGGGGGATACAGAAAATGATATCATGAAAGGATGGTCTAAAGCACAGTCCATAGCAGGGATTTTTCAGCATATCCAAAGTGAGGTCTGGGTGTGGATAGGGGGCCTATTGAAGAACACAGGCAGGAATAGTGTCCCTACACAGTCAAACCTGCAGAAGGCATTCAGGGCTGGGAAGGCAGAGATTCCTTCGGGGATAGGATATAGGGTAAAGCCTACCAACTCTGAGAGGACATTAGCAAGTTATTTTAATTCCACAGGGGTTGATCCCCATGATACTTTGAGAACAGCTTTGGATCTCGGCACGCAAGTTTTTGCATATGAAATAGGAATGAGGTAAAGGAGCGAGGGCTTGTCTATAAAACCACTGAGTGTGCAGCAAACTGGGGCGTAAATCTACCCTGCCATGCACCCTGTTGCTGCACACTGGAAGTTCCACAGTGTGCTTTAATCTACGCCTGTTTCAAAGAGGCATAGATCAAGGTGCGCGATGGAACTTTTAGTACACTGCAGCAGGGTCCACACAGACACTTGCTGTGTGGCGAGCTGGTCCTATTGGGATCCAGGAGTGTGGCGAGCTGGTGTGGGGTAGATTTACACCCCAGTTTGCTGTAAACTCAGTGTTTGTGTAGACAAGCCCTAACTCTTCAGTGATGACAGGAAGACATCAGACCGTAGTGTCTGAGATGAAGAATCCTGAGATGCCATGTAGAAAGAGGGAAGGAGGGAGGGAACGGAGAGGGGAATTAGAGAAGGAACAGATGAAGGAAACTACCATGCTAAAACTGCATGTTTTTAACAGTCTCCTCTAGCAGCCTGGTGCTCTACCACAGCTCTGACTCCACCAACAGCCACAGCCACTTGCTGCCATCTACTCACAGCGTTATTGAGACCTTCATCCCCACACAGATGGCATCCTCCACTCAGTAACCATGGTGACCAGTTCACAGGCGACTGCAATGACTGAGCCGTCAGGAGCACCTCCATCTGTGTTTGTGATTCACTGTCACTGCTGCCTTCCACAGGGAGGCCCGGAGGCCTCCAGCCCCTCTCCACTGCCTTGCGTAAAGTCCTCACCCTCATCCAAACACAACACAGGAAGAGGTTTTTCTTGAGCACAAAGCTATGAGCACACATCCAGAGCGGATGACAGAGGAGGACAGGGCTGACACCACTAGCTTCCACTGCCAGAGGGAACAGTGGCCAGCACAGAGACCAGAAATTGAGGACTTCCACCGGGATAAGGGTCTGAATGGTCTATGGCAAAATTGCAAAGGGATAGCTGGAATTTTCATTCTTCTTAACCTTAGCTGGGCTGCATATATGTAAACCTGCCAATTCCACAGCAAGTCAGCAGAGCTGAGCAGCTAACGGCAGGTGAGCACTGCTTAAACACCCACCGCTGCTGCAAACAGACTGATGGAAACTGAATGAGAGAGAAACTTTTCTAGGGGCAGCCAGTACAAGAGCCCGAATACTGGCCTTGCAGCTAAAAAGACCCTGAGAAACAGAGCCAGGGATGACATAAGAACTATCCTCTCATTACAGAGCCACTAACTAAAAACTTGCCGTTTCTTTAACTTAAAAGGGACGCTGTCAATTTATTTAGGTTCAGAAATATGACCTACCCTAAAACAGCCCTGGCCTAGTGGAAGAGGCCTGAGTATTGTCAATAGGTCTACTTTGCTTTAAATTCAGAAATTAAAGCTGAGGAGAAAGGAATGTTTATTTCTCCACATCAGCAGGCTTGATTCTTGGTCTCTCATGCCCCTCTCAGGGTGATCAGTGGAGCCGGTGTGGTCAGCATTTGGGATGGGGAGAGAGAAAGAAGTGGCTCAACAGAATACATCTCAAAATAATGGTTCAGAAACAAGGCTCTTTAAGCCCTGTCCCTCATGTTACACCATTGCCCCTTCTAACAGGGATTGTGTGTATTGGTCTCTCTCACACGTATCAGACCTTCTCTGTAAAGATCTCCATATAGGTGGATTGTTTTAGTATGAATATAGTATAACCACATCCTTAATTCTTAGCCCTTCACTGTGTGCTGATGCTACAGCCCTCACTTCTGTGAATAACCCCTCAGATTTCCATGGATCCATTTGTAAAATTGAACACTTTGGGTCCTGAGTCCCTAGTTATAAATGCTTCTAGTAATTCCTCTTCTTCCTTGTTGCTTATACTTTCATATCACTGAAGAGCTGCAAACAAACATAGGAGAAGCCATCATAAACTTCTTTCTGGGGTTCTAATGGAGCTGAAGCTTTCAATTTACACTGTAGAGGGGACAAAACCCAATGAGGGAAAAATATGATCAAGCCTCTAAAAGGGTAAGAAACAATGGAGAATAAAAGAAACCATACAAATAAGCTGACAGTGTCCCTATAGCCACCATGTCTTATGACTTAAAACATATAGATGTAAATTGGTGCCAGTATTCAGAAGACTTTTTCCCTGGACTCTGATATTATGAACTATTATGAGCCTAATTTCAGTAACCAAAAATCTCAATTGAATTTGTCTCTAAAACTGATGCCCCTCTCCACTCTGTGTTATCCTGTAAATATATTTAACTTTCAGTAAACTGAAAGAAAACCATTTGAGACTGTTGTATATTTATCCCCTTTACAGTATAAGTGAAGTCAAATTTAGGAGGAATCCAGAAAAAGTTTTAAAAGTCACATGATTTTCAGAAGTTAAAATTACTTATAATTGTAATGATGGCCATAAGGCATGGGATTTCTGTTGGTGTATTAGGTTAATTCACAGGCTGACTTTCAAAATACTTTTGCAGTTTAGATGCCTGCAGGGCATTTCCTTATGTGAAAAATATTGGGGTTCTTGCACAAAATATAGGTGACTCCCAGGACCCTACCAGGAGCAATATTTTCTCACTTTAGCATCTCAAGTTCCTCCACCCATCCAAATATTAGGTCTTTCCCTGAAATCTCAGAGCTGCAGGCCAATATTAGGAAAATAAAAACAGTACTGAAAGCTGCCAAAAACTGCTGCTGCATCTCAGAGAGACAACATAGACCTGGTTGATGAAATAAGGACTTAAATGCAGTTACTGCCATGCTGGGCTCAAAGACACCTATTTCTGGCAGTTCTACAGCATCATCAAAATAGCTACAGACAACTGTGCAACTAAAGGCACATATGATGTGCAATACCTCTGTTAGCTGTGCCCATCCTAATGGAAGAAGATGGCAGTTGTGCATAAGACATTATATTAAATGAGACTATGAGGCATTTATTGTTATTGAATTCTACTGCACACTGGCAGATGTAATACCGTGAAAATAAAGCACTGAGGGAGTCAGTTTTGAAAGAAACACCTGCTTATAACGATGAAGTGACACCATTGCACTATCTTCTCATAGTTCTGCACAGGACCCCCGGAGAGGTGTATATTCCATGGGAATTAGTAATATGGCAGGTTTCGGTAACGTACTTCTGGTGATTATAGGAGAGGTAGGTGGGTCCCCAAGATTTGCCAAGATATTTGTGGATAAGTCAGTCTCTCACAGCCTGGAGCCGTTTCTCCCATGGTTCTGACACCAGGTGGTGGGAGAGGTGAAATAGGAACTGATCCTCTATCACCATCTCCACCAAAATCAGTTTATCACACATGTACACTAGCTCTGGAACACAGGATTTGGGCTGGATACACAGAAGGATCAGACCAGGGCAGAGGTGACTCTCAATATGTCCCTGTATCGCCCAAGTCTGTGCAGAATACAAAATCCTTCACTGCAAGGTCTGCATAACCAGCAATGCAAGTAATTGTTTTGTGATGGAATGGAAAAGGGGAGTTCCCCAAGGGATGCCCCCAACAAGGACAGTCACTTAAACTCTTACTCCTTTGACTCCCTTAAAACAGAAGCTTTGCCAATTGTTTCTCCACATTTCCAGCAGAGGCCAACGTGCAGGAACTACCTTTGTTAACTTTTCACCATCCTTCTTCCTTCCTGACCATATGTGGTTCATAGAGCGGAATCATCATTCGCTTCTTTTCTGGTAATCTTTTTCTTCTTCTTCTTCTTCACTACTCTGGGCAACGTTGTGTCCTCTGTACATCTGCCTTCTTGCCTCTTGCACTCTCCATCAACGGAGCACAGAGTCTCATTGCTGATCTGGCAACATCCTGCTGTCTTCTGTTCACTATTATGCTCTCCTCTAGGTTTCTTCTTTCCTTTCTTTTTCTTCTTTTGGTCGTCCTCTGTGCACTCCTGTTTGTGAGCCTGGCTGAAATCCGGAGGCATCACAGAAAAAGCACTTTGCTTCAAGATATCTGCTGCTGACACAGCAGCCTCTTGGTATTTCTGCCATTCCTGGTCACTGTCCAGCTCACTGGAAGGGTTGCAAGCAAAGTGGGAGGTAAGTATGTTACACTTTCATTCTGAATTCACCCAAAACACAGACTCTGAGATTAGCATAATCGTGATAAATGTAATGGATTTGTGACTCAAAAACATACTCCAGTGACCACTTAACCAGTCTGTACTCCAAGCTGCCCTTTAAATGCATTATGTGCACTGGAAAAATGAATGCAACCTCTAGTTAAAATTCCTAGTTTCCCTGCACTAGGAAAAATCTTTTTCCAAAGTCAAATGTAAAAGTAATCTCTGAAACAGCATGGAATATTTTTAGGAACAAAGTAGCAGACTAACACCTCACCTAGAACTAGAAGGTCGTCGCCTCCTGGCTAAGAGCGGAGGTTTGGATTTCCCACAATCTCCTGGAACAGATGAAGAGAATAAGCGAAAACCTAAGAAATACAAAAAGGAACAGGGGGAAATAAATAGGTTAGCAAACGATTTTAGCCAAGATATACAACAGTCAGCAGCAGCAATCCCTCTATGAGGCAACAGTGGTGTCAACCCTCACATGGAATTTACATTGGCCTGAAGAACTAGAAGGTATTAGTTAAGGTTTCTGCACTATTACATGAAGGTAACAACCCCTGCTGATATTAACAAGAAGTTCTTCTACCGCACTCTTTCTTTAATCTAGAGCACTGTATGAGCTAATACCAGATAGAATTCATTACATTTGTGCCAGTGGAGAGCTATTAGATGAGTGCTGACAACAGTGATTGTACTTGGAACTCACCATCATCTTCAGAGTCAGCTGTTTGCGTGGAATTCCGTGCAGGACCTGATGAATCCTCCAAGACAGTGATGTAGCTATAAGGAAGACCACAGTCTGATTTTAGGAAAGGAAACAAGGATTCAATTTTATGTAGGCAGGCTGAGTTTAAGAAGTTGGAAATGTTAAACAAGATTAAAGTGAGCAGTTAAGTAACCTTCACTCAGTACATTTCAATATTTTTACTTTCATAGCTAACTCCACAGAGCACAACCATTTCATTCAGAAGTGTGGCACATAGAAACTATCGACATGCAACATTCCAAGCAGCCAACCCACATTGCATCCGAGGCCCATTAGTTCCCATGGGCCATACTTCCACATTAAAGAAAGGCAGCAGTAATCTGCAATTAGGCGAAGTCTTTGAACACCTACCATGATGCCAGCACAGCTCTGAGTTAGGCTGAATTTGTTTGTTGTATGGATAAGTTGAAAAAAAGATCACACACGTGGACTAGATAATTTCCTGAACAGATTCAAAGCCTGGTCATAAGTGGAGGTGGCTCTGGTGAATCTCAGTCCTATCTATTCCCTTCCCAACACACAACACTGAGCACCAAAGCTAACAAGAAAGGCTCCGTAGCACACACCAGGTCTACTACATTACCAATGGGTGAATAGGACAAGGGTCAGTTCACGAGCATTAGGAGCTCAGTCACAAGCCAGCAGTATGCACAGGGATGTAGGAAACAAGAAAAGAAACAATCTTTCCTCAAAATACAAGATGTTTCCCATGGAAAAAAGATGTATTTAACTCTTCAGTTATTCACACTTCTACCACTCAAGGGTATTGACACTGCTCTTGCAAGGGAAGGTTCTGACTAAGGCTGATTTAATCTCTTAACGCTGTGCTTTGGTAGTGGTTACCTGTCTAATATTGCTCCCAGTTTCTTTGCAACATGTGCTTTGAACTCTGGTGTGGTCTGTAATTCGTTGCCATCTCTGTCATGGTCATTCACCTTCTGTCTGTTTGAAATAAAAACAATGTGTGATCTCCCTCAGACCCAGTAACCATCTGCTGCTTTCACCTAAAACTGAAGACTGGGGACTGGCAATGGGATAGAGCGCCTTAGACCACTAAGTGAGCGATTCAAATCCAGCTCAGACTGATAAGTGGCCAAAAGCCACTACCATCAGAAGACTGTTCACTAGGATGTGTGAAGTTAGCTTGGGTGGTCTCAGTATGGTTCCCAAAAGACAGATGTCCACATTCCCTAAGCATCAACAACATAACTGGTATTAACTGACCTTTTGCTGAGAGTCTCAGCAGCACAGGCCAAGGATTGGAGCCTGAATGCTCCTCCCATTCCTTTGTCCCTGAAGAACAGAGTTGGGGGTATATCAGCAATGTGCTGCTGCTCACTCCAAACCTGCCCCTGAAGGGAAGACTTTATTAAAAGTTGCCAGATTGTAAGCATAGTCTCTAAGCCTATCAAAGAAAAATATTGAGAATGAAGACAGGAGAACGTGGACTCCACCACAAGGCTTCTAAACCAGGGATTGCTTCCCCCATTGATCAGGGGAAATATTTGGTCACTTAGTATTCAGTTGTGGACAAAAGACAATGTCTTGTAATGGAAAGGGTCAGGTAACCTTAACTACTGTATAGGCAGCACAAGTTCTGCCTATAATCACCGTTTCATTTTTCTTCACGCAAACAGCACTCTGAAATCCAGAAAAAATACCTGAGACTGGGCTGAACTGATAATAACTTGTCCTTCCCAAAGCCACCTGATAAAACAAAGCAAAGGCAAATTAGAAATCTCCAAGACTAAAACATCTTTAATCCTAATTCCACTGTAGATGATTTTACAGCGTAAAAGTAATTTTTGGAAGATAGAATAGTGGTCGCATTCAAAGGAGGATACGGATATGATTTGAAACATTTTTCAAGCAAACTACATGTCAAGTGACTAACTCCACTTGCTAAAATAATGCAACACGAGTTTAATACTGAACCCAACATCTACTGGAGAGAAGTATCCAGCTATGGCAAGAATCTAATATATCTTTTCTATTATGATCCTAAATGGAAGGCAAGCCAAGTCCTTCATTGATAGTACCATATATCACATACTCTATGACACAGAGCCCCATGGAGAGCCAAACTTTGAAGTTTGAATTCTGGGGCTTGACAGAAAGGCTGCCAAATCTGATTAGCATTTTTAGATGGGCTTCCTAGAAGTAGGGTGAGGTACAGATGAAGGTCACTGGCAGGGTGAAGACACAAGACAGAGTAAGTCTAAAGCTTTCTGGCTAGTTAGCTACTGATTAAGTTACCCAGAAATTCTGTCTGGATTGAGTAGCTGGATACTATGTCTGGTTTAAGTGGAGCCTAATGATTTAATTTATATAAAGATGATTTTTTTCTTTCAGCAATCTCTGTATTACTGGGCCTTTGATTTTTTACATTGTACAGACTCATTTTCTAAGAAAAATCGAAAGAAAGTCTTCAGTCACAACATGTCAAAACCTCTCCTGAGAGTATAAAGAAAGTATATGGTTCTCTCACAGAGACAAGAACATTAGGTAACACCTACATTTTAAACCTTCTGTCTGATTAAACAGCAGAGACAATAACATTGTCCAGTGTTTAATATGAGGCAAGTTTTTTTTGTTTTTTTGTTTTTTTGTTTGTTTTTTAAACAGGGCTGTTGAGGGTCCCATCCAAATTGTAACAAATGACTTTTTTTTTGTGGGTGGGTTTATCTGCAATGCTAGAGAACTATTGCAAGAGTCACTCTGCAGCAGAGAGGGAGCCAAGATGCATATTCCCAAATCATGTTACTGTCCTAAACGGTTAAAGCTTTAGTATGGTCAGGAACATCAATGGATGCGGTCTACACTCCAGGACTGAACTATGTTTTAACCATAACAAGGGAATACTGTATTAAAACCCTGTCTACAAAGCAGTAGCTATCAAAGTTTAGACAGGATCTTAGAAGATTTCCAGATTTTTTGCTCTCTCAGCATTCAAGCAAGCAGACTTGGACAGCATGCAAGACAGTCTTTGCACTTATCCAGAAAAACAGTGGTAGGGCAGCATGGGGAGTAAGGAGCCAGCATAGCAAAATGATTTTTCTTCTGTATATTAATTCCTCAGATGTAATTCAAAATATGATCCATAACTCAACTGTGTGACTTGATGGGTCAGGCACAGTGAAGAAAGGTAGACAAGACACCAGACATGATTCATGATGCTAGAGAATCCTCAGTCCTCCCAATTCTTTCTTTTTGAGATTCATTATTTCAGACTTATTTTAAAGACCGTTTTTAAGAAGTGTTTTCTTACAGAGAGTGCAGGTTAGCATGAGATTTAATATGCCACTTTTTAATTTTTTAACATAACCTATCCCTGCTTGAGTCAGGTCTGAGTTCACCATTAGATTAGTTCCTACACCAACTGTACTCTAGATACAATCATAATTACACACAAAGCTGCTCAGTTAGTAATGGAGGAGCAAAACTGCCTTTGAGAGGCCACACTGTCGGGGGCAGGGGCTTGCACCCACCTACTGTCTCTTAAGCCCCTCCAGCACCCAAAATCCAGAGCTAGCCACCTCGCCTGCTTTGGGGTCTGGCTGCTCTTACTGAGATGTGGGCCAGCCACAGGCTCGGCTACTACCCAGGGACCAGAGAGGCAGGAACGGAATTGGGCTGTGACAGCCTAGGGCACTCCACCGGATCAGGGGAGTCCAGTCCCCGCTTCCCTGCGTGCTGCCCCCACCCATGGGAGGGGAAGCGCCTGCTCTCGGTCGGGCCTGTCGCCGCCAAACCACAGGACTCCAGCGTCATCCCCAGCCGCCCTACCGCTGCCGGGCTTCGGCGGAACCACCGCCGCCCGCCACCCAGCCGGGTCCCAGGCGGCCTCGCGAAACCGCTCCAAGTCCTCCGCGCTGCTGCTCTCCGAGTCCGAAACATTCGCGCCACAGCCACCCCTGAGCGCCGCCATCTTCGAAACCGCAGAGCATCCTGGGACTTGTAGTCCAGGCCACGGTGACAGGGGACCGAGAGCCCTCTGCTGATCCCATGCGTTTGCAAGTTCCTGCTCCGGCGGGGAGACTCCATGACCCTCGCCTCTCCCTCAAGTGGAAGGGGTGAGGGAGGGGGAGAGCACTTCCCCAGTGGGGCTGGTTTGGGGAGGGGGGGCATACTTGTATCTCCCTCTGCAGGGGTCTTGTTTCATTTAATCCATTTAAAATCTGTTCTGAATGATTGTTTAACTGAAGGGCACCGTATGAAGATTTATGACAGTGTTTCTCAACCTTTCAGGTTGGCAACCCCTTATTCAAAGTAAAAAATAAAAATAAAAATCATTAGCTGCTTACATTTACTATAAGAGTGAAAAATGTATCAATGACAAGCCTATGTATTTGTGTATGTGTTTTGAGAAGTTGACAGAGAATCCCTGACCTTGAAAGGCAAAGGTGTGCAGGGACTGCCGGGATGAGATTTTCTTTGCTTTAGATTGTAATGGAAATGTTCAACATCTCACTACCAGCCTTGCTGCCTTTTGTGATGTCCCGGGGGGGGGGGGGGGGCGGTCACGATCCACTGCGTGAAAAACATTGATTTATGGCATTCAAAACCAAGTGTTGATGTACAGTCATCCACAGCACTCTGATATCACAGAGGGAGCAAAAAATGTCTGCTAGGATTCATCTCATATGATAACCTTTCACTGCATGGTTAAGTGGAAGGAAGTTATCTCTCAAAAGCAGATGGGGAGAGGGTCACAAGGTGCATAAGAATCCAGTAAAACATGGAAAAAATGTCAAGTAGGCAGTATCTATTCTGTATCAGGAGGGGTGAAACACATTGGTACTGCAGTGTAAAATAAATCTGCATTGTCACTACCTGTCGTATAACAGTTCTGTGCATACAGAGAAGACAGTCTCCAAAGATCTCAAATAGGCAGACACAATTTACTATCAAACTCAAAACTTGATAAAAAAAAAAAAACAACACAAAAGGAACTGCATTGCCTTCCACTGTCAACCAACCTGCTGAAACCATCTCTGGACCTTTCCCCATGACATACTGTATGCTTTGTAGCCATTTCTTACAACTGCCAGTTGTAAGACTTTAATGTCTATTATTAGGAGAATTGAAATTTCCATAATGGATCACATCAGTAGTTTTAGTCCAGTACTGTGTCTATGCCAACGATGAGCACCAGATGCTTCCAAGTGCAGTGTAAAAACCTCCTCTGACATTTGTATGATACCTGTTTATACAGGACTTACATGGTTCAGGATGCCTGTGATGGCCCTGTCCCTTTAGAGATGGGGATTTTGGAAGATATATATAATTCAGAAAGATAGCTGGGAGCTAAAGTCCCATAGCACATGATTAGGAGCAAGCATGTCATCTGCAAAAGACAGGATATATAGCTTCCTCTTTCTCAGGCAGGGTCTTATAGACAAAGAGACCTGCAGTGAGCAGAAGGTCCTGGAGAAGGACCCTTGTTGACCTAGGCAGAAGGGCCTACAAGAGATGGAAAGTACTTAGTATAGGAAGGGCTGTAGGGAAGATGTAGGGAGAGCAGAATGTCCCCAAGCGTGTCCCAGTTAGGGCATGAAGATACTTCTGAGCTGAGAATGTCAGCAGTTTAGAGAACTGATAGGAGAAAAGTCTGTATGAGATTCAAAAGGACTTGAGGAGCCCTGGCAAGTGTGAAGGGTTGTTTACATTCTGGTAATAAAGAGAATCTTATGAGGGGAACTGATTATGTTGAATGCCACTATTGTGTTTGACCATCTACAAAGAAAGGCACTGAAAAAGGAAGGAAATCAAGGCACAGCAGTATACCCAGATGGGGATGGTAGTGTAGCTAGGATAAAAACTTGTAATGTTCTCATTAACCATATAAAAATATATAACCCTCTGAACTCTACTAAATTCTTGGCTTCAGTAAGGAAAATCTTTCCCCGTGTCATTTTTAAATTTGTTGTCTTTCCATTTCATTTGTGTTCCTTGCTTGCTAATCTTATTATGAGACTAGAAAGAGCCCCTGGCCCTGAAAGGAGCAGACCATCCTGTTTTGCACCTCTCTCCCTGTGCACACCTGAACATTGTCCAGCCCCACCACAAGTTCTACAGTCTATACCCTTGCAGGACATAACCTCATCTCTGGACACAGCTACTCCTGCAACAGTTGGAAATGATTTGAGCTGATATTGGTGACACTAGGCCACCAGAATCAGTCCCAAGGTATTTAAAATGGCAGCATTTGCCACAGGATAGGAGCCAAGCTGCTCATGACTCCAGGTTCCAGATGCTGCCTGGCCTCTCCCATTAGGAACAGTGCAATATTGCCAACTCTCACATGTTTTCCACAAGGAACAGGATTTTGCCTGGGCTGGAGATAGGGTGATCAGATGTCCCGATTTTATAGGGACAGTCCTGATATTTGGGGCTTTGTCTTATATAGGTGCCAGTTACCCTCCCACCCCCCATCCTGATTTTTCACCCTTGCTATCTGGTCACCCTAGCTGGAGACCATCTGGCCATAACAGGAGGAATTCCAGCCCTCAGGTGAATTTGAGCTCTGCCTGAGGGAAAAATCCCTCTGATTGTCTGCCTGTGCCTGACCCACTTGCCTGCCTTCTGGAGCCCAACAACCAATCAGAGCTACTGTAGGAAAAGCTCCCTCGAGCGGTTCTCATAGGAGGAGAGAAGGGAATTGCAAATGCCCAGCTGCTCTGCTCCCTCCTATCAGCAATGCAGCCCCACAGGTTTGGGAGTAGGTGAAGCACCCCAGGAGGAACAGAGGTGCAGGGCACTGAACTGATTGTGGGGGCAGAACTGATGGGGGGACAGGACTGATTTGGAGGTTGGGAGTAGAATTAATTGCTTGGCAGAGGATGGGCAGATGTGGGGGTGAGAGATCCTGCCTGGAGGCCAAAATCACCTTATCCAATAGATTTGGGAGAGTGGGCAACACTAATTGTCCCACCAACTGGGGATTGGCAGGGGAGTTCAAAATCAGAAGACCAGCTAAAAAAACCCCACCATATAATTACAAAAAAACCCAGACCTCAAAATTCTTGATCTCTTGAGGCTACCAGTCCTGATGGTGCCACACTAGCTTCCCAACTTGATTCCTCCCTGCCAGCAGCACTGATCACTTGCTCAGAGGTGTGGAAGAAGGCCTTAGGATCATTTTCTAGCTCCAGCTTCACCAACCCAGGGCCAGGCCTACCTGAGCTATCTTCTCCAGGTCTGGTAAAACTTCCTGGAGCCCATTTCTCCAGGTATTGCAGGACTGTCTCCAGTTGCTGGTGTTGGGTATCCTGTCACTATTGAGACAAGGTGCACATCCTCCTGCTTTGAGTGACTCAGTGCGGGGAGTGCCTGGGTCTGTTGCTGCTGTTCTTCCAGTAGAGGGACGTCTTCCATCTTTTCCCTCCATACTAAAAATCCCAAGGAAGGGGAGGGTCCACCAGAAAAACCCTTCAGCTGTCTCTTCTGCCTTTGTCTTTTCTGTAGCTGCTTTTGTTTTCTCTTTCACTTTCTCTTCTGCTGCCTCAATTTTGCCTCGGTTCCAAAGGCTGATCACCTGCCCACATTCTCCACCACAGATAGGATGCTGACCTGTCTTCTCAGCCCAAGAAGGACTAACTCAAGGCCCAGAGTTTTCTCAGCTCAGGCCCTTCCTTCAGGGCATAGTTTATTCTTCAAACAAACAACAACAAAAAATCACAAAATAACACCAAAACAAAGCAATTTCCCTGCCCAAAGCAGTTTGTAGGGGTCTAGAAACCGCTCCGCCTCTGGTCTAGGGCCTGCCACAGGAGTCACAGCAGCTCTTCTTCAACTGAACTCTTAGCCCTTTAGAAGTCACCATTCACCTGACACTTTTCCAGCAAGATCTGATAACCAAAGAGGGCTGGCTCTAGGCCCTTAAGGGGCAGACGACCTTGTTACGTCCCTGTTCACTTTCTATGAAGAATACATTGAATAACATTTTTCTTATTCACCTTCTCTCTAAACAAGCTTAACTTTTTCAGCTCCTTCTTGTATGGAAGTGTTTCCACACTGATCATCTTTGTTGCCCATCTTTGGATCTCTTCTATTAGTTATCTTTTAAAGGAGGAAATGATGTCTACAAGTGAATAGCATTTCAGATGAGGAGGTACTATGGATTTATATGGCATTACAATATTTTGAATATTGTTTTCTATCCCATTCTTTCGATAAATTAACATCTAATTTATTTTTAACTGCCTTTGTGCATTGAGAAAATTATTTCATTGAGCTGTCACAATGATGCCTAGGTCTCCTACCTTCTGGCAAGAGTGGTAACTATACCACTCAGGAATCAAAGAGACAACATTTTTGAGAACATTAACTTACTTCCATTCTTTTAAAACAACAGAAATAAAAAACAGAAACTTTTATTTTGTAATGAAAACCTATAGGAAATTTTTGAGACAGAAGCTATATGGTGATTGTTGCTGCTTGGTCCAAGTTTTCTGGGATCATCCCAGCTTTAACACGGCTATCTCAGAATCACAAAAGTACCTTTGTGGCCCATGTAACATCTTAATTGTTTGATATTACATCAGAGTGTTGAAACTTACATGCAACATTAATGTTAGGTGTCAGAGTAACAGCCGTGTTAGTCTGTATTCGCAAAAAGAAAAGGAGTACTTGTGGCACCTTAGAGACTAACCAATTTATTTGAGCATAAGCTTTCATGAGCTACAGCTCACTTCACTGGATGCATACTGTGGAAAATACAGAAGATGTTTGTTTTATACACACAAATCATGAAAAAATGGGTGTTTATCACTACAAAAGGTTTTCTCTCCCCCCACCCCACTCTCCTGCTGGTAATAGCTTATCTAAAGTGATCACTCTCCTTACAATGTGTATGATAATCAAGGTGGGCCATTTCCAGCACAAATCCAGGTTTTCTCCCCCCCCAACAAACCCACTCTCCTGTTGGTAATAGCTTATCTAAAGTGATCACTCTCCTTACAATGTGTATGATAATCAAGGTGGGCCATTTCCAGCACAAATCCAGATTTTCTCCCCCCCCAACAAACCCACTCTCCTGTTGGTAATAGCTTATCTAAAGTGATCACTCTCCTTACAATGTGTATGATAATCAAGTTGGGCCATTTCCAGCACAAATCCAGGGTTTAACAAGAACGTCTGAGGAAGGGGGGAAGGGGGGAGTTAGGAAAACAAGGGGAAATAGGTTACCTTGCATAATGACTTAGCCACTCCCAGTCTCTATTCAAGCCTAAGTTAATTGTATCCAATTTGCAAATTAATTCCAATTCAGCAGTCTCTCGCTGGAGTCTGGATTTGAAGTTTTTCTGTTGTAATATCGCAACTTTCATGTCTGTAATCGTATGACCAGAGAGATTGAAGTGTTCTCCGACTGGTTTATGAATGTTATAATTCTTGACATCTGATTTGTGTCCATTTATTCTTTTACGTACAGACTGTCCAGTTTGACCAATGTACATGGCAGAGGGGCATTGCTGGCACATGATGGCATATATCACATTGGTAGATGTGCAGGTGAACGAGCCTCTGATAGTGTGGCTGATGTTATGAGGCCCTGTGATGGTGTCCCCTGAATAGATATGTGGGCACAGTTGGCAACGGGCTTTGTTGCAAGGATAGGTTCCTGGGTTAGTGGTTCTGTTGTGTGGTATGTGGTTGTTGGTGAGTATTTGCTTCAGGTTGGGGGGCTGTCTGTAGGCAAGGACTGGCCTGTCTCCCAAGATTTGTGAGAGTGTTGGGTCATCCTTCAGGATAGGTTGTAGATCCTTGATAATGCGTTGTAGGGGTTTTAGTTGGGGGCTGAAGGTGACAGCTAGTGGCGTTCTGTTATTTTCTTTGTTAGGCCTGTCCTGTTGTGTCAAACCATTATGTTACCTTGACATGCTGCTTTAAGTGTCATAAAACTGTGATGAATGACTTTGTCTCCTCTGACCAATCTCTAAAGACAGCAGATCTACTAGTGTAGGTAGAAAGAAAAGGAGTACTTGTGGCACCTTAGAGACTAACAAATTTATTTGAGCATCAACTTTCATGAAGCGAGCTGTAGCTCACGAAAGCTTATGCTCAAATAAATTTGTTAGTCTCTAAGGTGCCACAAGTATTCGTTTTCTTTTTGCGAATATAGTGTAGGTAGGTGAATGAATCTCATAATGTGTTGCCGCATGCCAGAGGGCAGGATCAAAATTGGTTTCCTGTATGGCTCCCCATTACTACACACATCTTCACCTTAACTGTGTGTTGGTTGATACACTTGCATACAAGTGGAAATTCCAGCATGGCTGCTTGTTTGTAGCATTGCTGTGAATCTTGCGGTAGACATCTGCTACTGGTGTTGACTTCTTGGCTCTTAGGGCTTCTGCTTTCCCAGTCTGAAGCCATAGGTTAGTTCATGGTCTGTTTAAAAACAGTAAGGCCGGAGGGGGGGGGTTGGACGGACACTACCGCTATGGCTTAAACCACCTCCTCTATCTCTGTATGTAGACCAACGCAGAAGCTGCACTCCTCTCCCACCCCGCGAGGCCCGTGTGTGTGGAATCCAGGCTCTGAAGCGTGCTGCGCTGGTCTGGTCTCTCTAGTTTAGTCGAAACAATACCATTGTTTGGTGTTTAACCCCAAGTTAACCCCCGCTCCACTGCCCTAGGAACCAGTGTGTGTGGAACCAACCCCCATTCCCCAATCCCCATGTGGAAGCTGGACTCCTTTCGCCCCGCTGCCCCCGGGGCGTGGGATCTACGTGCCCCGTCCCTTGGGGCGCGGGGCATTTGCCGCCCCCCCGTCGCCCTGGCAGGCGGAACCCGATGCTGCGGCCCCGTGCGCAGGCCGAGAGGCTGGTCGCGGACAATGCAGGCGGGGCTGGGTTTCCGGGGGATCAGGTGACAGCGGCGGCCCACGGAGGAGAAGCTGGAGCGCGGATTGGAGCCAGCTGGGAGTCGGAGTCTCGGGGCTGTTGTAGTTGCCGTGGGGGTCGCAGCACCCGCTTCTCGGGTAAGCACCAGGGGGGCGGGCCTGAGACTGCCGGGGGGTGGCTTCGAGGCCCTGCTTGGGGCTGCGGGCGGGCCTGAGGCGGGAAGCGGGCTGAGGAGGGGGTCTGTGGGGCGGGGCTGTCGGGTGGGTGTGTTGGGCATCCTGTCAAGTCAGCAGTAGGTGGTCGGGAGCTGAAAGGAGAGCCCGAAACCTCTGGCTCCTCAGAGAGGCGCCTCTCGCCCTTATTTTGTCCGTCCGTTCGTGTTCGGGGGGTCTCCTCACTGATACACTGAACTTACATTTACTTTTTATTACCTGAGACCATTAACTGCGTAACTCATAAGTCTTACAAGAAAATGCCTTGGAAATCACAGTTTGTTAATGCATACTCTCCCAAACTAGCACAAGACGTCCCAGTATCTGGCTTGAGTCAGGAGGGAAATAACCACCCCCACCCGTCCTCCGTGTGTGGCTCTTTGTAAAATGTATTTTGGTAAACAGTCGTTTGTCCCAGTTGCACTTCTTTCTGTAGCACTGAGTGTGTTGTGACAGGTTTCAGAGTGGTAGCTGTGTTAGTCTGTATCAGCAAAAAGAACCAGGAGTACTTGTGGCACCTTAGAGACTAACACATTTATTAGGGCATAAGCTTTCATGGGCTAAAACCCACTTCATCTGATGCATGCAGTGGAAAATACAGTGGGAAGATAGATATATATATATATATATATACACACACACACAGAGAACATGAAAAAAAATGGGTGTTGCTATACCAACTCTAAAGAGACTCATCAGTTAAGGTGGGCTAATAATAATAAATAGCCCACCTTAATTGATGAGTCTCGTTAGAGTTGGTATGGCAACACCCATTTTTTCATGTTCTCTGTATATCTATATCTATATATCTTCCTACTGTATTTTCCACTGCATGCATCTGATGAAGTGGGTTTTAGCCCATGAAAGCTTATGCCCTAATAAATTTGTTAGTCTCTAAGGTGCCACAAGTACTCCTCGTTCTTTTTACTGACTGTGTTGTATTCCTCTCTCTATTTGTCTTACATTTCATCCTTCGGTTTTCTTGTCCAAAATGTTTTGAGATTCTATCAAAACAGACTAAGATCGCTCTTGTCTTTTCTTTAGTGAATTATAGAATAGCAGATAGGTTTATATGTAACAGTGGGACTTCATGATTCTTACTTTTGTAACTGAGGGAGATGGCACGGCTCAATGGTTGGAGCAGGAGTCCAATAGCGAGGAGACTTGGATTCTATTCTCCTTTTTGCTTCTGGCTTCCTGTGTGTCTGCAGGGAAACAATTCTTTGTTTTACCCATCTGTAAAAGTTGGGATAATTTACACTCCCTTGTAAAGTGCTTCAGCCTCTTAACATTATTTGTCGCTCTCTATATTTAGATTTTTTTTCTCCCCAGGGACCTAAAATGTGTCATAAGTGTCCCTCAAAGATGTAGCTATTTATAAATAGATTCATATTTGGGTTTTATTTCTTATCTTCAGAAGTAGTAACTTCTGATATATTTTAATTGCCATCTGAGATTGCTTTATATGCTTTAAACCACATAAAAACAATTGAGTCTTTTATTTTTTTAATTTAAAATAAAACCTCCCCTGCCAACCTATAAAGTTCTAATAATTAGTCCACATAGTACATTTATGACTGATGTAATGCTATTAAACATATTACATAATCTAATGTCATCTGAATATTTTTCTGGCATTTTCTAACTGATTATATCAGTTTTCTTTATCCCTTAGATTTGCCAAGGTTTAAAAAAGAAGTGTGTTCATAGGCTTCATTCCAAGTTCTGTTTGAGTTTTTTATCTGTTTAATGGAAGGGAGAAAGCTTTGTTCTGTTTTCCGCTATCTTTGTCTTTTACATGCTTGGTGTTCACAGTATGTTCATATAAAAAAATAAGAACCTTTTATTTGTATAGCACATTTCATCTCAATGGATTCCAAATGACTTTTTAAACATAGGCCTCAATCCTGCATTCTAATCCTCTAGCACAGGTCTGTGAAGAGTCCCACTGAATTAAATGTGTCTCTGTATTGCTGCATGGGTCCCTGATAGTAGATTAATATGCAGGATGGTGTTTTAAGCTGACGTTCAGCCTATATGTAGGGACCACTTCACCTAACACTGAAAGGCATATAGAGCACAGCAACATAAAAACCACAAAAGGAGAACAGAACATGCATGACAGGTTATGTTTCGACTCACTCTTTAGATAATCAATCAGGAGATGGGGGAAGGGAATAAAGAGGCAACTAAGTAAATATATGTTTAATAATTAACAGTTTTACTTCAGCAGGAATGTACATGCTGAGAATGTCAGGAAATAAACTTACTGTTTTTCATGGGGCTGTCAGCAAATGTCAGCTCTTGCAGAAAAAGTGACCTGTGACCATATGTTAGGTATGCTTAAAGTTCAGAGAAGTCTCACATTGTAGGTTTCAGATTTGTGTTTGTTTTATGTGTGAGGGTATTCTTCTAAACCTAGTGTCAAGAGAGAGGTTTTCTTGAAACTTTTATTATAATAATGAAAACTGATTATTTTTAAATTTGGATCGCCATATTTGCAACAAAAACATTGTAATATTGTGTGAGTACATCAGAAGAAAGTGAACCCGAAATTTTCATTGTCCAAGCACAGAGAAATTTAGAACCTGAACAAAACAGAATCTGTCATGAGACGCAAACTAGACTTGAAGAATTCTTTAAATTTTAGTAATCTCTTTAGTAATGTAACAGTGTGACATCAGTAAAAGGAGCAAAGAAACTTACTTTTCTATACAGGTTTTTTAACCTGACAGTGTTCCTTTAAATCTCATATGTAAGATATACAGCAAAGAGGAATAATAATTAAAAATGTTAATCTGTAGTCAGTGACCTAGAACCCAATTGGAAAGCAGTTATTCTTAATATTTATGAAATAACTAACATTAAAAAGTAAACACTTCTAAACATTTTATATATCCTACAAATATAATTTATAACTTAGGTGATGTTATTTTTTGATGCTTTCTATCATGCACTCTGAATTATTGTCTATCTTTGCTTTTTGTCAGTGAGATTTTTGGATGCTTTAATTTAAAATGTCATGATCCCTTTTTTTCTGTGAAGTTCCTCATAATTTTCAGAGACAAATCACTGTATCTCTGGCAAATCTCTCATTCCTCTTAGATCCAGACACTTGGTCTCTTTCACTGTCTGATGCTCCAGCCCTGCATTTCCTGGTGCATCACTCCCCCAATTCTCTACTCCACTCTGTGTTCTTAGAATATATTTCCTAAATATTTTGTGGGTGTCTTCTCCTCAGTTGCTTCTTGCAGGCGCACAGATGAGCACATAAACCTCACCAGTCTCCCACGCTATTATTTCCTCCTCAATCTCTCAGACCATCTGTTGCTCTCAACTGTCATGGAACCTTCAGGCCCCAGAGTGCCATCTGCTTCTTAAAGCCCCCCTTCTCCTCAAGTATTCATCTGCTCTTTCAACCAGATTGGCTCCAGAAAAACCTGGATAACCAAAAGGGAGGCATGTTATATCCCTTCCCATATATCTTCTCTCCCCTCTGCCCCCTTTTTGTTTGTTTAAGGACATCTGCATGAAAACAAGTTACTTTTTTCTTAACAGTTCATCTGTTCCTGCTGTTTGTTCCCCATGTCGAGTGGTAATACACTGTGATATAAGTCATTTCCACAGCAACCAGTTGCGATATCACAGAGGATGATGACTTCAAATGGGGGAATAAACAGCAAGAACAGATGGACACTTAAGAAACAAATATTTTGTTTTCATGGAAATGTCTTGATAACAAAGAACAAGAGAAGAAAAGTGGAAAATCTTTGAAAACTTGCCATGAGGTCACAACTAACTCTTGCACCTTCTCCTGCCTTCAATTTCTTTAATGGTCCTGGCATTTGTGAAGTGGGACTTGAAGAGTTGGTCAAAAGGGCAAAGGGTTTAGCAAACCTAGATTAGTACTGTTGCTGGCACCCAGTGCCAGAGGCGAACAACAGCAGGGGTTTGTTACCCGGTGTGCGTCACCCAATAATCACAACGGGGTGGAGAAGCAGAAAAGTTTATTTGCACTGCAAACAAGGTACAGGGAGAATAGAATCCTGCACACAGAGCAAAAAGTTACACAGGCTTTTATATATATATTTTTAGCATACTTATTTAATAGCAAGCTGCCCTAAGTATTCATATAGCCAGCCAATCCAGTTACCAACTAGCTTCCTTGTTTTTTTATACCATCTGTTAAACCATACATAAAGCTGCTTTATTTAGCATTGTTTTTTCATATTTGCCCTGTTTGGCCTTGTTTAGTTTTAGGCAGTCTAACTCTGCAACATATTGTTGCAAATCCTCAGCATAACTGCTACGAGTGCCTCCAGGCAAGGGGGCCAAGGACACTTGAGCCTAGTACGCATAACTGCTGTGAGTGCCTCCAGGTGGGGGGGGGGGGCCAAGAACACTTGGGCCTAGTGCAAGGGGGCTTCATCGACACTTGTGGTCTTCCATCCCCTCGAGTTACCTAGTGGCCATGCCCAGTGTCCCCAACAGTACCTTTGTACACCCACTTATAATAAACACTTTTGTGTTTAATTTAACTTAAAAGCAACGATGGATTCTGAGGTGCTTGTGGTATCTCCTTCATCTGAGCACCGAATCAAATACAAAAAGGGGTTGGTCTGGCCTGTTTTAGTTGATTTTTTTTAAGTCTACTTCTCTGCTTAGCATTTCTTTTAACAAGCTCAAGTGCTTGACTGAAGCTGGTATCATCTTGGAATTTACTCTCAAACTTATGAGTCTGTTCTAGTTAGAACATAAGTGATCCAGTTATTATGGAATGATCAAATATACTTCTTACCCTCTGGCTATCAAATCCTGTCTCACTTTAATTTCAAATGTATAAATAATAATGTTTGTACAATACCATAGGAGTGTGAATGGTGCTTTACAGACAAATAAATAAGATTGTCCCTCCCTGCTCCAAAGAGTTTATTACAAACTAGGTTAAATAAGACACGTTTTGCCTCAGTGAGAGATTACAACAGAGAAGTGGGTGGGAATGAGACAGTCTTGCACAGTACACACTCATGAGGTTACTTGTTTTCTTATTGTCACAGCTTATTAATTATGTTTGTAATATTTTATTTTTTTTAATTGACGAATTCCTAATGGCGGATTAGATCTGAAAGAGGGTACTGAAGAGAGACTTGAAGGAGGTGCAGGTACAGTGTCAGGAAGCAAAAAGAAAAGGAGTACTAGTGGCACCTTAAAGACTAACCAATTTATTTGAGCATAAGCTTTCGTGAGCTACAGCTCACTTCATCGGATGCACTTCACTCCATGCGTCAGGAAGGTCTTTCCAGGAGTATGGGTAAGCATTGGAGAAAGTACAAAGACTTTTGTGGGGGAAAAGATGTGAAAGTAAGCTGAACTGGGTCACCTGACAGCTCAAGTGAGGTGAAGGGAGATATTGGCTGGAACAGAACTAATTACACCCTTTTGTTCATCTGGATTCTCTCTTGCATTATGACCAAATCTGCTTTAAAAAGAAAATTAAATTAAAGGTCTGAAAATTCGTGCTATGGATCCCCAAAGCTGTAGGGGTAAATCTTTCCCCCATCTCTCCTCCTAAAATATTAAACCAGTATTTAAGGCAGAATACCATATGAGCGAAACCTGGAACTTTGAACATTAATTTCTTGCTTCAGTCTTGGATTGTTTTGTTATTGGGGTTCATTTAAACGTTCATTATCTGAGCAAGATAAGCTAATGCTGCGAAAGATTCTGGCAGAAAGGATGCATGAGAACAGTGAAAATTGGGAATTGGTAGCATTTCCACCTGTACTGTACTAAAGTATTTTTTTTTTAAATGTACGGCAAACTGCCTTGCTGATGAGGGTAAATGAAGCCATGTTGTGAAATGCTAGGAGTCAGCAGTGCTGAGAGGCAGTGTGCATTAAGGCACAGTAGTTGTGAACACTGAGCTGTCCTTCTGGGACCCCATACAAAATGATGTAACTGAGTGAAAAAGCTCTGTAGAAATAAATCTCTTCTCCTTCCCCATTTGTTCTGTTGTGCTGTCATTGATGCAATACTTTAATTAGGCTCTGGTTTGGCACTTTTTTAGTCCTGCAGCGGAATTGCATTGTATGAAAAGAACTCTTTGCGATAAAAGCTGGAGAGACTGAAATTTTGTTTTATAGCTCCATATGTGTGCTCCAGCATTACTCAGGAAGCTGAGGTGACCTTTTTAGTACTTGTGGGGTAAGTTTTGCAGTCAGTAGTTTATGAAAGGTTCTGGTTGCCCTTTCCAAATACTTAATTTCTGTGCACTTGTGAAAGTTTTGGACAGTCATCTATTTCTCTGTCTCATATGGGTATCTAGGATTTATAGGCTTTCAGCATCTTGGTATCTGAGCTCCGTGTTTTTCTCATGGAAAGTGCAATGGACTAAGATTTAAATTGTTCTGTCTTGGTTAATTGTGACTGACTCAGCAGGTATAGATTTGTTCTTGACTTTTGGATTAAAAAATCAGAGTAGACTTTTGGTATTTGTATTGAACAGTAAAAGTATCTCTCTATTCCCTGAGATGTACATGTCTTGTGCCCATGCTGTCTCCATTCTGTTAAGTGCTTTTGGATTTGTATGTCATGGAAATCCCATACTAAGGTTTATGGCAGTTATGTTTTAGCAGAAAGAAATAAAAAGAGAGAGAATCCTGTTGAGCAGACGTACATGATATGTGCTGCACAGGTAACATGTTAACATGAGTCAAGAGCAAGTGAGCTGTACAAATGACTGGGATGTTCAGTCCTCAGTATATCCTGGGTGCTTCTGCAACATAATTGCTAGAAATGTTCACTGCTCACTTCCTTCCACCCACACCATGACAGCAGCGGGAGGGAAGCGTGGATAAGAAACTAAGGATGTTTTAAAATAAATATATTGGATTTTTTAATTTTAATTATATATTTATTTAAAAAAAACATAATTAGTTAAATTTGAAATTTACAATCTATGTTAAGGCCTAAACTTGTTATAATATATTTAAATAATTTTAAATTAAATACAAAAAAATATTAAGCAGTACATGTTTGCTGCTGAATTTCAAAGAAAGTCGGACTACTGAAGTGTTGTAAGTTTGTTGCTAAGCATCTGGAACCAAAATTTGTTGAAGTGCTGAACCAGATTTTGAGAGCAGATTCTCTGCACCTGCAGAAGAGGCTAACTTTTTACATTTTAGTTTATTCAGCTAGTTCAGTTCAACAGCTAGTTCAGTCAAAGTTAGGAAGGAAAAAACAGGAAAACTTGTCTTCCTCTCCCAATCTAGGAATAAAAATCAGGTATGAGAAGATGAGATCGACTGGTTTAAAAATCTTGAATGACATGGTGACCAGAAACACTCACTTCCTTTCACTAACTACAGATCATACTTCCTTTGTTTAATACATCAGCGAGTTTAAAATGCAAAACATTACTGATCAACTTTTTTTTCTTGTGAATCCGGTACATTTAAGGTAGGTCTATTTAAAAACAAAATGTAAAATGCTGTTTGTGCATTTTAAGTGAATTCCACTCAATCTCCAAAAGGAGCTTGACACAAATCACAAGTTTAAAAAAAAAACAAAAAACTTATCTGGTAAATAGGAAAAAACCCATTTACCATTTTCTAACATAATAAAAATGTAAAAATTAAGAATCTCCATAAATGTAAATTAAGCTGTATAATTGCTTAAATAAATGTGTATAGATGCATTGTATCCCATGGTTAGCAAAAAGAAGTACCAAATTTAGCACAAAGGCTGCAATTCAGTTGCAAGTCAACATGTTTTAATTTTTACCAACCAATGAGAATCAACCTGTCTTTAGAAAAATACCAATGTGAAACACATCTAAAATTGATGATTTAAATCAATCAACCTTGGTATGAAGATCACTTCCATCCACCTTCTTTTTCTGGGCTCCTGGTAACCTGAACTAATGGACGTAAAAAAAATCCTAGTGGCATTGAATGACCAGTATGTTCCACCTGAGTCTGTGTGGGTGGGGATAAAAAAGACCTCTTTAGTTTTCTTGTAAACCTCACTGAATTCTGGAAGAAAGGTGTGACTTACTCTCCTGACATGGACCTCTGTTAAACTCCTTTTCAGGCTGAGCTCAGACATTTGTGCCCTGTACTGAATTTTGGGAAGAGCACATATGATTAAATGTACATGCATCAACAATACACTTGGCAAAGAGTAACTGCTGTTTGGTAACATTTACAAGAAGATGGAGATGGGAAACCTGTCTTAATTTTCAGCCTTGGGGTTGAGTGTGCTAGTCAGTCAGTGCACCCAGAATTTTAAAGTGTAGGTGATGTCAGCAGCTAGGCCATATGACAGATATTCAAGACAGCTTAACTTCTAAAAAAGACTCCTCTTGGCTACCATAAAATTGAGTTGTTGGAATCTGGGGTCCAAATGGTCTTTGGGCAAGTAATCTTAATAGTATTTTTCTTCTTTCAGTTTCAAATAGGACAAGAATGTAACAGTGTAATGCAAGTGGAATTTCTTTTTCTGTCTCATAGGATTCCAGTTGGAGGATTTTACTGACCTTGGATCGAATTAATTCCTGAGGATGGCAAGTAAAGGGCCCACGGCGTCTACATCCACTGAAAACTCCAGTACCGGAGGGACCAGTGGCAGCAGCAGTAGTAATGGTGCTGGGGACAATACTAATCAGGACAGCACTTTTGAATGCAACATCTGTTTAGACACTGCCAAGGATGCGGTTATCAGTCTCTGTGGGCACCTCTTCTGGTCAGTATACTACTTTCCTTAGGTAGACCAGAATATGGGGCTGGGACAAACACACTCTCATCATCCAGGAGCCGAGGCTATAACAAGGTTAAATGTCAGATGAAAAGTCCATCCTTGCAATCTTAAAATGTGAATGGGATTATGGATTTGGAATTGAATGCTGTAAACAGAAATTTGCTAATTTACTGTTCTGTCCTCAGATCCATTTTTCTGTTAAGTATGTAGTTAGTTACTCCAGGCCAGTGCTGGTCTCCGTAAGTTTTGCTTTTGGTAGTCCTCTGGATTGTTGTGCTAAAAACTGAATTGCACAGCCTTGATTAATATAATTTGGCAGAGCAATATTATTCTCATTTATGCCTTCTGGCTTGGCACACACCCACTGTATATGGGTTTAAATTCCTCTGTAACCCACCCATACCTGGAACTGCTTTGCATCTTGTCCTTGAAGCAGGCTCCGGAGTCGAAATTATGAATTTTTAGGCAAATCACACCCTCACCACAGGCTTTCTTTCGCTGCAAGTGCTGGCAGAAATGTTGTAGAGAGCCCGTTTTTGTTGTGAAGTTATTTTTCTTTCCCCATACCATCATGGCAGTGGCACTAGCTTTTCAGGTCCACCATCTGTCCAATTTGGGCAGATGTCCCACAAACACAGTGAAAATGTTATGCCTCCCATGTGTCTTGTCTGGGTTTGAGCATTGAAGTAGATTGCCCTGCTTTTCCACAATATTTCAGTGGGCTGCAAGGGTATCTTTTTCCTCAAATGTTACTGTTTTGGTGTAGTTGAAAGATGGAGTTATACAGGAAATAACCCCCTTTCCCCAATTTTTTGTTAAATGTAACAGTTTATCAACGGTTGTCATTGCTAATTGTGTGGGGTTTTAAATACTATGGATTAAATTCAGGTCTCATTTAAACCTGTGTGGTTGTACGGGTGTAAGTAAGTAGAATTTGATATCAACTGGAGGTCCTTGTTACCTCGCTTTTCTTAGAATGAAACTTTCTTGTGATCACAGCTTTTTGATGAGACCACCTAAGTGGAGTGACTTTTTACACCAGGATTGAAGGTCCAATCTTCCGGTGGACAATCTGCATATTGTTTATATCACTTGGAGAGCAGTTCATTGCAGTGTTTTTTTATAAGTAGTCTTATCTTGTGGCCTGTTTTTGTTTGGTTTTGACTTTTTTAAAGTTGCCACAAGGACTTTAATTGAAGTAAAGTGTCTTAAAGGAGAAATTAGAATAACCCTATTCTGTTCCTCATACTTTGTACCTGTTTTAGAATTAACAGCATGATGCATAATGTACATTTCTCCAGATCTCTCCCAATATTTTAGCCACGTGTTCCTCCCTATAATTCTTAAGATTCTAACATCATACTGTTGGCATCTTTCTAATTTGCATCTTTGCCTAGGACATGAGTTCATGGGATTGGTGAGCAGAATTGGTGCAAAAAGGCCCAGAAAGATGAATTTAAGCCTTTGTATATGCCTTTTGTGCTGATGTCTAAGGCTGTGGAACTCCTAGATGGTGAGATTACAGGGACCAAGAGTTGTGATGTGGTTTCTGTCCATTTGGCAACCTAGTGTCAGATTGTATAAACTGGAAGGGCCAGAGGAGGTCTGACTTCGGCTATACTTTCAGAAGTTCAGTTTGTTCTAATGCAAAGTTATGGTACTGACATTGCTGATTCTTTAACCTTCTGCTGTCTCTTAGGTGTGCTGTCCCCAATATACTCTCTATATTTGCCAAATCTCAGTGTAGGTTACTAACTACATTTTTTCCCTTTCTCTCTTTCTGCACTGTTATCAAATCACCGTGGGAATACCAACAGTTGGCCTTGTTTACACCAGGTAAGATCGTTTTCTTTTTACTTTGTCTTTCATCAGCTCCTATTGCACAATAACCCCCTCAGTCCTCTAGGGTATTCTGTCAGAAGCTGCAATATCCCCTTCTCTTTCTAAGCACACTTCCTTCTCTCCAGGGCAACCAGAATGCACTAATTACACTTAACATGCAATCATTTGCAATCCACTTTTCCAGAGAAAGAAAAGTATAAGCCAAAAGTCCATTTTTTTCAGGGTCTTGACCACTCAAATATTTCAGTGATCCAGGGAGGAGAGGTTACATATGACAGCTGAGGGGGCTTAATATGTAGATTAAAAACTTGAAGCTCTCTTGCCACGCTTACTGTTACACCCCTACTCTGTGTGTTAGAATCATAGAAACTAGAGATGAGACAAGACTAGTCCTACCTCAGGCCAGTGCAGGGTTGTTTCTACAGCGTAGTTGTCAGAGTTTTCCCAGCCAAATTACAAATGTACACTTCAGCAGATGTGATATAGCAGTGTACTATACTAAACTACAGCAAGTACTGCCCAAATCTGAGGCACTTTAGCATTTCCAAAGGGTAGGCAGTTTGCCTTCTTGTTTTTCTGAAAAAAGAAAAGGAGTACTTGTGGCACCCTAGAGACTAACCAATTTATTTGAGCATGAGCTTTCGTGAGCTACAGCTCACTTCATCGGATGAATAGCTGTAGAATTCTATTTGGCTGGCTTTTGTGTGGCTGTGTGAGATACATTTGCATGTTACTATTGTTCCATTGTTCTCATGGTGCCTCATTTATTTTGTTTTATTTTTCTCTCTTAGTGGTTAGAGACCAGGCCAAACAGGCAGGTGTGTCCAGTATGTAAAGCAGGAATCAGTCGAGATAAAGTTATTCCTCTGTATGGAAGGGGTAGTACTGGGCAGCAGGACCCCAGGTAAGGAATCCAAATGCAGCCACTTCTTTGTGGAAACCACAAACCTAATTATTGTTCAGGTGATGTGTCAGATAAGAGATGGTCAAACCTTAGGTGGAGATGATATGTCTGCCAAATACATCCTGGCTCTCCCAGGGCCTGGGTTCCCACACCCCGTTTCTTGTTTATCTGTGGAAATGTATTTTAACTGAATTGAACACTAATTACTAACTGAAGATGGCACATTGTGCAAAATATTACCTGACTCGGGCAACTTGGACAGGACATTCATGGGACTGATCACAGTTTTCAAGCTCCCTTGATTGTGAAATGTAACAAGGATGTTGCTGCACAGAAATGTAGAATCTCAATTTGTGGATTTGGAACTGGAGTTTCAACTAACTAGTCGGCCTGCTGGCTCCTGCTAGTAAGCTAACCGCATGCAACTTTGCTGCAACAATTCAGTGGTCTCTGGACATCTGTGAAAGAGCAATGAATGTTTGTTCTATTTTACTAGCCAGGTCAGGAAACTAATATTACACCATATATCACTATGCTTATACTAACTCTACTGTCTTTTCCAGAGAAAAAACTCCACCACGACCACAGGGACAGAGACCTGAACCAGAGAATAGAGGGGTAAGTAAAAGACAAGTTGAAGTGGAAAGATGGGATTAGGATTTGGGGAGGAGGGAGACCAACTGTGGAGATCCTTTTATATTGGCTATTTTAAGTGTCTTGATACCTGATGATGTGTCGTGGATGCCTCCATTCCTCAGCATTCTACAGCATGAGTTAACTTTACTCAAACTTTACAATTAAAGCGTACAGTGTGGTGCTGCTGGGGATGTTATCTTTCATAATCAGAACATGCTCCCCATGCATAAGTGGTGCAGTGCTTCTGAAAATGGTGCGGGACATATCTCTCCTTTTTGTCAAATGAGAGGTGTCCTGGAAATGTACACTGTGTCTACTTCTGTCACTGTATGCCAAAGGTCCCCAAAGAGTGGGGCGCACCCCCCTAAGGGGCTGTGGAGGAATGTGTAGGGGGCACAATGAAGTCCAGGCCAGCCTCCATGCGGGGTGGGGAGGGAGTGTCATCCAGCCCCTCCACACCCCAGCTCTGCTCCGGTCCTGCCCCCAGCTGTGCCCTGTTCCTGGCCGCGGCTCCGCTGATGGCCCCATGCCAGCTCCCAGCCTCGCCACTAGCCATGGCTCCGTTCCCAGCCCGGAGCTGAGGCTGGGGGCAAGGCTGGGAGTGGAGCCGTACCTGACTGCGGGCCCGGCTGCCAGCCTACACCACAGCTCTGCTGTGGCCCCACTCCCGGCCCTAGAATTACCCCCTGCTGTGGCCCCAGCCTCGGTCCCTTCACCCCTGTCCATGATCCTTCCTCTCCTCCCCGACTCCCCCGGAGCTGCAGCCATGCTCCCAGCTCTGGGGGTGTGTGGACAGGGGTAAGTGTGTGTGGGGGGAGGGGAGGGCGCGATCCTCAAAAGTTTGGGGACTGCTGCTGTATGCTGGTACCCACTTCGCTATAGAACATTACTTAACCATGTTTATGTATACACATCCCGAATGGAGTGGGGTATGTGTATGCAAACAGCAGCCCAGGTATATAAATACAGTGAATATAAATAGTAGGCTGAACATGGGGAACAGTTATCAGGATTGACCAGAGTTTCTTGGCACAGTAAGAAGTGAGCGTGACCTGATGAAACACTTGCATATTTCCATGTAATTCAGCTTCAAGTCCCCAGAGCCCACTTGTATACCTCATTGCTTCAAACAAACAGCCCTGCTGGATATGACTGAGGAACACTTCTATATTGAATAAATGGGAGCTCAGTAGTTCTCTCTCCGCGGAGCGTTGCCTTCTTATTAAATCAGCTGCTGTGTCTTGGTGGAACCTTTTAGCAGGTGCTGCCATTAATTGGAGGAATCTGGCATAAAGACATTGCAGCAGTGATGCCGCTTCTCCAGTTTCTGAAACTGCAGGAGCTCCCATGCAAAGAAGCATTGCTGCAACTGGCCCCTTTTGTAGGGAGTTGATGACAAGACAACTGACAACATAGGCAGAAGAGTCAGAATCTTTACTAATCAAATCAAGGGGTTAGTCCAGAAACTCTAGGTCTAAGAATTATGTCACTGGGATCAGTTCTGTGTACACTCAAAGTTCGATGGTTAGAAATTAGCGTATCCTCTGGCATAATTCTGAAACAAGAAGGCAATCTTCTGTGGATTGGTGGAGTCTAGGACTAGGCTAACTGTTTGCTCTCTCACAGCCATTAATTACAGTATCATTGTTTGTTTCATACTAGTTGTTTCCTAAACATTGCATCCATTTTAAGGATTTGGATGTTCCTTGATTCAGGAGTTTCATCTTTCTGCTTGGCTAGACTAACCCTGTAATTTTGCTTTGGACCCTGTACAGTCAGTCAGTGATGTTGGATCATAAAGCAACCCTTCCTTCCCTCCCCCTTCCTTGATGTCACATCTCCCTTCATCACATTATGTTGTATATAACTTATATTGTAGGCTCCTTGGGGCAAGAACTCTTCTCCCTCCTCCCCATAAAGCTTCCTATGGTGCTGTAGGAACACAATTTTAAAGTGACTATGTGCAACACTTTACGTATATCCCGAGGAGCAATGTTGGGTAATTTTTGATGTTACTTTTGCTTTAGATTAATTATGAGTCAATATTTGCTATCCATCAAAGCTTTTTAAAAAAACAAACAGTAAGTGATATCCATTTATATAAATGATGATACAGTGTCAGATATCTGGTGAGAGAATTACAAAAACATTTAGCATTTGCTAACCTGTAGCCCTCAAACATGAGCTGCAGTGAGGTGTGGAACCATACAGGCACAAACTGAAAACTGACAGGCATTGTGATCCTCATTTAGCCTAAAGAAGTCCAGTGACAGGGAATATTTGGCTTTTACTCTGTCTTGCAGTATAAATGACGGTATGTTTCACTTCCATTTTTTTCTTCTCTGCAGGGATTCCAGGGCTTTGGGTTTGGAGATGGTGGCTTCCAAATGTCATTTGGAATTGGGGCATTTCCCTTTGGTATATTTGCCACAGCATTCAACATAAATGATGGGCGGCCTCCACCAGGTATTATGCATCTCACCTTCTGGGGAAATCCCACAGGAAAATAAATTTCATATAGGTTAATTTGTATCTTTCAAGCAAAGAACCTTTTAAATCACTAACTTGTCCGAATGCCAAAGTAACCCAGTGAAAGCAACATGTCGGGAAATACCCTTTTGAGCACACAGTGTTGGTCCACTGTAGAGCTAATCATTTAAGGGTGAACAACAAAGGGAAAACCTTTTGCTCTGTCTTTATTATATAAAATACATACATTTTTAAAGGTGTTTTTCAGGTGGTTTTACATTAGAAAATACCAGCTTATGACTTCTCTCTGTTTTGCTGAAGGACTTTTTGGAGGATTGAAGAACTAGAGAGCAATAGTGACACTACAGGTTAAACAGGTTTTAACAAAAAATGTTTTAAAACAGTCCGACTGAACGTTCCTTCCCCTCAAGTGAGAACTGGGAAAGCCCCTTCAGTGATCTGAGCGCTTACATTCCAGTTCTCCAAAAGATGCTCCAGGAAAACCAGAGAAGTTGAGACCTGAATTTCTAGCATTTTTAAAAAGAAGGAAAAATCATATTTTGTATATGTGGGAGAACTTTTTTGGGATGAAAAACGTTATCGGTCTTTATGTACCATAAAGAAGAAGAAAAAGCAAGAACACTACTTTCTTTGCTTTGCAGTTCATCTTCAAGATGATCACCTGTATGCTACAACAAATAACTTCCTGGTGAATTAATTTCAATGCTGTCAATTGAATAAAACCAGTTGGGTTACTTTAGTACAGTGGCTTCATTCTGAGGATTGCCAAACAGCCTGTAAAGCTGAACTTCTCCTCCTCTGCACAGTAGTTAAACTGCAAGAGCTGCCTGTTCTGGGCAGAAAATCTACAGCCCAAGATTTCCAGGGCTGCCTATGTTAAATCTTTTAGGCAATAGTCTGCCATACTGTGTTTAGAGTAAAGGAGTCCCAGTGCATGTATTTCATTTGGAATAATGAGAGAAAACTGAACTGGATTCTTAAGCTCTTGAAAGGGCTGCTAAGTTGTATACCCTTTGGCATCTTAGCATTTAGCCCAGAGGTGGGCAAACTACAGCCCGTGGGCCACATCCGGCCTGCAGGACCATCCTGCCTGGCTCCTGAGCTCCTGGCCGAGGAGGCTAGCCCCCGGCCCTTCCCCTGCTGTTCCCCCTTCCCCTGCAGCCGTGCCGCCAGCGCTCTGGGTGGTGGGGCTGCGCGCTCCTGCAGGGCAGCACATCTGGCTTCAGCAGGATGACGCGGCTGCCAGACATGCTGCTCTGAGCGGCATGGTAGGGAGGCCGGGGGGTTGGATAAGGGGCAGGGGGTCCCGGAGTGCAGTCAGCAGACAGGGAGCAGGAGGCGGTTGGATGGGATGGAGGTTCTGGGGGAGGGATCCTGGGTGAGACGGTTAGGGGGCAGGGGTGTGGATAGGGGTCGGAGCAGTCAGGACGGGGGGAGGGGTTTGGATAGGGGCGGGGTCCCAGGGTGGGGCGGTTAGGGGCGGGGGGTCCCAGGAGGGGGCGGTCAGGGGACAAGGAGCAGAGGGGTTTGGATGGGTTGGGGGTTCTGAAGGGGGCAGTCAGGGGGCAGGAAGTGGGAGGGGGTCGGATAGGGGGCGGGGGCCAGGCTGTTTGGGGAGGCACAGCCTTCCCTTCCCAGCCCTCCATACAGTTTTGCAACCCCAATGTGGCCCTTGGGCCAAAAAGTTTGCCTACCCATGATTTAGCCCATTAGTTGTACCTTGTTTTGTACTATCTGCTTGCGTAAGAGTGTGTCTGTTTGGAGCTAGAGACCGTGTGGATTTGTGGTGGTTCGGGTTAAATAAGTACATAAGAATGGCCATACTGGGTCAGACCAATGGTCCATCTAGCCCAGTAGCCTATCTTCTGACAGTGGCCAGTGTCAGGTGCTTCAGAGAGAATGAACAGAACAGGAAATCGAGTGATCCATCCCTTGTTATCCACTCCCAGCTTCTGGAAATTAATGATTGCCAGTAATCCTTTTTTAAATCTGTTGTTCATCTGCAGGCTCAGTATTTTGTTCCGGGGGGGACACTTAGTTTTGAGCTTCTTTAAGCTTCCCACTAGTTTTATTGGTATAAGACTCCCCTTAAGATTTTCTGTCTGTTTATAACTTGCTTATTCTGAGGTATATTCCTCTTGTGAAGGAGAAAGGTCCTGATGCAAAACTTTGTAGTGTAGAAACACCTGGCTGAGGTAGACTTACTTCAGCATTGTCTTCTGTAAATCTCTGGTGAGGGCTGCCTGCTCGAGTAGGGTCACGTCCCCAGGCCTACTTAAATCTTGCTTTGTGGAGCTGACGTTTTACATTACTTCCTAATTCCCAGTGTGAGCGAGGCAGTCTGAATCATTCCTGTAACAGAGAAATTTTGCCAGTAACAGTCAATCAGCTGGTGGGTTCCTTGCAAATCTCTCTAGACTTGTGAATATGCTATGTGCAGTATATACTACATCTTGAAGAAGAGGAAAGAACTGAACTGTTTTACTTCCTGTTTTTCAGCTGTTCCAGGGACTCCCCAGTATGTGGATGAGCAGTTCCTATCCCGCCTCTTCCTGTTTGTGGCTCTGGTGATCATGTTCTGGCTGTTGATTGCATAACTGCTCTATACCCTGTATATTCCTGGTCATCAGGGTCTCTGACCTAGTTAAAAACTGCTCCCCCATCCCACTTTAAACCTTTTGGTGTCTGGTTCCATAGCTAATCACAAGTTCCAGGAATCAGTGGTGCCACAACACATTGAGGAATCTCGCATGTTGCACCAGAACCTTGGAATTAAATAACAGTTAAAAAGCATATCTTACCTTGGCCATGTGTCATACCACTGGTATCCAGATACAACCATGGACCTAGCTTTGAGCTTCACTCTCAAAGGGAGTGTTGCTTTGAAATCCTGTGCCAATCAGCTAGGCCAGGTTTATGTGGAAGGCACTGGTACTGAAGGAGTGTGGGCTGGTGAGGAAAGGAACCTACTGCATTGTTCATCAGCATCACGTGTGTAACATCCATGATTGGAAAGAAATGCGTCAATTGAAGTTCCAGAACATTTTTTAATCTTTTTATATCAAAGTCCAGTTCTTGCCAGGAAATATCTTGCAGCACCAGTAAGACTTCTTTGGGAGGGCATCTGCCTGAAAATGGAATCAGCTTTGGAGACCAGTGTTCGATACTTGCTGTTACTCACCAGAGTTGTGAAAAGTCCATGGCACTTGAATGGCTGTAACAGGAGGGGTTAAGAAACTTCAGCCCAAAATTGTAAAATAATCTGAATTTTCTGGAGCTAGACACTTGAAAATTCTCTCATCATGGGGCTGGGTAGGGTTGTTGGACAGTAGAGTACCTCTCTGGTCACATGCAGTGCTGTTCCTCAGTGACAAAGCAGTGTTTGTTTTTTCTTGGGTTTGTGCAGCGGTCTTTACTCATGGATAGTACTTTCATAACTCTGTTACTGTAGCTGCACTCACTCCTTCTTCCAAAGTTGAGACTTCCAGGACTATTGTGTACTCTGAATAAAATCATTTTACAGATCTGAGATCATCTTGTTTTGGGGGAGAGGCCACAATGGGGATTTATTAAGCGAGTTGTGAGGTTAACTTTTCAAACACATTTATTTTGGCAAAAAATTAAATCTAAACTTGCCTAGCAGGTGCCACTGTAGGGAATAGCGTAAGACCATTTCCTGTATGGTAGTGCACAGCTGCTTCCAGCCTATAAGGAATGGCTGTAGTGCACGAGCTCCTGCAGGTTTACCAAAGATGATCATTTGAAGGGCAGCAGATTATAAATATTTTTGTGCCTGGAGGACGATGTTGCAGAAGGTGTGCCCACAACTCTGAAAGCTTTTATGGAATTCTGTTAGGTATGAAGCTTTAAAAAGTGTTTCTGATTGATTCTCTGGATCCACAGTACCTGAAATATGAGGGATTTTTTTACCTCTGTTTGATTTTCTCCTAATTCTAACTGGACACTTTCAAAAGGATTCTCTTCTGTTTTTATTTTGAGATGCTGTTTGTTTGACTCAGATCACTAATAGAGATTAACCTTCTGTAGAGAGGAATTTTGTGACTTCCTGGGCAATAAATCATGATATTTGACAAAACAAATCAATATATAGAATCTCACTCGCTTCAGGAGCTAGGCTTTTTTGCATGTACAAGGATGAAGTGCCTGGGCAGGACAACCGTGAGTAGTAGCAATGAAACTTACTTGCCTAAACACAAACTGTTCATCCATCTGTAGCATGATGATGTGGGAGGAGCAGTTAGGAGTTTTGTTTGCCTGCCCCAAAAGTCTCAGCAAGCAGGATTTTGAAAAGCTGGCTTCTTCAATAGTTTACCTCATCCATCGTATACCAAGATGCAAGATCTGGTTGAGTATAGGTAATTCAAGTGCTGCTTGAACAGTGTAGGCACTTTAGGAGCTTCATCCGTTCTAATTGGCTTCTGTAGTGCATATTTTGGAAATTAAGTGCATTTTTATCATCAACTGGCCACATTATGAAGCTTTTTCACTGCCTTGATGTTTTATTGAGAGGCAGCTCCACCTACTGGTGAAAAGGGAATGTTCATCTGCTAATGTAAAAGGGATTTTATTTCCTTCCCTTCTCCCACTATTCTGAGAAACTGCTATGCTAGGAAAGAGAGGGTGTTCTTGCGGAAGTAATCTGCTATGAAGTTTATTTCTTCAAAGCTTTTATCCTTTGAAGATGACAGTGAGAAATTCAGCTGTAACATGAACAAAAGAGGTATTAAATCAGACAACATTTTTTAATTTTAAAATATAAACTTTTTAGCTTATTTTGCCAGTTGCTCTTGAGAAGCTGAAGGGGTGAAGACTGAAATGGCTGCAATGGTAGAATTTAGAGTCGTTAGTTTCCTGGCAATCCAAGAATGAGATAGCTTAAGTGTTAATGCTTCTGATTTTCTTAGTGTGCATTTTGTATTGTATCATTTTTCCCTTCCTTGTATTCAGACTGCACATGGCCTGCAGTTAGAGAAAGATGGCACATACAGTGCAACCCTTTACTGTTCACTAATTTTCACTGTTGTGAAAGTGATTTAGAATAAAAAATGGTTTTACATTGACCTAAGCCTATGTGGATTCCTTTTGTGTAAGGAAGTGTAGTGCCCTTGCCCTGTGCTACTTGGAATTATCACTGTAGGAGGCATTACTGTGAACACAGTGGCAGAAAAAAAATTATATCTATATTATTGTGGGAAATGTTAGCAGTATCATAGCCACTGTTGGTACACCTGCTCTGTAGATGTATGTCCATGATGTATTCTTCATGCAAAGAAGAAACCAGCTGTTGCTGTCTTCTGATAAATGGCAATGAAACAGTCTTTGAGAGTGCTGGAGACTAGATGTAAAGGGATATCCTCTACACCCACTGATCCTTTTTACATAGAGTATGTACCTTAGAGCTGAAGGTGTTACCTGTACGAGCATATAGGTCAGCTATTTCTAGTCTAAACAGGCCATCTGTGAGATTGAACTATGCCTCTTTCAACAGAGAAAGTAAAAAAGCAGGCATCCCTTTGGTTTATTACTTATGTCATGAGAAAAAAATAATGTAACATTAATATTTTTTAAAATGGGGAAGCTATCTTGCATATGGGGATGAATCTGCTCAAGGGTGGGGACCCATGAATGGCCTTTTCGCATTTCTGCCTGGACTCAATCTTTCCTATCCTTTAATGTCATTTACATAGTTGAAAGAGTTGCACCACCACTAACAGTCCTGCGATTTCAGAGGAAAACCAAAAAACCTAAACCATAGGATAGAAGTCTGAATGGGGGAGGGGTTGAGCGGAGTAGAAACCGCTATTGAACAGAGAAGGAACACACACGCACCAGATTAAAACGAGGAGGGCCACAGTGGGTATCAGGGGAGGGCATCAAGCCTTTCCCATGCTGTTAGAGAACAGGAAGAGGGTTGCGGTGCCTGGAGGTGGAATAGGAGGGGGGCTAGCACAGCTTGGGAGCGAGGTTTGGGGTTGAGAGTAGGGCTGGAGATGGGGGTCGACCCTTTAGTTTCTTCCCTTTACAACTTCCCCAGCTCAGGGAGCGAGAGCGGCGGCGATAGGATGCAGCCACGTCCCGCCCCCAATCTCCCAGCTGGTTTAGCACGTGTGGAGTTAGGGAGGAGGTGGGAGCGGACGAAGCCGAGCTGTGATTGGCCCACACCCGAAAAGGGGGCGGGCTGTGGCACGGAAGTGGTGGGGTTCCTATCAATGGGCAGGTCGGGGATTGGCCTGTGACCATAAAGAGGCGGGGCTTCTAGAGGTGGGCGGGGTTGTGATTGGCCCGCGGCAGGGAAGGGGCGGGGCGGTGTTTGCCCCGGGGCGGGCGTTGCAGGCCCCCCGGGCCAGGTGCGGTATGACCCACCCAGCGCTCCGTAGAGGCTGACGTCACATGTGCGGGTGAGGTCTGGAGACCCGGTGGAGGCGTGGGGGTGCTTTGGTTGCGTGCCGCACTGAGGGGACCGACCCCGGCCGGGCGATGGAGGGGCCGCCAGGTGAGCTCCGGTCTCTGCGCTGCCTCGGTCCCGCGCCCCGCCCTGGGACTGGGGGTGTCTGGCCCCGCTGGCCCGGGCCGCTGCAGGGCGCGGCTCCGTCACTGGCTGGGCTGCCGGAGGGGCTGAGCGCTCTGCGCGCCGGGACCGCCCCAGCGGGGACAGGTGTTGCCGGCGGCTGCTCGCCCCAGGCAACAGGCGCTAGCGAGGAGCTGGGGCCGCTGCTCTGCGCCCCTCTTTTCTCCCCCACTGTCCCTCCTCTAGGGTCGTGTCATAATCTCTCTGTCCTGGGACTGTGGCACAGCCCCTCCCCCTCACATCCCCCCGGAGTCCTGGCGTAGCCCCTTCCCTGTAGTCCGGGTACAGCCTCCCCCTCACATCCCCCCCGGAGTCCGGGCGTAGCCTCTTCCCTCACATCCCCCCCGGAGTCCGGGCGTAGCCCCTTCCCTGTAGTCCGGGCGTAGCCCCTCCCCTCACATCCCCCCCGGAGTCCGGGCGTAGCCCCTTTCCTGGAGTCCGGGTACGGCCTCTTCCCTCACATCCCCCCCGGAGTCCGGGCGTAGTCCCTTCCCTGTAGTCCGGGTACAGCCTCTCCCCTCACATCCCCCCGGAGTCGGGGTATAGCCCCTTCCCCGGGGTCCTGGCATAGCCTCTGCCCTCACATCCCCCCGGGGTCCTGGCGTAGTCCCTTCCCCGGAGTCCGGGTACAGCCTCTGCCCTCACATCCCCCCGGGGTCCTGGCGTAGTCCCTTCCCCGGAGTCCGGGTACAGCCTCTGCCCTCACATCCCCCCGGAGTCCTGGCGTAGCCCCTTCCCCGGAGTCCGGGTACAGCCTCTCCCCTCACATCCCTCTGGAGTCCGGGTATAGCCCTTTCCCTGGAGTCCTGGCGTAGCCTCTCTGCTCACATCCCCCTATAGTCAGGGTATAGCCCCTTCCATACCCCTTCCATGGAGTCCTGGTGAAGCCTCTCCCCTCACATCCTCCCTATAGTCTCCACACACCAACTCTAGGGCTTGGTGGACAGGGCCAGCCAAGCCATCTGTATGAGTGCTGGGCTATAAGTTTTTGCTTTTTCTCCATCATGAGCACACTGATGTGGGTGGGTGGGAGAGACTGGGTTTAGGCTGTGAATTGCCAGCTGAGTGCAGAACAGCCTGACACAGAAGTGGATGCATGGTATCAGGAAGTCACTTATAAGCTTGTGCCTAATAACAACCCAGCTAAAGGCTGGGTGTGCAGCTCCTTGAACTGCTGCACATGTCATAGCTGACATGTAAGTTCAGAGTGACCCTGCTTTTCTCCAGTGGCGGAGACTGCAGATATTTTTTTGTTTTCCAGTCTCTTACATCCTTTTCTGGACAGTGGAACCTGGGCATCAACTTGAGGCTTAATTTGCACAGTGCTACTTCTGCTGAAAGACTATGTAAATATCTCCCTTGGTAATGTAAAATTGCTGTTGAATCTTTATAGTTTCTTTCATTGGTTATTGCAACTCCCTCTTGGTCTTAAATTTTGATCTATAACAGTTTTTTTTTTTAAAGCTTTGGTGAAAATTTCAGCAGGATTTTCCAACCTGTCCTGCAGGCATAGCGAGCTGGGCATTCAGACAGATCTGTTGAGATATGTTGGCCTGGCAGTCATACGGAAAGCTTGAAAGAAAGAGTAAAATTCAGTGGTGACTCGCATTGTAAATTGCTTTTCTGTCCCCGTGCTCCACAAGTGGCTGTTTTCTCTTTCTCTGTGTAGGCATCCAGACTAATCTGTTTTTGGCACTCAGTTGTGGTCTTTTATTGTGTCTGATTTCTCTTTACGCAGAGACTTGCATTCCTAGACATGCAAAATCCCAATGGGGTCCTTTGTTGTTGAGGTTCCACCCATGCTTTATACTCCTCTCACTTTGAGATATTCCGTTGCAGCTACCATCTTTCTTGTTGAGGGTTAGCCTTACAGATTATCTGCAGAGGGTACACTGCTAATCAGTGAGGCACTTCCTTTGCTCCTTCACCCAGCAGCATTCTTGTTGTCCAGGGGGAATTTGAGTTGAATGACATACTTTGTTGATTACATACTTCTGTTGTCTTTTTCATCATAACTGTTTCTCCTGGATACCTAAGCCAACAAGAGGTTGCTTCAGCTGAATACAGAATTTTTCACTTGCTTTCCTAAACTATTGTGTAGTCTTGCCACTGCAATGCAACAGCTGTTTAACATTGCCTAGCAAGTGAGGTGATTACTGAGAACTTACTTGAATTTGTAAAGTCCTGCATCAGCCTTTTGGATGACTGTCCGTCACTGTTAACAAACAGTGTGGTAACTTGTGCCTTTAAACTCCTCGGAGCGAAGGCTCTGTTTTGTACAGTACATTGTATGCTTATGGCACTAAATAGAGGGAGTTGGATGTAAAGAATATGTATCAATCACAGAGACTGTTTTATCCAACAGGAAGGCAGGGGTCCAGAACTAGTTCACCTATTACATTTTTATTTACATTTTTGGGCAAGTTGAGCGGTTTTGCTCCCTGTCCTCATGTGTAAGTTTTCAGGCACATGGGTTCGGGGACTCACCCTTTACTCTGGAACATGCATTCGGCTTTTTGGAAACTGAAACACGCATTCCTATACTGAGTGAATGAAGCAGAGGCTGTGGCCTTCTGCAGCTTTCTTTTGGGTTTTAGATCAACATAGTATCTGTGAATAAGGTCAACTGGAGTCCTATATTCCAGCAGAAAGGGGTAAAGAAGCTTATGGTACTGAGCCAAAGCTAACTGGAGGAAGAATTGATTATGTGATACATTTGTAGTTTAGATGAGCTTGACTCAATTTGTATGGACAGTGTCACTTAAACTAGCAAACCCTTTTTTGTTAGGGCGGGTCTTGTTAGTGGCTTGAGTTACATTGCTGCTGTTTTTGAAAAGTTTAGAGACGTGTACATATATTGATCTCTGCACTAAGGGTGAGAGACTCGTGACTTCCTATCCCTTGCAGCTTCCTGTCTCATTACGAATGCTGAGGATGAGGCCAGGAAACTGAGTTAAATATCTGTTAATATTTAGAAAAGCCATAAGCAACTTAGGGGGGAGAGGTTCTTCAATGAACGATTCTCCTAAGGGTGCTTGAGGAGAGTACCTAGAGCAAATGTTAATAATTATTGAAGTCTAATTAATGGTCTATAGAATCAGGTTTTTCTTCTAGTCTTGGCTCCTCTCCATTGTGGTGCCCTGCCTTGTCTACTCTTCCAGGTTCTTTCTTTGCCATAGGTTGTCAGGATAACTCTACTCATCTGTTTCTACCTGGTGCAATAGAAACTAACTGCTAGCTCTTGAGCTGTCATGAATGCACAGATTCTTTGTTCATTGTCCTTGATGAGCAAGTTGTTGACCTTTTCATCTGAGGTGTGCAGAATGCACTATGCCTAGAGGTCCATGGCAGGTTATTTAGATTGGCTTCTCATATCTGGTGATTGAAAATTCCCTAGCTATTGGATGTGATCCAAAGAGCAAGGCTGAGAATGCAATTGAGCTGCCTTGTCCAATATGGACTCGCAAAAGAGCGCCATAGTGTTTCATGAGAGAGCTTATCAGCCTGAGTAAATTGGAACAGTTCAGTCTCCTTCATAATCCCCACTGCCACTCTGTTTCCAGGAGTGCAGCTGTTGGGATGTTGGAGGTTTCTAGTGCTGACACTGTTAAGGGAACTGCAGCCTAGTGTCATGCTCCTGCTTTTGTGCTTCTAATCATCCTTTTGAACAGTACCCTGAGGGTGGGATCTCCCAAGCAGTGTGACACCAAGGTAATAGAGATTAGTTCTTCAAAGCATAAAGGAAAGCTGGGACACTGGAAATGCAACCCCCCCAATCACTACTGTCGTGTTTTTGGATTGTGTTTTTAAAATTTCACTGACATGAACCATCTAATGGTGCTGAGAGGGAATAGTTACAGTGGGGCCACTCATCACAAGCATTTAAAGACAAGGGAGCCTTTAGGTTAATTGCAGCTGGGCAAGAGGATCACCAAAAAGGCTTGACCCTGAAGCAATTTATTCAGTGATGTAAAGTGTGCTGCTTGTTGTGGCATCTGGGCTCATTGAGTGATGCTGTCATTCAAAATGTCAGTTTAGGCTCTGTAGTCTCATGGCAGCTGGGTTAACTTAACTCTTTTAAAGTGATTTCCTCCAGCATTTGGTGTGGTGCAGCATAGTTCAGTAGATAGAATATGTTGGGAAATAGCCAGGAACTGTGGGTTCGCATCTCAGTTCTGCCACGCATTTGCTCTATGGCCTTGTGCAAATTATTTCCTGTCTCTGTGCCTCAGTTTCTCCATCTGCAAAGCAAGGGTAATTGTCCTCATACAGGAGTTGGCTAGTCAGTCATACAGTGCTTTCAAACTCTGAAGAGCTATGTAACGGCTAAATATAGTCTTTTGTTCATTCTTGTTCTAGACAGGCGTTTCTCAACGTGCGTGGGTTGTTGTGGAGATTGAGAGTTTGATCTGGCAACTTCATCTCCATCCCAAACCTTGATGTTGGAGAACCAGGCAAAGAATTGACAAGATGAGGAAATAAACCTGACTCCCTCTGACACCTGGGGTTGTTTTGAAAAGAGACTTCAGTTGTGAATCCTGAAACACACCAGTGTGTTCTCCTTTCAGCATTGGACAATGGAGTGTCTCTGCTGGAGTTGATCATACGTGAGGAGAAAAGTAACATAGGAGCTCTGTTCTGCTTGGTCTGGTTACCTAAGCATGTGAAGGATGGATTTCAGGCATTAAATTTCTTTCTAAGTTTCTAGTGAAGAGTAGAAACCCTGCAGTGTTTGTGGCCTTATACCCAGGATCTATGTCTCAAGTGCAGTATCTTGAAGATTTGGAAAACACAACCTGTAAATAGATGCATGTGCATCCTAGTTTCTAGCCCTCTGAGTCCTTCAGAGTGATTAATGCTGAATCTGGGGCTGGGGGATCCTGAGTGGAATCTTTGCTTCTGCGTCTTGAGCAAACAAGGAACCTGCAGTTTGAGAGTCCCAGAAAAATTAATCCACTGAGCAGAAACTCTGGCTCCCTTGGCCACTCTTTATGAATGCACGGAGGATGGTAACTGTAGAAAGACATTTGGAAATGGCTTTTGCTCCCCAGGAAGCCATTGCATATGTCAGTGCTGTACCCTGCCCAGTTCTAATTTGCTGCAGACACTCAGTGCTAACAGGTGACCCTGAACAGGAGCCAACTCTTGTTACATGTTGCTCAGGGAGGTGGTGAGGTTGACTGAGCTTCTGTCGGGCTTTCTTGTTCTCTTAAAACTGGCTGCTCATAAATTGGAAGTTTGGCCTTTTAGATCAATGCTTTGTTAACGAGGAGTGAGTTCTTTCTTTTAGTATATCATTTCCATGCAACCTCAATTGAAGAAAACTTTGGGTAGAAAAAAGGTGCATTTTTAGAACTGCCCAGTTATGTGCCTTGTCCTTCCACACTCTTGACACCACCTAAACTTTGCTCTCACTTCCCAATCATCTGTTTGCCTCATAGATGGATAGACTTTCAGGCCAGAAGGGACCATCATGATCATATAGTCTGACCTCCTGCACATCACAGGCCACAGAACCTCCCCCACCAGCTCCTCCTTAGTTTCCTTTAGTCCTAGCTTCATGACTGCCATGCTGCCCTCGACACTTGAAGTAGTCTGTCCTCCTACGCCAAGCACACACTCCCCCATCCTTAAAATCCTTTTGTTGTTCAAGCTTGTAAACTTCTTGGGAACTTGTCATATCATCATGGCTATTCTAGTAGAGGCCTTAAAATCCTTCTGGCAGTCTCTAGCTGCTTCTGAAGGGTTGGTAACCCCAGGACATAGTAAGCCTATGGGATTTGTTAATCTTTTCCAAAACCCAGTTGCCGCTTTCAACTGGAATTGTCTTTAGGCCGTATAAATGCCTTGTAGTAGTGATGTAGCTCTCTTGGTCCCAGGATATTAGAGAGACAGGATTGGTGAGGTAATATCTTTTATTGGACCAACTTCTGCTGGGGAAAGACACCAACATCAGTTCCTGAAGAAGAGCTCTGTGTAGCTAGAAAATAGCATATAACGCTTCTGAGTAAGAGCTGAAATACTGAACCAGTTTGTCCTTGTCATTTCTGTGCATGGGAGAAAGGCACCCAAGTGTGACTGCTTGATTTATTTTGCTGAGAGTCCTGCTTTATACTGTAGAGCACAATGACACTGATGGCCATGACAGTGAGGCATACAGATCTTTGGACAAAAATGTGCACAAGTGTGTTAAGGTTCCAGTTGGAAATGCCCCCCATTTTCTAGGGTTGGCTGTCAGAGTGTGGCACTGGCTTTTACTTTTCTATCCATGGAGGAATTGACATTGAACATGTAACTCAAGGATTGTCCTAACAGAGGTTATGGGAATTCTTGCCTGATAGCATGAAGGGAGCTTATGCTGTTTGATAGCCATTCTAATAACCCTATGCTTTCGTGTGTAGGTGACGAGGTCTGGAGATGTCTGGGCTGTGGGGACAGCATTGCTGCTGGTGAACGACTGTATAGGACTGTTAATGAAGCTTGGCACAGCTCCTGCTTCCGGTAGGTTAAATCTAGCCTGTTTTTAGACATTACTTTTTCCCTGTGTTCATCCACCAGTGTGTTAGCCTGTATGCTGAGTATTGATGCTTACAGGGTTTAAACTGGCTGCAGTGTTTTATGCCACCTTTATGCCTAACTCAGGAAAATCTTGCAGAATGATCACGTGCTCCTGCTCACTACTATATTCTAATGCTGGCATAGCACTTTGAAACTAGGTTGCAATTCTAATAGCCATTTGAAACAATCTGGAGAAGTGCTGCTTACACATGTACAACACACAAACTAAGATTAAAATAAAAATGAAAACTCTGATTTAGTGGTGGAAGCAGATAGGTGAGATGCTACATATTTCTCTTCAGCCACATCCCAAGGTAGTGCCAATTGAACTAGGTTGAGGCAGTTTGAGTAGCTGTGGTTCCCTCTCTTTGCCATATGTCTATGGCTTGAGGGAGCTATTGAGGCTTGGTGGGGAGAGGTGCTGATGTGCAGGAAGGTTTTGAGTTCCCCAAACATACTTTCTTCCTGTCAAGCTATTTAGATCTAGAGTTTGCCATAATATCCTTTGGCCACATTGCTAGCAGCAGAGAGTGAAGAGGCCTTTGAAATCCTCTGCTCCTTGGCAGCAGGATTTCATGCATGTAATCTGTTCCATGAGCAATTTATCCAATTCTTGCTACATTAGTTGCATTTTCTAAGGGGTCCTGATTCTGAACACATGCAGCTTCTGCTGACTCCACTATGAGTAGCAGTTGTATAACAGCTGTTGATCTGTCTCTTAAGGTTCTAGCTTTCATTTGGCTTTTTCCTTTCACCCTTGCTTATTTTGTCTGTGCCCAGGGAAAGGGGGGTTTGGGAGCTGGGTGATATGTGCCAGGAGAAGTGTCTGTCCTGTGTTTTTAAAGTAAAGATCCTACGTTCTGGTTACTGGTGTCCAGAAAAACATATTGGGCTTTCAAAATGTTTCTAGCTCTGGCAGGTCATAAGAGAAGTTAATCTAAATAATGACTAAAATTATCTCCCAGTTTTCAAATACTGGAAACTAATACTTTGTCAAATACCGTAGCACTGGAGAGCTAGGGTTCAGTGGCATAATGTCAGGTCAAAGGTACTGGATGACAAACGTCCCAGAACTCTAGTCTTCTCTTGTCCACACTCAAAAACAACCTTGGGGTTAAGCACTCAGGCTTCCTCTCCCTTAGCCCCTGCCAACTTGGTACCAGTAGTCAAACTCAGATGTGCATGACGGTACAGAGCACCATCACAAAGCAAAGACTTCTCTACCTGATGCCTGTAGGGCTTCCTTGGAGTAAACTAACTTTGAATACAGGTTTTAGCTTACACTTGTCTAAGTGCTTTTTGCTATGTGACCTTTCAGGCTACTATGCAAGATGTGGGGCAGCTCTCAAGTGATGTCGTTGCAGATGTGAACCACATGATCTTCATAATGGGCTGATGGAGACAGTCAAATTCTGCCCTTAGTGACACCTGCGCAGCCTGCATGGCCTTCAGTGGAGCTGCACGAGTCCAAGTAAAGGCAGGATGTTGTGCTGTGCACTAGCTTGATTTCCTAGTGAAGAGTCTAATCATACCAGGCCAACAACAGATGCCAAACTCTCCTGTCCTGTGACATGCATCAAATCACTGGGTCTAACTGATGTTGTGCTTCCCTTACTGCTTTGTTCCCTTGACTGGCTACAACACTTGATTAAGCTACTGTGCTGACCTACACTACACTGTGAGAAACTACAATCAAGGAAACTGCCTTTCCCTTTCTTCTTGTTCCAGGGTGGGGCTGTGTGCTAAAACAACAAATTCCAGGTTTAATTGACTGACTCGCCCTTTCTCTTCTCGCTTTGCAGCTCAGCTTGTCTCTAATCTTGTGTTTAATATCCCAATGCCAAACTTTAAAAGGCCTCTACTGGAAGGAAGACTCTGGTAGCTGAGAGTTCCGGCAGCTCTTCTGGAGAGTTGTTTACAGGCTTCCTGTGGATTAGCTGACTTTTTCGCCTGGCACATAATTTCCCATCATGCAGATTGGCACCTCTCCAGGCCCGTTAACTTTGTTTATCCTCAGTCAGGCTAGCCTTCTGATAACACTTCAAGCTGGTAGCCACTGACACGTGTGCATCTCTGAGGATTTAAACTTTGTCACTTCCCTCCTTTCTTGAATAGCATGCAAAGGCTGTGTCCATAGATTCTGTATCTTCTGTAGGTATGGCTGGAGAGGAAAGTGATAAGTTCCTGTTTGACATGTATCTTGGACATCTTAAATTGTGTCTGTTGGCTAGCTAGTGCTTTGGCTTGAACCTACTGAGTTATTTGCTGATATTTTTTAGGAGAGGCATTTGTCTACTCTAAATATGCCTTTGCATGAGGCCATTTTCACCTGTTTCTGCTTCCAGATGTCCCCAGCCACCACTGAGATTCAGTCCCGTGGGCAATGGCCATATGGGGTCTTGCCCAGGTTTCCATTTGTCAGGCTTTCCTTTAAATTTCAGGAGTGTCTGAATAGGCATAGTGGTGTCCCCTTCTTGCTGATGCTTATGTCTGAATTATCATCAATAGGATTACTGGAAGGAAAATCTGTTTAATTGTGTCTGGGCATAATTAAACTTCCTACCCTAGCAACATAGAGACGCAAGTTCTGTTGCCTTCAGAGTGTGACTTTATTCCATGGTATCACCTTAAGGTAGGTAGGTCACCCTATGATAGACAGTAGATAAAACATCAGGCTACTGATGGCCTGCGTTGGTTACTTGATGCTAGTTTCTCTTCCTTGTTCCTAGTTGAAAATATCCTACTAAAGCTAAAAATACGTCACTGATATTGCTTTTCTGTATAAAGAATTATGTTTGCCATAGGGATATTGGGTGTGTTTGAATGAGAGTGGGTGATCAGAAATGGGGGGCAGAGGTGAGGGGTGAGCTGGCCATCTGAAATGAGTTCTGTGGTTTGAAAGAGAAACAGTTGTGATAAAGGATGCAGTGTGCTGTAGTCTCTCTGACTCTCTTCCTTCAGGAAAGTTCGGGGTGGGGGGGGAAGCTCCGAGCACAATTTTGTCTTAACTGTGTCCATATCTTAATGCTGTCTACTATTGGGGACAGCAACACACCTCTGTGACCATGCTGAGGGGTAGAGTTGTATTGCAACCTCACTTTTTGAGTGGTAGTCTGGTGCTTTCCTCCATTGTACTTCATAGCTACCCCATGGAGCAGTGTAAAGTTGCAACATGAAACAGGAAGACACCACTGCATCATGGAAGTAGAAACTTTTAAGTGCGTGCTTAAATTTAGCAGCAATTGACTTAAGACTCCACGCTTTCCAAGAAAATCTGCTTGCCCTCCACTGACAAGTGGTCAAATAGATTTAAAAAAAATTTTTTTTTAAATTTTTTGTGGACAGGATTAGGACTTCAGATGGCTCCAAGGCTAATGTGCTACATTTTGTGGGATAAAGATTCAAACTAAAGAATATAGCATACAGTTTAAAATGTGGGACAGATATCTAACGCTTCCTCTGGCCTTCTTTTTGCTGTTTACTTGTGAATACTACCAGGTTTGTGTGTGCTGCAGATACATTTAGGGCTGAGATTCATTATGTTCTTTGTAATGAAAGGAAGTTACAAAATGCATCATTTTTCATCTCTACCCGCTTCTTGTCCTTTTTCTTCTCTTTTCTTCCTCCCTTCCACCCCCTTGCATATTCTGGCAGTTACAGTAAACTCCTGGTAGAATTCCAGGGGTGAAAGGTCAATGCTTTATCCAGTCATCCTCATGGGAGTGTCTCTTTAGAGATGTCTGGGCAGTGGATGAGGTGTTTAGCTGTTGAATCTCACTCTGGCTATCCGATTTAGAGAGAAACCGTTCCTAAGTGCTTGTTTGCCCACAGGTTGCCCTGAATTTTCATTGGGGTTAAAAAAACAATGAAGCACTTTGCAGGTGGTCTGTCATCTGAATAGTTAGAATTCTTCAGGGAGGGTGTAGCTGCTGCAAGATCTCGGTGGCCACTCTAAATAAGGTAGAGTTGGATATTCCATTCTGAGCTTTTATTTTCAGTTGTCTAGTTCAGGTTGTCTTCCAGGGCATTATTATCAAAGTCATTACTGACTGTGCCCGAAGTGTGCATGGTGGTTTACAAACAAATGAGACAAAGGGGTGCTTGAAGAATTTAATCTAAATAGACAAAAGCTATGGGTTGGGAAGTCCCTAAAGCATGAGGCCAGTGAGGTTAGTGCACATTTTGTTACTAGCGATGTGCACTGTTTACAAAGGACATGTTGCTGTGCCCAGAAACACATCTAATAGACAATTACAGAATTTCTCTTGCTTGCTTCTTAGCATGCAGATAAATACATTCAGGAAGCTTTTAAGCTTTCTGAGTTAGGCAAGTGTGTGGTGGTGGTGATGAGAGAGATCCATCTGTTGCTGCTTATTTCAGATGTTCATTCTTCGAGCATCGTGCTTATCTGTGTACCCCTATGAGGAGCTGTCACTCATGGCTTGAGAAGGTTATGGTTTAAAGTTAGAAGCAATAGGCAATAACATAGTAAACGTGCAGTACTTCACTCCCCGTTTTTGTACAGTTTGAGAGGTATGACTGCTTACAGGAGTTTCACTCAGATACATGATGAAATATTTCAATAGCTGATCACTGCGATCAGACCTTCCATTATACAATATGACCCCTGTTAGGCACATCTTGTGTTGTAAATGCCTTGGAAGTATAAGGAGGCATTGGGTCTGCATCAAGATACTTGGAGTGCCTCCAGGACAAGGAAAAAAAAGGCACACTACAGCCTCCCCAGTAGATGGCAAGCCTGCTTAGAGCTCCTCCTCCTCCCCCAGTTCCTACCAGTCCCATGAATAAACTGAAGTGCCCCTCTGTGCATCGACAGTGATCTGCGTATCTTATAGGATGGTGGAAGTGCTGAGGAGTCTCAGTCCATGCCTTGTTCACTACCATCCCTGGTATCTAAAGTGCCACTTTAAAAACCCCAGAGCATTTTAGAATGTGCAGCATGTAATCCCTTGCCATTCAGAACCCCTAGGATTATCTGTATACAGCTTGCTTTAAATACACCAAGATAGTTAGTTAAATTGCAAAAAAAACCAAACAAAAACATCCCTGAAATATAAAAATCTGTTTTGAGTTCCTAAATCTAAAATGAACCAGTGGGGAGCCTGGAAAGTGATTTAAAGTGGAATTAATTTGTAAATGGAAGTTTTCCTTTTACCTGTCAAGGCCAGAGTTCAGGCTTCTTTGTTTCTCTTGCAACAGTTAATGTCAAATGTCTAAAAGCATTGTAAAGAAAGCAGCCCCTGTTGTGGCAAGTTTGTTAGTGCATTCTGTCCCTAACCCTTGCAGGAGAAACACAGAATTCATGACAACCTCCCAAAACCAGATGAAGATGCAGTTTGCAAACACACACTGTAAGGCCACCTATGTGAATTATTTAGGATCTTAAATAGTCTTGTGTTTTTTATAGACTTCAGTTGTGCATTTTAAATGCACAAGCTGGAAATATTGGCCCCTGCCACAAAACCCCACATTAGGTGGCCCACCTAATTTAGCTGTAGGAATGTTAACTTTGGAATTTCTTGACTTTTTTGTGTGTTCACCTTTAGTGCCACTTGTTTGTCCAGCAGAGATTAGTGGTTGCTGCAAAGTTACCTGGGGAAGATTGGTGGTTCTGGCCAGGAGTTCAGAACTAAAACCTGAGACGTAAAAAACAGATTAACACCTCTTTGAGAGAAACCCTTTTATCAGAGCTATCATGTTCATAATTGGTTGATAAAACAATTGAGAAGGGAAGTAACTCTGTTCACAGAATTCAGTGGGTGGAGTGTAACTGCTGCTGCTTGATGGCCAGCATTTGTTTCAAAAGTAGAATTATTTTCTTGATAAGATTGAATATATGTCCCCTGGCTTTAAGGAAACCCCAGACAAAATCTCTTCCCAGTTTCTTAGCTGTCTGGGTGCCTTTTATTACTTTGAAGTTGGGTTTTATCTGTTGGCTTCTTTCACAGACTAGTAGGCTGCTTATCACATCTCTGGATCAGATCTTCAAAGGTCTAGTCTGAAGAGCCGAGATTTATGGGGTCACATGGACTCGACCATGGAGGGGGTTCAGTCCATGACAGCGGCATTAAGGGGGCTGCTTTTGTCAGAAGGTGATATGCAGTGGGAGGAGGGGCTCTCCAGTTTTCCATGGTGATGCCTGTTCTGTGGTGTGGCGTTGATAGTAAGGGGGCACTGGGATGTGAGCACTGGCCCACTCTCAGCATACAATGTATGTGGGAGAAAGGAGTGCATTCCTAGACACAGACTCACAGCATTGCTGCTTCCAGTGAAGCTGTCGGAAATGTCAGAAGGAATTAGACCTGCATCAGAATTGACGGCTGCTTCAGGCTTCACAGTCCTGGTTCTCTCTTCACTGTCTTAGTCTGTTAAAAATCAAACTGAGTAGGAGAAACAGGCTTCTTTTTTCCCATAAATGTAGCTGTATCTTGTCATTACAAAATTAAGTGCCTGGCTCTCTAATGGAGTTGAAAAGCCAGCCACAGCTGTCAAACCTGCAGCCAGTGCCTCTATTGAGCAGAGTGCCAGCTGTGTGAGATGGAGGACCTTCAGTTGGAGCAAATCTGGGAACTTTCATCTCTGGTGCATGGCAGGGTTTTGAGACTCTTGTGAGAAATGGCAGGTTTTACTGACTGCACAAATATGAGGAGGGCTAATAGCAGCAGTAGCATGTGTAACAGGCTAGCCACTCAACAGAGCACTGTACAAACACCAGTGCTTTGTGTTGGGTAGACCAGGGCTCTGAGTAGAACTCTGTCCACTGGTCAGTCAGTGGCATGGGCAAGGCCGAGCAGGTTGAAGCAGTTCTCTGTGCAGCTGTTGCAGCTTTAAGTCAAGGATCAAGTGACTTGTTTGCTCTCAGATTAACCAGTCTTTGACCTGTCTTAATGTTACATCTTGCACTGCCATTCAGGAGCCCTGGGCTGGGTTAAGCTGCCAGGCCTGGTCTTTTCTTTCTGCTCTGAGGCTGTATCTTTGGGAGCAGATTAGCCTTCCTCAGAGTGAAGGGCATTGTGCAGCAGAGGATCAACAAGCAGGTTGGAGGGACTGTAAAGGGTGGAATGCGCACACTCCACTGTGATCTAGGAAACTGATTAGCATTTATCTGATATAAGCAGAGGCTTAACTCTCTGCATTTGAGACTGCCCTTGCTTGACTTCAGTATCAGTACCATTAGTGTACTGAGAGAGGAGCTTTGTGTTCATACACTTGGCTTTTATTGTAACAGAAGTTCCAGACCTTTCAGGGTGTCTGTCACATAGCCTCTCTCTGGAGTTAGATCACAGCTCCACCCCTTGTGAAAAGGGTCTATTTCCTCGGTGCTTCTAACTGCCCATGTTCGTTTTGTGAAGGGTGACTCCTCCTCCTCCTCTCGCACCTTCAGGGGTGGAACCAAAGAAGATAAAACTAACTTGACAGCAATTCGTTCTTGCAAACTCTACCAGCTCCTGCACAAGAATGTCAGAATTTTAGTAAGGTTATTGGTTATGCTATCCCACCCAAGGGTGCAATCGCTGCTGAGTGGAGAAGGAGGAGATGGTTACAGCCATGGGAGCCAGGAAGGATCTGAAAAGAAACGAGTGTCTGAGAGACCTGGCACTCCTTAAGCAGTTTCAGAAAGGGGAGAGGAGCCTGAATCAGCACAAGGTGAAGTGAGACCTTCCAGCTGCCATGCTGGCCAAGTGGAGTTGTTCAGAGGCAGTTGGACAGGTTTGCAACTGAGCTGGTTTATCCAGTACTTGAAGATGGGAAGTTACTTGTCTGTCCCAGCTTATTTCACTCCCAAGGATCCCTTTCGGTAAGTGTTTTTCTCACGGATGATTTCCCTCCGGTTCTTGCCTCCACTTGGCACCCTGTAATGTCGTCCTAGGTGCCTTGTGTTCGAGATTCTCAGAATGAACTTCAGCTGCTTGTGTATGGGGAGCAGCAGGCTTGAAGCTAGGAGCTCTATGACTTGTGAACTGGAAGGGACTGGGCAGAGTTCTTGAAAACTAATCTGTATACATGTTCTTATTGATAAGAGGGTGTGGCATGTGTGTATATCTGTTCAGTAATACTGTGCTTATGTGCACAGCCCAAGTGTGTGCTGGCAGGCTCCCTTTCGGATTCAAACCATAGATGTCAGCTTCTTCACTGTCTTCCAGGCAGCAGCCAGAAAGAATAGGATTTCATGGAAAGCTCCTGATGTATAGAAAGGGAGACAGTGTGTGTCCATGGGAATGACACAGAATATGAGTTTCTGTGAGTGCCATATGCTCCTCACTGGGATGAGTTTGGGAAGGTGACATAATCCATAGGCAGCAGGGTGTGACCATATCTAATGAATGAAATCAAGTGTTTTGCAGGCAACTAGTAACAGTAAATGCCTGGTTATCTTGGAATGAGCTCTTATCTCAGATGTTTTGCTTACATTAACCCCTTTTGTTTATCTGAATGTCCAACTTCAATCCATTTAAATGACTCCGGGTTGAGGAAGAAGATGGCTGCAGAGCAAGGCCTTGATTGCACTGGTTTCTCCATGTTAGCAAGCCAAGTTTGAAATTGTTCCCTCAAACACAGTTATGTTGGCCAGTAAGGCCTGGGAAAACTCTGCTAAAAGGGTCTTAAAATCCTCAAGACTGAAGTTCCTATCTCATGTGGAACAAGGGCAGGCCAGTTTAGACACAACTGACCTAACTTCACAGGCAGGCTTCTAAAAACCCATTTCCTACCATTGGGAGGAAGTGCAGTCAGAGCCATAGCCGTCTAACAGTATGTAGAGTCATACTAGTATAAGGGATATATGGGGATTATTCACAAATACATGCTCCAATTGCTGGTGCCTAAGAAGTGCCATGGGAGAGGTGCATGTGGAAGCTGAGCTTCTATGCCCCGCCTTCTGTCTGTAGCACCTTAGATATGCTTTCTGTTGTCTCTTTGCCCTGGAGGTTTCTGGGGCATTAGCCAGTTTGGTGCTTTGGCTAGGTCCTGGGTAAGAAGGTGGTTAGGGAAGTTTTAAGTTTTAGGGAAACGCTGTGTCCTTTTCTCAGCATGGCAGTTCTTTCACTTCCCCATCTTTGGAGATGTAGACCTAGTGTAAGGGTGACTACATGTCCTGATTTTTATAGGGACAGTCCCAATGTTCGGGGCTTTGTCTTATGTAGGCACCTATTACCCCTCACCCTGTCTTGATTTTTCACACTTTCTATTTGGGCACCCTGTCTGGTGTATGGTTAACCTATCTCACCTGATGATCCATGAGGGTTTCCATTAGTGACCTTTATTGAGAGGGTGCAGCCATTTCAGTGCTAGTGTGAGGTTTCTCTTCATTAAGATACTGGCTTCCTTTTAGATGTAAAGGAGACTTTGTCCTGTGTGCTGAATCTTCACCCTCACCCTTGGTCAAGTTGGTTTCTTGTTGTAGTCTGAATCACTTAGCATCCCCCAAAAACCAAACTGACTGCAGGTGAGAGTTTCTGACATCTGTGCCTGCTCAGTTACAGAACTCAGCAGCACAGACACAGTAACACCCAGATCCACACCAAGATGTGACCAGTTTTCCAAGTACCATGGAGACCTAAAGCAGACCTCCGGAGTTTTGTGTGACTATTACACTTCGACTCACAAAACCCACATCACAGTTGAAGTGGTGTCTGTCCTGTGGGGCTGGCTGGGCTTGGCTCCTTGCTCCATGCACTGCAACCTAGCCACAGCCCATGGGGTCACAGTGCTGCTCTGATTTGGCCTGCCTTGGCTCCCCTGATGGGGAGGGAATGGGCAGCTGGGCTTTGAATGGCACTGCGGGGTGATGGTGAGGCAGGCTTACTCTGCAGTTCCTACTTCCTGGAGGCAGAACTCATCCTGCGTTGACTACTTTAAATGTTGGGAGGTATGCCTAAAGCATAGGGACTGAATGGGCTATGGTGGGGATTGGGCATTCAGGTCAGTTACATCAGTGAGTGTCTGCTTCATTTGTAAAACCTTCCCTCCTCCTGGGGCCACTGATTCTCTTGCTGCATCTTCCCCCTCGCTCCCATGTGAGGTAAACAAAGGTGCAGCCTTCCAGAGGCAGCTATTAAAGGACTATATATTTTGTAAAATAATTCAATAAATGGTCATTTTAATGTGGCTTTAGAAAAGTTCTTTAGAGTCTTAGGAATGATGGATGGGGAAGGGAGGGAGTTGAGCATGGAGTGGCACACTCTTCTCTGTCTGGCTGTCCTGCCTGCTGGTTCAGCTGTAGTTTAGTATTCTTGATTATATGATTGCCATGGAAGCAGCTCCAATGCCTTTAAATGCAGGGCTGTGGCATCATTAAATGAGTAGGTAGGAGCTACCAGTTTAAAGCCTCTATTCACATGTCATGGTTGTAAGTGATGGCAAAGGCAGCATCAAAGCCTCTTGAATTGCTTTAGAAAAAATTTAGGAGGCTCGGGGATCCGTAGGAACCCCAGCTCTTCCCCTTCCATAAGGCCCGTGTTATGGCACCCTCCCTCTGAGTAGGGATGGTTGCAACTCCCTTGGATACTCATCAAGATTGTTGCTCCATCAGTCACTAGAACACTTGGAGGGTTGTCTCTTCCCTTGGGGTTTGAACATGCTGCTCCCACAATGTTCCTAACCTGTGGGAGCTCAGTATCCAAACTGGCTTCACCTAATCCCTTGGCAGCCTGTTGTGTTGCCCCCACCCAACCTTGTTCATCTAAACCCCAGTAGTGTTGCATTTTCACACTTAGTGGAGAAGTGGCTGTGCTTTTCAAGAACATGTTTTGATCAGCTGATGTGGGGATGGGGGGCTTTCACATGTGCAGTGAAGACCTTCCCGTGTTAGGCCTAGAGGATTGTTGTAGCCCTCATCTCCTACTTTGCCACTGCAGGACTGGATAAGTATCCTCGCCATTAACGATGTCCAAAAATCAAGAATCTCGTCTGGGATGCTGGATCAATTTGTATAGAGGGGATGCTGAGAGCCATTGAATCAAACCGTAAACCCTCTATATGATAGAAATTGCTTCAAGCAGCATCCCTAGTTCCACCCCCTGTGAATCTTGGCAAATATGACCCCATGTCTGCAGCTCCAGGAAAAATGGACTGATTGAGAGCTGTTCATGGAGATTTGCTTCCCTTACCAGGGGCTCAAGCATCCTACCTGATGGAGTGAGAAGAGAACCTGCCTGAACTTGATGGGGTTAGCAGCAGCCAGCCAGCAAGGGGGACATGATCAGGTGTAAGCTGTGGTAGTTTCCAGTCCCTGAGGAATGGGTCATGTTTTGGGTATTCTCTCAACACAGTGGAGAAAAGTAAATCTGGGATTAGACCTTCCCATTGTCCATATCCTGAACAGAAAAGTGAAATCAGCCTTGCTTCTGGATGTAGTGACCTAGAAAGATGAACCCATAAACGAACAGTGCTAAAGTTAATGCACATCAAGCGAGATGGAGGGGAGTTTGTCCCACTGTCTTGCATGAATAAAGATCCCCTCTTAATCTTTCTAACTGGGGACTTGAGGATCACATGGTGCCTCTGTAGCCTGGCCAAAGACATGATTTTAGTCAAAGGGTTGGCTCTGGTGACTAGCACTATGCTATGTACAAATTTTCAGACTTCAGATTTCTTTAAGCGTTTTCCTTGTTAGAACATATAAAGTGTAATGGTGGCAGAAGGGGCTGCGTTGTGGTGTGTTACTCAGTGAGGTAGTTCTTGCCAACAATGATTCATGACTGAGGCAGCCAGTTAGCACCGTTGAACAAAGTCTTGTCTCTCTGGGACCTGACACACTTATTGTTGCCTCATTGTTCTGAGTGGGGTGTTGAGCCTTCAGCTGCAAATTTATCTTGCCCAGATTTGTTTAATCACATAGCAAAGAGCTGACTGCTTACAGACTCCACCCCCTTTCACCTTCCCTTTACTATGGATTTGTTGCAACAGCAGTATCCAGAGTTCCTCTTTCCTGGTAGAAACTGCTAATCACACTGTCGTAGGGTTGGGATCAATTGCTAAATCAGTATGGGGAAGGTAGGGGAGCACCTTGTATGCCCCCTCCTTAAGGCCACGCCTCTGTAGCATTGACTACAGTGGCATAAAACTAATGGCACCATAGCCAGCATAACCCCATTGTGTAAATGCAACTTACAGTGACAGAAGGGTGTTTCCCTCAGTGTGGAAATGCCACCTCCCCAAGCAATGGTAGCTAGGTTGACAGATGCATTCTTCCATCAAGTCTACATGGGGGGTTAGGTCAGCATATGTAGGTCACTCATGGGTGTGGATTTTTCACACCCCTGAATGATGTAGCTATATCAGCCTAAATTTTAACAGTGGATCCAGCACTGCCTGGAGCTGCAGCCATGTTGCTCTTACTGAAACTGGGGAATTACAGGAAGGAAAAATATCGCTGAATTGTGACCTTGCTGGGTATTTTCAACACTTGGGTGTAACTTTTAAGTGGCTGTGTAGGTGTTTCCTGTCCTCTCCAATATTACTGTCTTCCTTTCAAGTGCAAGTCTGATCATGGAGCTTTACTTGTCGAAAGCTGTAATCAAGCTCTAGGTTTTCACATTGGTACAGGCATGCACATGGAGGTGGGATAACTCTGAAGGATCTTATTTGCTGGTGTCAGACCAGATGTTCCTGCAGTGCGTTGCTGATACCTATCTCTGCTGTTAGTCACCACTTGCTCTTTTCCCTCCCACCCGCTTGATCATTGAGCCAGGTATGCTTACAGCTAATGAAAGCCAAAGGCTATCAGTTGAAGGAAAGACATTGTTCTGATGCCCTGCAGGTGGAGTGTATGCATACCATTATGAGGGTGTAACTGTTACAGTGCCCCAGGTCTGGAGGTTGTAATAACAAATGCACTGTGTATCTTAAGGCACAAAGAGTCTCCTCCTGCTAATGAAATTGTCAGGGCCTATTGCACATATCAAAGCTCTGTCCCCTCATGAGGGAAAAGGATTTGCGGCTCCCCAAGCTGGGAGCATCTCTATGTTCACAACATTCATGAACCATTAATCTAGTTTGGGAGGAGAAGTTTATTCATCCATGGCGGGGAAATGGCTCCAAATACCTCTTACAATGAAGTCACTTCCCTCAAACCACTGGCTATCTGTAAGCAATTTCATCTTGTTCCTTCTGCATCCATGTGAATGGAATGAAAGTGGATTTTCATGTTGAGGCAAAATCTGGTTTTCCTCTCGGAATGTGCACATTCCAATTTTATCTCCACTAGCTGGAATTCCCAAGTGGAAGCTTAGCACAAATTAACTTAAACTTCCAGGAAGAGTCTTAAGGTAGTGCTTGTGTGAAGGATGACAGGGTGATACTGATGGCAGAGAGTCTATCTGCAAGGTGACTGTAGTAACTTCCTTCCCAAGGACCTGGGAATTTTATCTTTAGGAGGTGAGAGCGAATTTGTCTCCATGGTCTCAGGACTGGTTTACACTGAAAAGTTAGGTCAACAGATTACGCTGCTCAGGGTTGTGTAAAAAGCCATGCCTCTGAGCGACATAGTTAACATGACTTAACTCCTGGCATAGACAGCACTAGATTGACACTTATTCCGTCAACCTAGCTGTCGCCTCTCCACGAGGTGGATTAATTATGGTGATGGGAGAACCCTTCCCATGGCTGTAATGAATGGGTACACTGAAGCGCTACAGCAGTGCTGCTGCAGTTGTCCCCCTGTAGTGTTTTAAGTGTAGATTAGCCTTCAGTCTTTGGCCCCTCTGCTGCCAAGGGAGTCAGTCAATGCCAGTAGTGCTATAGACATCTCCTGTGAATTGGTCTAAAATTGCAAGTACATAAGAATGGCCCAGTATCCTGTCTTCTGATAGTGGCCAGTGCCAGGTGTTTTAGAGGGAATGAACAGAACAGGTGATGATCAAGTGATCCACCCCCCCTCCCTCCCCCCCCCCATCGCCTAGTCTCAGCTTCTGGCAAGCAGAGGCTAGGGAAACCAAGTCTTGGTCACTACCAGCCGGGATAAGATTTTATCCCATTACTAATGGTGAGGCCATCCAATGCCTGCCTCATGGATCTTAATGAAAATATCATGTTGGAAAGCTGTTGCTACTCTAAATGATTCAAGGTATTCTTTTAATCTGCCTAGTGCTGTGCACGATCACGTGAATGGCTAATCTTGCTTCTCAGGTTGAGGGGTGAATGTGTACTGCCCTGGGCAACAGGGTGTTCAGCATGCATTTTTCAGCAACACCCCCACTGGTACAGGCCTCCTAGCTCAATGAAAGTCACATGATGCGAACTGAGGAAAGGGGGAGAGAGCATTTAAAAGAAAAATCTTTCTTTCTACTCCAGTGCATCTGCTAAGAACATAACAGTAATGTGCTTAAGAGCAGCAGAAGGAGCCTGCAGATTTGGATTCCATTTTGTATTTTTGCTGCAGATTTTCCTTTTCGGCAAATTGTTCAATCTCTGTGCCTATTTCTTCATCTGTAAAATGAGGCTGATTATATTTGTCTGCTTGCTTGACAAAGATTTTAAGGCTAAATTTATGTCTGAAGTGCATTGAAACCCTTGGCTGGAAGATGCTCTAGAAGTACTAAATCTTTCCTTGGGGTCGGTTATCGGCATGAGGAAGGAGAGTGAATACCTGCAGCATCCACTACTTTATGTAAATAAACATGAGCTTAAAAGGATAAATGTCTTGTGAAGCTCATTTTTCAAAGGATAAAGTATTACACAAAAAATTCAGGAGCGGAATTCCTGCTCAGTACAGGGTTCCTTCTGTTTGTGGTGATTTTTAAAGACTGGCTGGAGGAAAACTAACTCTGACTGGGGCTAGTCCATGATGAACTGTTGCTAGCCATGTCCCTTTGTCATCCTCTAGGTGCTCTGAATGTCAGGACCCCCTCACTAACTGGTACTATGAAAAGGATGGGAAGCTCTATTGTCACAAAGACTACTGGGGGAAATTTGGAGAATCTTGCCATGGCTGCTCTTTGCTGATGACTGGACCTGTGATGGTAAGGACTCTGCTATGCCTCTTTCTGCCCAGCCACCCCTGACTGACAGGAGTGTCAGTCACCAGGTACCTGGTGACTGCAGCAGACTGGGGGTTTTAGTCTTAAAATTCAACTGTTGATATGAAGTGTTAAAAGTATGCACAATCTATGCGTCTTTTGGGATATAGATGACCTTAAATAGGCCAACTTGTGAAGGAGGGGTGTGAGGACCAGAAGCGTTTTGGGGAAGATGACAAGGAGCTGAAATGCATAGAACCCAACAAGATGAGGCAAAACACTTTCCGTCCTGCTCCCAAGCTGTGCATCAATGAAAGTGATGTTAAGGGAACTGAGACGCTCCTGTCGCCTGATTCTCTAATTCCTCTAGAGGAGTTAGTCTCATATCCAGTGAGGGGTTACAGTTTTCTTTGCCTTACGAAAGGCTGCAATTGTCAATTTGCAGTCTTATGCTATGTCTACATTACAAATTACTTCGGTATAACTTAATCCACTCCCCGAGCGATGTAAGTTATAATGACCTAACCACTGGTGTGGACAGCGCTATGTCGGCAGGAGAGCTTCTCCTGCTGACATAGATACTGCTGCTCATGGAGGCAGGAGTTAAGGCGACTGAAGAACTCTCTCCCATCGGCCAACAGCAGCAGTTCTCAACCAAGAGTCCAGGGCCCCCTCGGGGGCTGTGAGCAGACTTCAGGGGGTCCACCAAGCAGGGTCAGTGTTAAACTTTCTGGGGTCCAGGGCAGAAAGCTGAAGCCCCATCATGCGGGGCTGAAGCTCAGGACCCTGAACCCCACCACCCAAGGCTCAAGCCGAAGCCTGAGCAATTTAGCTTGGTGGGACCCCTGTGGTATGGGGCCATGGGCAGTTGTCATACTTGCTACGTCCTAATGCTGGCCCTGGCTTGTATATGCAGAAAAACAGTTGTGGCACTGGTGGGCTGTGGAGTTTTTACAGTATATTTGGGGGGGGCTCAGCAAGAAAAAAAGTTGAGAACCCCTGGCTTTGAGCATCTTCACCAGAAGCACTACAGTGCTGCTGCTGTAGTGTAGATGTAGGCTTAGACTGAAGCATTTCTGAAGCTACATGATAAAATGGGACCATGTCTAAAAATGGCTTTCCAAGCCCTCTAGTGGCTGGTTGCAGAGCCACAGTCCCTCAAGCATTTCTAAATGATCAAGCACCTCTCACATTTTCGAGTGTAACAAAATATTGTCCTGCCCCAAGTAACCCACCAAAATGGAAATCCTAACCCTCTCAAATCAATCTTTGCCAAGAATGAAAAGTATCCAATATTTAGGTAGGCTAAATAAAAGCAATATATTGTGTACCAGCCAACAAACACTATTCTGGAGGCAGTACCGACATCTGCTAGTGAAAATAGTGCAGATGAATTCTCACTATTAATGGAATTTTTGCCAAAATACAAACAGTAGGGAAAGGTCTCATGTAAGAACTATTGCAAACCATGGAATATGAACAAGCCAATTTTTTTTTTAAGTCATCGTCTCTGGTTTCTGGTAGCTGGCGGCAGTAGCTGAATCTTGTGCATTAATACTAGTCTTGCAAAATCATCTCTCAGATTTATCAATTAAGGCTTAATATCTACTCTCGCCTGTATCGTAACTAGTGGGAAGTCTAATATTCACTCAAATACCTACTTTGCTCCAGGCTAATAAAATTTAAGAGCAGTGTATTGTAACCAAGGCACTGAGGGAGGGGATTTAGCAAAGGCAGGGTGGATTTGCATTGCTCTGTCCAGTATTTAAGAATGAACACTGCTTAGTCTTGGAGTCCATGTAGACTTACTGTTAGTAGGTGCAGTTATTGCTTCCCAAGCCCCGATTTAACAGTGTTCTCTCCTTGATCAGAACTTCCTCTGCTTGTCTGTGTAGGTGGCTGGAGAATACAAGTACCATCCTGAATGCTTTGCTTGTATGAGTTGCAAAGTAATCATTGAAGATGGAGACACGTATGCGCTAGTACAACACTCCACACTCTACTGGTAAGATCGGGCACGTGACACTCCATTGCTGTCCTGTTAAAATGATCCTGTGGTACTGTGCACTCCGTTGCCTGCTGTACGTGCAAATCACTTCCCCATTCTGTCTAGTGGGTCAGTGTGGTTTAAACACAGATGGATGCTGAAAAATTGGAGAGGCTTCAGAGGGTTCTCAATCATAAGAATGATTAAAGGATCATAAAACATGCCTTATAGTGATGGATTCAAGGATCTAAATCTCTTTATCTTAATAGAGAAACAGTTAAAGTGTGACTTGATTAGTCTAGAAGTATCTGCATGTGGATCCCATTGAATAATGGACTCTTTAATCGAACAGAGAAAGGTACAATGTGGTCCAATGGCTGGAAGCTGAAGCTAGACAAATTCAGACTGGAAATAAGGTGTAAATGGTGAGAGTAATTAACCATTGGAACAATTTACCAACAGTAGTGGTGGATTCTTCATTCCTGACTATTTTTAAATCGAGAGGATGTTTTTCTAAACCTTGTGTTCTAGGAATTATTTTGGGGAAGTTCTATCATCTTGCTTATACAGGGGATCAGAGTAGATGAACGCAGTGGTCCCTTCTGGCCATGGAACTATGAATCTGTAAACACCAGAATGGAATGATCAAGTACATTTCTAGGGGTAGTGGAGCACTGCTTGAAGCCTTGGTAGCTGATAAGAACAATCACATTGTTCCAACCTTTTGGGGCAGCAGGATCCGGCTACATAGGTTGGCAAGAAGGGATGGGAAATGGCCAGTGACTCTCCTCTGTTCTTTCTGTAGTGGAAAATGCCATAACCAGATTGTGCTGACGCCAATGATAGAAACTCTCTCCACGGAATCTCTGCGTGAACAGCTACCCTATACGCTGACCCTCATCTCTATGCCTGCAGCCACTGATGGCAAGAGAGGGTTCTCTGTGGCTGTCGAAAGTGGCTGCTCCAGCTATGCCACCAGTGTCCAGGTGAAAGAGTGAGTATGAAGAGGCCATAATAGCTACATTAGTTGTAATTGTGCAGAGGTATCTGGGCAAAGGAAAGTGGGAGCTTCTGACTAACTTCTGTTTCTATGAGAATCTCTCCAGTTGCTGAAATAGAATTTCTCATTCAGTGACCATGTGGTAGGAATGAGATGCAAATGAAACCATGAGTGTTTCTTGGTGGGGCAGTCTTTTGTTCTCCCACATTGTTATGGCTAACTTAAACTGGGATTCTCCACTGTCCAGAAAACACTTACGGGATTATAGCAGTAACAAATAAAGAAGCTAGTTACCTTTCTCTATGGCTTAGCTACTGTTTGTTTCCCTTTCCTGTGGGTATACGAGAAGGTCCTTTATTCGCCAAGCTTGCTGAGGTCTGGGCACCTCAGAGAATGCTTACCATCACAGCTTAGTGTTGTTTTCACATTAGCAGACCTGAGAACACTTCACTTATTTCTGGATCCTAAAAGGGAAGAACACTTGCTGGGAAGTAGAGATCCATTGAACTTCTGGTAATCTGTGTTTAGGCGGATTCTCCAGCATGACTCTTTCCTTTGACTTTGATTTAGAGTCAACAGAAGACATATTAGCCCCGATGTCCAAAATGCCATCCACTCTGGAGACCGGATCCTGGAAATCAATGGAGTCCCTATTCGCACATTACGAGTGGAGGAAGTAGGTTTAGTTTTATCTTGAGTAATCCTAAAGTCTATACTCCAGACTGATACCCCGCTCCCCCCACCCCTTCTACCTTGGGACTTTTTTTACAATATTCCCCCCATAGCAGTGCCTACTGCGTGGGGCTGTAATGCTGTCATTGATTTGTACTACAGAACAATCCATTGGCTTGAATGCAAGAGTAAGCTTCTGCGGCCTCTTAGTTTGGAGTCAGCATCTAAGCTCCATTAGGGAGGGGAAGGTGGCAGCTGGGAGAGGGAAGTTAGGAAGCAGTTTAGAATAGGGGAGGTGAACCTCAACAATTAGTAAGTGGTTAAGGAAGCCTGGAGTGCAGGTTGCCTCAAAGGGAAAGAGTTTGACCAAGTGACTGAGTTGAAGGCAGTGTACATGTATCATCAGCCAGACCTGTTTTGAGAGAGGACACATGCCAGGCATTGTCAATTGAGAGTGTATCTGGAAGCTGTGTATGGTACAGCAAGCGACCAGTTTTCTGTCTTCATTTACTATATTAAATGCTTTATACAGCTAATCACTTTCAAGGTAATGCTTGAGCACTCAGCGCATGATATTAGGCTACCCTTTTGGTTGCTAGACAAATACTTTGTCTGCTGTTGATGTTAGCTAATACCTTGAGCCTTCTCTTCTAAAGCAGAATAATTAGATCTGGGTTTAGACACCTGGATAGCTTTACATTTCCCTTATAAAAGTGTATTGATCAGCGTTTGGCATGATCTCCATATTCTTGGACTTGCTTTCTTCAGTGTAACGTGGCCCATTCTAGAAAAATAGTGAGTTGGGTCTCCTGTAGCTGATCAGTGCGGAAGAGGCACTAGCTAGAATGAAGATCTACATGCTGCTAGATTGTGACTGGTCTGGTGGACACTTACATTGTGTGTAACTAAACCACAGCCACAGTGACCTGATTGAGACACTGTAGATTCTAGTGGTCTACTGAAGGACATTCAGGTGGCTTCATGTTTTTACAACAGTCCCCTTCAAAGGCTCTTACCCTGCCCTTGGATTTGTGTTCAGGTGGAGGACCTGATTCGCAGGACAAGCCAGACACTTCAGCTGCTCATAGAACATGACCCTGTCTCTCAGCGACTAGACAGACTGCGTCTGGACCCTAGGCTCCCAACCCACATAAAAACCACCACCACCTCGCGCTCCATTTCCCCGTTGGACATTAAGGGGAATCTGGAAGGAACACTGCACAGGCACTCACTCAGGTACGAAACCCTAGGAAAACTGCACTGCAGCTAGTGCTTCTAGAGCAGCAGTTGTGAATCTTCTGAGAAACTGTTTTTTCTAGACTATGAGAATACCACCACTGACTGTCACATCTCCTCTAGCTATGTGTGTTTTAGCGCACCCTGGAGCCTGGGCTGTACAATGCTCAGTCTTGTAATTGCAAATGACTGAGTCATGGCCAAGCCAAGCCTGGAATGAAGCATTGCCCAGGAGATGAAGCTGCAGATCCCTTCAGTCATTCTCTATGGACTCCCCTTCGGGCTGGCTTGTTTAATAGTGTTTAGACTGTTAAATAAAGGCTGAATTGTGGGCTCTAAATCTGCTAACCACTTGAAATAAAAAATTGAAAAGTCAAAGTTTCTGCCAGGCTCAGATGGCTGTGATGAGAGCTTACCCCTCAGGGACTGGCCCCTGCTAAGTAAGGCTTGGGTCTTCAATGTTAGAAAACCTGCCCTCCCCATACTGGGGTCCTCTGTCCCCCACCGACTTCCTTCGTCTTACAAAAATTGCAGATCATCCAGAGTCACTTCCCTGACACCTGAATCCCTTGCTCAGAACGATCAGGAGTCGTTCCTTGTAAAGTGGAAGTCGGAATGCAAATGGATAGAGATGTGCAGCTGTGGAGGCTGGCCAGCATTGACATTGCTGTTGGCTCACTCAGGAATTTAGGTACATGCTGCAGCACCTTCCACATCTGCAGAATTGTGGGAAGCTAGTGAGCTGGATGGTTACTAGCATGCACTCATTTAGGGTAATAGACCTTCCTTGCAGCTGACCTAATCCTCCCGTTGCTTTCACTCTCCAGGCGAAGTAACAGTATTTCCAAGTCTCCTGGACCCAGCTCCCCAAAGGAACCTCTCATTTTGAGCCGTGACATCAGTCGCTCTGAATCTCTGCACTCCTCCTCCAGTTATTCCCAGCAGATCTTCCGGCCCTGTGATCTGACACATGGCGAAGTACTGGGGAAAGGGTTCTTTGGACAAGTTATCAAGGTGAGTGGGCAAAACCATGACCCATGAACTTACTGCCAAATTCCCAGCTGAGAGGATATGCCTCCTACAGAAACTTTCAAACATCACAACAAAATCTTGAGTGACTTTTATTTCCTTCCCAGTAGCATGCTTGGTCTGGGGGCTTGATTGGCTGTTTCACCATATTCACAGTTCTCTCTTCTCTTGTACTTACTCAGCTTGACTGTAGCTGGTATCCTGGAGAGATGGCTTACATTCTGCTGGAGAGTTTGACTCTCCTGTTTAAATTGCAGCCAGTCTAACAAGCATCTAGTGTGCTGAGGTGTTTGTATATAACCAGAGCTGCAGAGTGAATGGGTCACACCTCAGTCAAGGGGGCAAGAGGAAGACTCACTGTTACGTTAAATGTGTCTTCCTGAAGGTGCTCGCTCAGTCTCCCAATTCAGTATTGTGGAGTTCCCTCGGTGCAAGAGTCTGTGCTAGACACACTGGGACTTAAAAGGGATCCAGCGACCGTTACTGTGGTAAACTATTTAACAGTCTAACTCTACTCCCCCGAGGATTGACCACATCTGTGCACAAGTCCCTTTGAGAACAAAAAGCTCCTGCAATAGTAACTCTACTCTCCACTTCCCTGTATTAACTGTCTGATCTTCGCCATGGAGCGTGGACCCTTCAGGAGCACCCTCCCTGGCATTCTGCAGCAACAGACTTCCTCCCGACCCCTGTAACTGGAGTTTCTGCAGTCTGCTCGGATTTCTGGTATTACTGTAGCTGACCCTTGAGTCAGTTTCCTGAACGCTATCTACCTTCCAAGGGCCAGTGTGACCTCTTCAGTACCCTAATCTCTATCCTACTGTGCTGTGGGAATCGGTTTCTCCTTAACCACTGTTGTATCAATCCTCCTCCTGTGCTGCCTTGGGAATATGCCAGTGTGCTCTGGGATTCATAGCACTAAGTGTTCAATCTTTGATATGGTACTATACTAATTGGCATATTTCTTTTCTCTGCTCATAGACAAATAGCATGTCCAAGTAAGCAAACCTTTTCCTCTACAGCATGTCTTGCCATCTGGATCCCCATGGGGTTAACAGCACAGAGGCATTTCCTCTCGTGTTGGTGCATGCACTGGGAGATAAAATCTCCTCAGTGAGTTCCATAACGTCACTGTTCTTGTTAAGTTTGTTTGATACCAGCCTAAAGAGTCCATTTATGTCTTCATTACTTCCCTTCACTTCCCTGCCTTTGTCACTGTGCTTTAGACACTTACACCTCTTTGCGGAAGGTGATGGCATAGTGCTCCTCAGCACTCGGCTAATGTTTGGATGTGTTACTCTGTATAGGAGCAAGAGAAGGGATGCTGTATTGCTGCCTGGTCCTGTTATCCACGCCAGAGTCTCCAGGCTTTCACACTCCACCTAGATCAGAGTAGTGCTGAATTCTACTGCTCACCTTTGAATCTATGCAGCATTAGTGTGCACTGTCGTCAAGGCTGAATCCAAGGGAGCTACCCCTTCTCTCCTCTTTCTTTCTCCCCCCCACCCCCGCCTTCATTTATCACAACTGGTGTTTCCATTAGAGCGGTTTCCCAGGTTCTCAGAGCTTGTGGCCCCTTTCCAGCCTAATGTTCTTTACAACACTTGTCTCCCAAGACCTTGAACTCTAAACATGAGCAGGTAAAGCTCTGTAGCCACAACATACCAGAAATTATTTGGTAAGCTTCACAAAACAGAGGTGCAAAAAGGACCCCATCATTGTGAGACTGAGCCTGTCTTTACTGATGTGCTATGTGCATTTCAGCTGAGGAGTTAGTTACTTTTGATCAGCAGTCAGTTGTGATGCTTCGTTTATAATTGTAATTGAAGAGAAGCTGGAGTCTGTATTTCATTCTCTTATCTATGAGAACTTCCATGGCTTCTGCCACTACTGCAGAATTACTCCTTCAAAACCCCCCCCGCACCCCCCCCAAAACCTGAGCTCCTGGCTAATGTAAGTTGCCAGAGTCTCCCAACAGAGGCTTGTCTTTAATAGCCAAGTCAGCACTGCTGAATCACTGTTTCTTGCATGATGGGGGTTGGTCGTTCCACTGCTTTTCTCTTTGGGTCACCAGGAGAATAGTCCTGCAGCTGGATCTCATGTTCCTCAATGCTGAGTTGAGGGCCTGAGAGTTTCTGGTGGGTTCTTCAGTTCCCACAAAGTCTGAAACAGGAAAGCTATTCTGGTTTCCTCTCTGAGATTAAGACCAATTTCCAAATGTTCTGTTGAAAGCTTCTACCCTGTTCTGTATGGACCAAACATTTATAGTCTCTTTTGAGAGAAGAGGAGATCGGCTTGTTTAGGTGCCCAGAAATGTAAGCGAAGTAGACTGTGCCACCCAAGCTGAATTACTGAAGGAGTCAGCAGCGGGAGAAGTTCTTCCAGAAAACCTGCAGTCGTGCTCTAAATCCAGTCAGGTTGATTTCGGTGTGAAAGGAGTTGCTGGTTAAAAGGCACCCAAATCCTCACAGAGCAATGTGAAAAAAGTCAGGAATCATTGGGTAAGACTTTAACAACTTTCATGAAGGACCTGGCACAGGCTTTCAGGCATTTAAGAGCATGGTGGTCTGAGACACAGTGAAGCCATGAGGCTTTAGGTACTGTCTCACATGTCATCACCTTGGTGCCCTCCTTGGAGATTGCAGTCCACTGTTCACACCGAATGTGGAACCTTGACTGCTTGCTGTCGCACCTAAACAGTGTCCAGTTGTGCATCTCCACACAGCATTGCAAAAGAACAAGTTTTCAATAAGCCCATCAGAAACCTAGCACTTGCTGGGAGCTACATGACGGCAGGGATATCTGTTGACTTGGTGTGAATTGCTTAGTTATTGTTCTTGATCCATGAAAAAGGGAACCATCCTCAGTAATTTCACGAATACAAGCTGAAGTGGTTGGTTAAGGTCTGTGCCTGGGGACCTGCTTTTCATGTTTGTTCAATGGTGCTTGTATGGTTTAAGGTAATTCCAGGCACACGCAGGTGCAGGGTTAATACTGTTAGCAGAGGCTCTAGCAGCTTGCAGCACACATTCAGATCCTGCACTGGTTAAAACTGGACCACTGACTGGGGTTCTTGGGATACAACAGTATTGTGGACTCAAAGGGCCAAACCACAATAGGCCTTTGTGTGTCTATTTTCTCACTTTCAACTTACAGAATCTTTTTTTGGGGGTGAAAAGTTTTGGTGGCAATTTCCTGCAACTCCCTGGACCTGGTCCATCTGAATTTCCTCTCTTCTCCCTGCTCAGGTGTGGAGGGAGATGTGACCCACAGTTTGGGAAACCCTGCTCTAGAGCATCTATAGGTTTCATAGGGCTTTCCTTCCTGCTGTGACAGTGTCCATTTCCAACAGGTAACGCACAAAGCAACAGGGAAGGTGATGGTGATGAAGGAGCTGATTCGCTGCGATGAGGAAACCCAGAAGACTTTCTTGACAGAGGTAGGAGCAAGATCTCAAGTAAGGCCAGGCCAGTTGTGTGGGGGTTAGAGCTCCTCCCTGCCCCTTGGTAGTAATGCATACCAGTGATCTTAGCAGGGAAGCAGCCTGTTGGGGAAGAACGGACCTGGTTGAAAATGTATGTCACAATGAAACATGACTGACTGACTGATTCAGAAAACAAAAATGACTTATCATTAAAAATTAATGAATAGGAAGTCTAAGAGGCACTCTAAGCCTAAGAGGCTATTTGGTTTAATTGTGCTTAGTGAATGTAAGTGTAAAAGGTTGTAGGATGCATTCTGAACAGCGAGCTTTCCAATATAAAACATCAATAGGAAACAGCTGACTCAATGACTAAGATCTGAAAGATGTTCCACTTAGTTACAACAGAGAAGAGGATTATTAAATCAACCAATTTGAATGGCTGCCGTCCTTGTTCCCCAAAGTCAGGCTTATCTGAAAAGTAACTTCCTCAATACCCAAATGCTTCTCTTGTGGCCCTAACTGTCATATAGCACACTCACTGCAGTGTGGAAGTCTTGTCCACTAAACCATAACGAGCCTAGGAGCTCTCCAGCCTGATCACTCACTTTCAAGAATCAAGTGATAATGGACACAAAGGGGCAACAATGATCATTGAATTGCCTTAAAGTTGGGTTTTGAATGGACTTACCTCCTGTGGAGGCCCACTGCAGCAACCAGAGGTATCAGAGGAATGTGCCCCTTCTCTCCCAGTGCAGGGACAAGTAAGTAAAGCTGCTGAGAATCTCAGGAAGGCCTATACCAATCTTTCATGTGGGTTGGGGGGGATGTTTCTGCTTCCGCAGGTGAAAGTGATGCGCAGTTTGGATCACCCCAATGTGCTGAAGTTCATTGGTGTACTGTACAAGGACAAGAAGCTGAACCTTCTCACAGAATACATTGAAGGGGGGACTCTAAAGGACTTCCTCCGCAATGCAGTGAGTAAATGCCTCCTGGAGCATGTATAGGCTTCCTGATGGCTCTCTGGCCAGTGTGAAATAAGTGCCCTGGCCACACAACACTGTCTTTCTGCTTCTGAGTGTCCACAAAGAGCCCAATTAGCTGGATTGTCTTCTCTCCTTTGAAGCTGATTCCTCCAGGTGAAGGGAAGCTTCCTCTGCTTTTGCCCATGCTGTAGCTGGCCTGTGAATAGATCATCCTGCTCTCCAGGACTGTATCATCTTTCTCAATCTAGCAGGAGGTGGCCAGCTAGTGAGATGAGACCTGATCACTCAGGAGTTGTCATTGTTTTGCAGGACCCTTTTCCTTGGCAGCAGAAGGTCAGCTTTGCCAAAGGAGTTGCTTCAGGAATGGTAAGTCAGTCTTCTGTTGAGACTGCTTCTTCAGGATTCTGGGTTGAAGCATGGAGGGCTGATGTAATAGTATGTTATATAATGGCCTGCAGAAGCTGCATGGTAGCTAGGGAAATACTGAGTGCTTATGCCAATGTTTTGAAGGGGTTAACTCCAAAGGATGTATTCACGAGACTTGCTCTAACGCTGCTTTCTGTCCCTCCTTTTCAGGCCTATTTGCACTCTATGTGTATCATCCACAGAGACCTGAATTCACATAACTGTCTGATCAAACTGGTGAGCTCTGGAACATCGTCCTTCCTTTGTCTTTTCTCCTCTCCTCTCTCTGCTCTTCTACATGTAATGTTAACTTCCATGGACACACCAGGCCTTCTGGTTACTCTCCCTGGCAGCATGGAGACGATTCCTTCTTGTAAACCTAGTGTGTATTCCAGTTTTCATTTCAATGTCCCAGTAAATGACAGTTCCACAGCCTAATCTTTTACTTTCACCCCATTAATCCTGGTCCCACCCTTGAGTCCTCTCCCATTTTTAAACCCTTTATACTCTGTTGTAGCCTCTTCCCCACTAGTTGTTGCTTAGTGGAGCTATATACTTGGCTCTCCTAACCTTTGTCCATCAATTGCACCCACCATCCCTTTTGTTTCTACTCTGGTCGTTCATTTTGTATCACTCATTGCCCAAGAATCCTGGGGTGTCTCTCCATATTTTAACATGCTGTGAGATCTCAGCTGAGGACTTCATTCCCTCAGCCCTGGCTCTCAATGGCCCCTTAGTCTGAATATTGGATCTACCTCTGCGCAGCAAACCCCAAGGTCAAATCTGAGCAGAGAGTTTGCTAGGAAAGATTTCTGGGTACAATTAGATAAGCTGGATAGAGAGAGCCAAATGCATTATAGCAAATGTAAGCAAGTTAATGGAGTTAAAACTTCTCCTTCCCTGCATGAGGACTCATGGGCTGTCTTCTCTCCTTACTTACCCTCTCTGATCTGGTCTCCCTCTACCTCTTCCCCTACTCCCTAGGAGATTGCTGGGCTCCAATGTTCACTGCATTCTTCCAGCTAGCTGCAGGAGACTTCCTTATTGTCTGCCTGCAAAGCTGCGGCTATTATTACACTTAATGTGCAGTTTATAAGTGACAGGAAATATAACCACTCTATGCTAATGAGTTACTTCTGGGAGGAGCTGAGGGGGAATCAGTTGTTTGTGATTAAATCCCTTGGCTAGGATAACACTGTGGTGGTTGCTGATTTTGGACTGTCACGGCTGATTATGGAAGAGAGAAAGAAACCCACCCTGGAAAAACCATCTGTCAAGAAGCGAACCCTACGCAAGAGCGATAGGAAGAAGCGCTATACTGTGGTCGGGAACCCATACTGGATGGCGCCTGAGATGTTAAATGGTAAGATGCTCATACTGTGCCAGGTGAGGAGCCACCTCCAGGCACGGGTGTAGGGATGACAGGATTACTAGAAACTCCCGCCGTTGGCAGTAATCAAATCTATTAGCTGCCTTGGGCTTTAGACCTTCTAATACATGAGTCTGTCTTGTCAACACATCTGGTGGACATGCTTTCCCTTGCATGTCAGCCCTGCTAAACTTCCCTGCTGCCAGTAATGTACACAGCAAGAAATGGGGAGCCCATTCCCGGGAGTTGTCACGACTCTTTGGGAGGGGTAATGGGCCTGTACCTGCTGCTATCCAGATCTTGGAGGCAACAGAACAAGAGGCTTGAAACAATGCGACTGGCTTTGAAATTCACTTCAGTCTTGTGTCCCTAACATCCTTAGGGATGCAGTGAATTGGCTGTGCTTCATAGAAATGAAGTACAATAGGACTGTGGGGCAAACCTGTAATGTTGAGTGTTGGACAGACTAGAGGGGAATCCCAGCTGTTGCGTGGTTCCCCCCACACTCAGAGTGAGGAGGGCAGTGGCTATATGTCTTGAGGGGCAGATCTTCCCTGGCACTGGGTTAAGGGCAAACACGTGTCCCCGATTGGATCTGCTGCCTGTGTGGGACCTGAGTGAGGGGAGAATGCAAACTCAACTACTTCTGGTGAATTGGGCCTCCTTGTGACCAGGGCATGGCTGCAAGGCAAACACGTGGACAACTAGAACTGCCACTAAATCCTCCAGAAAGAGCAAACAGGGTCATGGTCGCACTATAAAGTATTGTCCAGCTGACTTCAACATCAGGCTGTTCTTGGAAATCTCTTGGGAAAGGGAAGACTCTGGTTTTATGGCCTCTACCCTCCCAGTCCTCTCCCCTATCCTGCTGCTCTCTGCTACCACTTTCAATGCTGCCCTCCTCTTCCTCTGAGCTGTGGTGTTGAGCCCTTCGGAGCCTGGCAACGTGTTATCCTGCTTTTCCAAGGCATTAGAGTAGTGATGCAGGAACGCAAATGTATAACATGCCTGGCACTTGCCAAGAGAACTGCCAGCTGTGTCCCCAAGATAGCCTATTAAAAAAGAGTTTGCTCTGATGTCCTATCCTGGGGTACCAGAGCTCTTCCCAGATCCAACCCTCGCTTGGCTCTGCCACAGTTTCATTCCTGGCTGTGGAGGGAGGCCTCTATCTCTGTCTGGCCAGACGAGCCATGTGGATCCTGTCTGCTCGCAGAAGCCTGCTTTCCCTGTCTCAGCCCTCTGCTGTCTGAGATCATTAGTACTTAATTTATTAAGTCTGCAGTCACTGCAGCAGAAACTGGGCATCCAGCTTCCTCTGCGGCCAGCACTGGCTTAGCATACCATAGAAATGCATTGAAAGGACTATCTGTGTGAATGGTAAAGGGTCTCTGTTTAGACATCAGTAGTTACTTGAACCCTGGGGCCCCATTTAGGACTCTGCAATAGAACCCTCTCTCTTCCCTTGAGCACCCTTTTCTGCCCTTGAAACTGGGGCTGTATTATAGGCCTTATGGAAATGAATTGTTTGTGTGCATAATGGCAGTGAAAGAGAGCTGATCTTAATGATGGACATTTTTTGGCTAGCCACAGACTGACTACAGCAGTGGCAGTTTCCACCCCTGCCTCTCCACTGTGCTGCTTGTTCTCTCTGAACTAACCTCCATCTAAGCAGCCCTTCGGCTCCATGGCCCATTCCCTTCTCTGCAATCTGTGGATAATGCCAGTTATGGTGGAGGCTCCTGTGATAACTGAAGCCAACAACCTGTTGTTGGATGGTGTCTGTCATTATCCAGCTAAGATACTGTCCCCATTTCCCGGGCTCTGGCAGGAATATGGTTGGTGCACAAACTTCCTTGTGGTGGTCTGTCAAAAGTTGCCATGGAACCTTTACTGCTTTATTCTGCTGCCTGGAATCCTGCTTGTGCCTCACTCTTGCAGTAACATGCTTCCATTCCTGCAGTGGGGAATACACCTGACCTTTCCAGGCTGCATCCAGTAAGTTTGGAGCCAGCAAGTGAATTTATTCACTGCTACTTTAAGCCAGCACCACAACAGTTAATCAGAAATGCTCAACAAAGGCTGGCGGTGCCAAAACCAGAGAGCTCTGCCCTCACCAAGCATCCCTTCAGAAACATGGAATGCGGGCGGGGGCTGTTGGCTACTTCAGCTTGTACCTGCATGATAAAGAACAGCTAAGGAGGGTATTGAACATAAGACATAATTGGTTTTTATTCACTCATTTCCTTGCAAAATAGCCATAGGGGAGCAGCCACCAGGCTCCGAAACTAGATTCAGCTGCTCTAGATGTACATGAATTGCTACTTTGCCATGCTAGAAACCCTTGTGCTCCCCCACATCAGTGACTAACCCCAGCTCTGCCTGGGGAACCAATCTAGCCTTGTAAAATGGTCCTGGGTGCATCTGTGCAGGCATGGAAACCTCTTTCCCCCACCCTTACCAGGATGCCGCTGAGAAAAAAGTCACATTTTACTTGGCTGAGCACGGCTTTGCTTGACTCCACTTCGGAGCACTCACTGGCCCGCTAGGCTGCCTGGGTCTGGATTGTGACTCTGCACTCCTTCCTGGTGCTGGCATAGAGGCTGCTGCATCATGGGATGCTATTCGGCCTGACTGTGCTAGGAACCCCCCAGCTCACAAAGTCGCCTGTCTTGTATTTCCTGCAGGGCAGAGTTATGATGAGACTGTGGACATCTTCTCGTTTGGGATTGTTCTCTGTGAGGTAAGTCCAGGCTGCACTAGGGTGTCCAGGGGATCTGAGCAAGAGGCCTGTCAAACATCACCAGGGTCCTGTCCTACCTCTTCCTCTCCATACACAACAGAAGGCAGCTCTGTACAGCTGAGTCTGGGGTTCCTGACTCAGATGTACTGTGGCTAGGACTAGAGTCTGGGGAGTTACACTTTGCATGCCCATCTCACGCCCATGAGTGTGGAGGTGGGAGGGAAGAAGGCACTTATTGCTCTGTTGGTGCAGTTCCCTCCTTAAACTTAGAGCCGGTGCTGGGAAGGAGACAAGCTGGCTCTAGTGCAAAAATCTTGGAATTTAGCTGGCATCTTCCAGCAACATGGGAGCTTAGAGTTGAGATTCCTTCTCCCTCCTCCTGACCCCTGGGTCTCCAGCCTGTAACTAGCCATAGTAATTCAGGGTCTTTTGTAAGAGTGGGATTTGACATTAGCAAGGTGGTCAAAATCTGTCTGAAGGTGAAAAGTGGGGCTTACTTTGCAGATCCCGTTTCTGGAAGGAATCTGTCTGGTCTGGCTGCACAGCCAGACTTCTCTGCCCCACTCCTGCTGTGCGTAGAGAATAGGCCATCTCTTTTCTCCATGATATGGATGTCTGATGCAGATCAGAGAACCAATATCCTGTGTGCCTAAAACTTCTCCCCACCTCCTTCCCTTGCATCACCAGACTGTTCCAAAAGGAAAGCACAGCCTTTTAAAGTACCCAATGTGTACAGAAGTGAGAGCAATCAGGGCTGGCAGGGAGACCAGAACTGGAGTTTTCCTCTTAATGCTTGGGTGGCGAATATGGAAAAAATGTCATATGCATGAATGGTGCAGCCTCACCTAGAATTCTGTACTGGTAACCAGCGTTCCCTCTCGTTTTTTCCGTCCACGTGTGGAATGAATTTTGTTATGCGCACCAATAGCGAGGTGTGCGTCACCAGTAGGAACAAAAACCTAGATGGGGGTGGGTGGGTGGGTGTGTGTGTGTGTGTATTTATATTTGTTAAAAGTTACCGTAGGGATAATTAACCTGCCCTGGCTGGAGTAGGAATTTTAAAACTCACTACTCAAAGAATTAATTTTAAGCCTGAGAGAGAAATAAAATTTATGAAATGCATAGACCAGTCAAACTAAAATAACAGCACTTGGAAAGAATAAAATTATGGAGAACATATATGTGCATTGCAGGAAATACCAAGAACTAACACCACCACAAGTATGTGGTGGGAAGTGTGTGTCGGAGACAGTGCGTGTGTGCTGGCTGCTGGGGAGGTCTGAGACACTGCGCTCTGTCTCTTTAAGGCACTCACCAGAAGGCTCAGACCGCAGCAGCTGAGCTCTCCTGCTCCTGAGACCTGTCCCTGCTCTGCAGAGATGGGGTACAGGGGCTGGGGGGAGGGGGACACCCTGACATCAGCACTCTATGTACCCCCAACCCCCCTGCTTTGCACAGCAAGCAGGAGGGTCCTGGGAGCAGCTGGCCAGGGGCTCCAAGGGAGAGGGCAGGAGCAACAAGGCTGCAGAGCAGCAGGGGGAAGGGCCCCTGAACAAGCGCTGCTGTGCATGGCTCTGCTAATCAAGTGCACAGCACTTGATTCACTCCTGGGTGGCCGTGCGACTGTGCAGCTTAGAGGGAACACAGCTGGCAACCCATCTTGAAGGTTAGTGCAAAATTGCAGATGGGGTTCAGAGAACAGCAGCAAGAATGAATAGGGGCCTAGCAATTTTTATAGAGAGGGATTGAAAAGATCTAGTTTCCTTACCTTAGAAAGGAGACACATAAGAGGAAACACGATAGAATATATATGATAGAGAGGTTTTCTTCCTCCTATCTCATAACACACGCACAGACAAACAAATGCACACGGGAACATTCAATGAAATTGAAAAGTAGCAAACTCAAGTGATACAAATTTTCTACACAGTGTATAATTAGACTGTTGAACTACTTGCCACATGATGATGTGGTTGTGGTCATCAACTTGGCAGTATTCAAAGAGGGACTGTATTTATATGGATAACAAGAACATCCAGTTAGCATAAAGTATTGTAACAGAGTATTGGAAGAGAAATAAAACCTCATGTTTTAAATCAATCTAGGTGTTAGGGATTAGGCTGAGACCTTTGTGGGGGCAGATTATCACACATCTGCCTGTTCTGGGGTTTGTTGCACATTCCTCTGAACTATCTGCTGTTGGTCACTGTCAGAGATGGGATTCTAGACCAGATTGACCACAGGTCTGAACCAGTCAGGCAGTTACATTCCTAGGCTTTGACTGGTGGCCTTCTGTATCCAGGATGACTGGTATAATTCAATGCAAAATGTCTTCAGTGTAAGGAGCCCTTCAGTTAGAGGCAGAGAACCGAAGTAGTGTCCTGTGTGTTCTACAGTCTTCTCCCCCATTTCTTTCCTCTGCTTGGGTTTCCCTTCTGAGGTTTTCGATTGGGTCCCCATAATAATGTTTGCACTATTTCTTTCCCTCCCTCCTCAGTTCTGAAGACACTGTTGCTCCTGCAGTGTACTTCAGAGCTCGCTGCAAATCCCTGCTTGCCCTCCCCCAGCTCCCTGGCATGTGAGCTGTGTGTTAGCATAATGACATCACGGAGGGGTGTGTGCATGCTAGAATGTGTTAATACCATGGGAGCAAAGGAATTGCTTCCTGCTTCAGTGCATGGACTGATAGTGGCTAGGACACTGCACAGTCTGCACTAAAAGCTAAGGTTGTGTTGTAACCCTTGCAGCAATACCTTAGGGAGGGGGAAATTGAACTTGGGCTTGGATTTCCTCTGCTATAGCAAGGAGAGACTTCTAGGGCCAGCCCCTGTACTGCCTGTGAGGTTTGCCTGTATTAAATGGTGTTGCCTTGATCCTCCTTCATGGAACAAGCCCTTCTGTAGATGGGGACTGGTACAATTCTAGCTCTTCTCCCCCTGCCTATAATCAGACACTAATTGTTATGTTTCCAGTGAGCCCAACCTAGCTCTAGAGACTGAGCAACCCCCTCCTGTTAGCCCTCAGATGCTGTCCCTGCTGCTACAATCGCTGTACCTGAGCAGTTCTTTCCCCTCTAGATTATCGGGCAGGTGTATGCTGACCCTGACTGCCTCCCTCGCACACTGGATTTTGGCCTCAATGTAAAGCTGTTCTGGGAGAAGTTTGTTCCTGCTGATTGCCCTCCAGCCTTCTTCCCTTTGGCTGCCATTTGCTGCAGGCTGGAACCAGAGAGCAGGTAAGGTTTCAGGCTGATCGGAGAGTGAAATGCTGGCTAAGCCCCTGTGTGAGGCATGGGTCTAATTTCTGGTTCTCTTGTGTGTCCAGTTTGTATCTTTGCTTCTCTCAGGGGCTGGAGAATGCCCTCTCCTCCTGCCCCCACTGGGAAGGTGTTGCTCTGCAAAGTGGGTCAGAGGGGGATGGCAGGCATGCGTGAATATCCAGGGCACTTTGGTTGCTGCGTCCTCACTTCATGGGGGAGTCTCTTTGCTGCTCTCTTCCTTTCCCCATCACTGTCCCAGGAACTAGTCCGCTGCTGTCCTACTGACCCATCTCTCTAGATTTGCTCCCCACTCACCTGTGTTATCACTTCTTTCTAGGCCCCCGTTTTCAAAGCTGGAGGATTCCTTTGAAGCCCTCTCTCTCTACCTGGGAGAACTGGGCATCCCCCTCCCTTCCGAGCTGGAGGAGCTGGACCACAATGTGAGCATGCAGTATGGGCTGAGCCGTGACAAACTACCTGAAAACACAACCTAGGCGGCCTATCCTGCGATCCGTGCTACTTTTCATGGGATCCCCTAGGAGTGGTGTGGAGGGGAGATGTACTTCAGCCACCTACAGGGCATTCAAAGGGCACCATCTGCATAGTTGGCGCATCACCTCTCCCTCCCGCATGAAACTTAAACCGCCATGTCTGTTTGATCTCCTGGGTTCACTGTAGATTTATGACATATTTTGCAAGTGAAAAGGGCTGTTTCCTGCCTGCTGCACCAAAGAGAGCTGCTCAACACAAAGGGGAAAACACAATTCTCTGGGGCCTGTCTAGCCTTATATCACTGTGGTGCCTTAGAACTTGACATGTGACTGTAAGCTGTGAAATAGTCCTGGCCTATCTGCCAGGAAGGGAATCACTATAGGAAGTCTTCTTTGTTATGAACTGCTTTCCTGGAATCACTTGTCCCTGACTTTTTAGTGACTGCACTCTCCTTGGAAGACCTGGACTAGAACTGGGAAAACCAGGCACCTGGCAAAGGGCTCAGTCCGGGACACCATTGCTTTTCTACATGTGAAGGGGGGAGTTCCTGAGCTGTCTAGGGGTTGGGAACTTGGCTCCCTAGTCGGGGTGGGAGAAGCTCTAGGAACTGAGTCGAGCTTGAACAAAATGGTTGTGGTATCGTGTCTGTGGGTAGCATGTGTCCTGGTTAGTGTAGTTCCACCCACCCAGGCCCTGTTCAGAAACACTACAGTCAGTGAAAACTGGGCTTTGCTCACCCTTCTGATGTGAATGAGGCTGTGATCTGAGTCCAGAGGGTAAGAAGGGGGAGACCGAGTGGCTCTCAGATATGCTTTTAACTCTACAAACACCTTCAGCTACTGAATCCACACAACCAGTCCCCCAGGCTGGAACCTCAGATCAGGGAGGAGGATGACACCCCAGCACTCTGATCCTGATGTGCTGTATAAATGGGAGACTTGTCCCCCAAGAGCTTGTGCCTGTTTCTGGGCATTCGGCCTGGTGCAGTGAGATACATGCCTCATAACAGTGGCAGAATATACCTTGTGGAGAGCTGAATAGCTCCAGGCTGAGGCATGTGGCTTGGACTAGGTGAGTGTTTGAGATGGACAACCCTCATGAATGGAAGGAATTTGAGGGCACACTAAAACCGTTACTCAAGGACAGATGCTGGTGAATTGGAGTCTCATGTGTTCCAGCCTCTGCGTGTACTAGCTGGAGTATTTGTAATTCAGTAGCTATTGCTGCCCTTCTCCAGTGGAGGGGAGTCCCATGAGTGGCTCTGCCACTCAGTTATCTGTTCTAGAGCCCCTGACATAGAACTTGGTCTCATTCTCCAAACAGAGTCCTTCTGCAGTCATCCCTCTCTTCCCACCATGCATGGCGAGGGAAGGAGGCAGCATATTCACTGAGGCATTAGAGGGAAATGTTGGAGGAAGGAAACAGCTTCCCCAGTAATATGTGGCTGGTGTTAGCCAGTCAGAGGCTGGCTGCTGAGTCCACTTTGAGTTCCATGCCCTCTTGGTAAAACTGGATTCAGTCTCTGCTCTCCTTTGCAGCCCCATAATCTAATAGTGAGGAATGTTTGTTCATCTATTCCCTAAGGAGTTGGGAATGTGTGGAAAGCCTGACCATAGAAATTACATGGGACCAGCCCTCATGTCTGTCTTAAGTTGGTTGTGTTTAATGTGTGGTGGTGGTGGTTTTAGAAACAGGGAAGTCCTGTACTGTGAGCCGGTGTGGGAGTTGCCAGTTGGGTCTGGTGGATTCAGGCATTCTGATTGTTACAGGACTTTCTTCCTACTACTTAGTAGGATGAGGAAACTCAAGGGAGGGTGACCTGGGGTGACGTGTGGGTGGGGAGTCTTAACTCAGTGTGATTGCACAGCACAATGTTTGTTGACTAAATTAAAAGCAATAAATATATCCTAGGGATGTCAGGCTGTTTGTCTGCTTTTGGAGCTTAACAAAAACATGAGGCTGCTACAGAATGGGGGCCCCTCACTCAGCTGTTGCAGGACTGCAGCAGTGCATCACGAGGGACATCTAACTGGTAGCTGCAGACTGACTTGACAAGGACTATATAGAAAGTTAGGCTCGGATGCCTGACCTATGCGCAAATCTACAGAACTGCATTTAGCTCAGGTCATGGAACAGGTGGTGGTGACAGCAGCTCCTGTCCGGCCTAGCCTTTAAAAAATAAACAGCATTTGCCAGTTTTGAAATCACCTGAACTCTAGCTACGCTGCCTGCTCTTAATCCATGCCAGCCAGTGTAACCTCCTGACTATGCCTTTGCACCAGCCTTTCCAAAGCAAGAGCCAGAGGAACTGAGCTGCCTCTGAGCAGGAAGTAAAGCAGAATCCACTTCCTTCAGAGCAGAAAAGGAATAATTAGATCATCTCTCCCCAGGCCCAGCCTGCTTCGTCACAGTAGCTTGTTCTGGGCTGGTGACTAGACAGCTGCTTTTTTAGGAATGCTCCGCTCCACTCTGCTGCTAGACTTGGCCAGCATGTCCAGAGTCAACATCCCATGGTGTTAGCTATAGGTGAAGACATGTTCTGCTCTGAATTGCTGAGGAGATTGTGGCTTTGTGTGTGTCTTGGATGGGGCTGTAGCTCTAAATAGAGCCAAGGGTGAACTACGCTGGTCTTGCTTATTCCCTCCTTTCACTGCTTTGCAGTTTAGGGTAGGGGGGCCTTTCTCAGGTTTGAGTAATGCTGTTAGCCTGCTGGTGCAGCTAAATACCCTGAAGGAGCTGAAATGTGTTCAGAAAGGCAGGCTGAGCTGGTCATATTTCCTCAGTGTGAGCTGCTACTTCAACTGGAGCCCACACAGGTTTCCACAGAACCTTTTTATTTTCCTTTTTAAGCTTTTAATACAAGGCAGCATAGTCTGTATCTTTTTTATTATAATGAGGTATTTAAAATATTTACAAAGAAATGGTATTCAAAGACTTTAAAAAAAAATCCCTTTTCTGACCCCTATAAACATCAACACTTAATCTCTGCTCAGTGAGTCCCCTTTAAAGTAGATGGGTAGAAAAGCTTATTTGGATGGCTTGAACCCTACTCAGAGAGGGGGATGTGCACTTCTCTGAATTAGTCCTACACAGATGATGAACTACCTCACTCTGAGAAACAAGTGGTTCTTGCTGACACACCTGCCCTAAAACCTTCATCTGAAGGGGTCAGTTTAGATAAACAGCCCCTGCAGCGTGTGCAAGGGACACAGAACAGGATGCACAAGGCCTTGATGTGCCTGCAGCAGGGCAGCTGGCTTGTCCTTCGCTCAAGTGCTCTCCAGTTGCCTTCACCCTAGGACTGGCTTAAACTCTTGTTTGCTGGAAATACATATTCCTGGGGGAAGTCTGAAAGGAATTCAGAAATGGCTACTATCCCTTTAAGCAGCACAGAGTACGTGGCCACTCTCCCTGAAGCTGACTGAGGGGTTTTCTACTTTCCCTCCACTTTTGAAATACTTCTGCTCCTCTCCTGCCCTAGCAGACAGCCTATGTAGCTGCTTTGGAACCAGGCCCCCGTTGTACCAGCCAAGGAGAGTGGGAATGTGTCCTGGGCACTGGAAGACTTTGCTTTATGAGCATCTTAAGATCTCTTAAGCAATGCATTGGGGCTAAACATCTCCCTCCCCTTCAACCAAAACCTTCTGTCTCCCAGCTGAAGCCAAGCTCTTCACTTGCACATAGTGATGGTTCTCAGTTGACGCCTGCCCTTCTCTCTAAAAGAAATTTGCACAGGACAGCTTTTTCTCAAGCTTTTTTCCTTCTAAAATAAAATGTAAAACTACATTCCAAGTCTCTATATAACCCTGTGATAAAGCTCCCACCAGTCCCAGTGCTACTGATGCAGTGTCAGATCACAGGCTCAAATGCAAGTGATGCTGCACTGTTCAAAAGGGAAGAGAACAGAAAAAAGGATGCAGAGAGTTCCCACTCTGAAATATGGGTGGCTAGGCCAGCGTGGCACAGTGCCAGCTTGGGAAACCACTCCCCCTCCCCTGCTGCAGTAATCCCTGGAGATGAGAGGAGTTGCCTGAGGCTGCAACTGCACCAGTCCCCAAGTGAAACAAGTCCTGCTAGCCACACAATGAAACGTCACTGTACTGGACTACACTGAACAGCTGCCATTTCAGTGCATCTCCAAGTCCTGTTGCTTGCTGGAATTCATCAACAAAAAAATACAAATGAACCCTCGCTCCCAAAACAAGAGACTAGGGTCTTCGCCTCAATCGTTTCAACCTGTGCCCTCCTGGCCCTAGCTCTTCAGGCACCAGGAGTACCTGCCTGGCCCATGAGAGGTGCATTGCCATCATGGGCCTCCTCTACAGGGGTCTGGTTGGTGTGCACCACTATCGTGTTTTCATCCACAAGCTCACAGGCCTGGTTAGTGAAGGCAGAAAGTGGAAGGGTGATGCGCTGCATTTCTCGCTCATAAACCTTCTGCTCATGCTGCTCCTTCAAGTCTTTGCCCCTAGAAAGAAAACCAGAACAGGTGCTCTGAGTGCTACTGCAGTAAGGTCATGCCCTACAAGTGGGCACTGGCCTAAAGGCACTGCAGCAGAAGGGAAGAGGCTACTGCTCCAACAAAAAATCAGGCCTTCAACATGAATGTGAGGTGCTGGGTTTTTCCCCAAACTCCCAACTACAGTGCTGAAAGCACCCAGGCAAACAGAGCTGGTGGGGGTGGGGGTGAGATTTCCAACAGTCCTTGCTTCTGACTGGTTCATCTAGTATTACAATGTCATGGAGGTTAAAGCCAGGCCCCTCCCACCTGTCACTGGACTCAAGGCCCAGACAGTAGATAGGGAAACAACACATGTGGCAGCAAACTGGATTTTAGTTTATGGCTTTGTCTTGAGTCCCTGTAACATGCATGACTTCTGAGTCAAAGCAGGAGCCGCCAATGTTTAGAGAAGCCATTAACTGTGAATGGTAGGAAAGGATGCAAGAGCTCTGGGTGGCAGCTGGCACTTGCACAGGTGAGGAGAGGTAAAGACACTCTTTAGGCACTGAATATCTTCCAGAAAGCAAACTGAGTTAATGGCACTGCTCAGAGTAGGTGTGTAATGAGCTTATGTGCCTGCTGTGTTCCAAAGAGACTTGCTTCTCCAAACTACCTGACCCTTCACATGACAGCAAGGAAGGTGACAAGTCTTCAACGTCTGGTGCCAAAAGTGGCTTTTTTTAAAAAATGAGTGACAGGTGTTATTGAACTCTATAGCGAAGGTAACAAGTGCTTTAGTTAATGAGAAACAAACCCGGTTTTTGTTGCTGTTGTTTTTAAAAACAAGTGCTACATGCAAAATGTAACTCTAACTGGGAAGCAAATGCACCTGAACATGGCTGGCTGAAAAGGGAAAAAACTGAAGCATCCAGTGCTGACCCTGCCTTAAGCTTGAACTTGGGCTATTTTGAATTAAGGGAGGAGCTACTCAGAGTCAAGCCTCCCCAAAATCCAAATCTTCTCACAGCAAAGACAGTCCTGGCAGAGCCAGGCCACAGTTCAATGGAAGTCTGGTGGATCAGAAATTACATCTCAGACTGTACTCTGCTTGAGCCCTGCAGTAGTCAGCTCCCACTCAAGGGGCTAGAACAGCTTCCAGGGTTTACTGCCAGACAGTTCTAGTGCAGTCTAATGTTCTTTCTTCCCTCCACCCCTGCCAGTCCTCTCTATCTACCTTCACTGGCACCCTGAATCATACTCATGAGAAAGTGCTAGATTCATGCTTTAACCGTATGTAACACTGATCGAGGCTCTGCTGTCCAAGCTTGCTGATACATCTTATTTGAGGACTTGGCTCAGCCTGGGAGGGACTCATTCTGCTTCACTAGGAGAGGTTGGCAGCTAGAGCTACAAGAGTTAAGCCCTAAAGCAGGGATGTGATGATCGCTCTGTGGCTCTAGGATGCCTGTCTGGAATGCTATAGACAAACTGCAGGCCTGATCAGCCTGTCAGGTGCACATGTAACTCTGACTGAACTGAATGGGAGTTGAGTATGTGCAGCTGTCAGGCTAACTAGGCCATGCAATTCAAAGGACTAATTTAGGAAAGGGAAAGAATTATGATTCTACCCTGTTTTCAAATAGATGAAGGTATAAACAGCAAAGGGACAGATGGCTTAGACTGCCATGAGTAGGAAGGGGAAGAGTGGGCTCAGCCGAGGGAAGACACAGAACAAAGGGCAGGTTACTGTGGTTTAGGTGTTTGTTTTTAAATACAGCTGTTATTACCGTCCCTGTCTCACTGTGTTAGGGCCTAATCCTATGAGGTACTCAACTCCCACTGATTTAACAGAGTAGCCAGTGCTCAGCCCCACCCATGATCAGGTGCTTATGACACTCAGATGTGCTGGCAGGTCCATATTGGGGAATCATAGGCAGACTGGCCAATGTGTCTACATAACTGCAGCCCTGCCAAGGGCCTCTGAATTGCAATAATGGAATGAAATTCCAGAGATTAATAAGTCTTGTTTCTGAAAAGTTTCACAAGGCAAGTGGTGAAAGCTCCATCACTCAAGACATATAAAACTATACTGTGCAGCATCCTAGAGGCTATACTTCAAGGGGAGTGGGCTCCCCTGGCCCTGGAGGATGGGGGGGTTTACTAAGGGACCTAATACCTCTGTGTTCAAATGAGTTCCATCAAGGCTATGACAAGACCAGATCTCACAGCAGCACCACCACTAATGTATAAGAGCCTACACTTCCCAGAGTCCTGCATGAACTGGGACTTAGGTGTTCTCTATAGCAGCTCAGAATTTCCTGACTTTTATAGGCCTATATCACAGCCACAATGCAAACTCTTGATCCAGAGACTACTTACCTTTTGTAGATGTAGCCCACAACAATGCCAGCTCCAATGGCAATGATTATCACCATCATGATAAAGGCCATCACAGAGCCTATGGAGAAGGAGCAGAAGCGACAAAATTAGGAACAAGGCAGTACCTCAGCCTCTATATACAGCAGTGGCTTTAGGATTCAGAAAAGAAACATCCTGTTGTAGTCCCACTGAGGAATCTAGAGAGTGTTCCTGGAGGTCATACCTAATGTCCCTAAGTCCTTCTTTTCCTTGGAGTTCATCCGGACTCTCTGACTGATCCCAATGACGGGCTGCACAGCAGCTGCCTCGCTCCGGGCTGGTAAAGTATTAGCTGGTTCAAATACCTGGTCTATCCCCTGAGAAACCTCAGCCGCAACTGTAGGGACCAGAGTCTTTGTGGAGGAGGTAGCACCTGCTGGGGAAAAAAATACATTAAAATATTAAAGTGTGTCACCAAAGTTTCATAGCAACACCTATCTTGTGAATGGGGCACAAACCCATCTCAGACCCAGAACCCTGGGACCTTCCTCATCTTAGACTGACAAATACTCCCACTGCCCCTTAGATATTACAGTGCCTCCACACAGATGGGAGAAAACACACATACACTTTTCAGTTCAACTGCTGCTAAAGGTCAAGGGCAATCTAGGCAACTGGCAGAGCAAAGCACCAAAACAGGAGTAAGAGAACAGAGGTGAGAACAGAACCCAGAGCATTAATCAAAGGGCCACCAGGTAAATCCATTTATAGCTCAATATACAGAGAAAAACAAACAAACACACTGAACAGAAATGACCAAGCTGATCAATATCCCCATACTGAACTCTTGTAGGAGCTCCCGCTGTTGTTCTATTTCCCTCCTGCCTCAACATTCTTGAGCAGGAAAGGCCTGCGTGGGACTGGTTTATGAAAGAATTTAAGTCCATCACCACTCTCTTATCGTTTACAGCTTGCTACCAAACAGCCCTTGTGAAAGAGTGAACTGAACATGATGGGGAAGGGAAGAGGGGGAGCACTCACTCTGGGTCCACCATCTAGCTCACCTTTCATATTCCTGACAAAAGCTAAAGGGGGTGTCACCTCAGGGCACTAGCAATATAAACCTTTCACATCCTAGCAAAGCATCATCCATGTGGCTCACTAATCTTCATATTCCATTTCATATGACCACTCTGGAGTAACAAAGGCCATACCAGCAGGATACGCTTCTACTCCCTGTCTGGGCTAACCCTAGACAAGAAAAACTACCTTTTTAGAGGAGACCCCACACTCAATATGCTGCCATGACTGAAAGCCACCCTCCAGAGCATCTTTTCAGAATGCTCCTCCCACACATATGATGGCAATGTTCCTTCCTCTAGGCATTTTTCCTTGGAGCATTTTGGTTCAATACCTCCACAGAGTCTGTGATCATCCAGACTGACCTCCCATATAACACAGACCATAGGACTTCCTTGAATTAATTTCTCTTTGAACTATAGCATATCTTTTAGAAAAAAACTATTATGTGATGAGGGCGGAGGGTTGGGTTAGTAACAGGCAGGAGACCACCAGGAAATAAGGGTCCCTCTGCAGCGGGATGTTACTTCACACAGTGTCTTTCAGAAAAAAAGAGCACAGGGTCTGGCAGGGGCTATTTCTGGGGAAGAGAAAGCACTGGGACAGCCCCTCCCCGGGCAGACATACCACAGCAGGGAAGGTGGGTTTAATCTGACAAAATGGCTGAATCCCTGGCAACTGCACTAATTGCTCAGCATATTGGCTCCCAATCCCAGGCAGTTCCCCAGTCCTAGGACTTTTAAATAAAGAGCCATAAACAGGGAACATCTGCTCTGCTTTGTCCTTAATGAGAAGCAGTCCAAGGGTAGGAGGATTGAGAAGACTGAGGGAGGCAAGAATTCTGATTCCTACCTGGGGTGGGGGACTACATTCAAGGAGAGATATGCTCTCCTGTAGAACAAAAGGGTGGGTAGAAAGACATGCATGGGGTCTCCTGGAAATCCTCCAAAGCACCTGCAATCCTCCCAGCTTGATATTGTCTGTAAACTTTATAAGTGTAGCCTCTATACTATTATCTAAATAACGTATGAAGCTATTGAACAGGACCGGACCCAGAATCAATCCCAGCAGGACCCCACTCGATAAGCCCTTCCAGCTTGACTGTGAATCACTGATGACTACTCTCTGGGAACAGTTTTTTAACCAAAACAAATTTTGGAATGAAAGATGGGTGACTCTCAGACATGAGAGAGGAGAGCAAACAAGCAGATAGTTCACACAGGATCAGTGCAGATGTGTTCCATATTGTGCATGTTCAAACATTGTCGCTGAAATAGTCCTAAACAGTAGGTCTCTCACAAGATTATTCTCCACTCTAATACCTCTGTCAGGAAGATTTTCCTGGTATTCTAGTTCTTCCCTTTCTTAATTTCTTCCTGTTAATCCTAATTATTCTCCCATCAGACAATTCCTCTCCATACCTGTAGGTGGTTAGCCCATGCCCCTATCAATCCCCTGGTGTCCATTCTGGGTAGCTTTACTTGTTTAATCTTTGCTTCCAGCCCCCTGTGCTTTCCGGGGTGCCCCAGCTGTTTGGGAAGCTCGCCACAAGCTGGTGCCTGAGCCCTGACATTCTGCTGCTCTTGGCTCCCTCTGGTTTGTCAACAGCTGAGCTGCCCAGCCTGACATGGCCTTTCCCTGCAGTGACCTTAGGGCAGGACCACGTGGGACCAGGGGCTGGTGGGGAGGGGGCTGCGCAGAGGCCCTCTCTGGGGCTCGAGACACAGCCCAAGGGGCAGACCCACACCTGGGAAGGGCCGGGATGACGTCACGGAGGGTGCCTTGGAAGGAAAGGGGGAGGCTGGCTCACTCCACGTGCAGGGGGCGGGGCTAAATTGTTTACACGCTGACCTCTCGCCACTGGGATGACATCACCCCAAAACAGGAGACCAATGGGAAGCCCCTAGAAGCTCGGCAACAGAGCAGCCAATCCCGCTGCAGCAGGGGTGGGGACTGGCAACTGCGCCCCCTCGTTTTTCCCCCGAGGCGCTCCCCCCCCGCGCACGTGCCCGGGCCCCGCTGACCCCAGGCGGGGAGAGCAGCGGGCACGTGGCCCTGCAGCGGGTGGGGACCCCCGACTGGGGGAGCGGGGCTCGCGCCAGCCCGGAGAAGCGCGCGGGCAGCCCGGCGCCACGGGAGCTGGGGGCGGCCGGGCGGAACCCCGCTCACCTGGGCAGGGGGCGATGGCGCAGAGGCTCCGCTCCGGGGTCCCGGCCGCGCCGCTCACGTAGCACCAGGGGGCCGCGTCGCCGTCGGGGTTCCGGCAGCTGCTGTGATCCTCGGAGACTGGGGGCCGGGAAAGACAGTTACGGCGCTGCAGGGGCTGGGCTTGGACCCCCTCCCCCCCGGTGCGGGAGGCCCCCCTCCCCAGCACGCACAGGAGCGGGGAGCTGCGGGGGGTGCGTGTGTGTGCGACAATAACACAACCGACCAGCTGTTTGCCGCCCCCGCCCTTGCAATAAAACCCAACCACCGCCGAACAGGAGCCGAGCGCACCTACCTGCAAGCGGCGCGGAGGTGGCGTTTCTCTGCACCGCCAGCCAGTTCAAGCAGGGGACACCGCCCGCGGCGAACTGTTGGTTGCCCCGGTAGGAAACTCCATTGCCACGGACACACTCTGGAGAGGACGAGAGAGCCCCACAGGCCCTGAAACCGCCCGCACACTTTGTAACCAACAGCAGCCCCCCCTTGTGCTCGCCCCCACGCTGCGTCGGTCTCCTCGCCCCTGCCCTCAACGCAGCTCTAAAACATCAAAGCACCGAACAGCCTCCCTGCCGCCATGACATTTCCGAGTTAAACAGGGGCGAGCAAACTAGATTCTAAAAGGGGGCAGCAGAAGGGCTGTCAGCGCCGCCAAGCCACTGACAGGGGCTGCTGCTTCCACGCGATTTCAGACTCCGCAAACCGCCCAGGAGGGGAGGTTTGGGCAACCAGCTCCTCTGGTCTTCAAACGGGCGTATACAATAAGTCCAGTCCCCTGGAGTGCAGGGGACTGGGGGAATGACCCTCTCGAGGCCCCTACCACTGCTGCGAATAAAGGGTAAAAGAGACGTGACCTCTCTCCGGGCGCAGGGACAGTGGGGTGCTGAAAGTGGAAACCACAGATTTGGTTGTTATTACAACTTCGGGCCAGGGAGAGCAGCCGCGCCCTGGGTCCAGCACCCCCGTGAAGGGGCTTCACAGGGAAAGGGGAGGGGAAGATGCTTCCCTACCAATGTCATCCCCTGGCAGAGAAAGGGGGATTTTCAGGAGGCTGAGATTTGTCTTTGTTCCTGGTAACAAAGATGGAGCTCGGAGTCCCTCTCTCCGAAATCATACGGAATAAGACACCCCCCCCATACCAGGGCAATGCGGGCTCCTTCGCCGGCCCCCCCGCGCGGCGAGCTCTCGGGAGGTGGGCACGTGCGTGTGGCACCGGGGGGTTCTCGGGGCTTTAGCGCTCACCTTCGGCGGCGGACGCTGCAGTCAGCAGCGCGGTGCTGAGAAGCAAAGCTTGCCCCCAGTCCAGCATCCTCGGTCCAGCCCGTGCCCAAGCAAAGGCTGAAGAACAATTAGCCGGGGAAGTCTCGGCGATCTCGCTCCGCTTTCGCCTCGGCCCCGGCCCCGGCTCTGCAGCTGGCAGATCTGCCCTTGTTGTTTTCTCTTGTGGTAAACAGCCCCGGCTGGAGCTCCCTGCACTCGCTGCAGCGAAGGCTCCTCCTCTCCAGAGCCTCGGCAGGCTGCGAGAGAGAGAGAAAAACAGCCGCAGCAGAGAGCGTGGCGGAGGGGAGCGGGCACCGCAGGGTCTGCCGCTCCCGACCCCTGGGTCTGGGAGTCTCCAGGATTCAGTCATATAAACAGTGACATAGCCGCTCTCAGGCAAGCTCCGGCCACCTGGGCTTTCACTGGCGTCCGAGGGTTTTGCACGACTCTGGGATCGGCGAGGGGCGCCCAGGAACCAGTTATAGCCGGAGTTAAATCGCACTTAACCCTTCCCTCGCTGTTGCGCGCACACAGGCGTCGTGGAGCCGGTGCAACTCCTTCGGCTCACTGCCTCAGGGCAGGGGGTGCGCTTCTGCTCTGCGGCCCCCCTCACAACACTCTCACCCTCTGCTGCAGTCTCTTCGGGGACACTCATCCCCAGGCCCACAGACACTCCAAGGAATACACACACCATTCAGAGATGGAGAGAGAGGCAGAGCCTGAAGTGAACTTGCCCCCCTTTAAGGTAGTCTCGTTTCAACCCCTCCATCCAAACTTTGTATATTATGCAAGATTCATGTTCCAAGAGGGCTGGAGAGAGTGTTCTTGGGAGTCCAGCAGTGGCGCTCGCTGATCTGTCTGCAAAAGATACTATGGTAATGGCAGGGCCTTCCCCTTCCCACCTTCAGCAATGAATCCCCCTGTGCCACTAGGCACCCAGGGAGGGAGTTAGGTAAACTTGATTTCCTGTTTCAGAGTAGCAGCCGTGTTAGTCTGTATTCGCAAAAAGAACAGGAGGACTTGTGGCACCTTAGAGACTAACCAATTTATTTGACCATAAGCTTTCGTGAGCTACAGCTCACTTCATCAGGTTTTCCACTGAATGCATCCGATGAAGTGAGCTGTAGCTCACAAAAGCTTATGGTCAAATAAATTGGTTAGTCTCTAAGGTGCCACAAGTCCTCCTTTTCTTTTTGATTTCCTGTGTGACAACGCATGTTATAAAACAACGCCATTAGATGGTTTTTGCTGGTCTAGTGGATTGATTGGTATCTGTGTGATGATAGCCACAGAAGGGTCCCACAGGAGTAGTGCCATGGAAGCGGGGGTTTGAAGAAAAATATTCTAGAGTGAAGAAAGGTGGATGTTATTCTATTCAGGTCTGATACAGCAGTGCTGTGGTATCTGAGGGAAGGATACTTGCAAAGTAGAAATAAAAATATTTTTGCAGAAGAGTTGGCAGGAAACCTGGTAGGGTTCATCTGTACTATTGAAAGTGGGGTGCATGTGTTTGCCTGTCTCAGCTTCTTCCTACAGCCTTGAAATCAGTGAAAGAACATGTCTGCCCAATGTGGTAGAGATAGACCCAGGTTGGCACCTTTTAGACAAGATCCTGAGCTTAATCATGTACAATTAATTTGTATATTGGAAACAAACCTGAGCTGCTGGAGTTGATGAAGGTGTTTATAGCTACAATAGCTTGTTATTACCAAAAATATTTACCTTACTCTAACAGCTCAAAGAGGGAGAAAAAAATCATTTGTCTCACAAATGCAGCTTCCCTATTTTCACCTACAGGATGGGTCACAGGCCCAATTTTACACACTCATGTGTGATTTCTTCCAATCTCTACCAATCTGGATCCTTGGCCTCTATATTCATGACATCTTTGGTTTTCCCAAGGCTCCTAATCCTGCCCTCTTTAGTCTGGATCTGAAGGGGAATTTCTCTCTTTTATAAATTTACACAGGGGGAGATGGCCAATGAAGAGCTCCCTATTCACCTGTAACTACCAAGGTACACCCTTATTTCCTAATTTGGGTTCCTCTGAGCTTGCCATAGTAAGCAGGAGATCCCAAACGGTGTCACTAAACGTAGTGGCACTCACTAACATACAGGCTATGCTTTCACCTCAAGGACATCAATTCCTGTAGCTTCTCTGCTTTTCTTTATTTAATCCCACATCATTTAGAATCTGTGGCTCTGGTCCTAGCTTTCTGGAGAAATGTTCACAGCAGAATAAGAGGTGAAAACTCCCTGAAAAATACTGTTAGTGTTGGTTCCATTGCAGGCATTCTATCAAAATAATGCAACCTTTGGTAGCAATTTCAGACAATAGGTTTAAAATAGTTGTTTCTATTTTTAAATACGTAGGAGGCACTCAGATACTGTGATGAGAGTAACCATATAAGTGCCTAGATTGACAGACTGTTGTTTCCTATTTTAGACAAATGAAAAAACAATTAGCTAAAATATTCAGCCCTTCTGAATGGCAGAAAGTCTCTAAAAAGGTCTAGGGAGGAAGGATGGGCTTGTGGTTAAGGCACAAGACTGAATACAAGGTTCTATTTCTGGCTGTGCCACAGACCTTGTGCAAGACCTTCGGCACTCCACTCTCTCCTCTGTGCTTCATTTTCACTTTCTAGAAAAATCGGGGTAGATAATCATGATTTCCTGCCTTAGAGGGATGTTGAGAAGATCAGTGCTTATAAAATGTTTTAAAATCATCACATGAAAGCCGCTAAAAGAGTGAAAAGTATTTTTGCACCAGAAGGCTACATGGCCTAATGGCTAATGGGTGACTGGGCATCAAGCAAGTGTATATTCTACTGGTTCTCCACATGATCTTGGTCAAGTTAAGCTTCCTGGGGCTTCAGTTTCATCACTTGTAAAATGGGTATATTAGTACTCACCCACCTTTAAAGGACTTTGACATCACTGGTGAAGGAAGCTGTGTAAGTACTGGTTCCCACTAGCTGAAATGTTTACTCTGTTTAAATGCTTTATGTTTTACTGTGGGCACAGACTCTTGCTGAGCCAGATTCTAAGGTCTTATTTCTGGCAGCACTTTCACTGAAGTCTGTGGAAGTTTTGACTAAGGCTGTAAGATCAGGCCCTCTGTCTCTTATGAGTCTTCAAAAAAGATTTTAGGGGCAAAATTCTGCCCAGACTAAAGCTGATGGGAAGTACATATAGGGATCCAAGGGTAGAATTTAGCCATAGCTGTTTGCAGAGGGTGAAACCGTTGTTAAATCAAATTGATTTATTTTAGCTCATCCCATGAGACAAAGTAAAGCTTCATAGCCACCTACACAAGAGGCAACTCCTTACCCTCAAACTGATCCAGGACCTGCAGGGCTGGGGAGCATCTGTGGAAACAAAACTCAAATTGTCCCAATCCTGCCTCCTGTTATATCAGGGTATGAGCTGTGCTTCTTATCCCACACAACTAAGTTCACTCAAAGCTTTATGAACTTCCAGTCGAATCAGGGAGTCTATGAGGGACTCAAAAGCCCTCACATTACCAGGAAAGCAAAATAGTCTTTTCCACCTGTCTGACTTGTACACATTTCTTTTTTCCTTTTATCTCCAGTTTTTCTGGGGTGCCAGAGCAGATTTAGGCCCTGCAATTTGACAGAGCAAAGTCTAATGAGATGCCATGGCACACCAGGTGGGGGCACAAGGGAATTAAAGGCTGTGCCTGCTCATTAGGAATGGGTTGAATCTATTTGTTCTGTTCTTACAGTTGAGAGTTTCTGTTATTTTCTAGAGACTTTATTTGAAAGGAGCCGTTCCACTGATTACTGGATGGATACCTCTGTGCTATATCCATGGCACTTCACAGAAGTACCTAGGTATGCCATTTTACAGATAGGGAAATGGGGAGAGAGGGAGAGGCTATGCGATTTTCTCAAGTTTGTATTGTGAATCACTGATCTAGGTTCTGTTCACAGCTGTGTCTTGTGCTCAGTTTGGTGCTTTAACCACTATACAATACTGCCTTCCATTGATATACCTGTATCCCCAAATGCAGACAGTTTCTGTACAGGCTGATATTATGGCATTTACCTTATAGGAGCAGACCAAACTGTCACAGATGTCTTCTCCTTCCAGGCTGTCCCTTTGGTTTTCTTTGTTCTACTTCTTCACCTGTGGAAAAACTTAAAGTTTAAAGAAAAGAAATATTCCAGGGTAGTTAAGCACTGGAATAAATTGCCTAGGAAGGTTGTGGAATCTGTCATTAGAGATTTTTAAGAGCAGGTTAGATAAACACCTGTCACAGATGGTCTAGATAATACTTAGTCCTACCTCGAGTGCAGGGGACTGGATGAGAAGACCTCTCGAGGTCCCGTCCAGTCCTATAATTGTATGAAAATAAGTTAAGCTTACCTGCCACATAGAGTGCTGTGAGAATGAAGCAATGTTTGTAAAGGGCCCAGAAGACAGAAGGCAACAAGTATACTAAGTGTTATTAAGTACTTACACTCCAATAAAATACAGATAATTCTGCAAACCATTCCTACTCCCGGCTCGATCATAAAACAATGTAATGGTTTCTCACCTAACAAAGTCATCCTTACAAGATGCTCCAGGGGACAGAAACAAATTTCAGTACGTTATTTCTGGCTTTCAAAAATGATGAGTAGGAGTCAATCACAAGGACTGGGACAAGGGGACTCCGACTAAACATGGAGTTTATGAAGTTGTGGGCCAATGTGCAGCAGCAGAATTACAAGACAGAGAGAGAAAGCATGCATTACGGGTAGGGTGACCAGATGTCCCAATTTTACAGGGACAGTCCCAATTTCTGGGTCTTTTTCTTATATAGGCTCCTATTACCCCACCCCCATCCCGCTTTTTCACACTTGCTGTCTGGTCACCCTAATTACAGATCAAAGGGGAGAGAGGGAGTGAAAGTTCTGACTCCATTACTGGATCTTCCTGCTGGCATGTTAAAGAAAAGGCTCTCCCCTCCCCCCTCCAATCTGAGAGCAGGAGCTACTGCCAAGTTAGTGCCAGCAGAGCCTCCAGGACTAACAAGGAAGTCAGCAGGAGCAAAACAACCTGGTGTGATATCTGAACTGGTTTGGACAGGTTCAGAGAGTTTGCTCTACTTATACAGAGTGCCTTTGCTGATGAGTTTTCTGCATGGTATATAATGAAAGGGTAGAGGCTCTAGTAGTGTAATCTGGGTCCTGTGGTTCAGAGGAGGACAAAATAGCCTCTGTGGGTGACTGCAGGGCTTGAAGGGGGAGTTATATTCTTCCATCACAAAGGGGTCAGTGCTGAATGCCTTCAGCTCTTGCTGGCTACATATAGTGTCAGGACACAACCCACAGCATGATGGAACCCTTCAGACAGCAACAACATCTTTCTATTGTGGCCTCTTTTGTGATAATTTGTAAAGCATTTTACTGTGATACTAATCGGTACCACTCCTTATCACTAAAGCAAGCAAGCAACCCAGAGTTATTTGTATTCATGCTGGTCTGACTATTTTGTAACAGACTCAACTTAGATTACTGTTGTCCTTGTCAGAACTCCCCCTTCCTGGTTTCTGGGCCAGGCACACTGAAATAACAAAACTGCTTGGATTACATAACCTGTTGTTTTTACTTGGTATGTGTCATGGCAGGATATCACCAAACCCTAGCTGTGTTATTAGGCGCAAGGCACAGCTGTCTGAGGAGGGGGTGATTTGCCAGCCTAGGCTATGCCTCACACTTATCCTGTCTCTCTGCAGTTAAAGTGTGCTACTGCTGGAAAAACAGAGCATGTCTCTTTAAGGGTGGAGGAGAAATGCCTCTGTGAGGAAGGCAGCATGGTTTTAGTAGGGAGGCACTGTGATATAAGGGGTGAAAGCACGGGCCTTGAAGTCAAGAGCTCAAGATTTATGAATGTTAATTTTTTAGATGCAGTTTTTCCTACATCCCACATACACCCCGTTAGCTCGCCACTTAGGGATCTTCCCAACAATGAAACTAAAGGTTAGAAATGCTTTTCACTTTTTTTTTCTCCTCTCTCTCTCTCTCTCTCACTTTTTTTTTTTTTTAAAGGAATTGTTCTCATATTTCCTCCTCCTCGTCTGCTGTTTAGCGTCTTCTTATATTGGAGTTACTTGCCTCACATTTTAAAGGCTGGTGCTGTGTGTCTGGGTCCTGGGGAGCGCTTAGGCCTCCCTGGTGCCCTTTTTGATTAACCAACCCAAATGTAACACTAACAGTTTCACTTCTCTAGTGACACCTCGTTCATTGCAAGCCTAGTAGTCAGCCACATTTTTTTCCTTTGACTTCAGACTTGGATCTCTTCTGCAGCCTTCCTTACATGCCAAGTGATTCTGCTAATTATCAAGCAGCAGCAGGTACAGATGCAAAATTGTAATCTGAATAATAGTTTCGCAAGGAATCTCGTAGAATTGCTAGTTGTTTGATTACTTGATGCAGGTAAAATTCTACCGCTTGTAAAGTCTTCCTTGCTCTGTTAACTTCAGACAATATACAATGCCACACCACAAAGCTGCACAGAAATGTGAAAGTAAGCATTTGTCCAGCAATGGTTGGTGCTTCTGCAGAGGTACCAGAGGTACCAACCGGTGTTGCATTATCAGCTACGGATAGCAATGCATCATACACTTCTCCAGCTTAATACTTCATGGCTCTTACTGCTTCAACTCTGCTTTCCATTCTTCTTTCAGGCAGTTGTTTCACTGTAATACCCGAGTGTCCAATGTGTTTCAAAGCAATATCCCATTGACAAACGGATTGAAAATAAATGAAAATAGCCTGAATGACCCCCAAAAGGTTCACTCCTTCAGTACAATTGCCAGCAGCATTGCTCAGTACCAGGCTGATAGAATGGGTGCTACAGGGCACAAAACTGTTCAAGAGAAACTCACGCATCTGTCTCTGCACTCCACTAGTCTTTCCTCTCAGGTTAGCTCCATTGTCACAGTGTTGCCCTCTCACATCTGCAAGAGGCAGTCCCATTTTATTTAACTTCTGGAGAAGAACTTCTGTCATGCCTGCACCACTTGAATCATCCAGTTTCACAAATACTAAGAAGCGTTCCTGTATTTTTACATTTACACCCTGTTTTCCAGATCTTGTGGAAATAAATCTCACAATCACAGCCATGTTACCACTTGGCTATTATCCAGTGTGCAACCAAGGACAACTAAGGAATATTTTGATTCCTTCACCATGGATAAGATTTTGCCTCTGATTTGTGATGCCAAAAGGTCAGTTAGCTTGTTCGAAATGTTTTTTTTCCAACGTAATGAAGACGGGACTATTTGACTTCTTTCATAATGCCATCAGACAGGACCATCAACTCCAGAAGTTTTAGGAAGTTTCCATTATCTGGTTCCTACAACCTGTCTGAATGGCCCCCAAGAGCCAAATTCTGAACAGCAAGTGTCCAAGTAAGAGCGACAAGTCTATGCAGAACATCATGCCAGTGTTCTGTTTATACACTAAGTAAATACTGATTATTTTGATCAGCTGTTACAGTTTAATCTCTCCTGCAGTCCATTCCACATCTGAATGACTAAATGTGATAAAGAGATTTTTCATGACTGCTGAGAGTGGCAGATACATTTTTCCAGTCTCAGATGCCATTGCTTGCCAGTTTGGATTTGAAATTCAAAGTAAAGATCTTGCAACAAAGGCAAAATACATTATCACTGCCACCCCACCTCAGCCCTGCACCTGGAGCCTTGGCCTAACCTTGCACCACACTGCTGTCCCCCCCCTCACTTGCCCCTCCAAATGCACCACCCCCACCTGACCCCCCCAGCAATCCCTGCACCCACCAGTCTGCCCCTCGGGCCTTTCCAGCAGAGCTCCTTGCCCACACACTGGCAGCACTGCCAGAGACATGGTGGAGTTAAAGCAGTGGCTGCCGTGCAAGTCCAGGGCAGCGGCCAGGGACAGCCCAGGCAGCAGGGCCGACATGAGGAGCAGCAGGCATGGACTGGGATCAACAGGGAGCTGAAAGGATTGCTGCACTTGGGGTGCCACCATCTGAGCTGCAGCCACAGTCTTCCCTGGCAGCCCCTCCCAGCTTCATCCCCCACGGCTGTTGCCTCTCTGCTGCCCTAGTCTTGTCCTTGCAGAAAGGCAAATGTCTCTGGTTTTCCTCAACTGTGCACGTCACAGACATGTGGAGACAGCACATTTTATAACTCCTACAATATGTAAAACCTCTCTGCAGCCACTGCAAACATGCAGAAGCCAGCCCGGGAAGAATGAGAGCACCTCCCCCTGCAATTCTGGTTTTGAGTTTCATTGAATCATATAAATGTAGGGCTGGAAGGGACCTCAGAAAGTCATGAAGTCCAGCCCCCTGTGCTGAGGCAGGACTGAATAAACCTAGACCATCCCTGACAGGTATTTGTCTAATCTGTTCTTAAAAACCTTCAGTGCTGGGGATTCCACAGCCTCCCATGGAAGCCTGTTTTAATGCTTCACAGCTTTTCTAGTTAGGAAGTTTTTTCTAATTTCTAACCTACGTTTCCCTTGCTGCAGATTAAGCTCATTCGTTCTTCTCCCAGCTCTAGTGGACATGGAGAACAGTTACTCACCACCCTTTTTTAAGCAGCCCTTCGTATATTTATCAGGGCCCCCAATAGTAAACACGCCCACTTTTTTTTTTTTTTTTTTTTTAAACCTTTACTCATAGGTCAGGTTTTCTAAACATTTTATTGTTGCTGTTCTCCTCCTCCTCTGGACTGTCTCCAATTTATTTATGTCCTTCCTAGAGTGGGGCACCCAGAACTGAACACAGTACTCCAGCTGAGGCCTCACCAGTGCCGAATAGAGCAGGACTATTACTTCCCAAGTCTTACATACAACAGTCCTGTTAATACACCCCAGAATATTAGACTCTTTTGCAAACGCGTCACATTGGTGACTCAGATTCAATTTGTGTTTCACTAGAACGCCCAGATGCTTTTCAGCAGCACTATCACCCAGGCAAGTAGTCCCCATTTTGAAGTTGTACATTTGATTTTTTCCTCCCAAGTGAAGTACTTTGCACTTGTGTTTACTGAATTTCATCTTGTTGACTTGAGATGAGTTCTCCAATTTGTCACAGTAGTGTTAAATTCTTAATCCTGTCTTCCAAAGTGCTCGCAACCCCTCCCAGCTTTGTGTCATCCGCAAATTTTGTAAGTACATTCTCCACTCCAGTATCCAAGTCATTAATGAAAATACTGAATATTGGACCTAGGCCTGATCCAAGGGACCCCCATTAGATACATCCTCCCAGTTTGATAGCTAACCATTGATAACTGCTCTCTTGAGTATGGTGTTTCAACCAGTTGTGCACCCACCTTATTGTAATGTAATTTAGACCACATTTCCCTACATTGCTTATGAGAACATTGCACAGGACTGTGTCAAAAATCTTATTAAAAATCAAGACATATCACGTCCACTGCTTCCCATCCATCCACTAGGCCAGTAACCCTGTCAAAGAGTTTGCCATCTTCAACAGCAACTCTGGTTGTGAAGTGAGGGTCCCAAGCTGCTGTATGAGGAAGACCACAAGGATCCAGAAAGGCCTTTTCTCAGTGGGACAAGCAGTGTTACCTTGCCTCACCACACTATTTCTTACAAAATAAAGACACTGGGTTAGAATGCAGTGCACTTGATTAGTGAGCTAACACTTGACATGGGCAGGCTACAGGGCTATTTCTTAAATAAAAGCATGTTTATTTTAAAAGTACCCTTTCATCTTCATTTTCCTCCTGGTATTCAGTGGGGATGGCCAATGGATTGCAGCTGCTCTTTCACACAGACACTTGTTGCTGGGTCACCTTCTCCTGAAGGAGTTAGAGAAATCTAATCAATCAGGCATAAAGAAAGGATTTTGTGTGTTCAAAATAAGCCCATCCTCACACAATCCTGTGGTGGCAGCAAGAGAAGCCCTTGTAAGGCTGGCAGGAGCTGTCCCTGCAAAGAGGGAAATTCAGAACTATGAAACTTACAGGCTGTCTCTCCCTGCACCCTGGGCTTCTATAGTCAGGCTCCAGAAAATAAATGCATGCACCCTGCAGGGTTAATTCTGTTTTGGTTTATTACTATTTAAAATCAGTCTGTACCCCTTGTACAGAGGCCTCAACTTCCAACAGAACATACAAAATATACACACAATAGAAAAAAATAGCAAAAGTAAAAGTAATTGCTTGATACAAATGGGTCCCTAAGACAGCTGAGGTGGCTCAGTTTCAACAGAGGTAGACCTATAACTAGGCAGGAAATTTAATTCAAGTAGGGAGAGAGTCACCCATCCTTATCAAAGCCTCACCTCCTGCTTCCATTGAAGACAGTGGTGAAATTCAGTGGCAGCAGGATTGGGGCTATTCAGAGCCAGTGGCAAGCTTCTCTGCTCCCTCCCTTCCATATCTCACTGCATCAGAAGAAACATACCAGCTTTCCTGATTTACCTTTCACATGCCATACATCAGTCATTCAATGTTTTGGACTTCTGAGAAAAGTCTTTTCTTCTTAATACACCCTGTATCAGCATTAATTGCAGCAACTTTCCCACTCTGCCTTACCATTGCGGTCTATCTCCCAATCCATGCCCTTGGGTTCTAACAGTTAGCAGGCATGGATTAAGCCTGACAATTCTGGGGAGACCACATAAAAGCTGCCTGGAGAAGGTACCTGTCTGTAGATAAAGCAGCCAGAAAGCAATTAGCAAGAATGAGACACCAATTTGTCATACAAAGCACCTACCAGAGGTGTGCATTTACTACATGATTGCAGGTAGCTTAGAAGTTTATACATCAGCCAGTGTCTTCATGAAAGGTACCCTCCAGCCCATTTCGCACAAGGGAGTCACTGGAATGTCAATTAGGCACCAATTATTTCCTGTAGTGAACAACTCTCAGAGCACTTCTAGGTCTGCAAAACTGCAAAGGCCACCCAGGAAAAACTACATTCAGCTGTACCCAAAGACCACATCAGTAATGCCAGACAGCTTTTAAATACTGCACATTTATGTTTGTCCAACTTTTTATCCATTACACCTGCAGTCCATGGTGCTGAACAGATGAAAGAGAGCAAAATTTGGCCCATTAACTGATCAGTCTCCACAACACACCAATTAAGTATGGTTACCATGCCCTGTTTTATGGAAGAGGAATGAAATCTAGGAAGAGGGTAAAGAGTTGATCCTCCCAGGTGCTAAGCCTCCTTCACTCTCAGTGGTATTAATGGGAGTTGAAGGTGGTCAGCAATCCACAGCTTCAGAGCCTGAATTACCACAGTGCAAATCAACGAGAGAGCCAGGTTTACAATTCAGGATCTCCAGCCTCCCAGTCCCATGCTTTGAATACTGATCACATTTCTTCTTAGAGGAACATGGACTAGCACAGCAGTTCTCAAACTGTGGGTCAGGACCCCAAAACGGTCCTTTGAATAGGGTCACCAGGGCAGACTTAGACTTGCTGCCCAGGACCAAAGCCAAAGCCCGAGGGCGTCAGCCCTGGGTGACAGGACTCAGGTTGCAGGCCCCGGGCCTGGTCCTGGAGCCCTTAAGCTTCAGCTTTGGCCCCCCTGCCCGGAGCAGTGGGGCTTGGGCTTCGGCCCCCCACAGGCCAGTGGGGCTTAGGTGGGCTCAGCCTTCAGTCCCCCTCCTGGGGTCGCGAAGCAATTTTTGTTGTCAGAAGGGGGTCGTGGTGCAATGAAGTTTGAGAACCCCTGAACTAGCAGATTACTGTGAAAACCAAGTCCTATGGATCATTCACACGGGCCTAGTGGGGCCTTGCTTTTAAAAGGGAGGTTTGCTGAAATGGAAAAAGGCAGGGCCCAGGAGAGGATGTCCAGACAACTCTAGTTTTCATCTAAGCTTTATTATCACTCCTCCTCCCATGCCAGCCCCTTGCTGATTTGTTCCTCCTCCTCTCTGGGATAGAACTGGGTCTACAGGCTCAGAGATTCAATATTACTTCACTCAAAATCAAAATTCAGCACAGCACCTAGGCAAAAGGTAAATGGTACAGAGCCTGCTTAACTGATGTGAAGGGATTCATCATACTGATAAGGCCAATACACTCCACAGTCTAGTTTGGCACTTCTCTCATATTTTGTCACCCTGAACAATTGAAAACATGTAATTTTATTTTTATGGGGTAATAAAAGGAAGCCTTTTCTATTTCATTGTTTTGTTTTGTTTTTTTTTTTGGGGGGGGGTGAATCTGTAACTTCTCCTGTTTTGGCTTGACTCATTTTATATGTAGTGAAACCCAGAGCGTTTTACTCATCCTTTCAAGGTCGGACAGTAGTTCTTTTGAAATGTACTTTGGCATCACAAGTACTTTCTCTTTTTGTATTAAAGCTGCAGGTTGCATCACCCTCCAGACTTAAGACAGGCAACGGCTTAAGTTCAGATATTACATTTTAAGAACTGAGGTTTAAGGATAAAACAAGACATTAAAAAGTTACGACAGACCCTACAAAATCTTAGTTTTCCTGCTATTAATCCAATCAGCTGAAGAGTTAGATTATTCAGTCACATAAGTCCTCTATTTCAAGTAATTCATTATTAAGGATATTCAGTTCAGGGAGTGACAACTGTAGGAAACAGTGGGGAAAGAAAACACATTTCCTAAGCCGTTGGCACTCAGAAAAGAGGTCTAGTACCGTGACCAGGCATTTACAATTATACCAAAGACTGGTATGAAGACAAAGTCCTCTCCACCTTAAAGTCCTATTGCTATGCTTTGAGAAAATAAAACATCTGTTTTGTTCTACCTGTTTTATCCCATGTATTTTTTTCTTGTTGTTAAGGCACTGGACTGGGACTTGAGAGACCCAGGTTTAATTTCTAGTTCTTCCAAGGACTTCCTGTGTGACCTTGGGCAAATCACTTAGACTCTAAAAAAAGAAAAGGAGGACTTGTGGCACCTTAGAGACTAACAAATTTATTTGAGCATAAGCTTTCGTGAGCTACAGCTCACTTCATTGGAAACCTGCCACTTAGACTCTATGTGCATTGCTGAATTAGATCCTTAATCCATGCCTGTTACCCACCTTTAAAATGGTGATAATGCGCCCTCTCTCTCTCACACCCTGTGTCTATCTTTGCTATATAGATCTTTGGGGCATGGACTGTCTACTTCATTTGAATGCACTCTCAATCTGTTAGGAGGCTGGAGACGCTACTGTAATACAAATATTTCACTTTGATTACCAACATATGTATAACTGAACGTTTTCCTTTCGTTAGCCTCCTCCTAATGCCCGTGTTTGTGGCATCTCAGTCCCGGTCTCTCGGGAAGGAATTGTGAAATCTCAAAAACAGGACTGTAGCCTCACCAAATGAGGTGGGAAGGAAAGGGAAGCTCTTTCTAAAGGAGTTTCTGTTTACACAAATATGGGCACTCAGTGACTCGAAGGAAAATAGAAAAAGTTGAGTAAGGCTGCCCAGAGTGCAGCTGTGTTCACTGCAAGATCACGCAGAAACACTCATCTGGTGATTTTTCTGTCCAGATCTTTTCAGTTTTATCAGAAGTACATACTTCCCAAGTACAAAAGCATGCAGAATTGTTCTAAACCAGCAACGTCACAACAACAAAAAACCACACCCCATCTGAAATTAACAATTTGCCCCAGAAGACGCAAGGAACCATAAAATATTCTTGGCGAGCTGCTTGGTTTCTACATTGTTAACAAGCCCAGTCCAGCCACCACGTCAGTGTAAATCTCTCCCATGCACATTGGGACCAGTTAGAACATGGATCAGCAACCTTTGGCCCGCGGCCCACCAGGGGCCGGTTTGTTTACCTGCCACGTCCGCGGGTTCGGCCGATTGCAGCTCCCACTGGCTGTGGTTCGCCACTCCAGGCCAATGGGTGCTGAGGGAAGGGCAGCCAGCACATCCCTCGGCCCACGCTGCTTCCCGCAGCCCCCATTGGCCTGGGACAGTGAACCACAGCCAGTGGGAGCTGCGATCAGCCGAACCTGCGGACGTGGCAGGTAAACAAACTGGCCCGCCCCGCCCCGCCCGGGGCTTACCCTAATGGGCCACGTACCAAAGTTTAACAATCCCTGAGTTAGAACACTCATCACAGGTTTGTCAACCTCCTACCTAATAGGTTTCATGTCCACTGGCCTGAGAAGCAAGTAACTTTCATTTAATTTCAATCTAAGAGTCCCTTTGATAAGAAGAATGCATGGTGATGCTTTTAGAATGCTCCTTTTTTAATAGAAGCTCTGCACCTTTTATCACATCAAGTCCAGTTCTGCAGCACTCAAAATGAAGTTCTGATGCAACCGGCCAAAATTCATCCCAGCCGTAACTCCAGTGAAATTTGAATGAATTTGGCTCACTGTCTGAACTTCTCCCCAGGCTTATGCCTATTGTGAACAGAGTGCCCTCTTGGAGTACTCATGGAAACAATAAATGGAGATACATATGCTATGTTGACTTTTCTTAACTGGCCTTTCTCTTCCAGCTCAAGTCTAGCAGCAAGCTCATTCCCAAATTGGCAACAAAGTTCTTGCCAAACACACTACCCAGTTTACATCCTTCATCAACATTTTCCTGCCTAATTCCTCCCCAGTCCTCCAATGTGGATAATCAATAAGAGTGAGGATGACTGGAGTTGCCAATCTCTGATCCTGGCTTACCCTTCTGCTGACTGGAAAGCCTGCTATATCTTGACATGCTCCTGGTGAAACCCCTGGCAGCTCACAAGAGTTGTTTGATCAAAGCCCGGATTAGTAAGATTTTAAGATGTTTTATTACCTTGCCAAAATCTTATTTCTCTACTGGTCAGAAAATGTAAAATAAGGTAAACTCTAGAGATCAATACATCAATAATAAAAACAACTCTCAGCCTGAGCCACTTGGTTTTAAAATTGTTGTTGTTTTTAAATGAAGACTGATCTATTCTGAAAGGGTTTTTTGCTTTTGTTTGTTTGTGTGGGTTTTTTTGGGAGGACAGGAGAACAATCTGCCCCCCAAATTAGCAGCAACTTGTCAATTTCATATCAACAGTGTGTGACAGCAGCCCACCTGTTTGGGTGGGGCTTGCATTGTACAAAATGGGCCACAGAATATCTGTCTTTTGGTTTAGCATACTCAATACTGTTCACAGTACAAAAAATAAGAACAACTTCCTGCATGAGTGAAGTCATGATTTTGGGGTCTTTTTGGTGGCTGGGGAGGAGGGCGCTCAAAATCACGAAGAAACCCACCCCCACCCATGAGGCTTTTTGGCAATGGCACAGGTGAAAAAGAGCAAGAAAATGTCTTATTTCAGCTACACTATAGTTACAGAGTTTAGATTAGGAGCAATCAAGCACAGCACAGACAATTTTATGAAGCAGCTCACGGTTGTGCTCATCTTTAACACAAAGGTGCAACCCACAGAGTCAGGTCCCAGCATGCAATGCTCCATCTTGATCCAGCACAGTGCTGCATTAAAGATGGAGGCAGCTATCATCACCACTGTATGCAAATTTGATGTGGGTCTCAGGCTCCATAGTTTGGCAGATCTAGTAATACTCAGCATGTACGTAAGCATCTTGCATTTCCAAAGCATTGTATAAACTTTTGTTAGGTTAATCCTTGCAACACTATTGTGACGTAAAGAATCTTTATTTTGCAGATGAGGAGTTAAGGCAGAGGTTCAGTGACTTGTACTATAAGATCTTGAGCATCAGTGGCAGAACCATGATTAGAACTCAGGAGATTCCTGACTCCTAATGCAGCACTGAGTTCACTAAATCATCCAGACACTCGGTTTTTGGTACATAAAAAGTTCATCAAAGTTAAATGTGGGAAGGCTACAAAGGGATATTCAGCCTCTCTACATAGGCATCTGTGTTCATCTATAACACAGCATCCAATGCTCTAGAGCTCAACTCCATAACATTTTATATCAACTTTTTCTTCTGAGGTGTGCTCTGATTTAGATCCCTCCCTTTGAGGGTGGAAACATTTCTTCTCTAGAAGAAAAGAAAATAGGATTGCTGTGTGAAAACCTGAGTAAAGGGGAATCAGGAGTGCTGCGTTGGAACCAAGAGGTCCAGGTCATTAAGCGTATGTCACAGAGAAGGACTGGTGTCCCATTTCCTGGATCTCAACTGCACACCTTTCAGAGAGGTGGCTAAATTGCTCAAAAACCAGACAAAACAAGGGGATGTAAAGTAACATACTAACTTCTTTAATACAGTCCAATCCGATTAATTCAAAATCACTCTGTGAACCCTGGGTTTATTCACACTAAACAAGTCAGTGGTACAGATAGTTTACCCGATTGCTGACCATGTTCATCTTCTAGGTACCCACACATTGAATGAGCACCAACCAACCAGACCACACAGGTATTTTCTTCCTTTTTTGTTTTTTTTTTTTGATAAAACTATTTCTTCGATAGACTTAAAACAATTAACTAGCCAAGTTATTAATTATGATACATCTAAAAAAAATTAATACTAACCCTAACGTGACTGCTGCTTTAAGAGCGCTCTGTATATCGCCTTAGTCTGGCTTTTCAGTAGCAATTCACTACAACAGGTCCTAAAATAATAATAATAGAGAATTAAAAACCTGACAGCAAGTTTAATGGTTAAAATTTAACAAAAACAACCTGTTTTGAATGGTGATTTTCCTCAGCAGGTTAGTTCCTGCTGCAGCACTCACAGCCTCACAAATGGCAGAAGGGGTCCAAATTCTTTTGCCTTCTTAAAAATCAATTTTTAAAAGGACATCTGCACCATTACCTGCTAGGTACCACAGGGCTTTTGTTTATATTATGAGCAGTCAGTAATGGGTGTGTGTAAAAAACTTACTGTGGGGTTTTTTTGGGGTGGGGGCGGGGAAGAGGGCAAAGGCATAAAACCTAGTTCCCCACATGTTTGGATCACTAGGGCTGTTTACAATTCTGACCACCATTGGTGGCTTTTATTTATTCTAAAAGACCACACTGGAGCTCTGGCACTCCATGTTGTGTTTTAGGTCACATCTCTCATTCAGGGTCATGCAGATTTTCTGCAGGTTGTCAGGCAAGAAGCCTTCTTTTCCCTAAAGAAGGTTTAAGGAGGGTAGACAGGGAGGGGAACTAAAATGAATACAAATTTCTCAACTATAGAACCAAATTTCATTATTTCTTCTCTCATTCACAGCGTCTTATAGGTATAACCAGACGGCTGCTTTGTTAAGGTTAAACTGGTCTCATTTCCCCTCTGGCCCCATTGGTTGCTGGTCGACCTCTGGATCCACCAGGGATGATGCAAATGCTGACTGGACGATCTGAAACCCAAATGACTCCAGAAGAGACATGTTCTGTTGGGGTGAAAAGGGGGACCCTAGAGCAGGACCCAGGTCCCCCAATGGGCCCCCAAGGGCTCTGACGTGAACTTTCTGTATATGTTTGTTCAGGTAAGACTTGGATCTGAAAAAGCTGCCACATTCAGGGCAGGGATACTTCTTCTCTCCCTCCGGCTCCATTTTGTTTTTGGTGACTGCCATATCGCAGGAGAAGGACCCATTGGCACTCTGTTTCTCAGGAGTCTTGAGGTCACTGGCATCAGAGAGGTCGCCGTAGGAATCAGAACTCTCAATCGGGTCCGAATGTGAGCATTTCTGGCCTTCTATGGAAAAAACAACAAGACAAGTTTTCAGAACCTTAGCTCCCAAGAGTGCTATTCTAAAATGCTTTTAAGTAAAAGGTGTAGTCACCAGCTGATTCACTATTACCCAAAATGACAGAATGCTACAGACCTACTAGATATACTCCTCCATGTAATGAAGCACTGTGCCCCTTTAGGTCTCTCTTCTGCAGAGCCTGGACATGCTCCATCTCCCAGCACCCCGAGTTTATATTACAGATTTGTAGTGATAGTGGAGGTATCCAGAATATCCTCTTATATTTATATAGTGCCCTTATGATGCCCACTTTGAGATGTAAGACACTATATAAATGTACAGCAGAACCTCAGAGTTACGAACACCAGAGTTACGAACTGACGGGTCAACCACACACCTAATTTGGAGCTGGAAGCATGGAACCAGGCAGCAGCAGCAGACCGAAAAAACAAACAAACAAAAAAAACCCACCATATACAGTATTCTGTTAAATGTAAACTACTAAAAAAATAAAGGGAAAGTTTACAAAAAGATTTGACAAGATAAGGAAACTGTCTCTGTGCTTGTTTCATTTAAATTAAGATAGTTAAAAGCAGCATTTTTCTTCTGCACAGTGAAGTTTCAAAGCTGTATTAAGTCAATGTTCAGTTGTAAACTTTTGAAAGAACAACCGTAACGTTTTGTTCAGTTACGAACATTTCAGAGTTACAAACAACCTCCATTCCCAAGATGTTCGTAACTCTGAGGTATTATTATGCATGTTTAGATGCTGGAGTCACTTCACCCAGCATTGAAATGAAGCAGGCACTTCTGGGTGGAATCACAGTGCACAACCGTTTAGGGCAAGAGGTGAAGAAACCTGGAACTATTCCATCACCAATATCCCAGCATGGGAGTAGGGGTTGCTCTGCTCCTGGAGATGCAGTTCTATATAGTCTCAAGAGGCTCCTCAGAATAAAGTGCATTATTCTCAGTTACTTCAACACATACCCTAGCCGTGTCACTGGTATGTTTGGGGTGTTCCCCCATCCTATTCTGGCAATGTACCAAGAAAGCTTTTCTGTGATCCTCTCTCATGACATATGTATACGCATGGCAAACCCAGACATACTCCCCAAACAAATCTCAGAATACAAACTTAATCTACTCCTAACCCTGAAAGGCCATGTTTCATAAGACAGACTTTCTGTGGAATCAGCATTAGCAATCAAAACACGACATGCATGAAATCAAGATCCCACTAGGGAGAAGCACTTTTTAAATCAGCACACAACCCAGAACCAAGGAGCTTCTGGAGCAACTCTGTGAGGACTCCCATAGAAAGAAAGCTACACAACTGTGACATCCCATCAGCACAAGACAGAGCACAGGGTATGCTTAACTCAGCTCTGTTCTGATCTCCAGGGCAAAAGTAACCCCAATTTTTTGGGACAGCCATGGTTTCCGATATCAGAGAGAGGTTTTCTGCTGTTCCAGCTTCGACCAAGGATACAGATGGTCCAAAACTGAGAGGCAAAAAGGAAATTACTGTGCACATATTAATAACTAATTTTACAGAGGATATTTACAAATTAAATAATTTTAACCACTCTGAAAAAGATAACTTACTTTAAGCAAAAGCAAAACTAAATATTAGTGACATCTAAAAAGAAGCAGTCAATATCTTTATCCTTCTTCTCAACCACAGTGTAAGAGAGGCAAAAAAAAGTTTAACTAAAAATATCTATGTGGCTCCTGACCTATTTGAGCTGAAATAAATGGACTGTCATGACTCCTATCAGACAAGCATCTTCCGGACTTTCCCTCTACAGGAATCAGAAATTGGGCTATACAGGGGTTGTAATCAGTCTTGGATCATTTCAAGAGCAACTGGGGAATCTTGGCAGTACCAGATTCTAGACTGAGCTATAAGTTTATCCTTCCCAACTCACAACCCTCAGGTAAGATTCAAGCACAATCTGCTCACAGGAAGAGGAGCTGGATGACCTAACAGGTCTTTTCCATCTGTAAAGTTAAGGAAGCTACCAAAAGTTGAAGTATTTCTACTACTTTCCCCAATAAGGTACCCAGAGAGATCCTTGCACAAACTATAGAAATGAGCTCTATGTAACCTCTTCACTTCTTGCTAAGCTTCTCCTTAGGACTACCCAGTCTTTCCCTCCTCCCCTTTCCCATGCCCATCCCAGCCCCCCACAACACAAGTCCTGTGCAAAGAAGCAAAGTGCAGAGCAGGGAGTCGCTTGCCTTTGATGCCATAGGTCCTGACGCAGTGGAACGCTGCTCCCCCATTCGGGATGGGCTCCTGGTGCCTGGAGACCTGAGGAAGGGGAACACCGTGGTGGGTTTTAACATGGACCTTTAAGTAGGAGGCAGAGGAGAAACCTAAACAAGATAAAAGGAGATGAGATCCTGCCACCAGCAAAGACACACATCTGCCTTCCCTGTTCCTTTTATCCTTCTCTCTCTCCCCCCTAGTCACCCTTAAGAGACTCAAACTAACTTGCTGAAGTAGGACCCTTATGTTAGATCTAACTAAGGATCAAATGTGAAATAGAGCTTTCCACAGAGGATTTACTGGTTCTGCGGGGAGAACAAAACTTGCGCATGAGTGTGTATACAAAATGTTACTGCAAAGAAGAAGACACCAGAGAATCCTTCAGCCTTGCAAAAGCAAAGTCCTGAAACTTTCTGCTTATGCCGAGTATATTATAAGAGAACATATTAAGAGAAATTACAAACATAACTGTTATTTAGAACCTGCCAGTAATTCCTTGCCACTTTCCTACGGTTTTAAGAAGGGCTCATGTTTTGGGGTTCACCTGTTTCACCTTTCCCTGTAATGTGATCATTTATCTCAAATATTTTTGTTAGCACTCTTTCATTAGCTTTTAGAAGCTGTGGCAATTACTCTGAGGATCATGAGGCCCATAACTGGATGATAAAGAGGCCAGATATTTGAGGAATCTTTCAGCCTTATCAATAAAGATTTATTGTGGTACTTATCAATAACTGACGTCATTGTGGTACTTTCATATTAGAAACCTTTCCCTGTAAGAATCACAATGGGGCACAAACTCCGCCGGTACAGTCACATGAGCAGACACTTACTCTTCTTTTTGCTTGTTAAAAACAAAAAAAAAAAAACAAAACCAAAAAACCCCCAATGTACAGAAAAGAGAATGAGATTTACATTTTGGCCACTAACATAGGCCTGGTCTACACTTGAAAATTGTACTGGTATAATTATGTTGGTTTGGTGAGGTGTTTTTTTGGGTTTTTTTAAACCAATATAGTTATACCAGTACAAACCCTTGTGTGGATGCAGTTATATCAGTATAAAGGTACCTTATATAGGTACAGCTTATTCCCCTTCCCATACAGGGATAGCCTATCGTGTTATAAAGCACCTTAATACGCTGATATAAATGCATCCAAAGTACGAGGGTTGTCCCACTTTAACTATAGTGGCACAACTTTCTAGCATAAACAAGGCCTTAATAGGCAAAACAAAGTAATTCACTCCAGGTATTGACTTTAAACTGAACTCTGTTTCACAGTAAAAATCCCCATACCTGTCCTACAGAATGGCTCTTACTATGCAGAGACTTTCACTAGAACCTGAAGTTCAGAAAGAATAATGCATCATAAATCCTTACTATCTCAGAGGATTTAGTTACAAGCCCAATTACAGAATGCCCATAGCAACCCACTGGAGAAGAAAAAGGAAGCGGACAGGCTGCTTTTATCCCTGGGGTGGAACAAGGACTGTCTCCTGAGAGCAGCTGAGCTGCCGAGAATCAGAATATGGAGACAGCATTGTGGATCCAACAAGAAAACCACAACAGTGACCTACCAAAAATATTCACTTTTAAAAAACCAGAGCAGTGGTGTCTTGGCCAAATCAGTTGTCAAAAGCACTGAAGGGAAGGATATATTCCTCTGAAATAAGATTTCTCCAAGGACTCAAAGTGCGATACTGAGTACATCGCATTGACAATGAAAATATAATCCTTCCTCTGCTAAAATTCACAGCAAATGAAGAAAGAATCAAAGTTGGGTTGTGAGTGAAATGGACATATCATACAGATGTGATGGTTACACTTCCAACTAGGCTGCAAGCTACTTAGGGATAGAAACCTTCTTCCCTTATTTCACAGTAAGTGCGCCAGAAGTATGTGGATGCTGCAATATAGCAAACTCAGAACCAAACTGTGAAAGAGGATTATGAAGTAGGAACTTATTTTCAACTTGCCAGAGATTTCTGTGTTAAGTACTGTTTTAAAGTCTGTGTTTCGTGTAATGGCAGACACTAAAAGGAGACAAAGTGCTTATATACCAATGCTAAAAGTCTAAATAATAAAATGGGTGAACTAGAGTGCCTCATATTAAATGAAGTTATTGATATAATAGGCATCACAGAAACTTAATCAATGGGAATCAGTAATACCAGGGTAAAAATATATCGGAAAGACTGAACAGGTCGTGCTGGTGGGGGAGTGGCATTATGTGTGAAAGAAAGCGTAGAATCAAACGAGGTAAAAATCATAAATGAATCAAAATGTACCATGAAATTTCTATCCATAGAGATTCTATGTTCTAATAAGAAGAAGACTGTAGTGGTAGGGATATATTACCGACCACCTAACCAGGATGGTGAAAGTGACTATGAAATGCTCAGGGAGATTAAAAATTAAAATAGGCTATTAAAATTTAAAAAATCACTAATAATAATGGGGGATTTCAATTATCCCCATATTGACTAGGCACCGGTCACCTCAGGACAGGATGCAGAGATAAAGTTTCTTGACACCTTAAATGACTGCTTCTTGGAGCAGCTGGTCCTGGAACTCACCAGAGGAGAGGCAATTCTTGATTCAGTCCTAAGTGGAGCACAGGATCTGGTCCAAGAGGTGAATATAGCTGGACTGCTTGATAATAGTGACCATAATATAATTAAATTTAATTTCCCTGTGGCAGGAAAAACACCACAGCGGCCCAACAATGTAGCATTTAATTTCAGAAAGGGGAACTACACAAAAATGAGGCGGTTAGTTAAACAGAAATTAAAGGGTACAGTGCCAAAAGTGAAATCTCTGCAAGCTGCATAGAAACTTTTTAAAGACACCATAATAGAGGTTCAACTTAAATGTATACCCCAAATTAAAAAACATAGTAAGAGAACCAAAAAGGAACCACAGTGGCTAAACAACAAAGTAAAAGAAGCAATGAGAGGCAAAAAGGCATCCTTTAAAAAGTGGAAGTTAAATCCTAGTGAGGAAAATAGAAAGGAGCATAAACACCGGCAAATGAAGTGTAAAAATGCAATTAGGAAGGCCAAAAAAGTATTTGAGGAAATTAGCCAAAGACTCAAAAAGTAATAGCAAATATTTTTTTAAGTACATCAGAAGCAGGAAGCGTGCTAAACAACCAGTGGGGCTATTGGATAATCAAGGTGCTAAAGGAGCACGCAAGGACGATAAGGCCATTGCAGAGAAACTAAATGACTTCTTTGCATCGGTCTTCACAGCTGAGGATGTGAGGGAGATTCCCAAACCTGAGCCATACTTTTTAGGTGACAGATCTGAGGAACTGTCCCAGATTGAGGTGTCATTAGAGGAGGTTTTGGAACAAATTAATAAATTAAACAGCAATAAGTCACCAGGACCAGATGGTATTCACCCAAGAGTTCTGAAAGAACTCAAATGTGAAATTGCAGAACTACTAACTGTAGTCTGTAACCTACCATTTAAATCAGCTTCTGTACCAAAGACTGGAGGATAGCTAATGTGATGCCAATTCTTAAAAAGGGCTCCAGAGGTGATACCGGCAATTACAGGCTGGTAAGCCTGACTTCAATACCGGGCAAACTGGTTGAAACTATAATAAAGAACAATATTGTCAGACATACAGATGAACATAATTTGTTGAGGAAGAGTCAACATGGTTTTAGTAAAGGGAAATCATGCCTCACCAATCTACTAGAATTCTTTGAGGGAGTCAACAAGCAGGTGGACTAAGGGGAACCAGTGGATATAGTGTACTTAGATTTTCAGAAAGCCTTTGACAAGCTCCCTCACCAAAAGCTCTTATGCAAAGTAAGCTGCCAAGGGATTAGAGGGAAGGTGCTCTCATGGATTGGTAACTAGTTAAAAGACAGGAAACAAAGGGTAGGTATAAATGGTCAGTTTTCAGAATGGAGAGAGGTAAATAGTGGTATTCCCCAGGGGTCTGTTCTGAGACCAGTCCTATTCAACATATTCATAAATGATCTGGAAAAAGGGGTAAACAGTGAGGTGGCAAAATTTGCAGATGATACAAAATTACTAAAGATAGTAAGACCCAGGCAGACTGCGAAGAGCTACAAAAGGATCTCTCAAAACTGGGCGACTGGTCAACAAAATGGCAGATGAAATTTAATGTTGATAAATGCAAAGTAATGCACATTGGAAAGCATAATCCCAACTATATATATAAAAAATGATGGGGTCTAAATTAGCTGTTACCACTCAAGAAAGAGATCTTGGAGTCACCGTGGATAGTTCTCTGAAAACATCCACTCAATGTGCATCAGCAGTCAAAAAAGCTAACAGAATGCTGGGAATAATTAAGAAAGGGCTAGATAATTGGACAGAAAATATCATGTTGCCTCTATATAAATCCATGGTACGCTCACATCTTGAATACTGTATGCAGATGTGGTCACCCCATCTCAAAAAAAGAGATATTGAAATTGGAAAAGGTTCAGAAAAGGGCAATAAAAATGATTAGGGGTATGGAAAGGCTTCCGTATGAGGAGAGATTAATAAGACCGGGACTTTTCAGCTTGGAAAAGAGACAGCTAAGGGGAGATATAATTGAGGTCTATAAAATCATGACTGGTGCAGAGAAAGTAGTTAAGGAAGTGTTGTTTACTACTTCTCATAAGTCAAGAACTAGGGGTCACCAAATAAAAAATTAATAGGCAGCAGGTTTAAAACAAATAAAAGGAAGTATTTCTTCACACAACTCACAGTCAACCTGTGGAACTCCTTGCCAGAGGATGTTGTGAAAGCGAAGACCATAACAGGGTTAAAAAAAGAACTAGATAAATTCATGGAGGATAGGTCCATCAATGGCTATTAGCCAGGATGGGCAGGAATGGTGTCTCTAGCCTCTGTTTGCCAGAAGCTGGGAATGAGCGACAGGGGATGGATCACTTGATGATTACCTGTTCTGTTCATTCCCTCTGGGGAACCTGGCACTGGCCACTGTTGGAAGACAAGATATTGGGCTAGATGGACCTTTGGTCTGACCCAGTAGGGCCATTCTTATGTTCTTATGTTTCACTGCAGTTCACAAAAAAGAAAGGATCTAGATTGGGAACAATCATAACATGGTAGTCTTTGGGAAGTTCTGTGATTCCACCTGCAGGAAACACTTTTTTTTTTTTTTTTTTTTAATACAATGAAAGTTTATATAGTGAAAGTTTCCTGAAAAGTACCTTGATTTCTTTTATGCACTTGGTAGATGAAGGGGTGAACCAGCAACTTCTACCAAAGCAGTATGAATAAAAGCTACTTCATAGGCAGCTAAGATAAAGTGAGATTTTTAGCATAATCAGATCTTGAGAAAGATCACAGTCCAAGATTTACATAAGGCCAGAATTATAAATAGGTACGTGTCTATCCTAGCAAGAGAGGTAGAGGATTCCCAAGGGATAATCCATCACTTCTTAAACCCTTCTTGAAAACAAACCATGGTGAGATTTAAAGAGTCTTAAAAAAACAAAACAAAACAAAAAAACACCCAACCCCATCTCATCTACTGCCCTATCCACATAGGCATTTCATGGCTCCAGGGAGCAGATCCTGCTTCTTCTTAGCATTTTAAGCCTTTCAAACATGCACAGGAACAGGAATGAAATAGCCTACCTCCTACCAAACAGAAGTGTTTGGTCTGTAATGAACTCTTCCCAAGAAGAAATGCAGGATGCACCCTGTTCATAGAGTCTAAACTGGATATAGCTAGGTCAGCAGGCAAATGCCTCCAGCCTCTGGCCTTTACCAATCACTTTACGCCCAGCAGGAAGAATGGCAGGAATTCATCCTTCTATCAAAATAATTACAACATATTCTCAGTCTGAACACCACACCTTACATAGAAGGTGAGTCCACCAGGAGCAGAACCTGAGGCATTAGTTGACTCATTCGATACCTGTGGCATGGAAACTGGACATGTACTTAACAGGAAGTGTCTGTCTTATGTTGCACTTTCTGATCACCATATCTTATTAAAAAGAATAATGCTAAGATTGTCAAAGGAGTCTAAGGGTGTTGGATGCTTACCTCCTCTAGCTTCCTTTGAGCCTAAATCCAACCTAAACCAGTACATAACATTTCTAAGGATCTTAGAATAGAATAAGAGAAAATATGTAACAATTAGACAAGAAGCAGCAGTTGACAGTTTGATTAAGTAAATAAAATGAATTTGCCTTTATAAAGAATATTTTGATTAAAAAATAAGTTTATTAAAAGTAAGTTAAAGTCGATGTATTAACTGTTCAGTTAAACAAACCAATATTAAAAATGAACTTATAGAACCTTCCTCACAGCAACTTTTAAATCTCAGTGTCCAATACTTCCTTTTGGCAAAACCATCTAAACCCTACTCTGCATCATCAAATGGAGCCCCTGTTGACAAGTATCAGCAAAATGGCTGCCCCCTCAGAGAGAGAGAGAGGAGTTCCAGTCACTAAACAGAGATACTGACAGACAGTGATAGATTTTTGAAAACTGTTTTCTAAGTACTTAGATTTCTAAGGTATTACAGTTCCTCTATTGCACAACTCCTTTACAGAAACCCCTTCCCAGAAAGTACACCTTCCCAGGGTAAACAAGATTAATTATGGATACTAATAATCATTCTAAGCATTAACATCCTAATTATACAAATCTCCTTGAACTGACTTGGAGGTGGTGATTTTTGAAGACCATATCTTTCCACTGTAAAAGAAAATAAAAATTTAAAACCAGGAAAGATAAAGATGCCCTAGGTGTCTGTGTGTAACAGATCTGTGACTGTTCCTTCCAAGTTCCAGGAAGACTCCCCAATACCTTTAGGACAGCAAGATGCACATCACTAGCTTTCCATAGAAAACCTCTCAGTCTGTCAGAATAAAACAACAAATTAAGCCCATATTTTCCATCCTCACTTTAACACTAATACATATGTGTACACACAAGAACCTCTTCCTCATCTGCCCAAGAGACCTTGCTTTCTTCCTCCTCGGCTGCCCAAGCTTGGCCAGAATCTGGCCCCAGATTCATTTAAAAAATTTTAAAAATCTTTTCTTCTTGCTCTACAGTTACCAAAGCCAGCATTACTTAAGTTACCATTCCAAGGAAGCAGTGCACCAAAAGGCATTTAAAGGGGAAGATCAAAATAAACTATTCTTAGCACAATCACCTCCAGGGAAGAAGAAAAACTTCCACAGATTCTGTTGACATGAACCTCTATCATGGCTTTTTAGTATGAAATTTTCCAGTGTATTTCATGAGCATTGGCCTGCTAAACCCAGGGTTGTGAGTTCAATCCCTGAGGGGGCCATTTAGGGATCTGGGGCAAAAGTTGGGGATTGGTCCTGCTTTGAGCAGGGGGTTGGACTAGATGACCTCCTGAGGTCCCTTCCAACCCTGATATTCTATGGTTTCTCGCTGGTCTGCACTTTATAGGACTTCTAGACAGAACAGTTCACATTGTCTACTGACTGTCATCAGACATCTTGAACTAGGGCTTTCAAACTTCTTATCCATGTCACTTTTAAGCAGTAAGTATCCCACTGAGTTCTTAGCATATGATGCCACAATTGCTCAACAAGTTCAATCTGTACTTAAAAAGATTAATAAGCTTACTTCCTTGAATTTTAGCTGCAGATGGCCAGTCTTTAACAGATTAACTATTATTCGTAGGTGCTGGTAGAAATTTAAGTTCACAACGGCCTAACGTCTCTCTCTCTGACAAAGCATATGAAGACAGTGAAGTGTAAAAAAAAAGCAGCACTTTTAAAAGCTGTCTGCTATCTTGGATGCTCATCAGACCCCTCCACCTTTCCACACACACCCCCTCCTCCCAGAACTTACATTTTATTTAGATTTCTGCTTAAAACTGTATCGTTTAAATAGCCTTTATTAATCATTGTATTGTTTGATGGCCAAACCAATGCCTTTGTTTTCCTGGTTCAATTTTTGAGGAGCAGCAGTGACATCCAGTGGCTGCTAGGGTGAATCCCAGGTTCTCAAATCCAAGAAATATTCCAGTTCCAGTTAACATGAATGAATTTTCAATGTGCTATCCATCAGGTTTGACTGAGGACATAGCTGAAGAGAGCTTGGATCAGGGGCTTCTGAATCTCAGTGCAAGAGTCGTCAGGATAAGTTCAAGGAAAGTTTTTCAGAAGTCAGGCTCTCCCTTGAAGGAGGCCTATATTCATTTTAATATCCAAATCCATGGAATTTAAGAACCCCGAGGACTTCCTAGCAAACTGGTGTTTCCATGCAAAAGCTTAATTCACTTTAAGGACCCAATTCCACTGTGGACAATGGCTCTTTCATAATTTAATAAGTCGCTCACTACTCATCTTTATCTACTCTAACCACCCAAGTGTTCCTATCCTGCACACTGTCCCCAACCTTTCAACTATGTAACCATATTCTCTCAATAGATATCAGCTCCCTTCAATTGGGAAAATGGAACTAAAAATAGACCCCTTCAACAAACCCAAAAGACAGTCCCATAACTGACAGCGGCCACCTCCAACACACCAAAAGTGTTCCCACACATGAAACCAATCCATTCAACAACCTAACAGGTTTTACTTTGTCCAACACCAAGTTCATTCCATGCAGAAATATCCCTTACCTGTAATAATTGTTATAAATTACTAGCAGGTACACTTCAAAAATTAGCGAAGTGTTGGTCAGGGTTCTGTGCAAGCAATAAACCAGTGTATAGCTAGATATGTGAAGTAGGAGCCAAATGTCTCTGGAGAGCAGAAAATACAGTGCTTTTGATATAATACCTGGATCAGTCCTTTCCTTGTGTGTCAGGAGTCCCTCTATATCCTACCTCTTCATTCTGGGAATCCTTTTGCTCTCTTTTACTATCTCTGAACCCTTTCCTAATCACTAACTTTGATGCTTCCTACACAGATGGACTATTCGAGGAAATCCTCTAGTAGGTATCTTTTCACCCTCCCTGAAAACCAGTTGTTATTCCACCGCTAACAGAAGTGTGCAGACATGCACAAGTGTATTTTTGCTCACCTGGCACCAGCCGCATGTCTCTTTTGTAACCTACAGCATTGTTCTGAAGTAGCATCTTTACTTCAGTGTTTTAAGAGTCTCATATCAGTCAGTCAGCCTGGTCTTAAGACTCCATTACCCTTTAGCTTCTTTCTTCCACAAAAAGAAAAGGAGTACTTGTGGCACCTTAGAGACTAACAAATTTATTTGAGCATAAGCTTTCGTGAACTACTAAATTTGTTAGTCCCTAAGGTGCCACAAGTCCTCCTTTTCTTTTGCGGATACAGACTAACATGGCTGCTACTCTGAAACCTTCTTTCTTCCAGAAACTTTGTCTTGTTTATCCATAGCCTACCTTCAGGTCCCACGCTACCTAAATCTGCAGGCCTTGCTCCTCAATTTGTGGAAAGTACATATGTAATGGAGAAGCTTAGCTTTGTTTGTTTTATAAATGAAAGTCTGTTTCTGGCTCTTTTTCTTACAAAGCCAACCTTGTAAATGTAACCCAGCACAAAACAATTGCTAGGGTTCAAATGAGAGAGCAGCTGAGCTCCACTTCTGGTGCAGGAGGCGAAGAGGGAACCAAGATATCACATATACTTATGTAAAATGAAACCAAAGATCTTCTCCCAGACCCTCCCCAGGGTAATTAGTCCAGCCCTGTGACAGTGAGCAGGTGCACAGTGAATAGTGTCATGGCAAGCAGGAACAGGTTACTTTGGAGGGATGTGGGAGGGGATTTCGGCAAAAAATTGTAGATCCATCCAAAAATGCTAGGTTCTGCATTTAATTTAAACTTCATCAGAGAAGGAATATTAAACACCTAGTCATGTCCAAAGGCCAGGCCAATACTTTCATCAATTTCATGATGTTTATTGTTCATTGAGGAAAACAACAAGGGAAGCTATGGTATGATCTCTTCCTGCTGCAGACAGCATTACAGAGCTTAGTGCTGTCTCTGCCTTGCACTATTCCCCTGAAATAAAGAGACAGCTCATCATTACCTCGGTTACAGATAGTGCAGAAGTTGCTTGGTCCTTCACTGTGTTTCTTCAAATGATCTGCCATGTATGCTGCCCGCAAGTACTTTCCACACACCTGGCATGGAACTTTGTCTTCATGGCATGCTAGGTGTGAGCGCAGTCGGTCACGAGTGGCAAAGGAAGCATTACAGGTCTGCAGGTAGAAGGAGAACAGTGTGAGTCACCAAATCTGCTGCAAGTGTTCATATAACCATATCTACACTACGTGACCCCCACCATAAGACTCTCAAACCCTGCATATGGACACAAGCGACAATCATGAGTTAATTTTCCCCAAACAGGCAATCCAGGTTACCATCACACTGCAAAGGATGCAATGTTACTGCTCAAAAAGGAGCAGGCACCAGGATTAGGACTTGACATAAAGAAAGAAGCTTTGAAACAATATAGTCTGTAAAATGTGAGTAAAAAAACAGGTCTGAAATGTCTCAGCTCCTCATTGAAATCTGTGTTACTAAAACTTCACAAGTCATATTTAGTAACGTAAATAGATTTGCATTGTCCTTCTTGAAAAGTCCACTCCAGTCACATTAGAGTCTATCCTAGCTCATTTTATGGTGATATCATAGTCACATAAGCCAGGCTCATGTCAATCCCTCTATTTCCTTCCTGCATTCACTTTGTGATCTCATCAATTTGACTTTAGTCTCTATGGTTTCCCCAATGATGTATAAACAAAGCATCAGAGACCAGAAAGTAAGGTTGGACTGACAGGATCACAGAGGGCACTACAGAAGGAGAACCATGTTGGCATCCATAGTCCAGAGAGACCTCAGAATGGCACTGTGTAATCTGTTTACAGTGGATAACTTGATCCCTGTTATGGTATCATACTCCAGTTACTATTACGTAACAAGATGAACTTAGGGTAAAACAACAATAATTATAATTATAACTATACATGTCAACCTTGCAAAATTCTACTTGCCCATTCACACCAGGAGAATAATTTGACAGATGAGTGAGACATCCATCCCCACCCGCATCATCATCATAATCGCAGAATGTAGGCAAGCAGATTTTGTGCTTGGGCTAGTATGTTTTTTACAGTTTTGCAAGGCTGGTCGTATCATTAGCATACATGAAAGCAATCAAATCTTTACCAACATGTTATAGAAAAAAATGCAATCTGAACACATTGCTCACATATGGAAGACAGAGAAAACCAGAAATATCAGAGCGACCAGTCCAATTGGATGAAAGCAACAAAATTCAAGGTTGCGCCGTGACTGGCTTGTACCACAGTACCCTTTAGATGAAATATTGAGACACATGGTTTATATCACAGCTCCCTAGGAGATTATATAAATCCAGTAAGTGATCTAGGGAATGATTTTTTGGCTTTTCAGAAGTAGTGGTTTACTTTTTAGGCAGCTGTTTCACTGTAAAGTAGATTTTGTTAGGATAACAACGTAACTACTGCACTGCGATTACAACACAGTAGCTTAAAATAAATGAAACTGGCAATACAATAGAAGTTCATCTGTAGAATTTTACATCGCTGTCACTAAGTGCCTGATCCTAAGCCCACTGAAGTTATTTGAAAGGCACCTGCTGGCTTCAGTAGGCTTTGGATCAGGCCCTAAAGGGTCAATCTTGTGAGGTGCTAAGTACTTTATTTCAATGGAAGTTGAGGGTACTCTGCAACAAACAGAACACTCAGTACCTTGCAGGATCAGTCCCTAATATAGTTTAAAAAAACAGTGATACAAACATGGATTGCTGTGATATATGGAATTTCACTGACCTCACTAGAGAAAAACTTGTAAGTCACAAATGATGAAGGGAAAAAAAGTAATTTCTTTAACATGAAAGAGAAAGAGATTTCTCCTCATATGAACTCTCAGGACACAGCGCCGAGCAAAATAGGTGTAGCTTTCATTTAGCAAAATGCTACTGGAAACAAATAAGTCTTTAAGTAAGGACTGTTCCAACAACAAATCAACCTGTTGGAAGTAAAGTTAACGTGTGTTCCTGAGCAGCGGAGCATGAAAGTCAAAAGCTCCATCACCAATAATTCAATATCAAGTGACAGCAAGCTTGTGTATAAATGCATTTGGAATATCTGGGCATCAGTTCTATGACACAGACACAAATCCTCATATGTTAAAATTAAAACTATCATCTATCCTACATTGAACATATCAAGTGGAAAGCTTAGGGTGGGGGTAATACAATCGTATTTCTGTTTGGTAATCAGTCTTGCTGCCAATTTTTACAGAGTCCATTCCTGGATAAGCTATGTACTGATCAGACATGCAAAAAAAAAAAAAAAAAAAAGTCTAAAAAACAAAAATAAGGGTCCAGTTGAGAAAGCACGAACCAGTTTAGCTGAATCATACAAGGGAGACAGGACCAGGTTTGGAGAAAACCTCTTACAGTTAATATTAGTTAATGTTTGTAAAAGGCTTTAAAGATGTAAAGTGCTAAATGAGTGCGAAGTATTTATTATTAATTGTTATTAATAATAAAGGAAAAGTCCAGTGCTTTCCTATCAAACATTGCATAGGTAGATAAATAGACCAAAAAAGAATATATAAAAAAGTTTAAAATAACATTGTTTAAGAAATACCTCTTGAAGTTTCAACTTTTCTATGGCTGTGGATGTCTCTGAGCTTATTCCAGGATGGCTGCCATTTTCCTGCTAATAGGCAGGAAGTAAGAGAAATTAGGACAGGAAGAAACTCATTCTGCATTGAAATCAAGGGGAAAAGCACTGGATTTGGAATGCCAATTTTAGGTAAATTTCAATAAATAGTTTTTATTTGTATTTTTCAAATAAATGTAGCTTGATTTTTAACAACTTGTATTGTCTCTTGTTTATTTAAATTGCCAGATGTTAACTAGGACTGTCAGCTGTGCCTTCTTCCCTGAGAAATAATGAACCTCTGATCTCTCTCCCCCATCTTTCCCTGATAGTTCAGTCCACATTACTTTCAAACCATCATTCCTCCCACCCTGCAGCCTGATGTTAGTACCAATCCCTACAAAGTAATCAACCCAGCAGGTAAAACACCTCAATCCCATGTCAGGCCCCCATGGCAACAACCTGAACTATCCCATTATGGCCAGCAAACTGACTTAGCCCTTCTCCCATGCCAAGCACTTAATTGACAGATTAAAAAAATTAAAATGTTACCAGGGAGAAAAAGTATCCAGAGTTCCATTTGGTGTCTGCCTTGGACACCAAAGCAACTTATTGGATCGGATTTCTCAGATTACCTGGCTCTGTAGAGAGCGTCCTTCCCCATTCGGAGTCTGTTTGAAGAGGAAGGGAAAAGGTGGAATCAGGTGCTTGTCTGCAGAGACAAGCTCTCTTTTTAAGTGAGGTAGGTGCAGTGTTGTGTGCGGACTAATTCTAACAGTGACCTGTATACATGGCATTTAGCACATGGCCATCTCCTCCTCACCACAGATTCATTTCAGCTGCCCTGAAGTTATGTTTATGTTGATGGCCCAGAATCCACAGCGCTGTGATACCACTTTGGCACCTCGCTGGTATGCAGAGATGCACGCAGGGACTCAGGTAAGTGACAGATCGTACAGCACCGTTCTGAAGAATGTCTTTAAAATAGAGGAGCCTGGAAAACATTTTTCTCTTTGCCAAAACAATACTTCTCTTAAGGATTCATCGTAATTACGATGGTTCAAGGATCCTTGTCATTTGTACATAACACAATTCTCAAAGGAGCTCTAACTGCCACTAGGGGGAGCTAAAACAGCTTCACTGATTTTCGAGTGAAATCAAGGAAAAATGGTGGTGGGGTGTGGAGAAGCAACATACCAATATTGAGCTATTTTGCTCTTCCGTGCCCAAACTTGGTGACTAGGAAAGATAATTCTATGGGAGGGAAAGTTATTTCTCAAGAGATAACTAGAATGAAAGGCACATTAGTATACAGTATATATTTTAGATTTGAAACAAATTTACAGCACTGTTTTCCAGAATGATATCCTTTCTGTGGTGTGCATCATCTGTGTGTGTGTATGCAGAGAAATGTTGTAATTCTGACAGGGTGCTGCCAAGTAGTTTTTGCAAAGACACATAGTAGGTCTTCAACAAACCTTCTACACCTTATTTATATTAAATATTATGGCCACATTAAGTTCGAACAATTAAGCAGTCAAAAGTCAAGCACAAGCTATTGTTGAACTCGCAGTCTTAATTCTGTCACTATCCGAATAACCATTAATTATACCATTTTCTTATATAATATCTTGCGGCATTTTCTACAATTCTAGAGATAGGAGATTATTCTAAGAAACTGTGCTCATGTAATGCATATATGTAAAGGGCAGAGTTAAGGTTGTGTGTTGAACCTTAACTTTTGTATTTCTTGACTTTTGAGTGCTCAATGCTCCCTTAGATTTGCACGAATTTAGTTGTTTACATTTAATACTCCTAAATGAAAGAAAATTTCTCTGTTTCCTAACAGGTATCAGTTAGCAAAGGACAATTAGTGATTATCAGTGTTACTAGTAAACTGCATACTTTCTGTAAGCTTCACACCAGCTGGCCAAAGAATGATGAGTTTCTGCTAGCATTGTAGGCTAAGTACACATGTCCAAACCTGTGTATGAATATCTATATTATATATAGATATTTATACACACACAGTTAAGTGTGCATTTAAAAAAAATCTTTAAGGCATCCTCACTACATACAACTAGTCACCTTGTTTTTACAATAATTGTGGTTTGGGAATTCTTCCGATTTAACCTGATCTATAGCCTTACATCATCTTAAGAAACTTAAGCCAATTTAAGACTTTAGATAGGTTTCAGGTGTTTAATTGGCTTGAAGGCCCTATGGCCTGATTTTAAAAGGTGCTGAGCTCCTACAACTCCCAATGAGGTCAATAGGAGCCTTTAGGTCAGGGGAGGACAAACTACGGCCCGCGGGCCATATCTGGCCCGTCAGGGCTTTCAACCCGGCCCGGGGGATTGCCAGCCCCCTGGTGCAGCGGGGCTAAGGCAGGCTCCCTGCCTGCCCTGGCCCCACGCCACTCCCGGAAGCGACTGGCACCACGTCCCTGTGGCCCCTGGAGGCCCCGCAGCTCCCATTGGCCAGGAAAGGGGAACTGCAGCCAACGGGAGCTTTGGGGATGGTACCCGCAGGCGAGGGCAATGCATGGCAGCACTGCCTGCCCCACCCCAAACCCAGGAGCCACTGCCGGACATGCTGACCGCTTCCGAGAGCGGTGCAGGGCCAGGGTAGGCAGGGAGCCTGCCTTATCTCCACCACGCTCTGCTGCCACCCCTCGAGGTAAGCGGCACTGGGCCGGAGCCCGAACCCCTCCTGTATCCCGCACCCCCTGCCCTGAGCCCCCTCCCGCACCCCAACTCCCTGGCCTGAGCCCCCTCCTGCACCCCGCATCCCAACCTCTTGCCCTGATCCCCTTCCTGCAACTGCACCCCCTCCTGCACGCCAACCCCCTGCCCTACATTCATGGCCCTGCATACAATTTCCCCCTCCAGATGTGGCCCTTGGGCCAAAAAGTTTGCCCACCCCTGCTTTAGGCGCTCTATATCTCTGAAAATCTGCTCATTGGATTACTTTAAACTGCAAAAACATCCCACAATCCCCCACAATTTGGAAGAAAAAACAGGGGCATGTGTCAGGAGACAGAAAAATGCAGGTTAAGAGGCAACAGTCAGACAGGATGGGGTTAGAATTTTTTAGAATGGAAAAATTTCTCCCCCACCCTCACGGACCTCAAAGAAAACTGACGGGATTTTGCTCCAACTTTCTGTAAAATTCACCTTCCTTCAGACACCACACATGGAAAATTTTAGCCCAAGAAGCAAATATTTCAGAAATTTCCCATAAAAGTGTTTGAAGACAGGGGGTCATAATGGAAACTGTTTTGCCTAGGTGCCTGTTAACTACTCTCCCACCCGGCCCGCAAATGGATGATAAAAGGTCAATCTTGATTTGGTTTTAAACCTTAATGGAAGACTTATTAACTATAAAGAACTATGTAAGTTGATATTACACTGCATTTCAAAGGATACTGTGCTGATGTCACCCATATCCTTGCTGAAAAAAAGCTTCCAGTTTTGCTCAGTGCAATGTTCTGAAGGCTATGTGATACAAAGAGCTTCACGGCAAGTGAAGTTAAATTATCAACTGTATTTGAAATTATATTAAAAAATTAAAGCCAGAATTTGAGCCTCTTGTTAGTGGCCACTGAACTACAGAAGAGAAAAAGGGCATCATTTGAGACAGCTAGGGACAAAGCAGCAGGGTAAGGTTTCCAGGGTGGGGACTGGGATAGAGCAGCAAGAAAGAACATCTGGTAGAGGGGGAGGGGAGACAGGAGGACCAGAGCAGCAGGAGATGCAACAGGGAGTGGTGGGGGGAGGGTAGAGAGAGGAATGTAAAGCAGCTGTCAGTTTGTTGACCGTGATTAGTTACAAACATATTTATCTCAGTTCACACATACATGATATTTCTATCAATGTTTGATCATTCTTTGCACACATTACATTCATTGCCTTTTTTTTAAATAAAAAGATATAAACCCTCATTTATCCCCCTGCTCCTACCTGACACTTATGAGGTCTCTCCGACGTGTGCACCTGTTTGATGTGCCCATTCAAGTGGTCTGGCCTTAAAAAATATATATATGTATTTATATATGTATATAGACACACACACACACACACACACACACATATATACTTGAAAACAAACATTAAAAATAGAAGCCACTATTGCATCCACTCCAAGAAAAGTTCTCTCTGGTGTGTCTGGGCTCCAGTTCATTCAAACAACCCATTACATTTTACTTCTGGAGACAAAGATCAGAAACAGTCAGAGCTCTACCCTGATCAATATCCTGCCATCCCTCTGCAAGGAAATACGGATCAGAATAATCAGGAGATCTAGGTCAAAGTTTTTATACTGGGATGCCTACAGTTGGACTTCTAAATTCATACTTGGACACCTAAATCAAAGTGATCTCAGTGTCAGAAGTGCTGAGCATTTTAAAGTCAGGCCACTTTGATTTAGGTGTCCAAATATGGATTTACAAATCCAACTTTAAGCACCCCAGTATGAAAATTTTGGCATGAAGTTCCACTTTTGTCTCTCAATTTCCTCCTATATAACATGGAAAAAATATTGTCCTCCCTCACAACTATGCTGTGAGGCATAATTAACATTTGTAAAGTACTTTGAGGGCCTCAGCTAGAAGATGCTGTAGAAGAGCAAATTATTATTGAAAGAAGTTAGTCCATTCCCAGTGATTGGTAAAGCTTGTTTTGAAGGAGGGAAGCCTGAACAGCTAATGATTTTCCTAGTGGGTGTTTCTCTGGGTGGAAAGAAAGCTTTTCATTGTATGAGGCCAAACCTGCTTGGAAACTAGTTCTCCAACTCTCCTCCCCCAACTTTCTAGTCTCAGCCAGTCAGAGAGAGCTGAGTGGAATTCAGTTCTGGAGACTGAAGACGGAGTTAAATCCGCAGTTAAGCTGTTAAACCTGATGCCTGGGCAGGTGCGCTGAGGCTATTAAACTGGAAAGACTAATCAGAGGTTTAAACTCCTAGTACATACCTATGGACTTCAGGGATGCCCCCTGAATCAATCCTTGAACTAAAGGCATACTGTAAAGTTAAACATCACACTTCTGTCTGATTTTGTTTATACACTTTTGTATAACACTTAAGATTACTAAAACTAGAAGATTCTCTATTTTTCAGTTTTTTATTTTACAAAAGCATGTAGACATTTTCACTGTTCCCCCTTTAACATTAGGCCCTGGTTTTCTGAACTCAATGGGAACACTGAATTTTCAGTACCTTGGAGAATTAGTCAGTTACTTTATTTTATGCGTGGAAGTCTTTCAATACAGCAACAGCAGGGAGATTTTTCTTTTATTAAAGTGTGATTGGAAAATAAAAACTGGCAGGGGATCTCAGGGGCAGGTACAGGACGTGAAAGTACTTTTATCTTCTCATGGTGACTAGATTTCAAGTTGATGCTGTTTCTGTATCAAGTTTTTTGTCTTAAAACATTCCTGAACTTGCCAGTTATTGGAGAGCTCATCTTTATCACAGATTTTGTTTGTTTGTATAGCAAAAAGCCCTTGTCCTTATTACCAGAGCAGATTCAGCAGGGTCAAAGGTTTTTAAGTTTCTATTCCTGGGGTATCTTTATCGAAAGCAGAATTCCACTGCTTACTGGTTAACATCTCAGTTCCTTCTCACCAGCCAGGGCAAGCGAAAGAGCTCAGATCCATTAACTAGGGATGTTATAGAAGTAGGAAGGCTGGTGTTGACTCTTTTCCCTTATCTACCCTATCCTCAAATTGAACACTGAACTTGAGAAGGACCCAAGTCTCAAATTCGTTCCTGAACTCAAACCACAAGATACACACAAGCCATATTAAGGCAGTATCAAAGATCCACTTGTTTGTGGGAGTTCACTTAAGTGACAACAAATATCAGCCACATTAAATGCACAGATCTTATGTATACTGCAGTGTAGAAACAGGATCCCCTTCAGGATGCTGTACACACAAAGGACACAAAGACCATGTGTTAAAGAGATAGCTGTTGCCACAGACTTTGAAATATCAACTCTTCATTCGTATCTGGGTGATTACACACTAGGATAAATGGAGTGAAGTTAAGACAATGAAAATGTAGACTGTTAATCAGAAAAAAAGTCATTTTAAGATCTATTAATACTTTGCACTTCAATAGCAACTTGCAGTGGAGGGCTTCAAATCACTTCACAACCCATAATTAAGCCTCTGAACACCCAATTATTTCAATACCCATTTCACAGAAGGGTAACTTGCCCACCATCATGACAAAACTGGGAATGTTACCCAGGACTCATCCAACTCCCCATTTTGTGATTTAATTACTAGTTAACTCTTCTACAGAGCTGTAAAATAGTCTCCCCAAAAAAGTGATGAAAGTCCCATTCCTTGGGGTACTTAAAACTAGCAGCGTAGGATTCTACACTGGTCCTCAAGAGGTGGACTAGATAAATGGAAAAGACCCAGAAGGTTATGATTCACATCAGTGTCCTCTTACCTGGAGAAGCCTTTTCCACAACTCTGGCAGATGTAGGGCTTTCCCACAGAGCCATCGTGAGACCGAACATGATAGGACATCCTGTCTTTCCGCTTGAACCGCAGCCCACACACTGGACAAGAATATGGCTTCTCGCCGGAGTGCGACAGCTTGTGCCGATTCAGGTGGTACACGTCCCGAAAAATCTTGCCACAGATCTCACAGGCCACCTGCTTCCTTGTCCTGCTCCTCTTTCGTGGGGCGTCAGGATCGTCCTGACCAGGCACCCCGTTTTCACCAAGCCTTGGCGGTGGGATGTCTATGTAACCCAACTGTAAGCTGGTCACCCCATGCTGAGCCTCATGCTGCCGCAGACGATTGGCGTCGGTAAACACTTTCCCACAGAGGCCACAAGGAAGGATGCCAGCCTCTCGCAGGCCCCCTGGGGTACCAAACATCATAGAGTCCAAGAGGTTTGCTTTGCGGGGACGCCCCCTGCCCCTCTTGGTGCCCAAAGTGGGGGCACTGGTGCCCACGTTCTGGAAGGGCGAGGCCAGCAGGGGTGGCGACAAGGGTCCCGCCACCATGGGCAGGCGGTCGACGCCTTGCAGGACGGGCAAGGAGGACTGGGCGGCGGTGAGGGCGGCCCGTGTGGCCTCGTCTTCGGGCATGCCGGCGATGCCGTTGCCATTGGGCGCCAGGCCGGCCCCGTTGGTCATGTCGAGGGGGAAGCCCAGGTCGGCGGCGCTGGGGCGGAAGAGCATGATGTCCGGGCGGGCGGGGGGCACCAGGATCTGCACGTTGGACTGCTTGATGACCTCCTGGCAGATGTCGATGACGGAGCGCATGAGGAGGAACTTGGCGGCCGTCATGAGCTCGGGGAAGCTCTCCAGCCGCACCACGATGCGCGAGGTGTAGGCGAAGTCCAGGATGTCCCCGAAGACCTTGGAGCTGATGGTGTGCATCTCCAGCTCCCGCCCGCCCGCGGCCGGCCCGCCGCCCCCGCCGCCGGCCTCCGCGGCGCCCCCTTCCGCGCCGCCCGCGCCGGCCCCCTCGCCCAGCTGCGCGCTGAAGACCGACTCGAAGTACTCGCTGCAGGCGGCCAGCACGGCCCGGTGCGCCGGGAAGCTCTCGTCGCCCACCCGCAGCAGCACGTCGCAGAAGCGGCCGCCGTTCTTGCGCTGCTGGTTGAGGCTGTGCAGCATGTCGGCGCTGTGCCGGCTCACCTGGTAGGTGTAGCAGCCCGACGACGGGCCGCAGGCGGCGGCCTCGCTCACCCGCTCCATGGGGCTGCGCTGCCCCCGGCGGCCTGCAGGCGGCGCTGGCTCTCAGGCTGCCCGGCGGCGCGCGCCGCTTCCTCCCCCTCCCCGCGGCTGTCCGGGCCCGACGGCGGCGGCGGCGCGCGCTGCCTGCAAAGCGCGAGGGGATTGGGGGGGGGGAACAAAAGGCTGAGGCGGCGGAGGGGCGCGCGCGCAGCACGGAGCTCAAGCGGCAGCAGCTGAGGCGGCGCGAGCTCGGCCCGGGCCCGGCCGCCACGAGGCGCGGAGGCCGCAGCGGGCCGGGGCGCGCGGCGCGGCTGCAGCGGGCAGGGCGGGAGGGGGCTCCGGGCTGCCGGCTCCGTCCGTCCCTGTGTGTTTGGAGCGGAGGAAAGATGGCAGCGGCTGCACTTCCTCTTGCACTTTCACCCCTGGGGGGAGGAGAAGGAGGGGGGCGATACCACCCCCCCCCGACAAAAATCCAGCGGGGGCCCCCCGGCTGCTGTTCCCCGACCAAGCGCCGCCGCCGTCGGGCCCGGCCCCGGCCCCGCCTGCCTCGCTGCACCCGCACCAGAAGCGCCGGAAACTTTCCTCTCTTCTGGGGTTCTAACGCCCCCCACCCTTTTCATAGAGACCCCCCCTCCAGCCACTCGGGCTCCCCCCACCCCCCCGCTTCCTGCCCCCTCCCTCCCTGCATCCGCCAATGCAAGAGCAGCCAGAGCCAGCAGGCCAGCCCCCACCCCGCCCGCGGGGGCTGGGGGCTGCAGCCTCCCCCCTCCCCAGCTGAGATCCTCCAATGCCGAGCCAGGAGCAAGGCCCCCGCCCGAAGCATATGGGGGGAAGGGGGCTGCACTCACCCCCTCCCCCAAACAACCAGGCTGCAGCTCGCCCCCCCCATCCACCCCGCCCGCAGGAGAGAGAACGGGGGGGGGCAGCGGTCTCACCCCCCCGCAAGCGCAAAGCGTCCAATGCAAAACCCTCCCTCCTGGACTCGCTGCAGAGCGGCCCCCACCTACTCTCCCCACGCCTGAGGAAAGCTAATCCTAAAGGGGCCAGGGGCTGCAGGGAGAACAGCCCCCCCCTTCACCCCACGCACTTAGACCTTCACTGTACCCCCTTCTCCGCCTGGGCAGGAAAGCTGGGCACAAGGATGGGGGGGGAAGAGACAAAACGAGTACAGGAGTTCGCTCCCAACCCAGGGCAAAATCCCTCCTGAGACGAACAATTGGGGAAGCGCTGCCCTGGGGGCGGGGGGGAGCTGCACGAGGCAGCCGATTACACAACCCCGCGTCCCTCCATGTTGGGGAAACCCGGACTGCCCCGGTTTAGCTTTGTACTGACCATTGGGATCGTGGAGCTGAGCAAGCCCCAAGATCCGTCCATGGAAGGCTCCCTCCACGGTGAGGCTGGGTTCCTCAGGCCCTGAGCTCTGACTACTTTGGTTTAATAAGGGGCTTTCTCTGGACTGGCTTCCTTCTGCCCTCAGGGTCTCTCCATGATAAAATCCTTTTTTAATGGCTTCATAATAATTCAGTTCTGGATTAAATTTGACTTGTTCGGTCTTGGTGTGGGAAGCAACAGCAGTTTGTGTTTGCACATGTTCCCCCTACTTCCACACTCAGTTCACATTTTGTTCTAAGGAAGTATTTAAAAAGTCACAGGCTTCAAGTGTACTCTTCTACACTTGTGAAATTGAATTCGATCTGGTATTAAAAACATTCCCAGATGATCAATTGATAATTATGGTTTCTTCACTTAAAATGTTATACTGGGGAAAATATGGAACTTTGTTCACCCAAGAACATCCCAAACTTTCAGTTTTTTTCCCCCAAGAGCTCAGACCAAAGCACATGTATAAAATACTGGTGGAGCTGAAAGAGCATTCTGGGTATTGATGTGCAAATGAGCACACCAAGCTTCCAACTTCCAAAACAGAGTTATTGTAATAACACTTAAGGCCATATAGTGCCCTCAATCCGTGTGCTGTATTTCTGTTGATGTCAGTGGGAGTTGCTTGTCTACACTGAAGGCAGAGAATTGCCAGTGTAGCTTTTTACCACTGGATCAAGGTTTGTGTATATTACATATACACACATGCAGTTAGGCGATTTGACTATTTGGATTCAGCTGTGACAAATCCACTTTAAATATTCACATGTTGCATAGATACTACATGCTAGTAATATTGTTCTCCAGATCTGTTTGCCAGTCACAGAAACAAGAGTACTCAATATAGCGAGGAAAAAATGTTTGTATTTAAGTATAAATGTCAGGCAGCAATTCACAGGCTTCACACACACAGTGCAAAGATAATCAGGAACTCACTATCTTTTCTGGTGAGTTTTAGTCAGTTCTGTGTCTTTTCCCCTGTGGTTCTGTTGGTTTATTTTTCTTTTTGCTTTATTCAGCTCCCTATTCCCTGACACGGTTCTTCTCACCCGGCTTCCTATTAAGGTTCCCCCCCTGCCTTTTCTTTGTCTTTCCTCCTTAAGGGGGAGGGGAGCTGAATTCCTGCTGCTGACACTCCACTTTCTTCAGAAGACCTTTCTCCAACTCCCATGGAACCTTCTGGTTCCAACATTCCATCTCTTCCGGTAAAGGGGCATCACCCAAAACATGCTTCCTGCTATTTGTTCGGAAAGTTAAATATTCAACTCCAAAGTGTTGTTATTTGTGGAAAGTGAAGCCAGTCATTCTTTCCATTAAATAGTGCACTGGATTAGCATTCTTCATACTCATATTCTAATTAATGTTTCTTGCCTGTTAAAGATCATCACCTGCAGCCTTCTGCAGTCCCAAGAGCAGCACAGAAATTTAACTGGTATCTTCACCTCTTTTACATGACAGAGGTTACTCTTGCAGTGTTAAGGCTGAGATCTAATCTATTTTATTTTCACCCTATCACTCTTAATACCTTGGCCTTCATATATTTATGGTCTCTCCAGCTGTTAAAGCACCACTCATAAATACCCTCATGTAAAATGTAAAGCAGTTTATTCTTAATGCTAATATAGATTTAAAATACATACATGTTCTATCTCTATTTAACTTGATCACTTAATTGCTACTGAAGTTAATTTTATCTCAAGCTTGTTGTGTCCCAAACATAAACATATACAATCACAAGCCATCAACCCTCCCCTCCCTACCTTATAGTCCCCCCACCCAATCCTCCATCTGATCAACTGTCATTTCCCAACTGTCTTGGAGCTTTCTGAATCCAATATTTTATTCCCTTTATTAAAGCATATCATCCACAAAGCTGCTTTCTTGCTGTTTAAACCAGAATAAACCCAAAGACTGAGGATTCAGAGGGTGGTGGGGGGAGAGAAAAAGAATATTGCTATCGACAGATGATTAATACTTAAATCAGTTAACAAATGCTCCATACATTACTTGTTTTTGTGAGCTTTGCACTTATTTATTAGATAAATATGCTTTTAATTAAAAGGATTCACCACTCACAGTAGAATAGATACTTGACCCATTTACATTGCTTTCTATGTATTTTTAATATTTATAAGAGTTCATATGAGACTACAGTGTCTGGCCATGACAGAACATTGGAAGGTTAAATATATTTCAGGCTACCTCATTTAAGATGCAATATGTACTATTAGATTGTAGCAAATTAGCTGTTGAATAAGGCATATTTGATAGAATTTAACTCCATTTCTTAAAATTTATATTTAAGACAAGTTGTGCATTATTGGCCTGAGACTTGGAAGACTGAGTCCTTTATTCTTGAACTGGTGGCTGCAATCTACCTCCACACACCACATCGTGTAAGTACCTTATTTGAAGTATTATCACCCTGTAACTTGTTTACCCTCTCAGAACCAGCAAATTACTGGTTTGGTGATAATGTACTAATTGGAGTACAAATAACTAGTTTTATATTTAAAGGGTTCACACCCACCTTCAGTGCAGGGAGTTCACTTGCTTTTCCAGGTTGATCTCTTAGTCCATTTAAAAGAAAAGGAGTACTTGTGGCACCTTAGAGACTAACCAATTTATTTGAGCATAAGCTTTCGTGAGCTACAGCTCATCCGATGAAGTGACCTATAGCTCACGAAAGCTTATGCTCAAATAAATTGGTTAGTCTCTAAGGTGCCACAAGTACTCCTTTTCTTTTTGCGAATACAGACTAACACGGCTGCTACTCTGAAACCTTTCTCTGTCATGTTCTCCCTAAATCTCTCTCTCTTGATTATGTTATTTATTTTTTGTTCAATATCTTTTTGTCAGCAGAAAAAATTCTTCTCATCCACTTTATCCAACTTTTCTCTGTTGCTCTCTTCCTGCTCCTATGTTGTCCCCACATCTCTTTTTGATGATTTTTTCTCTTTAGGTGCCCAGTCCCCAATCAAGCGCTATATCCTCTATTTGAATTGTAGCACACAGGAGTTTTATTAGCTTTTTAATAATAAATATAGTCTTAGCACATGTCCCAGTGGCCCAATTCCTGGTCACTTTACTCACATAGGTGTACTCATTAAAATCAATGGGACCCACTAATGTAAATAAGGCGGGTAGAATTGGGTCCTGCTGGGTGACTAAGGGCTTAATCCTCTCAAAGAGTTGTGCATCCTCAACTTTCATGGCTTTTGAGGATGCTCTGCACCTTGTGAGGTTGATTCAGTTATGATAACCTTTAAGTTAGTTAGTTGGACATTGTTCCACATGGATTACAACATGTTAGCGGAGTAATCCCTAACAGACAATTGAGTAATGTATAATAATGAGTAGTCATGTGACTTGTTTACTTTTTAATTCTGTTTCACTGAACTATATAGTAAGTATTTAGTTTACTATATGGTGACATATTTTCACTTTTAGTAACTAATTAAATCTTTCCTGAGTTTTCAGTGAATTTAATTCCTGTCAAATACCACTGTTCTAATGGGCAATGAATTCAGCGTTCATTACTTATTAGTAGGGCCCTACCAAATTCATGGTCATGAAAAACATGTCACGGACTGTGAAGTCTGATCTTCCCCCATGAAATCTGATCTTTTGTGTGCTTTTACCCTCTACTATACAGATTTCACGGGGGAGACCAGTGTTTCTCAAATTGGGGGTCCTGACCCAAAAGGGAGATGCAGGGGGGTCACAAGGTTATTTTAGGGGGGTCACGGTATTGCCACACTCACTTCTGCGCTTCCTTCAGAGCTGGGCGGCTGGAGAGCGGCAGCGGTTGGCAGGATGCCCAGCTCTGAAGGCAGCACCCCACCAGCAACGGCACAGAAGTAAGTTTGGCAATACCATGCCATCCTTACTTCTGCGCTGCTGCTGGCGGTGGCTCTGCCTTCAGAACTGTGCTCACAGCCAGCAGCCGCCGCTCTCCAGCTGCCCAGCTCTGAAGACTGCGCAGCCACCAGCAACAGTGCAGAAGTAAGGGTAGCAGTACCGCAACCCCCCCTACAATAACTTTGTGTCCCTTGCACAGCTCCTTTTTGGGTCAGGACCCCTACAATTACAACACTGTGAAATTTCAGATTTAAATAGGTGAAATCATTAAATTTATGATTTTTTAAATCCTATGACCATGAAATTGACCAAAATGGCCCGTGAATTTGGTAGGGCCCTACTTATTAGGCTGATTGTCACTTTATTTGTATTACCGTGGCACCAGGACCCCACTGTGCTAGGAACTGCACAAAGAGAACTAAGAGAATCCTTGGCCCCTAACAGCCTAGTTTTACAAGTTACTGTGAGTTCATTATTTTTTGACAGGGAGGCATCCCATGGGAATTCTGATCCAAAGAGCAAGGGTTCTCAAGTTCTGTGGTATTGTGGATTGCATCTTAATACAGATGGTGGTTGGTGGTATACCAGCCCTCTTATTCACAAGCATGTGAACAGTTCTTCCCATTCAAGAGGGCATAACATTTCTGTGACAACTTTAGCAATTGTTTACATGGATTACCTGTTCTGTTCATTCCCTCTAAAGCACCTGGCATTGGCCACTGTCCGAAGATGAGATACCGGGCTAGATGGACCTTTGATCTGACCCAGTATGGCCCTTATTCTTGAAAAGTAACTGGGAATATATGGAGGTATTTTAGTTGTCTTTAATGTGGTAAAAGTTCTTTTGAAAAATGTTAATTGCTTGTCTACTTTTGCTCTTTTCCATATCTTCCATTTATCCCCCGCCCTTGCTTTCACTGCACATGTTTCTTAGCTGGCTGATTTTAGTCTCCTTATTAAACTCTATACACTTCTCTGGAATTTGGTTCCTTCCTTCCCTGCTTCTTGGTTGGGTCTCTAGATGCTACTGTAATACAGATAAATTGGTTCTAATTACTAGATATACATTTTCTGGATTCCAGAGAATTTGGACTATATGGAATAAAAATAAGAATGGAAAACATTAATTTTATCTGTCCTATTATGCTTCCTAAGGTAAAGGGAAGGAATAAGTGTCTGATTAGGTCTTTCTTAAAGAAGTTTGAAAAACTTAATACTTTTGTTGAAAAGAGGGTATTTGAATGTATTAATATTCCTAGAACTTTGTTTTCCTGGATTCAAAGTCCTGTATTCTTAATGGTGGGTGTCTTCTTATTGTCAGTCTTAATTTTACTTATTTTGTGTCCAGAAATTAATGTGAATGTGTGACAGGTAGATTGCTGGGACATGTATTTTAGTGATGTATAGTCATGTTGGTGCTTATAGAAATTTCTTATAGTAGTGTTTCTCAAACTGGGGTCCCCAAGGGTACTCCAGGAGGTCCACGGGCACCACTGATCAACTCCTCCCCCTCTCTCCCAGTGCCTCTTTCACACTGGGGAACACTCCGGCGTGAAGGAGGTGCTGGGAGGGAGAGGGTGGAATAGGGAACCTGGTTCCGTGCCGCTCCTGGAAGCGCCCAGCATGTCCCAGCATAGGGCTGAGGGGAGCAGGGGGCGGGTCTCCGCACGCTGTCCCCAGCCTGAGTGCTGACTCTGCAACTCCCATTGGCCATGGTGCCTGCAGGCAGGGGCAGCGTGCAGAGACCCCTTGGCCCCCTGCCTAAGAGCCACTGCCAGAGGGATGTGCCAGTCACTTTTGGGAGCTGTCCGAAGCAAGCGCTGCACCCCTCACCACCTCCCGCACCCCAACCCCCTGCCCAGCTCAGAGCCCGCATCCAAACTCCCTCCCACACTCCACCCCTCTGCCCCAGCCCTGAGCCCCCTCCCGCACCCAAACTCCCAGCCCAGAGCCCGCACCCCACTCCCTCTCGCACCCAAACTCCCTCCTGCACCTCACCCCCCTGCCCGAGCCCTGAGCCCCCTCCCACACCCAAACTCCCTCCCAGAGCCTGCACCCCCTCCTGCACCCAAACTCCCAGCCCAGAGCCCGCATGCACTCCTGCACCCAAACGCCCTCCCAGAGCCCGTACCTCACACCCCATCCTGAAACCAAACTCCCTCCCAGAGCCCACACCCCCTCCTCGGAGTCCTAAAGTTTGAGAACTGCTGCACTAGAGCATTGATTGCAAAACCTTTTTACTCTCAAATGCCCCAAAATCTGATCTGACATGACCATGAATGGCCATCTTAGATACAAACATTTTCTTTCTCCTGGTGTTCCGTCCTCCCTTCTTTCCTCACTTTATCCCTCCTTTCTGTGTTTCCAAACAGTCTAGAGCGGAAAGGCTCTATTTTCAGTTACCTGAGTGGAAGGAACCAGTTTTTAAATCTGATCACTTCATTTAGTCCCAGAGTGACCAGATTTAAAAACAGGAAGCCTGTAGCAGAGATGGGAATATAATAGGATTGCCAACTTTCTACTTGCCCTGCCCCGCCCCTCCTCCCGAGGCCTTGCCCCTGCTCACTCCATCCCCCCGCACCCCATTGCTCACTCTCCCCACCCTCATTCAGAAATGAGGAGTTCAGAGTGTGGGAGCGGGCTCCAGGTTGAGGCAGTGGGTTGGGATGCGAGAGGGAGTGAGGGCTCTGGCTGGGGGTTTGGGGTGCAGGAGGGGGCTCCGGGCTGGTGGGTAGAGCCAAGGGGTTCGGAGCATTGGAGGGGGCTCTGGGAAGAGGGAGGGGGTTGAGGTGTGGGAGGAGGTACGGGCTCTGGCTGGGGATGCAGGTTCTGGGGTGGGGCCAGAAATGAGGGGTTCAGGTAGTGTGACCAGATAGCAAGGGTGAAAAATTGAGAGGGGGGTGGGGGATAATAGATGCCTATATAAGAAAGAGCCCTGAATATCGGGACTGTCCCTATAAAATCAGGACATCTGGTCACCCTAGGTTCAGGGTGCGGGAGCTGGCTCCGGGCTGGGGCAGGGGGTTGGGGGGTGAGGGCTCCAGCTGGGGGTATGAGCTCTGATGTGGGGCTGGGGATGAGGGATTTGGGGTGCAGGAGCAGGCTCTGGGCTGGGGATGAGGGGTTCAGAGTGCAGGAGGAGGCTCTGGGCTGGGGCTTGGGGCACAGCGATGTGTGAGGGCTCTGGCTTGGGGTGCAGACTGGGGTGGGGCTGGAGATGAGGGGTTTGGGGTGTAGGAGGGTGCTCCGGGCTGGGACTGAGGGGTTCAGAGGGCAGGAGGGGGATCAAGGCTGGGGCGAGGAGTTGCGGCATGCTGAGGGAGTGAAGGCTCTGGTTGTGGGTGCAGGCTCTAGGGTGGGGCTGGGGATGAGGGGTTTGGGATGCAGGAGGATGCTCCAGGCTTGGATCGAGGGGTTTGGAGGGCAAGTGGGGGCTCTGGGTTAGGGATGAGAGGTTGGGATGCAGGAGATGTGTGAGGGCTCTGGCTGCGGAGTGCAGATTCTGGGGCAGGGCTGGAGCTGGGGGGATCAGAGTTGGGGTGGGGGCCCAGGAGGGGGGCAGGGGTGCAAGCTCTGGGTGGCACTTACCTCAAGCAGCTCCCGGAAGCAGTGGCATGTCCCCACTCCAGCTCCTGTGCAGCCAGGCGGCTCTGCATGCTGCCCCATCTGCAGGCACTGCCCCTGCAGCTCCCATTGGCTGCAGTTCCCGGCCAATAGGAGCTGTGAGGGCGGTGCTTGGGGCGGGGGCAGCATGTGGAGCCCACTGGCTGCCCCTACGTGTAGGATCCATAGAGGGGACATGCTGGCTGCTTCCTGGGAGCCGCACGGTGCGGAGGCTATCAGAGAGCCTGCCAGCTCCGTTGCACGGTGCCACCAACTGGACAGTCAACAGCCTGGTCAGTGGTGCTGTCTGGAGTCACTGGCATCCCTTTTCGACTGGGTGTTCCAGTCAAAAACCGGACACCTGGTCACCCTAGAATATAATCTAGGTGTTCTGACTCCTAATCCAGTGTCTAACTGCTGAACACACCAAGAATTGGGCATTCCTGGGCAGCCAAGCTGCCTCTAGATAGATCTTCTCCATTTCATAAAATGTGTTAGATAGTAATTTAAGTAGGCAACAGTGCTTAATGTCTGACATTTACAGATTAACTAGTCAAGACATGAAGATTATCTGCTCTTCTGAGTAGGAAAATGTATCAATAATTAACGGAGTGTAATTGGCATGAAGGATTAAACTCAATAAGAGACATGACAGAGTGTGTAACTACAGTGGCACACATTCATTTCTTATGGGGCTGAGCAGGCAGACAACTTTTGGCCTTGTGCCTCAAGACTTACCTAAATGGTTGGGTTCACTACAGAACCCTGTAACACTCCATTGTGAGCTTCCAGAGTGGTCCTTGAGGTAAAGGGAGTATTTTTCAGTACTGTGAATAAACTACTTTTTCATTAAGGGTTTGCCTTTGCAGTTATAGAGAACAGTCATATAACTGAAGAAATTAGTTAACACAAAATGCTCCTTTAAAAATAAGTTTTACATATGACTATAAATAAGGCAGAGACTACAGACTTTTACAGGATTATTAATTTTATAATCATACAATCATCATTGCATTTTACACCAGTTACCCAAAATCCTAAGATCCTTACTTAATTTACTCAAAAATGTCAATTGGCTTCTATAAAAGTTTTACCTGAGTAAGGACCTTGGGCTCTGGCCCATTAAGAATAAGGTTGTTTATAATCGGAGATTTGGTAAAACTTGTGTGCATATAATACATATCACCTATCGGTGTTATCCTACTCATTGCTGTGGTATCTGAATATCTTACATCTGAGGATCTAAAGTGCCATACAGGCATTAATGAATTAAGCTCAATACTGCTGCAGGGCAAGTAAGCATTATCTTTGTTGTACAGCAAGTGAAACTGAGGCACAGATAGGGGAAGTGACTTGACCAAAAATCACACAGAGTGTTAATGGTAGAGTGAGTGAATGGTAGAGCTGAGAATAGAAAATAGATCATCTAACTTCCACTCTGATTTTTTTCCACAACACCCCCTTAATCTTTCATGACCCTAATGGGCTGTGGTTGTGTACCTCAATATGTGGTTTTATGCCTTGCAGTTCCTTATTCTAGCAGTCATGACTGAAACCACACCATGTAATACCTCTCAACTGTTTGACAGAGGAGCATCTGTTATTTCAGATACAAATTTGCTCCCCACCTACACCATCTTGTGATACCTTGCTTTCATTATCTTATATTATTGATAAAGTTTGATTAGAGAAGTTGAGATTTTACACAATGAGAGAGACAAGGTGGGTGAGGTAATATCTTTTATTGGACCAACTTCTGTGTGTGGAAGAGACATTGTTAAGCATAAGAGGTTCAATCTGTCCCACCTTGTATTTAGTTTTGACCTCTGGTTACCTTCTCTATATCTGAAGAAGAACTTGGTGGAGCTCGAAAGCTTTCCCTTACACCAACTGAAGCTGGTCCAGTAAAAGTTATCTCTCATCTTGTCTCTCTCGTCTCCTGGGACCAATTTATTCACTACTTTTCACAACTTATTCACTACAGTCCAATTTCTACTACTCTTAAAGATACTTGTTTATTTTTTGTCTCCCATTTTGGGTCTTCATCCCTAATTGTGTCCCATGTTTAGGCACTGGGCGAGTTGAGAGGTTGATCGTGTTACATAATTACCTGTGTAGTGGGGATATCACCCTGAACCCATTTACATTCATCAGAACTAACTGCCTTAGGGAACAGAACTTTCTCAGCTAAAAGTTTTGTTTTTCTATTAAAAAAAAAAAAAAAAAAAAAAGGAAGACGAGAGGCAGGTAAAGCAGCAACTCACATCCTCCATGGCCCCTCAGTGCAGGGAGATAATATGGGGCTCAGTCAGACTTTCAGGTGGATTTTTCAGTGTCTTTCTGACCCTTTCTCTCCTAATTTTCTCCCAGGTTCTATTGGTTTCTTCTTCCCTTTTTCTTTCCTCACATCCCTAACATTGTGCTCCTGACACGATATCCAGCTTTCTGTTAACATTCCACCCTGCCTGTTCCCAGTCTCTCACCTTTTCAAGGGCCCCCTTATGTTGTCTCTGTGCTCTAGTAGCATCCTCTGAATTTTTGACTGCTCTGTTCCAGTTCGCCAGTTCTAACCAACGCGCTCAAGGGCCTAATACCAACTGTGCCTCCATATGTCCATTCCCAACTACCCAATCCCCAACTATTTACTTCTTAAACAGTCACTTTCCGAGATGTCCCAACTGCCATTCTTACACCTGTCCATTTCCATGTCAGTCTTCCAATATCTTCTTTGGATTTAATTATTCAAATGTATTTCCTGGTAGGCCGGCATCACACTAAAGAGAAAGAATATTACTCCGTGTGTAACCCATTATTAGTCTGCTTTGAATAAGCCTTGTTGCACTGTAAAAGGTTATGTTGCAGGCTGGTGGTGCTTGCCTGAAACACCATGCTCTGTTACTGTTGGAGATGTTGATCCTGTTGGGAAAGGCTTAGGAGGGTTCTGCCAGCTCAGAGGCAGGTAGCTCCTTATTTCTCCTGGACATAAGAGAGATGAGTTACTTTCTGAGGGTCTAGGCTAAGCAGTTTTGAGGTAGGAACCCTCGGAGCAACTAAGCCTGAGGAACAAGCTTAAACAGAGCTATTGTTAGTATTTTTGTTAATTAAACCGAAACCTACAAAAGGGTGAGTTTTTAGCCAGATACAATATGTGCCCTTCAATTTAGAACCAACTGGACAAGCACCTACGCATGTATGTTTTACACCAGTAATAGAACTAGGAATTATTTGGTCCTGAGGGTTGGTTGTTATGTTAGTCTTAGTAATTATGTTTTCAGGATGGTTATTGACTTTTTTTTTTTAAAAAAAAACAGGACAGGAAGTATCATGTGATCAGAGCTGTGGGGAGACACCCAAAGGTTTGGACTGTGTTTTTGTGCAGCACTAAATCCTTGTGGTATATCAGAGACCCACAGACCTCTCCACAAGAGCCACAGAACATACTTATTAGGTAAGAGGTGGGTGGGAATCCACTTTTAGGTAGTACTTTAAATTTATTTTAAGAGCTAGTGTAACTGCTCTTCGTAAAGCCCTCAGTTCCTTGGACTGCTTAAGAAACTAAATTTTCAATACACAATAAACCAAACAAGTATCTATAGTTAAGAGCTTCACCTTTAACGGATAGTAACTTTTCCTTCATTAGTTGTCCCCCAGAATCATTTGGCTTCCAGGTCCTGTGGATCCTCCCCTTAGGCTAGGGAGAGGTCGTTTAGCAGTGGGCGGGCTTCTACCCGCCCACTTCCTGGATCCCAATAGGACCAAGAAGCCACTATTTACCCAACCTGATCTGTTTTATATACATATTAGCTACAGCTGCCCTGCCCTCTTACCTTGAGCTCTGAAGGGGATTCCTCAGGGTCTAAGCTCCCTTTCTCCATGCAACATTTGCTTTGCTTTCTTTGGGAAACTGGGGAGGGTTATGCAGCCAAGAAGGCCTTTTTTAAGGGCCCAGAGAGCCTGCACTGCTCATCACAGTCCACCTTTTTGTTAACTGATAAGATTTACAGATCCACCATGTCACTCATGTGGAGGGAGATGTCTTCCTTTTGTAGTTTTAAAACCGTTATTTTTTTATGAAGAAAGATTTTGCTGTGTGCTTCAGTGAGACATTTAAAAACTCTCTCATCCAACCCTGAAATCTTCCTCATAGAAATTGTCATAGTTTTATTACCTTGGAATTGCAGCTGAAGGAAGAACTAAGAGTGGGGTCCCTAGGTGCTATGGTAATACAAACAACAGCCATAATAGAAATAGGAGTATGTTTTCCCACAGACTCGTAATTTTCTGGCACCTGACTACTGATTGAAGGTTGTGTAACCCACTGGGCCTGTAATCTGCAGAGGACATGAGTTGTTACATTCTCCTTAGCTAGAGTTTTAGCTCAAGCTGTAGTGGCCTATGCTTTTAGTTACACTGGGAAATCCCTGGTTCAATCTCTGTAGCACATCTGCTGCCTTGCAATGGGCAATCATGATTCCCCAGCCTCTCTCCAGCCATGCCTAGTTGGTAGGAAAGAGGAAACCCTTGAAGATATTTTATTTTCTCTTAATGTCTCTGAAGCAACTAGAGCTGCTCTTTGACTGGCGTGTTTCCATTCCCCCCTCCCCGTACAGGTTGCCAAGCAAAAGCACCTAGTAGGAGGTTGGAGACTGAGCCAAGGATGGGAGCAGGCGGTGGGGCAGCTTCCCTCCAATGTTGTGCCAGGGCATCTCTAGGGTGGCGCACTCTAACCACACTGCAGACAGCGCAGCGTGCCAGGCTACCCACATCCCACGCCTTGAGGCTTAGGTGAGGCCTAGGGAGGCTGCGTGGCGCAGAGGGCGGTGCTGACGCCTAGGGGGCGCTCAGGCCGCAAACCCACTAGCTCTGTGACTTTGAGGCTCGTCCTCCTCGGGTTGGAGAGGCGGTTTTATGAGGGGGAGGGGCTAGGGCGCAGTTTCGTGTGCGGGCGGGGCTCTCCTCTGGAGGCGGTGGCTTTGGGGAGAGGCGGAGTTATCTGCCGGAGTGTGGGTAGGACTTTGGGCGTGGCTTTGGCTCGTAAGTGGGCGGGGCTATGTTCAGGCGGTGGCCGGCTCCTTTGGCTTGCTGTGGGAACTCGGTGGAATCTCGCGAGTGCTGCCAGGCTCCCGCGAAGCTGTGCGCCTGCGCAGTGCTGGGGCTGAGGAGCGGGGCCGGGGTGGCTGGTCGCCGAGCGGGCGGGGATCGTCGCCAACATGAGCGGGACATTGGCCAAGATCGCGGAGATAGAGGCTGAGGTACCTCCCCTCCCCCCCCCCCCGGGAGGGCCGGGCACCCGCTGACGGGGAGGGCCGATCTGCCAGCTCCCCGGGGAGCGGCCGGAGGCTGCTGGCTAGGCCAGCTGCGGGTCTCCCGGTGCTGGGCGCTGCCCCCGGCTGCTGCCCGTTCCCGGCCCCGGGAGGCCGTGGCGCTCCCTGCGGGGGGCCAGGCTCCGCGCCGGGGTGACGGCCCCGCAGGCTGCTGATGGGGGATCAGGGCTCCTGGGTTCTCCGGCCTACTCGGGCGGCTGGAGGGTGCGGGGGGCTCCGCGGGCAGAAGGTGCCGGGCCCTGGCCTCCCGCCGGCTGCCTCCCCGGTGGGTCAGTAGCGTCGCGCTGTGACTTTCTGCAGATGGCCCGGACGCAGAAGAACAAGGCAACGGCTCACCACTTGGGGCTGCTGAAGGCTCGCCTGGCCAAGCTGCGGCGGGAGCTCATCACTCCGAAAGGAGGCGGCGGCGGCGGCCCCGGAGAAGGTGGGTCGCCCCTCGGGAGCGCCGCTCCAGAGGTGTCACTTCCCGTTTCCGGGGGCAGTGTGTGGCGGTAGCTGAACCAAAGGGGCGTCTGTTGACTTTTGGATGCCCTAACTTGCTCCTAGGGTATTTCTGCACGGCCGCTGGGAGGGCGCTCCGCGGTGCTGGTGGGCAGACTCACTGGATCCGCTCCAGCGAGCTACTAAAATTGGACTGTGGCGCTGCCGCAAAGCGTGTCCCCGATAGTCTCAGAATAGTGGTGGCACCTACAGCGAGGAACCAGCTGAGGTTTTTTTTCTTTGTTAGATACAGAGCGTCAGACAGAAATTGCTTTAATCTCTAGGTATTTGGTATGTAGATTTATTTAGGATGTAGTGAAACGGCTGCATTAGCAGAGACCTGAGATTGGCAATTAATGGAGCACATTGCAGTAGCCCTCATTTTTAAATGTGAAAGTGTAGTCCATGTTGGGTACATCTCTCAGAATTGATACTCCATATTCACCTGAGTAGGTAGATTGTGCCTCCATAGTAAAGCTACATGGACTACACTTCCTTCCCTTGGAAAGTCTATGTCATACTAATGGGCCTCCTCTCCAACATCAGAGGACCTTTGAACTTTCTTGTTAATTTTTTTTATTATGTTGTAGGTTTTGATGTTGCAAAGACTGGTGATGCTCGAATTGGGTTTGTGGGTTTCCCCTCAGTGGGGAAATCTACTCTGCTGAGTAACCTTGCTGGTGTGTATTCTGAAGTGGCAGCATATGAGTTCACCACACTAACTACTGTGCCTGGAGTCATTAGATACAAAGGAGCAAAGATACAGGTGAGAACATTTTGCTCACAAGAAGGAGGGGTGTATAGCTTGGCTCTGGCTGTAGCTGAACTATCTAGTCTGCTGTTAATAAGTTAGAGGTAAAGTAGTATGTTGGGAATGTTTTGAGAAGACACGTCTAAAAACCTTTTTTTGAGTTTTAACTTGAAGCAGTTGTCAGTACTTCTCACTGTGCTTCAGTGGGAAAGTCCTACAGCAGGGGAGTTCTTCCTTATTTCGTATAACACAAATCACCATGTTTCATTCCACTAGTACAGAAAGGGAATTAAAGTTTCGGGTATTGTGGTGGATAATCAGCTGAATATGAGCTCCCAGTGTGACGCTGTGGCCCAAAGGGCTAATGTGATCTTTGGATGGACAAATGGGAAATCTCAAGTAGGCGTATAGAGGTTCTTTTACTTCTGTGTTTGGCACTGGTGTGACTGCTGCTGCAACATTGCATCCATTTCTGGTGTCCACAATTCAGCAAAGATGTTGATAAATTGTAGAGAGTTCAGAGAAGAGCTACAAGAATGAATAAAGGATTAAAAAACATTCCACGTAGTGATAGACATAAGGAGCTCAATCTATTTAGTTTAGCAAAGAGAGGGTTAAGGGGTGACTTGATTACTATGCCCGAGTATCTACTTGGGGAACAGATTTTTGATAATGGGCTCTTCATTCTATCAGAGAAAGACATAACATGATCCAGTGGCTGGAAGTTGAAGCTAGACAAATTCAGACTGGAAATAAGGTGTAAATTTTTAACAGTGAAAGTAATTAACCATTGGAACAGTTTACCAAGGGTTGTGGTGGATTCTCCATCACTGACAATTTTTAAATCAAGACTGGATGTTTTTTCTAAAAACTATGCTCTAGGGATTATTATGGGGCCTATGTTACACAGGAGGTCAGACTAGGTGATCTCAATAGTTCCTTTTGGCCTTGGAATCTATGAAAGCTATGTGTAGTATTCAAAGGGGAAATAATTGTCTATTATTGTTTACTCAGATTGCCAATAGATTCAGTTAATATTAGAAATGGGATGAGGTCTTCTTCCTTTGTGGGAAGAGAGGCATTCTGTACATAATGGATTTCCTTCCTCTCTTGTAAACACACAGCTTCTTGATCTCCCAGGAATTATTGAGGGAGCTAAAGATGGGAAAGGAAGAGGCCGGCAGGTCATTGCAGGTGAGTGTTGCAGGGCTGGAGGAAGCAGTCAGTCGCCAATTTATCCATTATCTTTCATGCTGGTGGAAAGGCCAGGTTTCAGAGTGGTTGTTGTATGGGTCTGAGATGGCTTTCTGGGCCCTGGAACCCCTGATATGTGCTGTCAGTATTTCTAATGCCGTGGAAGCATTGGTTTCTTTTTATGATGAAGTGAGTTATTTAATTTGTAGACAGTGGAGGCGTAGCTATTTTCCACTTGCATGGCTAGATTGCCTGAAGGTTGGGCTTTTCCTAGTGCTGAGATGTTTTGTGTCGTCATGGCTTCTGCCCTGAAGTGCACTAATGCTTCAGAGTCCGACACAATTTCACATTAAACAAGGCTGTTTTTAATTTCTCTCTCACTTGTTTCCTATGCCTATTATTGTGGTATCAAAACATAGACATCAGGGTTATTTCAGCCACTTAGACTCTGAACTAAAGAATCAAACATCTGCATTAGGTGACATTATTTGACCAACACTTAAAAGACTGGTAACGAAAAACCAAATAGATTATAGGCCAAGAAAATTATAGTGATGCTTTAAAAATGTGACATGACTTATTCCTTATTGGTTCTCATGGGTTTCACTGACTTCATCATGCCTCGTCTTCGTCTTAAATTCAGCCATGAAATAACTTATTGCTCACCCAACGTGCCAGTGTAGTGGCACTGAAGATTGAAGTCCTCTGTTAAACTGGAAGTACAGCTAGGATAGTGGGAGTAAGTGTTCCCCACATTGCTTCCCCAGCTGACTTCAATTATTGCTTCTAGAGGTAAAAAGATAATTAATTCTCCAGGGCCATTCAATCATTGGCCTTTCAGTGTGCTATTCAGGGTATTAACTAGGTAGGTTTAAGTTCAGACTAGATGATTTAATGGTCCCTTTTGACCTTAAAATCTCTGAACTATAAAGTTGACATTTTTATGTGACGTAAACACCAGAAAATAGACTGAGACTAGAAATTCAGCTCTTGTAGACCTCTGAACAAAGTTCAGAGGGTAACTAAATTGTAGTTGCTACCAACCTAGGTAGGGTTCAGCCCACTGATGGAATCTCATCTTGTCACCAACTTTGATGGATTTTTGTTTGTTTGTTTGTTCTACTGGTATTTGAAAGGGTGTGTTTGTTTACCCTTTTGAGGAACTTTATTTTCTGATCCTCAGTTGCTCGAACCTGTAACCTAATTCTGATTGTTCTGGATGTACTGAAACCACTGGGACACAAAAAGATAATCGAGAATGAACTGGAGGGCTTTGGAATACGGCTGAACAGCAAGCCCCCCAACATTGGTTATAAGAAGAAAGATAAAGGTGGCATCAACCTCACAGCTACTGTAAGTATGGAAATTGCAACAGGCTGTTACGATGAGGGATTCAGAAAGCTGCTTGATTCTAGGAAGATGCTTTTGCCATGAATGGAGAATCTGGAGGCACTGGTTCTGTGATTAGGAAAGGGTCTTTCTTCTGCATCTCGGGTGCCTGTTCTTGCAGCAATGACCTTTTGGAGGCAGTACTTGTAACTAAGTGAATGGAAGTGCTGCTTCTGAAAACATCTTATTACAGCCATTAGTGGGACAAGTGGGATCAGTAAGATACTACCGTGAATTGAGGTTCCTCTCCACTGGCCAGAACCCATCTATGCCAAAAGCATCCGCTCCAGTGATGTGCAATATATTAATTATTTCTGGTTAGTAGGCAGTTTGTGCTAGGTGCTGGCATCAGTAATTGTAATAGCTGACGGAATGTAAACTCCTCCATTCCCTGTCTAACTTGTGTCTATGCGTACAGTGCCCTCAGAGCGAGCTAGATGCTGAAACAGTGAAGAGCATCTTAGCAGAGTATAAAATTCATAATGCTGATGTCACACTGCGCAGCGATGCCACTGCTGATGACTTAATCGACGTTGTTGAAGGAAACAGGTACTGTGTCAGGGCATGGAAATCCTGCTGGGTAGCATGCCTACATTTAAATTTCAAAAAAGCTATTCTACAAAGTCTATTTCCAATACAAGCCAAGATACTGGTTGCAGTTTCACTAGTCCTTGTTTCATACCCACTCTCAGATGGTTTTTCTTATGAGAGTAGAAGGAAGTAATTTTGGGTGTTGCTGACATCCTCATACCACTGTTTCCTTCTCTTTGCAGAGTTTATATCCCATGTATTTATGTGCTGAATAAAATTGACCAGATATCCATTGAAGAACTGGATATCATTTACAAAGTGCCACATTGTGTACCAATCTCTGCTCACCACCGCTGGAATTTTGATGATCTGTTGGAGAGAATTTGGGACTACCTGAGGCTGGTGCGAATGTGAGTTCTCATGGCTGCTGGATTAGCTGGGAGTCCTCATTCATCCATTCTAGATATAATGGCTTCTTGCAAGCAGGTACAGAATGTTGTCATCAAAAATCTGTTTTATTTGATCAGTAAATCAGAAGCCATGCAGTTTGTCTGCTGTACAATAGGGATAACAGACAAGAGCTGTTTCCTCGGCTTTGGGATCTGTGTTGCCTTACTTCCTAGTAGGAGGATGAAAGAGATGCTGTGAAAGGATAACTTACAAAAAATCAGGACTCCCACTACAGTCTCAAGAATAATTGTTCAAGATGTGATTTAGGGTGGTGTGGAAACAAGACCCTGATGTGTTAAAAGGAAGATTGGGAGTGGGGGGAAGGGAGGTAGTGCTTGTTATTGGCTGATTGGTCACTCTGTATTGCAGCTACACCAAACCTAAAGGACAGTTACCAGACTACACTTCTCCTGTGGTACTTCCTGACTCCAGAACCACAGTGGAGGATTTTTGTATGAAGATTCACAAAAATCTTATTAAAGAATTTAAGTAGTAAGTACTGTCTGCAAAAGACTGTTACCATATGCCAGAAATGCAGTAACCCCCCCCCCCCCGCATTCTCTTTCCAATGGTATATACTGGGCCAAGTTTTTTTTAACTTATTTCCCCCCAGTATATTTATAACTTGAGGAAACTGCAGGACTTGACTTTCCAGCCTGACTGGAATAGAATTCTATTTGTCTTCCGTTACTATCGGCAGTGGTTAGACTACATGACCCTTGTGGTCACTTCTAACCGAAGTTCCCTGTAAGCTGTGCAGCAGCCTGTTTAGTGCCATGCAGGTGCTCAGGGAACCCACCCAGCTGGAACCTGCCAGGGGAGGGGTGCCCATAGGCGCCAACTTCCCCTCTAGCTGGGGGGTGCTTGATTCCCCCCCCCTCCACTCCAGGCCCCGCCCTGCATCTTCCCTGCTTCCTCTCCCAAACATGCCCCATTGTTGCACCCCCCCTCTTCTCCCCTCTCCCAACATGCCACAAAACAGCTGTTCATTATGGGTTGGTGGGAGGGAGGGGGAGGAGTTGATCAGTGGGGACAGGACGGAAGGAGCTTGGCTGCCAGTGGGTGCTGTTGCTGAGCAGCACCTGCGAATTTTTTTTTTCTGTGGGTGCTCCAGGGCTGGAGCACCCACAGAGTTGATGCCTATGGGAGTGATCCTTCCCCAGCCCCAACTCAGCCCTGGACCAGCTGTGTATGGCGGGGAGGCGCCTATCCTGCAGCCCCAACTCTGGAGCTGCTGTGGCAGGGAGAGGTGCCTCTCCCCCACAGCCAAGGTGCTGCTGGGCAGAGTTCTCTCTTCCCCCTGCTGTACTCCTGGAGCACTCGCCTCCCCCCCACCCCGATCCTCCTGCCCCAGTCCTGAGTACACCCCCAAACTCCTTTGACCCCATCCCCACCACATGAATTTTATGTGCACCAATATGAAGGTGATGTCACACACCACCTCCATATTGGTGCACATAATTCATTCTGCACATGTGTGGGAAAAATTAGAGGGAACACTGCTTCTAACACTATGATTCTATGGTTAGATTTAATGTTTCTTTGCTATTCTGTCTCTGGCTTACTTGCAAAATGCTCTCCTGGGACTATATATGTTTAAAAGCCTGAAAATAACTAATCCACAGCATGATTGGTACTTTACCTATCTGTACAAGGGACTGTTTTGCTTTGCTTGCTTAATAATAGCTGTGGCTGCTTCTGCTCTTCAGTTGGAGTTGAGACAAAGACCTTTTGCCCATATACGAGTACCTGCTCAAATGATATCTTTTTTATAAAGCTACCTTCTGTATATACAGAATAGCACCTGCCTGTCACAGTAAGCAGGGTGTTATGTGGCACTGCCATGCCTCGTAAGTTAATTTTTTTTCTCTCTTCCCTTCAGTGCACTGGTCTGGGGTTCGTCTGTTAAACACAATCCGCAGAAAGTTGGCAAAGATCACACACTTGAGGATGAGGATGTCATTCAGATTGTGAAGAAATAAAATTGTTCCTGCTAACTTGCCATGGGGGCTGACTTTGTCAGTGTGACTTTCTTCCCTTATGCTCAGCTTTGAGTGCTGTTGAGCAGTTAAGTGGAGGGGGAAGATTATGTTGACAGTTGCTTCCTTTATAGTGATAGACTGCCAAGGCTAGAAGGATGTTTGATTACTGTCAGGCAGTGTCACAATCCTGATAAAGATCTGAGATGTTTCTCTTTTGGGGACATGGTGTGAAACTAATGTGTTGGGTACTTGCATGCTTCACAAGGGTAAAAGGATTAAAATAAAGCCTTGCCAGCTTTGAAAGTTGTATGCTTTTTAGCAGGAAGAAGGGAATTCATACAAGAGTGAAACTAATTATTCTTTACCAATGCAGAACTCATATGAGCCCTACTTTTAGAATAGGAAGGCCTGGTTCTACCAGCCTTCACAAAAGGTGTTTGTTTAAATATTTAAGGGTTTATGCCTTGTAGCTCTGCAGCTGATTCCTCATATCTGGCAGTTGCTCAATGATACAGAAGACTGAGGGATGTTACTGTCATCTCATTAAATATTTAATTATGCTGCTTGGTAGGGCCATTGTTCTACATTTCACTTTGTCTACTTAAGAATTTACCTTTCTTGGTGCTCTTTTGTGGTAACTTAAGTTCTGCTTGGGTAATAACAGGATGCCCTTTGTTTAGCATTGAATGGATAATTTTGGATTACAGGGATATTCCTGTAGTGTTTCTCCAAAGTTCTGCTACTTGATATTACAGGAGAGTCTTCTGAAAGTCAATTTCCCTTTTAAGTGGTAAAGCCTTGCTAGTTTCTCTAGGGTGATCTACAAATTGCTATTAAGATTAAATGTTTAGAGTAAAAAAAATTTTAGGTTATGGAATACTTCTGTCTGTCCTCTAAGGCAATAAGGTCATAGGAGTTTTTTCCTTCTCAGAAGTATAACTCTGAGTTTTGCAATGTAGAAGTAAAATATTCATGTGGTCTACACTGCCTGTTACTGCTACCTTTCTAGAAGTAAAAGCATGCTGGAATTTACCTAATGCCAAACAAACTTAATCTGGTTAAAGAATGATCAGTGGTGAGTGCTCCTTGGCTATAAAACTAGCCAAGAGATACAAGAGTTGAGAGATGTTATTTGTATGTTGGCTTGATAATCAAGAGATAATGAATGCTGGTGGAAGCTTTAGCCTGTCTTACTTTTATACCTAAAAGTATGCTAATGGTTGCAGTGAAGGTAGTAGAATCCCTTCAGTAACAGCCAGCTAGAAAGTCATTTAGGATAACCACTTTCACTAGTAATTTGCCAATGAATTATACAAGGTTCCCTCTGCATAAAGGCCTATAGCATGGAAGGACATTACAGTACCTTCTCTTCCTGGCTGAGATAAGGACTGGTAGCATGCCACATGCAATTCATGAGACTACTAGTCTCTTCCATATTCAGCCTAGAGCTGCATTACATAGAATGTTAGTAAATAGTCTTGTCCCTATCTCCAGCTAAGTGTACTGTTGCATTTAGGTTGTTTACAGTAAGTGACCACCCCCCCTCTGCTCCAACACTAAAGCCTCATTGAAAGTGCACAGAAAGGGAGTTTGATAGCTTTTATCTTGTACAAATGAGCTGTATTTACTGTACTGCTCTAGAGAAGGGTTGTAGTATCTACAGTCAGTCATGAGCTGGACTGCATGAACCAGTTAAATTTTGAAGCTGGTTTAGAACTGGTTGTTAAAGGTTTAGGCACACTCCAGCCTGCAGGATGGTCCTGTCTGGCCAGGTCTTCAGCAGCACATCCCTCAGTGCTGCCAGAGACCCAGAGCAAGTGAAGGACCTGCTGCTGAAATGCCACTGAAGACCTGGAGCAAGTGAAGGAATTGGTTCTTCAGATTTTGGCAGCCTACAGTCCTGTCCTTATACTTTATCACTAGGCTAAGGCTTGCAATACAGCATAGTAGTGACGGGTGGTTTTTTTTTTTAAATTCTCTCCTTTTCTCTTCCCCCCAAAAAAGTAGGTGGTGGCCTGGTGAAACTACCCTGTACTACAGCACCAGTTCAACCATTTAATAAGTCAAAGATTAAGGTGCTTTGCAGGAATCAGTAGCCTTCTGTGTTCTATAGCAGGGGTTCTCAACCTCTTCCTTTGAGCCCCCCACACTATAAAAACTCCACACCCCACCTGTGCCACAACTCTTTCTGCATATAAAAGCCAGGGCTAGCATTAGGCAGTAGCCATCAGGGCAACTGCTAGGGGCCCTGTGCCCCAGAGCCAATAGCTCCAGCTAGCTTCTCATACTATAGATAATTTGCAATAGTTGAGGTTTGGAAAAATATTAACAGTAAGCATCTGCTAGTACAGCCTTGGCAGCTGGAAAGACTAACCTAGGTGGCTTTTTTTTGCTTGAGCTAGTTGACCAAGGAAAGCTTCCAGATACTTGACTTCTGGAAGCTAGTCATAGCTTGAAGTAGGCCCACTTTTATATGTCCCTGTACCAGTGGATTATTTAGACCAGAATAAATAATCCTGTTATGAGATATTTTCACAGAACTTACATTTACAGTGTAACCACAAGGCAGTCAGAAATACATGACAAAGGAACTAGTTACTGCATTTGGAAGTCTTAAGTTAGGGCTCTGGTTTACAGCTATTACCTACAGAGTTATTTTCTAAAAAGTGAGTATTTTTGCTTAATACCCATGGAATAACGTGGCAAGAAGCAAGTCACAGCAACAGGGCAGCTGTCATCTGAAGGGATAGTTCTGTTTAAGAGCAGTTGAGGCAGAAAGCTGGTAGAATTGACTTTTATTTACAGAATGCTATTGGGAAGTTAAAAATTTATGAAAAGTTTTACAAAGATGAGCTGTGATTGTGTTTTACATCATTGACCTTGTTGAGTATGAGTAATAACCAGTGAGAGTTTATACTAAATATTTGTGATCCCAATGGATTCCACATTAAAGGTGCCCACCTGCTCTTTCTGCACAAAAGTCTCTACTTATCTGAAACCTCCTGCAGCTTGCTGGCAGTTTATAGAATAGTCAAGTGATTTTCTGCTGCTGGTTTTGCATTCAGAAAAGAGCAAATCCTGGTGAGAACTTGGAGTTTGCTTTCACCTTTTAAAAAAAAAAAAAAAGGTGAAATGTCTGATAAGCAGGTAAGGCAACAGTACTAGACTCCAAGTGAGAAAGTGAATGCAGGAATCATGCAGTAGAAAGATGGGAGTACACACACTAATTCAGAAAAATGAAGCACAGGCTTTAAAAAACCCATTTTTAAAAACAAATACACAATAGGCTCCAAATACCCTCACCCCTCAAAACAGAAGAAAAAACCATCCAGATTTCACAGTAACTGCATCAATGGATGCATGCTAGATGGGACATGGTGCTGGGACTCCCCTCTACAAATAGAACTGGAGATTAGCATAGAACAAGTTACTGTAGCTATGGTTATGTAAAGAATTAAGGGTTCTAAGACACTGAAGAAAGTTAAAGGCTCAATTTGTTGACCTTTAACTTTGGAAGATCCAAATTAAAATAGTGCAGCTAACAAGAGGACCAGAGCCAACCCTGCTGTGAGCACTATGACAACCAATACAGTATGCATTTACCTTGACTGAATATGGAGCAGTGTGCAAAGTCTTGGGCTGCAGACTAAAGGACTGACCCTTTTGGCTCACTGCACCATGTCTCCTCTTTGAAGCAGTTTCAAGAAACTGAACTATTCCTGCCTTTGATGGAAAAACCACAAGGAATCAGACATTTGTTGTACAAGGATCAAGTTGTGGGCTTTTTTACTTCAACTTTAGCTACACTGAATCTGCACATTACATAAGACAAGGAGAAATGTGCTGAGAGGGAGACATGAGAGAAACAGCAAGAAGAGAAATCAGCTTTATCTTGTTCACTCACACACTTGGCATTTGCAACTTTAATCTTCTTAAACAAAAGTCCCACATGTACAATGGAGCGATCCAAACCATAGGCACAACTAAAGCTCAACTTATCAGCTACTCTTATGTACAGCTGTATAGGTTCAAAAAAGCTATCCTAGGTATATATACAAAAGATTGTTTATACACAAGTTTGTACACAAGGGTCTATACATTTAATTTTCTGCAGGAGGAACCCTTAGCTGCTCCCTCTACACCAGAGGATATCCACACTTCATTCACATATTTTACAAAAACAAAAAAAATAGACATTTCCAGGATTAAACTGGCTTTGTATTGCATCTAAATGTCTTCAGGCTTCATGGTTCAAGCCATATGGATCCTTCAGTCTTGACCCAGACATGGAGACCAGGACAGGTGCCATGTGCTTTAGTCTCTTGAAAAGAAGTTCTGCACAGAGTGCTAAAAATAAAAGCCCCAAAACAAACAGGTGAAGCACAATGTATACTATCAGGACTCTTTTTCCAGTCTAAAGAAACAGCTACCCAGCCTCCTTGAGGTCACTGCTCACTGCCGATATTCCAGTTCATCTACACTGATGACTTTGGATGGCATGGAAGGGAGGGGCTGTTGCAAAACATCTGAACCAAACCATTTTGCGAGGCCAATAGGAGAACCACTTCTCTGGCTGGTGTGATGGTCAAGCTGTGAGTGTACATGAGGCAGTCCAGTCCGGGATGGCACATTCTGAGGCGTGGTTTGCACACCAACAGCAGATCCCTGTGCTCCAGAGGCTGGAGAGTGGAGAACTATTAGAGGTAGGAGAAAGGGGGGCGGGGGGAGAAAAAAGAAGTAGAGTTAAGGCCAGGAAACCCCTTTTTTGGTCCTAAGAGGAATTGTGAATGAACAGCTAATATGGAAACTGGACAGGGCAAATGTGAGCTACTATGGATTTCAGTATTTTCCTAGCCCAATAACTGCATGTTGATCATACTGATGCCACTGTGCAGTAACAGCAACTGCAAATTAGTACATTGACGACTAGAGGGAACCACATCCAGATCTCAGCTGAAAGACCATCAGCACGAGTGTCAATCTCAAAGATTAAAGGAGTAAAGAGTTGTAGGTTATCCAAGGCCCCCCAAATAAGGGAAAAAAAAAGGTAGAAGAGAGGCAGCTGCTCAGCCTGAGTAGATGGCAGAAGCACTAGGAGGTGAAAAACCCACTCCAGCAGCTGAAGGAAAGGCCAAAAAACGTCACCCCCATGATCCAGGGAGAGGGTAGTCATGCTACAGTTAAGTGGAAAGGAAGGTTCAGACATTCCAAGCTATCTAGGGAATTTAGATTCTCCCCTGAAGCCTAGTTCTTGTGGATGACAGTTTCCTACTTTGAAAGTTTTAACTGTAGCATACAGATACCAGGTGCCTTCAGTTAGCTAAGTTCATTAATTGAACATGGGACAGTACAAAGGAGTTCCTAGGGTGCAGATCTAGAAGGCCATAATTATCTTTGATTCTCTTGTTTAACCTACCTGATCGCTGTAGTTGCTGTTGCATCATTGCCAGCTGCAGAGGTGTCCCAGAGCGTGGGTTTAAGAGGTGATGGCCAGCTGTTGGTAATGGATAAAAAGGCTGGCCGAGGATGGGAGTAGATATTCCCTGTATGTGAGACAAGTCCATCCCTGGAGGAATCATACCTATTGAGTAGACAAGGTTGGAGAGGCTCATTGCTTTATTAAAATGTTAGAAATATAAAACAAGGAGATTTACAAGGACCACTTGTTTAGTAATTGGTTTGAGAGAATACTGTCTGTCTTATGAAAGGTGTTTGTTGTATAGGGAAAATAGCCTATTTGTAGCTATCACCACACGTCTTAGTCTTGCATTATGTAAGGGTGTCTGTGCTTCTTTGAGGCTAAGAAGCAGTTTATTTTGAAGTTTCACCCTTGCAGTTAAGTGGTACAAGTAAAAGGATTACCTGCTTGCAGCAGAGGAAGATGTTGTGGATGCATCCCCTGTGCCAGCATCCTCTGGACCAATCCTGGATGCAGTTGATGAGTAGGTCGTACAATTGGTACATGGGGAACAAGGGGTACCTGGTGAACAGGACGAAGGAAGGGAGACCCTGGTACAGGGGAGGCTGTTGTAGGAGTCTTCCTGCCAGTTGATTTAGGCCTGTAGTCTTGTTCTTTGGTGCAACGGTTTGGCTGAGAAAGCGGTGTAGAACATGCAGAGCGTTGCAATGCAGCTAGTTTGGTACCTATAGCAGGTGAAGGATCTTGATCTGCATTCTCCACCAAGCTAGCTGATAGTAAGTTATCTGTAGTCAAATTAAAATAGGACTTAAAATCTGATTTCTAGTTGTGCAATGTACAAAAGGCAGAAATGTCTTAAAGCTAGGTATGGTATTTGCTAGACTATCAATTTCAAGTCTGGAAGATATACAAGAGTCTGAATTTAGTCAGGTGTCTTCCTACCACTTGCCCCATCTGTCCTGGATTCCTTCAGAAGTCAGAGGAAAGTTGAGGAAGCAATGAGAAGTCAGTATTTGAGTTAAAAAAATCCACTGTTAGTGTCTCAGCTTTATTAAATTCACACTGAAACACTGACAAGCTAGGTCTGAAAACCTAGCTCAGTACAGTGATGTCCTTCAAACCCAGGTTCAGATTAGCTACATGAGCCTACCAACAATGCCCTTGTAGCTCCAGGATTGGATGCAGTCTTTACTGATAGAGGAGCATGCCTGGAAATCCAGTTGGACAGGTTATAATTTAGAAATACAGCTAGGTTTGACTAAGTGATAATTGTTTTGCCAGTAAGTTTGTATTCTTGGGGAGACACAACCAGTCTTAACTACTGGAATTAATCACATGCAAATTGGAGGCAGTCCTTACTTTTAGCACTCAGTCCTTAGCCCCTTGGAGACTGAGGCACCCACAGCCACACAGAATATTTCTAGAGTTAGAGGGGGGGAAAAAAAGAATGCACAGGATTATCAGTTTTCCCAAAGATGAAAAATTTACAGGCAAGACAAGCTTCTCATCTAGTAAGCCAACTTCCATAAAAATTTAACTGTTAGGAAGTAGAAATGAAGAAGGATCAACAAGTGTGTTGAGGAATAGAAGTAGTTACACAGGAGGAAATATCCAGGTAACCAAGGGCAGAGTCAACTGAGGATGCCATGTCCACTAATGTTTAGTGAAGGTGGAGAGAACAAAGCTGCAGCTTTTCAGATCTTAAGGGGTCTCTCCTCTCCTACAGAGGCTCCTCCATTGCAGCAACCTCTAAGCCCAGTCCTCCATCAGTGTATACTCATGCCAGTTTTAAGGTTACTGGCTTAACAATTACCCCAGACCCCAGCTCAATTTTGTAGTCAAGTTACAAAGTTAATCAGTGGATGGAATCTAACCATGTGAGGCAGAAACATCTGAGTAAGAGGTGCTGTAAGGCTATTTACATCTAGCCACATTAAATTCTAAAATGCAATGTGAGGGATAGATGTTTTACCCAGGTATTCATCTTAAAAGAAATCTTGTCTGGCTCTTGATGCCATTATAACCCCTTTCACCCCTGCAATCTTCCATTGCATTTGAAGCTGGTTCTACAATACAAAAATCCTACAAGGTGCAGCTGAGGTATCAAACAAACAAACTGCTACTGGATCACTGTGGGAGTTAGAAAGCCATCTTTTACCAGGCTATATTTAGTCAGCTGAAGTGACTGTCAAAGGGAGTAGAGAAAAGGGCCATTATTTCATTTGTGACTGGTCAGAAGCAGTTGCAGAATCTTCACAATATCAATTTCTCAGTTCCAGTTTACCCTTCTACCATGCTATTTTTATTGGGTCAACCAGTTACTATTTTGAGCATTTCTTCTTAACTTCTGCTTGGGACATCCTTTAAGCAAGGTGACAAGTATCTGCTGAATAAAATCTCAGCTGGCAGAGCAAGTCATTTAAGGGCAGTCTCAAGAGTTCTAGATTGCACCTGATCCCCAAGAACTCTTCTCAAATAAGGAAGAGATGGAAGTGTGTCTAACATGGGAAAATACACAATTCCTACCAACCTACCCTTTTCTAATAGGTTAGAAGCCAAAAAACCCTGTTTGCAAGTCTAAGCCATCATCAGCATTTAGATTTTCAGGTCATCCTTTTAGACACCACTGTGCAACTGTATCCAAGAGGACCTGACCTTCAGGAAAAGTGAGTTTATCAAAGCCCACAGTGGTGGCATTTTGCTCAGGGAGAGGTCAGTTAGGTTCCTAGTAAGAGGTACAGGAAGTTTGAAGTACATCTTCATAAACACACTGTCCTGGAGGTTGGGAATGTTTTAACACTATTTTAGAGACCAGACTAATTTAAGGAGCAGGAATACACAAGGCTAGAATCAAAACCGTTGTGAATTGTGAATCTGCCTTCAAGAACAAAGCCATTACAGTACCTTCGTGTGTCCTTTGACCTTCATCTTTACTATCACTGGCTTTTATTTTCCCAGAAACTGTCTCCTCCTTATTTTTTTCTTTGCTTTCATACATCTTACGAATCACTGAGGTAGGCGTGAAGGAAGGAGAAAGCTGTGAAAAGAGTAACTGATAGTGAGCAAATGATACCCAGAACAGTTAGTATAAGGTACAGTAACTTCTCACTTAAAGTCATCCCAGTTCATGTTTTGTTGCTGATCAGTTAGGGAACATGCTCATTTAAAGTTGCACAATGCTCCCTTATAATGTCATTTGGCAGCTTTGTCCACTGCTTGCAGGAAGAGCAGCCTGTTGGAGCAAGCTGGTGGGGGCTTGGAACCAGGGTAGACTGGTAGCCCCCTTATCAGCTCCTTTAAGTTCCCTGTGCTGCAGCTGCCCAATTGCTGGCAGTTGAGCTCTCCCTCCCTGCACTGCCATGTGCTGCTCCTGGGAGCCTCCTGCTTGCTGTGCAGGGGAGGGTAGAAGGGGGGCTAATGTCAGGGTATCCCCTCCCCCTACTCCTGCCCCCCCAGTCGCTTACCCCTTCTCCATATAGGGCAGGGTGGGGACAGGACAGATAGCAGCTGCAGCCAGCAAGCTCTATCTCAACTTCCTGATCTTTTTAAAGGCAATGTACTTAGAATGCTGTCAGCATACTTAAAGGGGCAATGTGCATCTCTCCCCCACACACAGGGTGTGGGCCTGTCTGCCATGTTGTCTCCCCTCCCTTCATTTGTGCTGCCTTGTAGATTGTGAGGCTACATTAAGAACAAGGCGTTAACCCTTGAGGGCTCAGCCAATGCTAGTTCATTTAGCAGTAAGGCATTCCCTGGGAAATATCCAACCCTCTTACGTCACCACCTCAACCAAGCTTCACAATCATTGCTGTGTACAGTATTAAGTTGGAGTGAATATATAAATGAGAGAGTTTGTCTGGTGAAAACAGTTTCCCTGGAACTTAATGTAAATGGGGGGGGGTTAATTCTTATGGGGAAATTGGATTCGCTTAACATAGTTTCGCTTAAAGTTGCATTTTTCAGGAACATAACTACAATGTTAAGTGAGGAGTTACTGTATTAGACATTATATCTGTTAGTGTGCAAATGCAGATTTTTTTGCAACCCTGCATAAGGTCACGTGTCCCACTAATCAGTATTTTCCCTTCAAATAAAACATTCCACACTTAAAGGCAACATTCTTGTCATGCCTAATGTGGTTGAGCCCCCAACCCCAAGATTTTACCCAAAGTTTGCAGAAGTGCATGAGTTTACTTTGTACTAGAAGAGCCCAGAGATTTAGAACAAGGGTTCTCATTGTGTATACTTAAGGATTTGTCTGCACTTGACAGGCAATTCAGATTAAGAGAGGGTATGAATTTAAAGCACAGTAGCTATTCCTGAATAACTCCATATGGTGACAAGAGGGCCTTATTCTGGTTTAGCTCTAATCCACCTTCAGTGATTAACTCCCAGGGTAGACAGGCCCTTAGATTCTCACGAAAGCCACTTCACCTCCCGAAATTACACATCTTTGTGGCAACTATAAGAATTGCTTACATGGAACCAGTTATTAGGTAGGTGTATTTTTAGCTGTTTGATGCAGCAGCTTGAAAGAACCAGAATGTGGTGGCCAGACTTCTTGCTATGGGCCACCAGCAAGTGCTCTGCAGACCAGCTAGGGAACTATTGTCCTTATATCAAGAGGGGACTTTTCTGTACTGTAGTGCATATTTTACTTAACTCAAATGTCAAAAACTTTATTTTTGTTCAATTGTGGATTAACTGATGACAAAACTACTTTCATAGATTTAAGTCCTACATAATTTCAGTTGAATTAATTGCCATTTAATGTTTCTAGTAAAGGCCCAAATTCAAGGGTAGTGAAGATTCTAGATTCTTAACTCATGATCTGATAGGCCAAAAAGTTTGCCCACTCCTGCTCTGAGGGCCACACTGGGGTTCCAAAACTGTATGGAGGGCCAGGTTGGGGAGGCTGTGCCTCCCCAGACAGCCTGGTCTCTGCCCCCTCCCCAACCCCACCCCCTCCCAGGACCCTCCTGCCCTTAACTGCCCCCTCACCCTCTATCCAAGTGCCGCCCAGAGGGCTGGCAGCTTGCAGCCATGCCGCCCAAAGGGCTGGCAGCTTGGTGAGCTGAAGCTGTGGGGGAGGAGGTACAGTGGGGGGGCTGGGAGCTAGTCTCCTCGGCCAGGAGCTCAAGGGCCAGGCAGGATGGTCCCATGGACTGGACGTGGACTGTAGTTTGCCCACCACCTATGTGATAGAGCGCAAGTGCTTAGTATTTTTTTGGGGTGGGGGGGGAGGGAGAGAACAGGATGGGACAAAAAAACCACACACGCACGGTGTCCCACGTTGGGAACTCAAAACATTAAGACACATAAAATCACTAGTCATGAAAACCTAAATTTTAAGGATTAACATGAAGGCCTGAATTTTCATATTAAAATCAATATGAGAGGCTGAGGACATTGTTCCAAATATAAGAGGTAATCCAAATGAGGTTAAGGAAGAAGAACGACTAATGCTTGGATGACCATATTGTATATGGTCATCCGATGTGCCAATAGAGATGAACTCATCTGAGCCACAAGTAGTTATTCTCAAACTGCATTAATCCTACCATAAGTTACTTACAAGGTATTTCAAGAATGGCAATTAGTATGCTGCTTTAAAGTTAACCCTCTTCCTCTCCATATTAAGGAGACATTAACATTGATGCAAGTACTGACCATGCTAGTGATGGATGCAGTAGGAGCTGGAGAAGATGCATTCCCTCTGTGGCCTGGTGCTGGAGACTTAGTCACTCGCTGCTGCCTATGAACAGACATGAATGTTAAGAGGTGAAGGCAGCATTATAGTCTTGGTAATCCTGCTTTTCACCTTTTTGATGCTAAAAGAAATAGGTATAACTTAGGATATACCAAAATTAGTGACTACCCAGGTATCAATGCGGTATCTCCAAATTTCACCCTTTATAGATCACATTGCCATTTAAGTGCCAATAATAATTTCCTGCTTCAAAACAATGAAGTAGTCATTGTGCTGTTCAAGAAAAGCCTGTACAGCTGATTTTTCCTAATCACTGTTTTCACTTGTGGGTAAAGGAAGACTAGATTCAATTTTCTATCAGGTAGTTTTGATGTTTAGTTAAGATTGTGTGAAAATCTTATTTTATAGTTCTGGTCTTTATAGCCATTAGCTTCTGAATAAGCTTAAAATGTCATGCATCTTCCAGTAGTTCTAGTTTTTTTGGCTTCTCATTCTACAAGTTCTAATTAGATTAGAAGTAGGCTCAAGATGGGTGCTTTGCTGTAAAGGGTGTTTAATATACCTCTGTCCATGAAAGCCAGCCAAGATGTTAGACAACCTGCTTTCAAGGTGGACATAGCAGGTGAATTATTGAGTCCTAGCAAAGAGGTTACATGTAAAGTGGATGGCCTGTTTACCCACAAAGATACATATTTCATGCTATGCTTGAGCTCTATTGCTTAGCAAGCAAATTCCAAGATCAGCTTTATAACTTTGGCCTATGGCAATGCATACACTTGCATAGCCACTGAGCCACGAGAACAAGGTGTTTTACTCGTCAGCTGCAATTACAAGTTCAGGTTTTTCCCTATGATGTTTAGCAGGACTGTTTCTTTATCTTCCATGACATAAGTTCTGAAATCCTATTTTCTAGTCAGGCACATTAATCTGCTTTACATCACACCATAAGCCAATATAACTTCCTGGCAATAAGGCTAGAATAGGTGCCTTGAAACCAAAGTACATCATTATTGAGGAAGGGTAATGAGCAATGGACTCCACTGAAAAGGAACGGGGCACAGAAAAGGTGAAAGGCATGCACTATCATAAGTAAGTGTTTTCCAGTCAAGCAAGTTTAGAATCTCACCTGTTCCTGAAGCCATCTCTGCTTTTGTCCATTTGTGGTTTGCCAAAACCTGGTTGGTAGAAATTTGCTGCCTGCATGGCTAAATCATGTGGTAGAACTAGTCCCTCTAAGGCAGCTTGCTGCATCTCCAGTGGACTCATCTGAAGTCAAGGAGGAGGAGGCGGCATTAGAATCTCAGTGAAACTTATTTATTTTTTAATCCCAGATCTTGCACTATTCCATAAAGGGAAATACAAAGGTTTGAAATAGTTGAAAGTACTCACAACTACACAGTCAACAGGAGTGGCAGACATTTTAATAAGTTCATCTGAAAGTTAAACTTGCACCACTGAGTTACTGTCTCCAATTCATCTCAATATACTGTTGCAAAAAGGTACACAGTTCTAAAGACGTTTGAGAATGGGCCCACTGGGCCCAGCAACAGTGTTATCAGAATGGAAATGATGGCAAGTGCATTCTCACGATCCAAGGCTGAAGCACATCTCCCCCCAGGAGTGCAAGAGTGAGGTGCTGAATATCATGCTTCATCAAAACTAAAGATTGAATCATAGAATATCAGAGTTGGAAGGGACCTCAGGAGGTCGTTTAGTCCAACCCCCTGCTCAAAGCAGGACCAGTCCCCAATGTTTGCCCCAGATCCCTAAATGGCCCCCTCAAGGATTGAACTCACAACCCTGGGTTTAGCAGGCCAATGCTCAAACCACTGAACTATCCCTCCCCTCCTGATTCAACTACAAGTAGCATCTTCATGTTAACTGCCAATATGAAAGAATTAGCATTCCATGATTCAAACCCCCTACATTCCCAATAGGTCCTGCAAGAAATGGTTAAAAAGGTGATCATTAATAAATATTTAAGTTTCAGAAATCACTGAATCTAACCTGTGCAGCAACTGGGCTCATTGACTTCCGCATCCCCTGAAATGGATCACTGAGCAATTGCTGAGAACTTGGTCCAAAACCTATAGAATGACGACAACTTTATCTACAAGTTTTAGAATAGACATTTATCCTCCATTGACTCCAGCCCTCTCCCCAGTTACCTTCCTTGATTCAAAAGGTGGTTAGATGGGATTGCTTTTGAAGCTCCTCAGTACCACTCTAGCTTACTTGCAGATCTGTGCAAAGCATCAAGGCATTTGTCTCAGCTGCCCTGGGAAGCAAGCTATGCTCTTTGCACTAGACTGTGCCAGCCAGTGCCTGAAAAAGTATTTTCTTGTTCATAGCACTGTGGTCTACAGTATAAAGTATAATTTATCTTTAATTTGCAGTACTATCAAGGTCCAACCAAGTCAGTTTGAGTTTTCAGACTTGCATCAGCAGCAGATGGGATTCTCTGAAGAGGCAGGAGACAGATGGCCCTTAAGGTGGTCACCCATTAAGTGTTAGATGTTGCTGACCAAAGTGATTCTCTGAATTCAGCTTTAAAACTGAAGCTTCAAAAGAAAATCTGTCTCCTCTTCCCATAAGAAGTTCTGCATTCTAGAAGCAGTCTCTTACCAATCGGTGAGGGGATCCTATGACGGAGGTAGTCTGCAGAAGCAGCCCGAGTTGGAAACACCTGTGAAATCGGAGGGGAAAGTGCTCTTTGGCTCAGCAAAGATGCTGCAGGTTCCAAGCCACCTATCAAGCCACTAAGAACATTGGATGAAGCAGGTCTGGCAATGGGTGGACCAAGAAGCTCCTTGGAGGAAAAAAAAGTAATCAATAGTGGTCAAATATTGACATATTTATATAGTCTTCATATAATCTGCAGACAGTAGTACTTGTGCCACATTGACAGCTATACACATACAACGTAAGTGTGTACATGAAGTCTATCAAGTTAAGTTTAATGGCCCATCCAGCTTCTCTTTAACAGAACAAACTAATCTCTGTAATTTTAGTGTTTTTCCCTCATATGAAAGTTCTATTGTCTGGAAAGGGTGAAGTTCTGTTCCAATATTCCGGACAGTTGTCTGCGGCAAGTTTTGCCTAGCTAGTTCTCAATCTTGTCAATGATTTAGCATGTCATCTCTCCTATATGCTTTTTCCGCTTCTGTCTGGTGGGAATGAATCTGACTATTGATATCCCTATTGCAATCTACAATGTGTGTAAATATCCCATTTTGGGATGATCTTTTGCTTCTCACACAAGAGTAAAGGAGCATTTCAAGGTGACAATCTCAAAAAGAAATACCTGCAAAATGTTCTTTGGGAGAGGTTGGCCTGGGATCTCAGGAGGAGACATCAAGTGGCTTTCAAGGCTTTGCTAAGTTTAAAAAAAAAAAAAAGAAGTTTCTCACATCTGCATGTAGTTTGTGAAGATTTGATAATAAAGAGGCTCAGAACCCACACCATTCCCATAACTTAGGAGACATCCACCACAAGATGTAGTGATAAAGATCCTTGTACATACTTCATTAAGAGTCAAACCACCTTCTTATCCCACTGATAATTACAATTTCATAATTTAAGTCTTTGATAAGCACTGCTAGCTAAACAGCTCAGATAGGTCCCAGTTAAAACTGCTGATTGTAGGTCTGACTGAGGTCCAACAGATTTTCTAAGTTGTCGAGTGCTCTCAGTGCAGGCTTCACTAGCTTTTATCTGCTAAATTGCATAGGTAGCTAAATTTGTGAAATGCTTTGTAAGTTATGGTATAGTTGCCATAAGGATGATAGGAAGTTGTGGGTGACAGGGGAGTCAGTCCACCATATGAAAAGAGGCGAGATCTGATCTAGAATACTTTGAGTCCATTTCTGATGCACAAAATTGATTATCTTGATGCTTGCATGGTAATCTATGGGGGGATGTAAAAATTAACCAAGTGATGAAATAAATTAAGATGCCCAACATACCTTGCTATAAAAATCTTCCCACTCACCCAGTTTGCTTCTGATCAAATACAATGTTGAAGCTTGAATGAGTAGTCCAGCAAAACAAAAAAAGATACAAAATAGCAAAATAACCTTGCCCTCTCATCCCTCTTTCCAATATGTGTGTGAGTGACAATGATGCTGAAGTTTTTTTAATTTTGGTACAACATTAGTTTAACAGATAAGCAATTTCTATTTAATATATATGTTACAAACTTTGTAATTATACAAGACTACATGCCTTGATATTGTCAACATTTGGAAAAAATCAAAGGGTTTAATAGACTGGGACATGGAAAAGCCCTCCTTTTTCCTACAGCTATCATGCACATACTCCAGTTCTTAATTTGTGCAATCCATTATCTCAGAGAAACTTCCAATTCCAGCAGAGAGACCAGTACTGAATGAGGGCATTTATAGTCTAGGAAAACCTCTATTGCACTTACATGGAAAGTTTCTTGTTCCAAGAGTCTTTAGAGACCCACAAGTCATAAACCCCAAACCTTCCAGATACGCATAAACTGGTGTGTTTGCAGATTGGAGAGAGACTGCACTGGACTAGATGAGAAAAGCTGAATTTTATTAAAAATCACAACAGTGTGGTTCTTTTGAGCTGTGTCTAAAGACAATAAGTGAGTTGTACGTGTGTCTTTGTGCCTTCCAGATTAACTATGCTCAGTTTCTGTCATGTGTTTTGCCATTTTAGCAAGATAAACCTGACTATAAAACTAGGCTCACAGCAATAATTCTACAGGCCAAATTCATACCTCAAGTTACACTTCTGAAACCCCACTTTCTATGCAGAAGCATATATGAAGGCAAAATTAAGAAAGTTGGAGGTTGGATAGGTACAGTGAAGAGCATGAGTTGTCCTGAGAAGTCTTACTAGTGATTAAGAAAAATAATGAAGTTGACTTTCAAATTCCAGGTTGTTTGCAAGTTTGGAAGTTAAAAACCAAAAGAAAAAAGAAAACAACTGACTTGATCTGAAGTTAAACAGAAATACATAAAAAGACACCATATTCAAGTTTTGCCACCATTTTTACAATAACTAAAGATCCATTGGTTTAAAGTGCATTTATAGTCTGAAGTCACAATAATGCATCAAATACTTCCTACTGGATACAGAGATCACATTTGTTTTCTGAAAGATTAAAGTTTAGTATAATTCTCAGTCTACCTCATGTTAGAGATGGTCATGATTTACTCCATTAAGTAAAAGATGTGCTATTTTAAAAATTTAACAGTCTTAGTATTGTACACTATCTGTATTAACACAATTGTACAAATACTCATTAAAGCCAAGAGGTTTCAGAGCACCTGACTATTACAAGTATTACTGCTATCATCTGAAGTAGTGCAGGAGGCCAAACTGATCTCAGTGTTTCTACTGGGGAAACTGCTCCAATAGTTCTACTAACACAAAGAGGAAACAAAGCAGTATTAGGTAGTGTTCTCTATGAGGTCATTAACACATGTGCTTTGTGCGATGTGCAACAGAAATAAGTCTTCAACAGAAAGATACAAGTTAACCCTTCAAGGCATAACTTTTTGGGTAAGACTAAGTGCAGAGATAAGCCTTCTCCCCTAACCAAAATGGCCAATTTTTTGTAACATGAGATGTGATCTTTTTGTCAAGCAAGATCTAGAACTTTGCCTGTTAGCTTGGGGGTCAGACTGAGCAATCTTCCTAAATCTTCAGTCGAGGTCCACTTGTGAAGTCTAGCATCTGTCTGATTAGACAACACTATTAAATTTTAACTACCAAAAACTTCGGAGGTGTTCAGCTACAGACTAAACTGGAAAACATGCACATACCTCTTCTGGTCAGTGATCCCCTACATGGAAGGGGTCCAGTTGCCAACATCTCCCCAGAAATAATCTCACGGCCAGTATATTTACCATCACCCCATCATATCCAACCAATGGTTAATATGAAATCAGGAGAGACATGCTGAGGCGCTTCCGGTTCATTTCCTGTACTTTGTCATGGATCCATTTATATTTTAGTGTCAGGAATTTGTTACTTACATTGACCTTGGGCTGTGATGGTAGAGTCCCACTTGCCTTCATGCTGCTGACTAATTTATTAAATGCAGACATATCTCCATCTTTCTTGAGCTGTCTGGAGCCAGCCACATTCAGTGCTTCCTCCATCTGCTGTGCCATGAATGGAGCAGCATTTTTCCCCTCCTGGTCCATTTTCAGGCCTTTTAGCCCAGCTTCTACTTCTTCCACTGAAAGTACAACTCCTGAATGTGCTGAGAAGTGGAAGGGGAAGATAGTTAAACGAGGTGCTCACTTTACAAGCATATGCACACACCAGTGCATAGAAGGGGTGTGTGGGGGGAAATCTGGTGATGTGTCATGAATATGTGAAGTTAGTTCTGGCTGTACCTTTGGTTTCAAGCCACTGTTTGAGCTACATTACAATATTCTCATTCAAATTAAAAATAACCTGAGCCATGAACAATTAGGCACATAAGTCTTTACAAGCATCTTTAATTTTAGCTGAAGTTTTTAAGTTCCCTTCTTAAACTTCCAAGTCTCAAGATAAAGGAGAAGACATTTCATTCTGTAGTTTTGACAGACAGTGAATTCTTAGCAGGAAGTACAGTCAGCAAATGTATTAGTGAGGTTTTTTTTTTTAAATACAGATTATTGTAGATTTAAATAAAGTCATTTGCTATTGTGTTACAAGTATGCAGAGATTATAATTTATCTTATACTTCAGGAAACCAGACTCTTACAGCCATATAAGTGATGGCTATTGTTTGAAGAGAAAATACATACCTGGAAATATACATACTTTAGAAAATCACATGATTAGAATTTGAACTGCATACGTTTTCAACCAGGCTTAAGTTTCCCAAAGAAAACTAAAGCCATTGTGGATCATGGGAAAGATTTCTAGAAGCACCAACAAAATAAGGAACAAGCATCAGTAAGTACTGCTTATTATTTTCTCCATATACACCAGTGCCTTACATCCTTTGGTTATGCACTGATGTGAACAGATGGCAACATATATGGGTACCTTGAAGAATAAGGGAGGAAGAGATAGGAATATCCAATGGGTTTCTGTAAGAGATGCTGGTCTGGAAAGTAGAAGACTTACTGGAAGTATGGCCATGAGGCAGGAGAGGGACTTCTGACATGCACTACAGGGCATGAGGGAAAAAGGCTGAATGCTGGAGGAGAGACTAACCAATAGAGAGAAAACACCAATAATTTCTCAAGTGCTTGATTAGTATTTTGTCATTGGGGATCCCCATGTCAGGTACTTTGACATAAGAGTGAACAGAAGTCTGCTCCATAATTTGTATGTCTTTATCCTTGTTCTGTGATGAATATGTAACAATTAGAAGGCTTTTGTGGTAAAGGCAGAAGTCTGAGCAGAATTCTACATTCAGATTTAGTTCAATATTTGTAAGCCAAATTGGGGAGAGCTTTCCTCCAATGTTCACCAGGCACTTCCTGCTCCCCAAACTGGATGCTGGTCAGAAGTGTTTGCAATACTTTTGTTGGATGAATTCCTGTTCCTCCATATTTCCACTACTCATATCAGGCAGCATTTCAAGTTTTGCTTAGCACAGCAATTTAAAGTTTACATGGCAATACATGCTGCTTGCCAATACAACTGAAAGATTTGGCAATTAAACCTCAAGTTTCACAACAACAGTATGTGCACTTATGTTCTGTTTGCATATGCACATGCAACAGGCCCAATGAGCATGCAAATTGGCAATGTGTATGCATGCACTTAAACCTGTGCCTAGTTAAAACTAGCACTGAATCTACTATAATTAACATTGAAAAGGTTGTATCTGACTTCAGTAGAATAGAAGCACTATGGAAGGGAACAATTCCCTTCTTAATTAGATATTGGTTTAACATTGATACAATAATAAAAGTCAGTTCCAATCCCTGTTGCATTCCTACACTACTGGAGTTGTTTTCCCTAGTAGAGCTGCTTCTGAAAACATGTTTATGAGCCACAATTCTTTGAAGACTTAAGTGAACTTTTAGACTATTGTGCCAGAAGTGTTGGGTACAGTTTCCTGAAATGGTTTATGGGAAATTTTACCAGATATACCTGAAAAAGCTGCTCTGGGCCCTCATACACCTTAAAGCATGCACCTTAAATTCATTGGTCCCATTTTAGATACTGAGACTTCCAGGATCACTTTGTGATCCAGCATACAGGTACTTGGCAAAAAACTCATGGTGCAAGTTTTAGGAAGAGCTGCATAATAGGAATTCAAGTGTCAAGTAAGTTTAGGAATGCTGACATTTTACCACTGTCTAACGTGAAGACCAGTCTAGATGCCAGGAACAGTAAAGCTGGAAACTCATTTATACATCAAGATTTGCACAATCTTGATGTATTAAAGTAGCACAGGCTAATGAGCATGTTCATGATGAAAATCCTGCTGATGTCATCCTATGATTAGGATGGAAAGAGTCAGTGATGGAATCAACATAACTGAGATTTGTGGGCCAGTGGGTTTTCTGAAGTGTAAGTAAAGTTGTAGTACTTCCTACTTCTGAACCTCAGTAATCAAGGTTTGCCAGATCAAGGCAAAAGGTTTTCCAGAATGCCACCACAGGAACTCCACAATATCTGAAGAGGCACTTACTGCTCTCTCTAAGCTTTTCCTTGTTGGCTGAAAGACTTGAGAGGAGAGGTTTTAAGTCCACTTTGGCTTTCTGTAGCATCTCAAGGATGTCCACTTTGTTTTCAGAATGGTCTTCCAATGGAATGGGAGCAAAGTAGTTTCCAGGGTTCTGGCCAGGGGAGAGAATTGCTTGCTCTAGACCTGAAACAGCAAAACCAGGAGCACTGCCACATCAATTTACCAACTAAATGTCTCAAGATGACTACATACTGGCTACTAAGCTTAATACTTCACTGAAAAATCATGCCTCTCACCCCTTGCCTGAGATCAGCTGGAAAATAGAGTGAGAAGCGATGAGATCTTTTTCAGATGAGACTAAAGCTGTACACTCCAGCTGCTTCCAAAAGGACATTTTTTGAATGATTAAACTGTGGAAAAGTTAATTACCGTATATTCTTATCTACCACGTTCTCACTGAAAGAATGCATAGGGAAAATGTGGAGACATGAGTACAGAGATTAAATGACACTACAAAAGTTAGACAATTTTACCTGCTAGCCTCTCCAGTTCTTCATGTGGTGTGGATCTCAGGCTGCTAGAGTGACTTCCAGAACGACTAGGATTAGAGAACCACCTACTGAACCTGCTAGAAGACATCGAACCTTCCCCCAGCACATCTTCTATCATCTATATCATGGGGAAAAGAGAAAGTTTTAGACAAAAGTCTAAACAGAAGAAAGAACAGGAGGGTTTGAAAGATGAGAGACACTTACTGTGTAACTTGTAAAATTCCTTTGCTGCTGCTGACCTGATGTTACACTCCCAGAATATAGGATTTGGAGTAGGTTTTAAGCTATTATTTGTTTCCCCCCCTCCCAGAAGTTGTACCATATTTCTGTGTAACCAGTGTGCTGGTATAATCAATCATGCATTTTCTATCTGTACAAAATGAAGTCTGTTCCATATTTTATATTCTGAAACTGTCCGATTAAGCCATTATTGCAAATTCCACTGTACCAGAACAGCTGACAGATTGAAGATTCTGGCAATTGAATATTAGTCATTGGTCCAAAAATTAACTACTCTCCCAAGGGCTAACACTTGACTCCATGGCTCAATGACCTATGAGGAGCACTCAGGTTATATGAGTTCAAGTGAAGAGGGGCCCAGATAAAAATACAGTATCTTCTGCTGAAACAGGAGGTAAGCCTCAGTGAAGAAAGATACTCTAACACTTAGAAGTTGTTCTTCAGGAGAAGGAAAGGCATATTGACAAGACCCTGTATGGAAGCTTATACCACCACCTGTGTTCTACCATGTTGGTTATCCAATCACCTTCAGTTCTGTCAAATATTGTTTGCAGAAGTAGCAAACAGGAACTACCTTACTCTAATGAACAGAGAGCAGTAGAGAGTTCATTCATTCTTGGAGATTACTGATGGTCGGTTTAACAACTGAAGCTTTTTAGAAGCTAAACAGCCAAGTACAATTCTAACACTATTGTCAGTGTAAGCCACTTTGTCAGTTCTACACTGGTCGCTAGAAGTAGTTCAGAAGCAGTGATATGTGGCAAGGGACCATTTTAAATATAAGCTAAAGCACTTCCATTTTGCAAGTTAATGTGTATTTGACTGGTATAAAATTAATTTTTCAAAAAAACTCTGCCAGAGTCCCAAGAGCGTCAAGTTTATCCCAAGCAACCTTTACTGTCTCACAGTGTGGGACTTCATTCATGGTGTAGACAATGCTTTGTTGATTTAATTTCCTTGGTGTTTCATTCAGTCCAAGATGAGAAGAAACTCAATTCTGTGTCAGATGAGCCAAGCATGAAACCATTTACTTGTGGTTGGCATCTTGATTCCATTTGATCATACATGAAGAGTAGAAAAAAGTTGAGCTGGAAGAACCTGAACAGTCTAACAGTTCTATAGAAAGGTATAATCTTTATCCATTTCATATACATCTATATGGTACAACTGGGAAAGTAATGGTCACAAGAAAGCTTATGGACAGGACAGCTGCTAATAGGTGGAATAGCTTTTCAAGCACAACATTGTGCATGAGACTCTAAATTTTTAGGCAGTTGGAAAACTGGAATACTAGTTTTCCTACTATGTGGACACTGAATCAGCCACTGAAGTTTCTACCTTTGAACAAAAACAAAAAACAGGCATCATCCTGAAAGCTCACAAACCAGACAGACAATCTGGTTTGTCACCACCCCACAGACTGTCCTCTGTTAAGTTTGATGCACCATTAAGAACATTTGAAGGCCTTCCTATACATTATACTAGAAAGTTACCTTTATAACAAAGTAGGTAATGGTTTCAGAGTAAAGTAGGTAAGTATATTCTGCAGGTATCTTGAAATTAACAATAAAGTTGGTTCCCACCACACAAAACATTAAGCCAGGACTCAATTTTCAAGCCCCAGTGTTTGCATTTTGCAGCCTAATCACTCACTTCCTTATTTAGGATAATTTGTTTCAATAATTCCACATCCAAGGAAACAAATTTCTACTTTTTCCCCCACTGTGAAAACCACCCCCCTCTCACTATCCCTTTCAAATCCTTCTGTAACATTACCTGATCTAATTCTGACCAGTGAATTGGGATTGAAAAATAATGATTCCTCCTCCCTAGCAGTTTAGTTGGCTCAATGCTGGGAGGGTCAGAGATAAATATGGATGTGTAATTTCTACTCTTACTAGCCTCTTATGAAGTAGCATTTTAGCCTATTACTTATTTTGTTCTTAAGTCACAAGAACTAGTTCATTTACAGTGACATGAGGGAAAGGCAACTTGTAACGAAATGGGCCAGTTGCAGTTTATGACTTTCTAGAGACAGTTATGGAAGAGGATTTTGTCAGTCTATAGACAAGATATTGGACCATGATTTGCAGGCCAAGACTACTTGTCACTGCAGCCTCCGTCTCTGTCAAAAGCCAAAATAAAGTACACAAGAACTAGGGGGCTACCAAATGAAATAAATAGGCAGCAGGTTTTAACAAACAAAAAGTATTCAGACAATGCAGTCAACCTGTGGAACTCTTTGCCAGAGGCTGTTGTGAAGGCCAAGACTAACAGGATTAAAAAAAAACAAAACACACACACAATAAACCCCCAACAACTAAATAAATCCATGGAGGATAGGTCCACCAATGGACCTATTAGCCAGGATGGGAAGGGATGGTGTCCCTAGCCTGTTTGCCAGAAGCTGGGAATGAGCGACAAGGAATGGATCACTTAATGATTACCTGTTCTGTTCTTGCATTGGCCACTGTCAGAAGACAGGATATTGGGCTAGATGGACCTTTGGTCTGATGCAGTATGGCCGTTCTTATGTTCTAAGTGATTCAGTATTGAAACTGTTAACAGTTGACTTCCATTTGCACCACAAGTTGTGTCTTTCAAAATTGATTTAGTGACCAACTACAGTTTATGGACCTCAGCAACATAGCATCTATCAAACATCTCTACTTGTGTTGTCAGTCCATTATCAAAATGCAGTAACTACTCCAGATTTTCTTATAGAAAGGAATCTAGTTCTAGTTAAGTGAAGATTTTATAGAACCACAGGGCAGGCTAATGCTATTGGCACAGCTTCATACTCCTTCAGCCTATAATCTGACACTTATTACTTTTGGTATCCATCCTTCTACCTCCCATAGGGGCTTGGTTAGTTGCATTTTATATGGAACAGTGCCTCTGGACATTCCTTATAAGATGAAGCCATGTTGGCCCATAAGCCCTGTCAACTAAGTATGAGACATATTCCCATGTCAGTTTATCCATAATACTACCCAACATCTGCTATATAATCCATTAACTGGATTCAATTTGAATCAATCTTCAAAGGCTGATTTTAACAGGCTCTTCTTTTACTGTACAAGTTTTCAGAGGTTGTCTGCCTCTTATTCTGAAGTTTTTGAGAATCCGTGATTAAGATGGATATATTCTAATAGACTAGAAAAATGAGACAGTGAGTTATATTTTTAACCCAAGTACAGTGTCTGAAGGAAATCCAACCAAAAAAGTTGGTGGGAAATCTTTAGCTCCACCATAACCATTCCCTGCAAATATGGTGTTCTGGAACTCCTAGAAAAGAGATCCATAATATTAACTCATGCAACCTTTACCAAAAGGGTGAGAAAAAAGTTGTGCCACATATTAAGTGCTTCTTTTAAGCCCAGATAGAAATAGTAATCCAAGAAGGAAAAGCCATTTTAGAAGCAACATCTTAATGTTTTACTAAATGGGCTATAATATGTACTTCATTTGACAAATCAGGATGAGAAAGATTCTCCAAAATCTTGAATAGTCACCATTTCTTGCTCCTTGTAAATACTGACGCTTTAAACTTTTCCATAACAAAAAAAGTAATTTTAGTCCAGAAAAAGACAGTAGTAGCTAAAGATGGTGCTTCTGCCACATGTACATACCTGGCCTAAAACCTCACTCACCGAAGCCAAACCAGGAACACTCTTATCCAGGTTAAAGAATTCATTGAAGTCAAACTCTCCTGGAGCTGGTTCTTGTAGAACAGCTTCCCTGGGAACTTCCTGATCTGCTGCAGTTTCATGGGCAAGGACAGACTGCACTTCATCCTCTTCTGCCACTCCACCATTGCATTCTATTCCTTTGAGAATAAAAGCATTAGTTAATTGCTCCCAATTAAGAGACCAGAGAATCATCATCTACTGGTTAATCCATAGGATTGAGGTTCAGATGTGGCTTTTGTTCCAGACTGATCTTGCTAACTGCATGAATTTAACCCAATTTATGTTGCAAGCAGTACCCAAAGAGCACAAATAGGAATTGGGACTCATTGTGATAAGTAAGCTTTGTACAGATACAAGAATCCCTGACATTAAGATCTTGGAATCGGTTTCCCCTACTTCAATCACTATATAAATGAGGTACAAATCCTATTTTTAAACAGCTTTACTGAATTGCCACAAGCTGTCTCTCTCAGGTGTCCCCATGAGCCTGCTGCATCATTGCTGCTCGTGTATCTACTTCTTCACCCTGCCCACTCTACAGAAATAGACAAAAGCCAAAAACACAGCCAGATGTTTGTTACTGAAAGTGTCCACAAGTTGTCTGGCCTCTTCAGCCCACTGCACTATGCTGGCAACTGCCACTCCTTGTCTGAGGTGGGGGAAGATAAGCTCCTGCTGCTTTTCTCCCTCCAGGGAGGGCCATTCCTGTAAGGGCAAGCATCATCTGGACTGGCATCTGCCATGATTATAAATATTCTATTTAGGTACTTATGGTCCCATCATTGGGATAACAACCAAGAACCTCTCAAATATTTTCTGAGAGTCCAAACAAAAAAAAGTTATTGGTTTATAGACTATTGTACAACATCTGAGACTTATATGCCTTACAGGAGTGCTCTGAAGCAGTAGTGTGTGTAGTGCTGTCAAATGCATAAGTATCGTATAGATTATAGTAATTAGAAAAATCTCTTATGGATCTTTAAAGTTGACTGTGTCCCTTACAGAGCTGCAATAATCCTGTTCTATTGAAGGTTAGAAGACATGATTTCCTCTGACCCTTCAGTCATGTCTACAGTTTAGTTTTGAGTTAATTATGGCTATGTGGTTTGCTAGAGAAGTTAGCACAGAGTCATAGGGAGTTTATTATTCACTTCAGGCATGTTTAGGAAGTCCTCAGGTCTCTACAAGGCCACCACTGTGGGCCTGGCATTTTGCTATAAAGTACACTTTATTAAAGCAGCATGCCCAGTGCTCCTGCTAGGAAAGGATAATGAATACTGCTGTTCCAACCTCACAACCATGGCAGCCTTCTCAGATCTGTGTGACGCTTCCAAGGTTGCTTCTTCAACCAAAGCAATAGCTAATGACTAGAGAGCAAAGCCAAATGTAGTCCAGGTGGTAGAATGCATACCATCCCAAAGGATCACCAGGCAAAGGTATTACTGTAAGAATCTTACAATCTTCTCCCCCTTGAGAGGTTGTACATGATTTACCTCATGACCACCACCACATTATGACACTCCCAGATTTGCCAGAAGGTTATGCTATTTTTACAGCAAAAATGATTGTTAGAACTGGCCTTAAGTTCTGTCCTTCAGAATGATCAGAAGCCAAGTCATAGGATACACATTTTCCAACCCATATAGTTTATCATTACTCAATGGAGGACTGAGGTTTTTGGGAAAGCGTGAATACAATTGCAGCCCTCAATGCTGCTAAGTTAAAAATCCAAGACTGCTACATTTGATCTATATACCCATTAGCAAGGCTACAATGTTGTCATAGAGGTCATGGTTCCAGAGACCCCCTCCAGGGTCCCCCCATCCCCAGCTGATGTATGGTGCTGGACCCTCCTCATTTTGTCAGGGACAGGTCATGGCTTGTCTGAATTTTGGTTTATTGCCCATGACCTGTCCATAACTTAATAGGTAAGGCTATAATTTGTCATGACTATTTTTAGTATTACCAGACAAAGTTTGCCTTCCAGCTTTAAGTCCAAGAGAACTCCTCTTGCCATTCCAATTTGCTTGTTACATACCTTCCTTCAGAGAGGAAGTGCGTCGTCTTGTTCGTTTTCGTCCTTTATGATCTTCCTCTAATATTTTATCATCAAAGCCAGTGAGCTCAATGGTTTCAGACTGACTTGTAGGTCCAGCAGAGAACCACTCTGGCTCTTCCTCAGTGTAGGAATCATTTCTTCTACGTTCCCCAAAGACACGTTTACTATCCCCAAATTCCCTCTGAAGTTGGTAGTTATAGCATGAAGAAAAAAAAAAAAAAAAAGGTAATTTGTATGTTTCTCAGGAGTTCGTTTTCTTCCTGTTGGTTTACAAGCAAGAGCTCTATTTTAAATGTTTGCAGACTAGAGAAATTGTAGATAGAATGAACCTATGAGATCTTTTAATGCATCTCCCTGCCAATGGAATCAGTATGCTTTTTAGCATTCTATCCAATTTTAAGTAGATCGGTGAGCTTCTGCTACTTTACAAACTAATAGATCTTGCTTTTAACTGTATACAACTGAACTTTTAAGTCCTATCACCTACTCTTAATTCTCATACTCCTACTTAGGTTAACTATTTAGAACTCTTCCCTGACCTGTACCCCATGGTATGTATACAGATGTTCAAAAAAAAAAAAAAAAAAAAAAAGAGTATACAGTAACATTCCCCTAGTATGTTTTGATGAGTTATACATTTAGTTCTTATTCTCCATCCCAGAATCATTTGTTGCCCTTTTGTCATCATACTTCTGGTAACGAGGTACTTAGATGAGCTATAGTCACACTACTAGGGCCAGACAAACTATTCACTTTGCAGCAACATACTTCGACTCCCTAAAATTGTGTGGCTTTTTTGCTAGATTTGAATCAGAGTGATTCAAGTCAACCTTTAAATCAGCAAGCAGAAAACCTGGATTTAAATCAATTTTAAAGTACAGAAAAACAGGATTAGTTTCTCTATGAAAGGTTGATTCTCAGTGGTTGGTAACCATTAACATGCTGATTTGCAACTATATATAGCTTCTGCACTAAATTTGGTATCTAAACACCACATTTATTTTTTTAGAAAATGGTACATCATTTCTTATTAGATAAAGAATTTTACTGGTGATTTGTATTAAGCTGTATTTGGATGGAAGTTAAAATGCTGGTTTTATGCTTAATTGAATTTATAAAGCAAAGCTCAAGTGTGCTGATACACAAGAAAAGTTTAACATGTTTTGCATTTAAAACTGATTTATTAAACAATGGAAATATGATCTTTAGTTAGCAAATTGAACATCTCCTTTAACATTTTCTAACTAGTAAATCGCATCCTCTGACCCAGATTTTATCCATAGATTGGGAGAGAAAAAACCACAAGCTTTCCTGCTTTTTCAACTCGCCATAACTTGGAGCCAACTAGTCATTCAGCTGAACTACCTGAATAAACTCAGAGTATTCTCTGAATCTTCATAAGCTCCTACTGTCAAAAGCTGATTTAGCACTTCAAACAAACTCTGGTTCCAGATGCTTACCCAGCAAGTTCCACCAGGCCAGCATTTCTACTTTCTTTAAAGCTTGGCAGCAACCATGCTTATTTTTTATTTAACTTAAAATGATTGGTAAGTTTAAACCTTAAGTTAAGTTGCCTTTTTCAAATTAACTAGGTTTATTTAAAAAAGTTTTTTTAAATCCACCCTGTTTGTTACCACATTACAATGCAAACTTGTTCCCCAGATATGTTAGTTTGTATTCCCCACCTTCAAGGAGAATGTTTTCTGTCCATTTTTCATGACCCTGGGCCTTTGTATTACTTCTGTCAGCTGTATTTGCAACATCACCCAATTTAGTATTGCAGAATCATTAAACACATTCTCTCAAACCAATGAGAGCACTAGACCTAATCTAGACTCCTGTGATACTTTACAATTCCATATAGTCATCTTTTATCCTACTTAAGAGAATACATTCAATCAAATGCACAAGGACATTTAGTGAAGCTGAAAGGCAGCAAATTTAACAAAGCAAAAGAAAATGCTTTTTCACACAATGAACAGTTAGCTCAGGGATGGCCAACCTGTGGCTCGGAGCTGCATGCGGCTCTTCAGAAGTTAATATGTGGCTCCTTGTATGACCGTGAGTTCCACAGGCTAAGATACCATGGAAGTAAAGAGCTTAAGAGGACTGGACACCTATATTAATATCCACAGTTGCTCTAAGGATTAAAACCAAGTTTTGGAAGATATATACACACATGCTCATATTTCGGGGCACAAGTCACTTCCTAATGGTGGGTAAGAAACTTAGCTTCCAAGTTATGAAATGGATTTCTTAAAGAGAACTATGGCAAGAGAGCATGTCACCTTCTACAGACAAGAAAAAATTCTGTTCAAGACACATTAACTCAGCTTTCTGATAACACTATATACTAGGCAGGGTTCTACTCTGATGGAGCAAGAACTGTCAAACTTTTGGGGTACCAGAACTACCAAAAATTCCTGAGTCATCTGTTTCACTCACTCAGGTTATTGCCATAAAAGTTACCACCATCTGACAGCTGTAAAAAGGAAGCTTAAAATCAAGCTCATCTAGTAGCTAGATAATCCAACACCAGAAGCCACCACAGTTGATAATCTCATTTGAAAGACCAGGGATTGAGACCACCCCATCATTAAAATTATGAAAACAGTCATGAGAACAAACCCTGAAACGCTTGTCTTTGTAGTCCCTTTCACGATCTCTGTCCCTTGTGTCTCTAGAATCACGCATGTCCTTTTCACCACCCCGGTGGTCTTTATCAAAATTGCGGGCAGAGATGATTCTTCCACTTCCAATCCTACGTCCACCAACAACACGAACACCATCATTCTCCTTCTCCAAAGGGCTCCCTGCTCGACGTGAGCTGACAGCTGCAGTCACATGGCAGCCTCCTCCAAAGCTCCGCCTTTGGGGACTTAGGACTACATCCAAATCATCTTCTTTCACCCGCTCCCTAGGATCTGCAGATTGGAAGAGCAGTATTCTAGAGAAGCTATCTGTGTTATTTTGAGAACAGATTAACATGAAAGCTGGACAAGTAGCCAGTGGAATTACAGAGCCCATTTGTAAAACACTGAAATATACTCCAGTTTTAGCTACAAGTACTTGAAAATGGATGTTTCTTCCCCATACCTAGAGAAACACAAAGTGTTTAAGTTAAAATGGTTTATATCTAATTCATGTCTAGAAAGCCATAAATCATTTTCAAGTGGTTCCTTGCTTGAATCTAACCTCAAAGTACTGCCACAAAAAGCATGATGAGAAGTGAAGCATTATAATTTATCATATTGATGGAAAGATCCAAAAAGATCAACACAAAACTAGAATATGGAGGGGTTTTATTAATTTAGACAGACATTGAGGAATTATTGCCTTTAATGCCCTAGCCAAGTTTGAGGCCTTAACTTCAAACACAGTTACAGGGAAATCCAATAGTGTATTTCCACTAGTAAAAGCACTACAATAGACCAGCAGCTGGTGCTTTATTTGGGGGGGGGGGGGGGGGGAACAGAACAAGGTAATTACACAGTGATAAGAATACTAGTGGCCAGTCTACACTAGCACTCCCACTGTTGCTAAAGCAACTGAGATTTTACTGAAGTTGTAGTTTTAGACCTCTTTCCTTCAGATTATATCTAACACTTCCCTCATTCAGTTTTATACCACCACTGTAAACCATGAGGAAATAATTTTGCTACTATCCTAGGTTCCTATTGAGCACCCCATATTGTAAAAAATGGTGCACTCACCAACTATCCTGCGCATGAGAGAAGTCCGGTCTGAATCCAAGTCTTTTTTGAACCCTTCCACTGGTGAGGTTCGCCCTGAACTTGGGTACAGAGAGGCATGCCATTTCTCAGGGTCCCACACTCCGTCACTAGGAAAATAAAATTACAAAACCCTTTTTAAAGAAAGTGCTCACTTTAACAAAGACAAGATGTACTTTAAGCCACTAATCCATTATAGTAATACTTAAGCGAGAAGGGTTGCACTCCGACTAGTGATCTGTGTTTGACTTTTCAATTCGAGGCTGCATCCAGTTTCCTACCTCAAACTGGTCCATTTACATGGTATTCTAGATATCTTTATGAAGGTAGCAAAATGTGGAAGAGTTCATCAAATATCAGTATAAAGATAACACAAGATATGCAAAGTTGTATGAAACATCAAGTTCACACTTGACAGTTCCATCCCCAATTTATCTTCCAAGAATAAGATTTGTTCTCTTCCAATCTTGTTGTGTTAACAGGGCTTCCTTTCACACCAATTACAATTCTGTCATTTGCCTATGAGGCAGGTTAAGACACTAATCTGACCACTATACAGATTCCTCTTGTACCATGAATGATTTGCTCAAGCCAGAAATTCATGTGCCTTCAATCTTAAAAGTGAATGAAATGAGAAATCAAAGTTGCCATAACAACTCATGCTATATGTTGCCAAGAAATTGGTAAAAAGTGTTGTTTATACACCACGTCAACATACACAGGAGTAGTATAGATACCAGCTATAGAGCTAAAGATACTTTTCTCAGACTACCCCACCCTACATCTATTTTCTGAAAGGCATTAGCTTAAAACAAGCCTTGGTAGGGGACTTAAGATAAGCATAGTTTCAAAAGTACTTTAAGGATTTTTCTTGTGGAATTTTTAAAAAAAGAGTATCCAGTTAAAAATAGCCAAGTTTATTTTAAGACCAGAACATACCTGTCATATTTTTCGGAAAGACATGAAGGCCTCTGTTTAGAGTGGGGACGCTCTTTAATATTCAAGAGTTCTTCCTGGAAAGGAAAAGATCCAAGTTAGTTCTGACTCACTTGGATAGGATATGAACAGAAAGCAAAAAACTTGTTCCAAAGCATACAGGTTTATTTAAATATCATAGATGAAGTTAACTAATCTGTTTTTTGTTCAAAGTACAATTCAACTACCATTACTACAATACCTGAAAGATTCTACCAACAGGTCTATTTTGGGTACTTGTAGGATTTGCTATTAGTGTCAATTTGAGGCAAGACAAAGTAGAAATACCAACTGCTGTGCTGTTTCTTCACATAAACCTTTAAGTTATACTATATACACATCAAGAATCAAAGCAGATCTGTATTAGAAGTTTCACTGGAAACTAAGGGTTCTCTGCCTATTGACACAAGTGATAGCTTAGTATTCCAGAAAAGCAACATTAGACAGATATCAGGCAGATGGCATTCCCAAACAAAGGATAACATTTGGTTTGGTGACAGATTCAGTTTGATCAAGAGCAACATCAAGCTGCTTTGTCTAGATGCTGGGGCAGGCTTGAGTGAAATGAGATTGTTGAAAGGGATTGTCAGAAATTTAAGCATTAAGTTGTACAATGTTGCCACAAGCCAATCCAATGGGAACTCTTTCAAATTGCTTATCCTTTGAGGGACCATGCCTTTGACCATTATGATCCTGACTGAACAAATTGTTCAGAGAACTGAGTTTAACGTGAGGAGTTGAAGCAGAGGATTCAGAGCTATTTTAAAACCAATTATGCGCTATTGATGCTAGGAGCAAATAATTCACATCCCATGGTAATGCAAAAAAATTAGAGTTTGGAACATACAGATTCAAAGTTAATGAAGACAGAAGCAGTGGTAGTGAAACTTCATTAACTGCAGGAAACTAAGACTTAATTTTAAGTGGACCAGAAATGTGTTTAGGAGATACAAATCCTTGAATAATTCGAGGCCAGTTATCCCTCTGCTGAAGCACATTAAAAGGATTTAAAAAATGGCACAAATCCTGAACCGATACAGGATACACTCTGTGTAAGCTGCATCCAACACTATGGGGCTATTCTGACATAGGTGCTATAGGATCGACATGGCCTGAGAGGTCAAGAGGAGCTCTTTTTACTAGTTAAACTTTTGACAGCTAATTGGCAAGTAGATAGTTTACTCTGAAAAAAGGGAGAGAGAGTGTCACAATGAATTAAAATACTACATGTTCTGGAATCCCAAAGCTGTTCTAAACCACATTTGAGAACAGTGAATGAAGAATCCTTGCCTTCAGATTTTTAGCATTGAATGTCTGAAAGAAAACTAATGCTAAAAAATCCTAAAGGACGGACTGAGTGCATCACCAGTCAATTTATAAATAATTTTTACTCATTCAGTTACTGGGCAGTTCCCCAGCGTATTCATTACTTCCACATGAAATTTCAAGTCATGCTGCTGTATACCAGCTAAAAATAAAGTTAAGTTTTTAGCCTATTACTTTTCAAATGTTTAATTACTGCAATGTTTAACTTTAGCTGTTTTCACACATTTCAACTATTCCAGTCACACAGGGGTAGATTACTATCTAAACTTAGAGGTATGGTTTTACTCAGCCAGAAACAAGGTTACAGTTGACATGAGATGCCTTTCCTTCACGTGGAGCTACAACTTGTTTCCAGGTTCTCGCATATTTTCTTAGTAGCAGCATGTTGTGAAACTTGTGTGACTACAGCAAGTACAGTACTACAGAAGTGTTTTTATAAAAAGCTTTGCAAAAGTTTACTCATTTACCTGCTGGGGAAAATATTAGTATCATCAGTGATTGTAAAAAGGCAGGAAAGTAATTGTCATGCTAGGTTTACAGTTATGTTCAAATTTTATGTTCAAAGTGCTGTGAAAATATTTACTAAACAATTAGTCACTCTTGTGAAGCAGACAAGCTTTATCCCAATGTTATGATTAAATGGAGGCAGAGCGGCGAGTAAAATTCAGAAGCCCTTAACCTAAACCTGGTCATTCCTCTAAACCAGAGGGGGGCAAACTATGGCCCTCGGGGCACATCTAGCCTGCAGGACCCTTCCCTCTGGGCCCTGAGCTCCTGCCAGGGAGTGCGGTCAGGACGGGCTTGCAGAGGAGCCAGCCCAACTCCCCGGCAGCATGGTGAGCGGGGCAGAGGCTAGCCCCGACCCCTCCCTCCCAGTCACAGTCCCCCCCAGCACCTGGGCAGTGTGGCTACAGCTCTGGCCAGCACAGCTATAGCGCTGCCAGACCTGGTGCTCCAGGGCGGCGCAGTCAGGAGGAGTTGGCGCGGGGGGGGGGGGGGGGGGAGGAGAAGAAGGTGAGGAGCAAGGGGCCTGGGCCCTGCCACTGGGGACAGAAGCAGAGCAAACCAGCGCCCCCCCCCCCCAATGCTTGGCCCCTGTCCCCAGCAGAAAAGCCCAAACAGGGAGTGAGCTCTGCCTGACTGCCAGGGAGAGCAGCCAAATGAGCAGGGGAAACACACAGGAAAAGGACTGAGCCCCCCTCTCCCCCATACCACAGGTAACATGGGGTGGGGGGAGCAGGGAGGGTTGGATGGGGGCAGGGGCAATTGGTTAGGGGACAGGCATCCCAGGGGGGATGGTCAGGGGGCAGAGAGCAGAGGTGTTTGGATAGCATGCAGGCGTCCTGGGGGGCAGTCAGCAGTGGGGAGCGGGGGGTGTTGGGTGGGAGTTCTGGGAGGCTGGAATGGGGGCGGGGGCCAGGCCATGCCTCGCCTCGCCATTTGGGGAGGCATAGCCTCCCCCAGCCTTCCCTACCCAGCCCTCAATACAATTTCTGTACCCAATGTGGCCCTAGGGCCAAAAAGTTTGCCTGCCCCTGCTCCAAATAGCACGGAGTCCCCTCTAGATATATTGTTTATACTATAAGTGGATATTGTACAATAGTTATTCATAATTCAGCATTGGGTAGAATAAATGCCACACATTTAAGTCTTCCCCTTTACTATTAGGATTCAAATAAAAAACATCTACTACAGCACACTTTCTGAAGTTACCTTTAAGATAAACTAGAAGACCAGCCATCATCTTTCTGATTTGCTCCATTTAAAGCATAAAGGAGCAGCATCAGTTCTTTGGACAGCAATTTACATCACTGTGGCACTGACTGTGTTGGTTTCTGATTACCCCTACTCCCTCCTGAGTCGTTTTTGTTCAGGAATCAGGGAGACAAACTGATAATACTGAGCAAGAAGGAGCCAGAAGAATAAAGGGATCCTAGCAATAGCCAGGACATGCAGCACCAAGCTAGCCTGAAAAGAAAACTTCTCCCTAGCATTTAATGATTCAGTGCTTCTTCACACAATCCAGTCTGTCAACCCAGGGAACTTAGTGCAGGAGATGTGGTGAAGATCAAAAGTGTAACTAGGTTCAAAAAAATAATTTGATAAGATCATGTAGCATAGCTCCATAAATAGCTATTAATCAAGATGGTCAGGGATGCAACTGCACACCCTGGTGCCCTTAAACCTTTGACTACCAAAAGCTGGGCTTGGACAACAGGGGATGGATCACTTGATAATTGCCCTATTCGGTTCATTCCCTATGAAACATGGGCCACTGGCGGAAGACTGGATACTAGAGGGACCACTGGTCTGACCCAATATGGACATTCTTATGTTCTTTTATAAGTTTGAGGCTTGTGATGAGTGGATTAAAAAAAGCGTTGAGCCATCTGACAGCCACTATTAAGTTTAAGCAAATTAGAAATACCAAAACACACCTGGGGCTGAAAAGCTGCACCTTATTTACCTAAAAAACGAAGATTTGAGTGCAGCAAGATCATACAAAATATAGGACTTGATATCTAGAGCAGATGTCAGCCAAAGACTGTCTAGCCTACTGGGTAACATCCATAGCAATGTACAACTATATAGCACCACAGCTATGCTGCATAATCCTATACTGTTGGTGCAGGCTGCATCTACACAAGGGGTTTTTCCAGTAGTGTAGGAACACCACTTCCGAGTGAGAGTAGCTAGGTCAATGGAAGAATTAGCTGCATCTACACTAGAGGTTAGATCAACATAGTTATGTTGCTCAGGAGTGCAAAAAATAAAAATTCAATTTTAAGTGTAGACCAGGCCTGAACAGTGTAAGTTGGCCAAGTTCTCTACAAATGGAAAGTTCAAAAGCAGCTACTTAGTTCACTGGTTTAGACAAAGCATGAGACACCATAAGCTATAATAATGAGCCTTGGGTTGTTAGTCAGGAGAATGTGTGTTCTAGGCCAGGCTCTTTCAGTGACTGACTACGCAGCCTTTGAGATGCACTTTATTTATGAAGTGGGAATAATACTTCCACTTCTGTTAGTGATGGTGAGGATTAGTATCTGCACAGCACTTGGAACACAAATTGTAAGTGTTAAATATTGCTAAAAAGCTACATTTTAGTTCTAAAACTTAGACTGGTCACCTTTTGAAAAAAGTTAGATCAAAGGGTTTGCAAGCTTCCATGGTGTGGACCAACTGCCCTCCCACTTTGTAATTATGTAATAGCCCTGCAGTGACTGTTTACACAGTAGATATTAAAATCACATTAAACGATGCTCCTAGCAGCTGGAAACAAGGAGAATAAATAGCCATTCTCCACAAGCCACCACTAGGTGTTCTGGACCATCAGTGCTTCAGACTAGTTTGGAATCTGGTGACTTGAATCATATTATGTTTTTTACATGCATTTAAGGTGCTCTGGTAATTAGCTAAACCCTAGAACAAATCCTTTTACTTAGGAGAACAGATAACCCTTTTAAAAAAAACTCACAAAGTGAGGAAATTACAAGAAATGTTAACCTAAGGACAGATGTCAATTGCCACTAAAACTGCAGTGTCAGTTGAGTGAGACTACAAGTATCCTGCCATTAGTTTAACAACTGCATCCTGATCAAAATTAGGGGCACAGACATATCATTACTATTGTTGGTTCAGGGAACACAGAAGCAGTGGTAGCACACTCCTGAGGCAGAGGAGTGAAACTCCAGGGCATTAGTAGTCTAGGTCCCACACATCAGGATTGAGGACCAAGCTTGGATCTTTGTTTCCCCATGCCAGTAGGAACTGGGAGCAAGGCAGAGGCACCCATTTAGCTTTTGGGCAAGATGTACCTCGTTGACTATCAGCCACCTCAGGCCAAACAAATGATATGCATCTACCAGAATCTGAAGGAAGCTACATACAGTACTCAGTCTTAGGGAAAACTGCTATACTTTACATTTCCCCCCCCGCCACCGGCCATCTCAAACTACTGAGAAACCTAATACCAAAGGGGACTGGGCACAGTGGCAGAACTAAAGATTGAAGGGAAGACATGCACAAGATTAAGCAGCTTAATTGCACCTCTGTGCTCCAAAAAATTGTTTTGGCAGTTGACAAGTCATTACTGCTGTAAAGCCACCGATAACCCTGCCTCATCCCAACAATTCAGTCCCTCACTTGAAGTTAATTGTATCATGGGAAAGAATGACAACATATTATACATAACAGAGCACAGTGATCTGCAGACAAGTAAAACCAATACAGATAGAGGGTAAAAGGAGCCCAGGTCTTACAAAAAGCAAGGATCTCTTTGTACACATCTTGCTAGTTCCTATTTTTTTTTTTAAATATATCTATAAAAATAGGTTTTGAGTCAGTGTTAGAAGGCATGTTGAATGAAGCTAGGATTTCATTTAACGGAGATGAGCAAACTTGCAAAAACCTTAGAGATTAATAAAAGTCTATTTCTTAAAATAGAGACATACTTTCAAGAGAGTAATGGAATCAACTCACATCATATACTACCTAGCTTATGTAACTGCATTCTCCTCTAACTGCATCCTTTTATTTATTAAGCCCACTTTTTGGGCTTTGTCTTATATTCAGATTGTAAACTCTCCAGGGCAGGAACAATCTTTTTAATCTGTTTGCACAGCACCAAACATGATTAAATCCTAATCACCACAGCAAACAAAAGAGTTTCCTCATGTCTTCCCACAGTGAAGCAAACAGTTTCAGTAATGCTGCCAATGCAGAATACCAACATTAGCAGAAGTGGGCTACCAGTTTCTCCAATATATAAGAATTGGATAGTTTGCAAGTGCATGAACCAATAAGAGTATGGTGAGAACTATAAAGCTTAAGCCATATCTAGACAGTGTCAATACTTGAAAGTTTCTTCCAAAATTAAATATCTGTTCGTGTCTTATGTAGGGCCTCAGCTTTCCCCTGCTTCACAACTGAACTCACTTCATAAGTTCTGAAACTGCATTCACTGCACAAGGCATCTGAGTATAGTTTATGTATTTACAAGCCAAGTTTGATACAGCTATCCACATGAGAACTAAACATTCCAAGCAGACTATACTATCCTTCCTCCTAGAAGGACTCTCCTCCATGTTTGGTATGATGTCTATTTGGACCATGACCAGACGAGAATTTAAGACATGTTATCCATCACATTTGCCAACACATTTTAAAAGCATAGTGGAGGGCAAGCATAGGCTTCAACTTGGTCAGTTTAGCACATGTTGTGGGGCACAGATACTACAGTGAGGTGATGGTGTCCATTTAAGACAGCATTCCTTGTTTACAGTAGACGTTTAAAAGATGCTAGCTAATATATAGCTATAACACACCTTCAAATCCTACTCTGGACAAGGAGGAGGAGGAAAGTAGGACTTTTTTTTCCTCCTGAAATTGATCAGTTTAAATCCATTTAAGTGTTTCATAAACACTGAATTCATACAATTTTTAAAGAAAAAGGTTAGCTTACTTTTGTGTAACGATGAGATTTTACTGTTATTCTGTTCAAGTCAAGGAAAGTGTCCCCATTTTCAATTTCTGCTATAGCCCCTCTCTTATCCATGGCTACTTGAAAGCCTTGACTATGGACCTGATTAAAAAAGAATTACGTTAATAAAATAGACAACACAGCTGAAGGCTTTATGGTGTACACCTTCCTTACCACCCATGGAACAGTCATCAATTTACATTTAACGTAAGAAATTACATTGCACAAAAGATATTTTTACTGTTTGATGTGCTGGCTGTTTTGTGCCTCCAAACTGTAACTGGTTGTAAAATATCTTAACTAACAGCTCTAGAACAAAATATTTTAATGAATCATAGGAGCCTAGACTCCTTTGTAATTCAGAGACCCAGCTCTTAAGCAGCTTTAACACAGAGATTACAGGGACAGAACTAGAGTACAGAAGGGAAGTTTGTAAAATGAAAAAGACAGACTGGATAGGAAGCCCTCTCCCTCAGGCAGGGAAGTCCTAGATGCCTATGCAACCTGGCCATGACAGCCACTTGCACCGCATTTTGTGGTATGCAGGACAGTAGACACACATGCATACCATGGAGGGGCCTGGGCCTCCAAGCCATGGCTTGCAGAGCCAACAGAGCCCTACACAGAGAGCCAGTGCCACTGTTTCAGTATGGTTGCCAACACTATTTCAAAAATACAGACCAGTTTTCTTAGCACCCCTACCCCACCTCTCTTCCCGATATTATCATAATCGGTATTGTTGTGAACACCACTTATATTCAGAGACACTTCTTGCTGCTTTTTGCAATGCTCTTATTGTACAGAGAGGAAAATATAGGGGCTGCCCCTCATAATAAGGGGCTGTGGGCAAGCCTAGACAGCTGACAAGGCAGAGAGAGGGCTCCAGGCTCATGTCTGGCAAGACGAGACAGAGCAGCCCCCCCGCCCTCTCCACCTGCCCCATGGGTGACCTGACTCACACCGCGATAGGAGGCCCTCGTCCGGGATGGGGACGGGGAAAAGAGGACCCAGGGCCGCCCCGGTCTTACTAGGCCCAGCCACCAACAAACCGGTACCGAGCGGCAGGTAACGCCTCACCTGGCGGCAGGCGGCCCCAGCCCCGGCCAAGAGAATACTCACTGTACAGAAGACGAGGTCCCCTCCAGAACGCTCAGCTCCACACAAGGCCTTGCCGCCGCCCGCGGCGTTACTTAGCCCTAGTGACCGGCTTCTCTCCCCTCCCCCCCAGCAGCGCCCCGCGCCGCGCTCGCCGCACACGGCTCCCTCCCCGCCCGGCCGCTTGCCCGCCCCCGGCTCGCGCCGCCGCTACTCCCCCACTGTTCTCCGTTCCCTTCTCCAGCTCGCTCGCTCACGCGCCCTCTCCCGATTTGCCCGACTCTCGCACTTTGTCTCTCCTCAGCCACCGTAACCGGGGCTTTCTAGCGCCCACCGCTCACTCCTTTAATAGCCACCGCGCAGGCGCGGCCCGCTCGCCCGGCTCGGGGGCTCTCGGCTGTAATGCCTGACTGAAAAGCACAGCCTCCCGCCGTATGGCGCCTCCTCGCCTCTTTATAGCGAACTTCAAAAGTGAATCACGGCCTAGTACTGATTTTTTTGTAGACATATCCATAGGAGACGGATGGTTTGACGAATTGCGAGGACCCCTCAGGCACTATCACCAGCCAGCCCATGCTGCGGGGGAGGGAGTATGGTTTAAGGACCATGTGCAGCGAAGCTGACGGACTTTTTTGTTTGTTTGTTTGTTTTTGACTCCTGCATTTATCATTTCCTGATGTTTTATTTCCAGATTCCCTATACGGGTGAGTTTGTACTAAGAACTCAAGCTCTCTATACTAATTTCCCCCTACTGTTACTCACACCTTCCTGTCAACTGTTTGAAACAGGCTACCCTCATTACCACTACAAAAGTGATTTTTCCTCCCTTGGTATTCTACTGTTAATTGAATTGTCTCATAAGCACTGACCCCCCACTTGGTAAGGCAATGCCCATCTTTAGATATACTATGTATATATACCTGCTACTGTATTTTCCACTCCATGCATCTGATGAAGTGGGTTTTAGCCCATGAAAGCTTATGCTCAAATAAATTTGTTAGTCTCTAAGGTGCCACAAGGACTCCTTGTTGTTTTTGCTGATACAGACTAACATGGCTACCACTCTGAGTCCTTGTGTTGTGTATTTATAAAGATGCTGTTGAGCCTGTAAACAATTTACCATGTTGTGTAAGTAGTGCTAGGTGATTTTCATACGCAAGAGAAGGGATGGGCCCCTGCCCTGCGGCGCTTGCAGCCTAAGAACAGAGAGACAGAGGTAAGGGAAGAGGAACAGGGATTTTCTATGCAGGACAACTGTTCTCTTAGGAAGCAGAAACATAGCTTTTAAGAGGGACTGAAAATTGGAGGGGACAGTCCAGTCCCACCTCAAGTTTCTCAGCTCTGTGTTCCCCTTTGATCTGAAAAAATAAAAAAATAGCTGTGGAGTCAAGCATGCAGCCTGACTCCCTGCTAGACCAACTACACCAGGTAGTGATTTTAAAACAAGCCCAAATGTGCTGTTAATGATGGGTTATTAGGCAGGGCCAGTGCTTAGTTCCAGCACAGGGTTATTTTTGTTGTTGTTTGTATGTGGGGTGTTTTTTGGGGGGTGAGTGGGGGGGGAGGAGAGGGTCATGTGCACTGTACTCACCTGTCAGGGACCCATATACACACTACAAAATCATTTTTCATCAAAGACCTGTTTTAAAAATTAACCTTTAAATCAATCCAAAATGAGGCATTTCCCTTCTCAAATGAGTGAAACTTGGTATGTCTTCATAACAGGAGGAAAATAAGAACAGGGAATTGTATTACTTAATCTTTCTTATTCTCAGTCTTCTGGTACACCTATGCTATTAGCAAGAAATAGAGAATATATTTCCAACACCTCTTTATAGAACTTTTTTAGACAACATTCAATTAACAGCATCTGAGACCTTGATCTTGCATTGAGTTCCAGGTAAGTGGACCCCCTAGGTCCACAGAACTCCATTTAGGGTCCCAGTTGTGAAAATTGTTCAGAATAGGAGCCCTGTTGAGTCAACTCTACATAAGTACAGGGATCTGCCTTTGTGGAGCAACTTGCAGGATTGGGGCAAAAGTCAATATCTTCAACTATTTTCCAATTAAACAGAAGGTCCATATTAAATAATACATTGACATCAACCTTTATTGTAGAATGAAATAATATTATATAAAGATTTCTTACATTACAAGTCAGTGATATCTTTAAACATACATTTAAAAATGGCCACCATTTGATACCTTCCATGTACAGTAAGTTTGCCAGGCTGATCCACTCTTTGTCCACCTTAATTAGCTTATTGCATGATGAAGACCTCTTCAGCACTGCTCCAACTGTCATACTTGAGGGTTAAGCAAGAGCCCTACAGGGTATAGTGTTTTGAAGGGCCACTATAAAGTAAGGCTCTTTTGAGAAACTATGTAGGTAGACTCTGTGTCTGCACACAGACCCATTGTCTTTCATGGGATTCCACTCAGTTATCAGGGTCCACCTGCTGTGCAGTTCTCAGTGCAGGATCAGAGCCTAATACATGTGAGGTTTGAGGCAGATATCTGGAACCGCATAGCACTTCTAGGGTTGGGAGAAAACTGAAACTGAGTGGATCAGGGATATTTGTTAGAAGGGAGACATGATAGATTTTACAAATTAGGGCAGGATAATCAGGGTACTTCCCATTATTGCTACTATAGCTGTTTGCAACAGATATATTATGTCTGATACAATTCTCCAGGGCTGTCAAATAGACTGGCACCTTTTGTGAACTTTAAAGTAACTAATCATGTCATCTAAAAAGAACAGTTTAACCAGGGTTTTCTTTAATGACTGTCTGTGTACAAAGATTTATTTATTATTATGCATATAGATTTAGATTTTTTTTTAAATAATGGTGAATGTACAATGGATTCAGGAACTGGAGTCCTGCTGCATTTCTCAGTGAGCAGAAATTCTACTGAAGTCAGCTTTCTGTAAGAAAAAATGTGTAATGGGGGAAGAAAGACTGGAACAAATACACTATTAGAATAGATAACTAACAGGTATCCATGGATTTTTTTTTTACTTTGTATTTGTAAAATACTTTAGATACACACTTTGAAATGGATTGCAAACTTGTTTAGTTTAACTGTAGCTTTTGTAAATATCCCTGCATCCTAAGCTAAAATGCTATTTTGTAACTTCTTATAACACCTTAGAAAACAGGAGATAGCCATACACTTCATAAAACAGCAATATATAAGAAGGACTATATTTTCCTCTTTCTACAGTTATGGCAAAAGGTGACTAACCCAATGCAATACTGTGTCAAGTTTTTACGCTGATTTTGGACTTGATTTTGTAGTTCTCATGCAGATACATTTATTTCAATGGGAATTTTGTCTGCATAAGGACTGCATTCTTTAATATGCCTTGTGCTTAAAAAGCAAGTTTCAAAGTGATGTCATGAAGATGTCTATAAAAGGTGAGCCCAGATTAACCAAAGGCACTCAGTGCACTTGCACAGGGCTCCCACCTCAGGACACACACACACACACAGTGAGGGGGCAGGGGAGGGTCCTACCTACATACTGTGGAGAGAACCAAAAAACCAGGAGTCGGGAGCTGCACCAGCACGAAAGGACTGAAGTCACTGCAGGGTGAGTGTTTGGAGGCTTGCTCTCCAACACCCTCCCTTGTCCTCCCATCCACCTGATGACAGGGAAGGTGGGGTTCCCTCAATTGCCACTGTGCACAGGGCCCCAAAATTCTTTATTTGGACACTGACAGATGGCTTCTTTCTTGGCAGAAACCCTGTGGAATTTTGCCTGTATTGAAGTACAGGGGATCTCTGGGTTCATGAATGGGCTTGACATTTTGGGGATCAAGCTTAGCAAATGGTCTGAGAGGGACATTGTCAAGCTTGGAAGGAAGGACACTGGTCACAAGAAGTAGATTATTAGCAAGGAAAGTCATTCAAAATGACCTGCCCTCTCAAAACCAATAATAACTAATAACTAAATAATAATATAACTTGCTTACATTAGTATAGCAGTTTTCACCCCCAAAGTCCCTAGAACATTTTAGTCACGTGTTCTCTCCCAACTCTGCCATTGGCTGATTGTATGACCTTGTCTCTCTGTATCTGAGGTAAAGAGGGATAATGGTTAGGTCTGCAGATGTGTTGTAAGGATCAGTTCACCTAGTGCTGAAGGTGAAGAGATCTAAGTGCTATTTGCTGGCTACATGTAGCACCCCTAACCTGCTGCTGGATTGGGGCTGGAGAGGGGACATGCTCTGAGTGGTGTTCCCAGAGAATGTGCCATGGGATTGTTTGAGGTTACTCGGAGCAGGACGTGGGTGGGTGTTTAAGATCATGTCCTTTGCCCCGTGGCTGCTGGGCCTTATCATTCACATACCAAATAGCCGTGTGGGAGCTGGCACGCACTGAGGAGGCAAAGGGGACATGATGGGGCTTGGCTGCGTTTCCTTCTCGCCCATTCCCCTCCCAGGCGCTAGAGGCCGCTGCGGGGCCGCATCGCTCAGAGATACGGGCTGGGGTCCTGCTGCTGCTCGTCTCCATGGTGATAGAGGCGGTGTGCCGGGCGGGCCTGGAGGCTGAGCTGGGGACTGCGCGGGAGGAGCCGCTGGGACACGGCTTGGTCCCGGTTCCGCCCGGTGTCTGCTGCGAGAGATACGAGTTGCCTCACTGGTGGGGGGTGGGGTCCGGCCGTGAATTGTCTCCCTGGTTACACAGCCTGGGGTCTAGGGCAGTGGTTTGACCGCCCTCCCGGTCCTATATCTGTGTGTGGGGGGGTGGTGGCGGCTCTAGGGCAGTGAGTTGCCCCCCTCCCGGTCCTACAGCTGTGTGTGTGTGGGGGCCTCTAGGGCAGTGAATTGCCCCCCTGGGCCTACAGCTGTGTGTGTGGGGGTGGCTCTAGGGCAGTGAGTGGGCCCCCCCCCCCGTCCCATTGTCCCACAGTTGTGGGGGATGGGTCTCGGACAGTGAGTCAACCTCCCTGTATAACTCAGTCTCCTGCTGGAAGACAGGTGGATCGAGCAGCAAGTTGGTTCCCTGTCAAGGTAATCCTGGTCCTGCTACTGGAGGAGTGGGTTATGGGACTGTAAGTTGTACTCCGCCTCCGTTGTCCTGCCTTGTGACTGGGGAGTCTAGCCATCCTGTGAACTGCTGAGTCTGCACACGGTCTCCTGTAAAACGTAGGGGCCCCACAAGTGTTCCTGGTTACTCCTAAAAGCAGCTGAGGGGATACAGGAGGGCTGAGCTTGGGCTGTGAAGCCATGACCTTCCCTTCTCCCACTTTTCAGATCCTTTTCTGGGTATGAAAAGGGAAAGGCAAATGAGAGTGAGGGGGTTCTAATGCTAGATGCTGTGCCAGAGGAATCCGGACTCCCAGGGATTGTCTGCCATATTAACAGGATTGTTTTGAATCTATGACACTTCCCTGTAGTGCCAGCGGAAATAGAGTTTCCAGAGGATTTGTGAACTCTCACAAATGGAATGGGATTGGAATTCAAAGTGAGAAGTTGCCCTTCCCAAGAACTGTCTGGTCAATATAAAGCATTAGACTAGTTTTGTTATTAATGTTTTACAGCCCTTTAAATAGGGAAAGTACAAACACCACAGAGACCAGCACAATACAAATATTTTCATAGTAGATAGGTTACGATTATTATGTTACAGCCAGGATCCCAAACATAACATCTTAATTGTGTTTATTGCAAGGGTTTGGATCATTACCATGTAGTTCTGTAGTATGTGTGTGTGTGTTTTTATATATATATATATATATATATATATATATAAACACCGTAGCATATACATGAACATATATGAAAGTTTGATTGAAAATGAGTATATTTAGATTCTTCAGCCCTGATCCCACAAGGAGTTTACTGTGGGCAGAGCCCCATTGACTTCAGTGACTCTCTCCATTGGCACAGGGGTACATCTTCACTCATATCACTTTGCGGAATTGAGGCCTTAATGTCCCTTTCATTCCAGTCTTTCATGCCTTGCTCAGAGAAACTTTTCTTTTGGATCCTAATGCTACAGTGTGCTCTGTGGAGACAGATCCCTGCGTCTTCAGATCCAAATTAATTTTAGTCAGACTCTGTGCTGGCTAGGGGTCCACTTGCACAGAGTTCGTTACAGGATCAGGGGTTGTATTTGGTATTCCATTTTCTTCATTTGTGTTTGAGGCAGTTTCACCTGTTATCTATTTCCTTGTATCTTGGCTCATAACTAGTATGTCTAGGTATTGGGACCTAGGTTCATATAAATACCAGGATTTGGTTATACAGCAGCAGTTCTATTTAGACAGCCCTTGTTGTCTCAAGAGTTAAGTAATCTTGACTGATGTTATCATTAGGGTGTCTCAGTGTTTCATCATAACTGTTGATTGCCATGGGGTATGTATGCTATAAACTTAGCATACACTATTCCTTGTAAGTTAAAATTTGAAATAAAAGGTCACAATCTGGGAGGTATTTTTCTGTTAATCAAAACTGGGCAAAATTAGCTTTGAAATTTGTATTGCAAAAAAGCAACAGCAAACAAAGAGCCTATTCTAAGGACGCGCCCCCCCCCCCCCCAAAAAAAAAAATTAAGCTACATTTTGCAAGCTAATAGTCTGCAGCAAAGATCATTTGCTCTGTTTTAAGAAAGTCGTCTTTTCAAAGAGCAATAAGTATTATGTGTCTGGCATGATTTGATGGTTCTTTAAAGTACAAATCCAAAGGCTCCTTGACTTTAATCACCTGAGAAACAGAGTAGTCCTCTATAAATTCATTGTATTAAGAAATGCAGCTTATTATTATAAAGAAAACAAATTAGACTTGTGTACTTATTGGGCATTATCAATATGGTCTGACATCCCTATCAGCCAATCAGACTGCTCTTTTTATATCCAGCTGTCAAGTTCTTTCATGCTTCTTATTTTTCAGTTCCTTTGTGTATGGGGCAATCAACAAAATATATCAAATTGTTTGTGATATTGATACATATGGACCAGGTGTCACTAAAAATTCTAACAGTCCAATTGCATTATTTGACTAAACCAGTCTGTTGAGCACATGGAGATGGGCACATTAGAAATGCATATATAGGACCTTATCATGATATTTGGACTTTTATTCACTAAATAAACCCATTGAAATCAACTTTATAAAATCAGAGGGTTGTGAATGTTCAGCAGTCCATCGTTCTGACTGACTGAACATCTAGAAGTTTTGTATACTATTTTATTCAGGTGAGTTTGCGTGAGAAGTGGTTGGGGTGCACCTGAGAGATTATACAAAATGTACTTGTCATATGAGCACCACTGATTCACCAAAAATAACTCAAAATAATTCTTATATATTGTCCAAAGGTGTTTGACTGCTAACACATGAGATTCCAGTGCAGAAAGAGTAGTGGATTTGATTATAGAGGACCCAAGATTGGAGGAAAGATGGAGAAAAAGTCCAAGGGCAGGTGAGGAATGGTGGATAGGCACTCCCATGTTAAAGGATGCAGTTATATTATTTTGTTTTTATATCAATCCAACTCCATTGGATCTAAATAAAAGTTGTGTTACCTGTGTATTTTACTCAGAAGATGCTATTAACAATGTTTTATAGACATCTGTTCAAAAGTTATTCCACTTTATTTGTATAGATGAAGCCTCTGTTGCCTATTGGGGAGCTCAGGAATGTGTTTATGGTTCTAATGTTCAAATCTGGAGGGTGGCGGTGGTGTTTGCTTCTGGGAAGGAAACTTGGATGCAACTGGTTCAACAAGTTGTAGCTGGTCTTAAATTGTGGTTGTTATCATAAAGTCAATCAGGAATGTTAAACATGGAATCCCATAACAACATTTTTAAAGTCACTTTTCAGAATGGAACTGCACTTTGACTGAGACAGACTGTTTAAAGATGACCCACAAAGGGGAAAAAATGTTTTGCCTAGTTTGGCTTCTTTATGATCAATAAAGGCCTGAAAGATTTTTTTTTTCAGAAAAGTTCATTTTTTCCCTGCTTGTTTTTCAATTCAGGGCTCATCTGCACCATCTTTTCTGTAAGACTATATGGAACACTGGAGAATTAATAGGACTGTGACATCACAAGTACCAAGAGACAGGAAGGCATTTTTAGTCAGATTTCTTAAAACTACTATTATTATTTATTTAATTATTTAAGAAAAGCATATTTAACTCTCATATCTGCGCACAGCTAGGAGAAAGGATCTTTTTGTGAAAGATTAAATGCTTCTTGCCCTTTAACTGAAGGTTGAGAAAGCTCCCACTTTAGTACTCTAGTAGGAATCTTTCAGCAAAAATAGAAAGTAGTAGGTGGTAATGTTGTTGTTATTATTCTGAAGGTAAAAAATAAGCAGAACAACAAGTTTAAATACACCTGAACAAAAGTTTCAGGACTTTATAAATATTAACAAAGTGAAAGAGAACACAAACCAACGTTCTTTCTTTTCCATGTCACCTTTTAAAGAAAGAAGAAATATGAATGGGATGATTGCACTTGGACCACTGTGCTCCCATCACCATGTGTTACTGCAACTTTTGGGGAATGACTGAGAAATTTCAGGAGACCATTTACTGAGCATGAAAATGAATCACATGAAACTTTTAAAAATACTGTCTGCAGGTGTTAACTTTATATGTGATTTTAGTGTGATACTTTTATATGGATGAGGTCACATAGACATTAATGTCTGCTAACTGTGAATCTGACCTTACAAGTGATATTTCTTTGTCTCTTTCCTTTTAAGTTTAAGATCTTTCCAGAGAGATGCAGCCCAGAAATTGCATACTAGCAAAGTCCATACATTTGGACGATCTGTTACTCCCCGGCCTGGTGGGAATCAGTGTTGGAATGGGAGTCATCAGGTTCCGTATCAGGTCACCTACACCTGGAACCGAGGTGGGAGGTTAAAAGAACTCCGTATCAGGTGATAGTGAAAGCTGTGCTCTGTATGCTTTGGTTTTTTAATCCTACTACGGAAGGGAGCATTTTCTAGTGGTTGGAGCAGGGGACTGGAAGTCATGAGACCTGGGTTTTACTCTCATATTTGCCATTGATTTGCTAAGTGACCTTGGGAAAGTCAGTTATCCTTTTTGTGGCTCAGTTTCTGCATCTGTTAAATAGGACTAATAATACCCACTATTTTTGATTTCCAGAGGAAAGGTGCTCACTAAATACAAAGTAGTACTATGAGTGTCCTCCTCACTGTGGCTGATTCTGTATTTTGAATGGTTTGCTTTATGAGACGTTTGATATCTTTTGCTATTCCTCTTGTAGGAAAATGTAAATAACTAGTAGTGAATAAGATGCATATGAATAGAATATAAATACAGGAATCTAGCCAGGCATTTTAGCTCTTAGTTCTATGATCTAAGACCCACTCTACAAATTGTTTAGAAAAAGCCATTCTGTTATGGGATCAGATAGAGTCACCATGCGAATGAAACACAGAAGGGCCTAAGCTCCATTAAATCATCCGACGGCATCCCAATTAAGCAACCATCATTGTTATTTAGTATCATTAGGTGTAATAGATTCCAGAGGAGACATCTTGTCTACATGGATTTCCCAGCTAAGCGTGTCCCATACACATGCCTAAGTTAATGGAACAACTTACATGGTTAAAGTTAAATATGTGTGTAAGTCTGTGCAGGATTGGGACCTTAGTGTTGTGTATTGTAGTTATTATGTATCAAGCTTCTGAGTCTTCAAAACCATTGCCTGGAAATTAAGAGATTGAGTACAAACATGCAGAAAGGCAACTAACCTATGTTTGTCTTCCAGGCATCTGGCCAGGAAGTTCCTCTATTTGTGGGTGAAAAAGACTTTTGGACAAATTCTTCCTTCCAAAGCCAGGTAATTGAAGCTCCAAGTAGTAAGATTCTGCCTTGACATGGCTGAGCATTTGTATGGCTAGGCAAAGGGATACCTGCTTTGCAGGAAAATATTTGCAGACGCCTTCTGAAATTATTTGAGATCCTGTCTCTGAATAGGAGTACTTGTGGCACCTTAGAGACTAACCAATTTATTCTACTCTGAAACCTGTCTCTGAATATTATTCTTAAATAACTGTGGCCAAATTTTACTTTAACTGTAAATCCAGAGAAATTGCACTGGTTTCAGTGCAGATTTGCGGGATTTACACCAGTAAAACTGAGAGTAGAATTTGGCCTTTGATTTTCATTGTATGTTTTTTAAAATTATAATATTATAAACAGTAAAGGTGGGAAAGACCCAATAGATCATTTAGTTCACTTCATCCTGCAGTATACAAGGTTATTCTTGATGTGTATTCACAAATGCTTTGCATATTTGATCTTTGAACTGCTACAGCAATAGAGCTTCTGAAATTTGGTTTTAAATCACTACTGAAAAAGTAACACTCTTGTTTGGAATTTCTTCCTATTTTGCTTTAATTTGTGTGTCCACTCTTGCTTGTCCTTGCTGTAGGGCAGAGGTGGGCAAACTACAGCCCGTGGGCCACATCCGGCCCGTGGGACCCTCCTGCCCGGCCCCTGAGCTCCTGGCCCAGGAGGCTGGTCCCCGGCCCCTCCCCTGCTGTTCCTCCTCCCCCGCAGCTTCAGCACGCCATGCCATTGGCGCAGCACTCTGGGCTGCCGGGCAGTGCAGTTGCAGAGCCGCAGCCTGACCCAGTGCTCTGGGCGGCGCGGCTGTAGTGCCGCCAGCCACCAGTGCTCCAAGCAGCGTGATAAGGGGACAGGGAGCCGGGGGGGGTTGGATAGAGGGCAGGGGAGTTGGGGGAGGGTGGTCAGGGGGTGGGGAGGTTGGATGGGGCAGGAGTCCCAGGGGAGCCGTCGTGGTGAGAAGCGGGCGGGGGTCGGATAGGAGGTGGGGGCCAGGCCACGCCTGGCTGTTTGGGGAGACATAGCCTCCCCTAACCAACCCTCCATACAATTTTGGAAACCCGATGTGGCCCTCAGGCCAAAAAGTTTGCCCACCCCTGCTCTACAGGCATAATCCAGTTCCTATTGAAGACAGTGGAAGACTTGCATTGACTTCAGTATGAGTTAGATCAGGCCCCAAGTCATCCCATTTGATTCCAGTATGAGGAATATAAATTCTTACCAAGACTGTATTAGCTGGTGAACACGAATTGTTCTGTGAGCCAGAATAGTACTCTTCCCCTCTTCCTCCCACATATTGGGCGTGCATTACTTGCTTTGGCAATGTGCAGATCCAGTTTAAGAAGTCTGGTAAATGAATGAAAATGCCCTTTTTGAAATCTAGAGCTCAGCCAGCTAAATTAAACCAAAATAACTTTATTTTAAATTTAAAAAATATTGTTCCCAAATCCAGGACCAGATCTAGGGTCACATTATTAGGGGAGGGTATTTTTGGGCCTTTGAATGTTGTAATTTAAAAAGTGAACAACCTTTCAAGGAGGTAGTTAAAATCCAAGACTTTCCAGGGATCTAAGAGTTTTAAAAAGTGAAATTTGGCTACTGTGTCAGTATTTTGCTATGATTTATAATTTAAATAAAGGATGAAGGCTGTACGTACATATTGTACATATTTTGGCCTTTCTGACAATCATTTGGGGCTCCTTGAAGATCATTTGGGGGAACAAAATGTCTCTTTTGCCCCACTGATAGTGCCAGGTCTGCCCAAATCCCACGTTGCCCTGGTTCACCACCCTCCTGTTGTTTTAACAATTCAGCCAATCTGAAAGAATAACCTATGGCTCTTTCATTTTTTCCTGCTTGAGTGCTTGGAATGGCTTAGCAGCTTGGTTTGATGGGGTAGGTAGCTTTGAATTGTAATATATGGGATTTTTTGTTGTTTGTTTGAGGGGGGGCTGGTCATTTTGATCCTGATCCTGCAGTCCTTACACATTTGAACAGCCCCATTAACTCGGTGGGATTCTTCCCGTGAACAAGGACTGCAAGACTGGGCCCATTGTTTGCTTATCTGTCTCTGTTTTCTTGCTTATTCTTAGGTTGATCCTTCCATTTTCCTAATCTCTATGAAAAAAATATGTAGATGAGAAACATGAGGAAATTATTCACATTTGCACCTAGTGCAACTTTACATTTTTCAGAATATTAGCTATGTCATTTTGGCCAATGATCATTTCCCCAGAGTAATGTTCAAGTGAAGTGAGGTATCTCAGGTAGGGACAATAGATATACTGGTCATTGTTATTTCTAATTACAGAGAATCTTGTTATTTGAAATCCCTCATCTGAGTCCCAGTTCCTTAGTTCAAAACCTCATCCCATCTGAGTTTTTATTAGTTGAGCATTAACATGAATGTTCATGTAACACCGTCCGCTGGCCTGGTCATCTGTGGGACTTGAACCCAGGATCTCTGGATCTAAAAGCAAAGACCTTTATGGCTTGTGCTAAAGGACTAGGTTAATAAACTCAGAGGCAGTAGCTCATTCATAAACCTTTATACATGTCAACTAAAGGCTGACAAGCAGCCACACTGTTAGCACATGGTGCATGTAGAAAGAATATTATCTAAGGTTTTTAATCATCCCTTTTTGGAATTTTAAATTCAGAATAATTTGTTTCACGGAGCACAGTTGGTATATTTCAGAGAAATATAAACCTGAAATCCAAATTAGTGACAAATATACTTTTAAAAATTAAAACAAAAGTTAGCTTTTGGAAAAAACATTCACACAAACCAATACCGAGCAAGACTGACTAGAGATGTAAATGTAGCAGAGTGTTGTCTAATGGTTCGAGGCTCGAGCATAGCTCAAGAGATGAGTTCTATTCCCAGGTCTGCCACCAACTATGTGATCTTGGGCAAGTCGCTTAACCTCTCTTTATTTTGTTTCTCAATTTTAAAAGAGGGGTAATTATTTACAAGGGTTGTGTGAGGCTCAATTAATTGTATCTTAAAGCACTTTTTAGATTCTCAGATTAAACGTGGTATAGAAGGGTAAAGTTTTGTTATGCAGTTAGGTGTGGTTGGGTTAAGCAGCTAATACTGGAAAAAGGAGAGGTACATTTTAAAGGAGACTGTATTTTTTTATTGACTAAGATATTTTTACAAATCTTCCCATCCTCAAAATCTTTCAACTGTATAGATGTCATTATGATCGGAAGATTCTGCAAAAAACCTTTGGCGAGTGGAAGGAGGAATGGTGGATTGTTTGCAGAGAGTGGAAGCTCAGCGTCAGAGCTGACTGCCATTACAGGTCTGTGAAATGACGTTGTATTGTTGTGTCCACAGTGGTGTGAGAAATCCTCCCTGGATCTTGGAGGATGGTGTGTATGTCAGTAAACAAACTACCCCAGCAGCACTGTTAGGTGAGGAAAGGCCAATGTTAATGCTTTCCTCACTTATTATTTACAACTTTTTCTTCCTTCCTTATTGCCACCCTTCATCCAACAAACAGTATATTTTTCTTTCTTTGTCCTAAGATGAAATCAGATGTCACAGCTCAGGTGTCTTCAGAGTACTGTTCACCTTGTATGAATCAAATTTACTGATATCCAGGAATCAATCATTAATTTAGATCACTCTGAACATGTTCATGTTGATATTCCTCTCGTCTTCTAAGTGGCCAAGTTTTCTTGAGGTACGCTGTTATTTGACTTGGAAAGAAGGAGCAAATGAGCAGCTGGACGCTTGTCTTTTGTGTTCTTTTTTTATTGTCTCAAAATGCAAAGTAGTTGCCATGCCTCTTGTCTGCTGCTCACATGTTGACTAAGATTTGGGAACTTGATCTCTGTCTTGCTCCCAGATTATCTTCCATGTTGGCACAAACTCTGAGCCCATTAGTAGTGAAACAGGCATTCTAGATCCTCTTCTGCTTATATTGCTGTATGATGGGACAAATTAAGTTTTCTTTTCAAGAGGCTTTTATATATCCTGAGTAACCATATAATCCCTTTATACCTTCCCCTCAACCTCTTACTGTAACAGCAAAGCCTCCTGTACTCTTCTCTCTTTCTCACAAGGCTTTTTTGGCTATTGTTCATAGGAACAAAGGGGTTTCTTCTTTCCTCACCTTGTCTCAGAGAGTGAGGAGTTAATGGATACCCTAGTTCTGTCTCATTTTTACATGGTCTCTCTGTGCAGTCCTTTTCAGTTTGAGAAAGCTTTCAGAATCCTCTCATCTTAATGTCTCAGTATGGGGCAGTGTAATTATTTAAAGGTAGACTGGAACATTGATGGATGAGTGATTGAGAGTGTAGGCCACACACACACACTAAAAATATCTCTGTGAAGATGTTGCCTGTGCAGAATGGGTTATCCAAAGGGCAATCAAAGTTGATCCAAAACTTTTTCCCCTTGGATGTTAAGAAGCCGCACTTTCCTTGTGCCACCATGACTTTTCCATTGAATGGCAGAAGAAAAAGTCCAGATTCTGTGCTGTGAGACACTTCCCTTCCAGAATCTGACTATAAAGTCTCACTAGAAGCTGCTCTGTGTGATAGGAATCTCTCCTGCCCATTCCAGAACAATTGAGACCAGGTCTGCTGAACAGGAACTAGCTAGATTGGATCAAGGCTTATGATGGATTTTTTTGTTTTGTTTTTAACATGCGAACATGGGCATGGCCATAGTGGGTCAGACCAATGGTCCATCTAGCCCAGTATCCTGTCTTCTGACAGTGCCAGCGCCAGATGCTTCAGAGGGAATGAATGGAACAGGGCAATTTATTAACTGATCCATTCCCTGTCATCTAGTCCCAGCTTCTGGCAGTTAGAGTTTAGGGACACCCAGAGCATAGGGTTGCAGCCTGGCCATCTTGGCTAATAGCGTTGATGGACCTATCCTCCATTAATTTATCTAATTCTTTTTTTAATCTAGTTATTCTTTTGGCCTTCACAACATCTCCTGGCAATGAGTTCCCAAGGTTGACTGTGTATTGTGTGAAGAAGTTTTTCCTTATGTTTGTTTTAAACCTGCTGCCTATTAATGTTATTGTGTGATCCCTGGTTCTTGTCTTCTCTGAAGGGGTAAACAACACTTTCTTATTCACTTTCTCCACACCATTAATGATTTTATAGACCTCTATCATATCCTCCCTTAGTCTCTTTTCTAAAATGAACACTGGCAGTCTTTTTAATCTCTCCTTAATTTCCTTGAATCATTTTTGTTGCCCTTCTCTGTACCTCATCCAAGTCTAATATCTTTTCTGTTGTTCAGATATTTCCTGTACAACCTGATATTCCAAGCCTGGAAGACTTTTATATGCCAGCAGCGAGAAAAGAGGTGCAAGTATCGTGTCGCAGAGGCTCATGGTGAGAGGGGAAGGGGGAGCAGCTTTCTTAAACATAATGTCAGTTTTTCAAGGACGTATTTCCCTGCATGTGTTTGTGAATTTACCTCCCCGACTCCTGTGTGAAAGTGTAATTTACCAAGGCTTGTGGTGTGTTCTCCATCACTGGTAATTTTTAAATCAAGCTTGGGTGTTATACTTTGGGAATTATTTTGGGGAAGTTCTATGGCCTGTGTAACACAGGAGATCAGACTATATGATCACAATGGCCTTGGAATCTCTGAATCTTATGTGCAGATGGTTGTCAACCTAAGGCTAGCAGGGGAGATTGCTCTTAATGCATTGTAGTGTGCAGCTATACAGATAGTTACGGATGCCAGTGAAAAAGCTTAAGGGACTCTCTATTTGCTCTTCAGTGTGGGTCTGATCATTGGTACGGTATGTATTTGAATGGGTATTTTCACAAGAACAAATTATTGGTGGAGTTCCCCAGCCCCTCAGCTGATGTAGGAGTCAACTCTGGCTTCCTCTTTGTGCATATGTTGATTTTTACCCACCTTATCCTGAGTCCCCTCTCTTTTTAGAACATGTTACAGGTGAAATGAAGCTCATAACATTTTCACAGTGAAATAGAGTTCTGACTTGATCTATGTTGAGTCCTGGATTCTGTAGCTCCTAAGTGCACTAAAGCAGGGTGCACATGTTCTCTGGTCTACCGTGGCTATGAAACCCAGCTGGGGAATCGCACATGCGAAGGGGATATATATTCTAGATGCACTGGAGGAGAAAGTTAGTTTTCTTTGCAAATGCCTGCCCCACTGACCCACTTGCCTGTAATGGTCTCAACTTCCAGTGACTACTGACAAAGATAGAGTGGTTCCTTTGAGATCAAGTGGTAAATAGACTGTATTTTTAAAGCTGAAGTCAAGATTTTTGTCCCATACTGCATGTCCAGTGGGAGGTTAGCTGACAACTAACAACTGGTGTTTGTATATGTGTGCAACCCTGGAAAGTTACAGACCAGCACCTTATGTCGGGTATAGTAAACTCAAAAGAGACTCATCCACCTTCTTGTGGAGGGAGGTTCTTGTGGAAGTAAATGTGTCCCTTAGGCTAAGTGGCAGCTATAAACTGAGGCCAGTGGTGAGGAAGGATTCTGTCCTCCCCGACTGCTGCAGGTGCCCCTATCCCAAGCCAGTTTATTTGATCAGGTACAGGGACTAGGACCTGGCTGTAGTTTGTAAAGCACTTGGGGATCCTTCAGGATGGAGGGCAGTAATATACATGTAAAATATTTATTGTTTTCCCATCACCAAGTAAGGAGGCCAGGCATTAACATGCAATCCTACTTCCATTTTCACAAATTGCATCTCGAGCTGTTGATTATGAAACCTTAGAATTTACAACATTGAAGAGGAGAAAATGGAGAAATTACTTCAGTAGCTCTGAGCAATGCTTTTAAATGTTAATACCACATATCCAATTAACACAAATTATTTGGTTTACAAAGAAAAATAATAAACCTCCCATTAATTAGTCAAAAAGTGAAAAAGAAGTAATCCCTTTTCAGATATGTTAGATCTTGGCTCACTAGATTTTGGAGGACGTTGCCATAGAAAGATATAAAATTAACCAGCTTGTGTTTGGGGAAAGATACACTTTGGGTCATTTCTCATTAATAATAGTCCAAATCAACATCATCAGTCTTGGGCTATGGGTTTGTTCTAAGAGATTGAGAGGGAGGCAGTTTGTCCTAATGGATAGACCACTGGACTGTGACTCAGGCAACCTATGTTATGTTCCTGGCTATGCTACTGAACTTGGGCAAGTTCTTATCCTCACCTCTCTGTGCCTCAATGTACCCATTAAAATGGGGATAATGCTCCCTTGTAAAGTGCTTTGAGGACTACTGATGAAGCGCTATATAAAGAACTAGATATATTTTTAATCTTGTCCAATAAGCCAGATATGCTGAGTAATTTCATACTCTTAGGCGATCTGGAAGATTTTAAAAGATGCCAAGCGCTGGTTTGTTCTATGTTTGTACAGAGTCCAGCACAATGGGTTAGTGATGGGCAGCTATTGCTATACAAATAATATTTCCTCAGCATTCTCGGTAACTGTATCTGAAGCTGCAGTATGTGCCCACAGGAATTGTGCAGCCTGAACAAAGTCATTAAACAGTGTTTTATTTATACCTTGCAGGTTATTTGAAGCTATTGATATTTCAGATCTTATCTTAAACCCATCTCCATTACTCTGCCAGCAGCTAAGGGGCTTGTCTACATAAATTATTATGCAATAAAGTATATGAATTTAAAGTGCAATAGCAATTTTGCAATAAGTCTTCATGTGGACACTCTTGTTCCAGAATAAGAGTGTCCATGCAGGGAGCTATTGAGGAGTAGCTATTCTGGACAATTTCCTTGTGCAGACAAGACTTATCTGTGCCTGCCTCTCTCTAACCCCAGCTCGTGGAGTGGCTGCAGTTTTAGATTTTCCCGGTAGGTGGCAATGTAAGGCTGATAATGATTTTAAAAATACCAAATCCTTGTATGTCATTTAAAAAAAATCTTGTGACCATTGCTGTGCACAGCGGAGAAGCAGAAGCTGCGCTGGACATGGCAGCATTGGCTGATCTACATTGATGTTCGCAGGACCAAGCATAGGATGCGATCCGAGGCATTGGCGTTCAGGGAAACAAGCACTCTGCGGTGAGAGTGGGTTTGAAGCAGTCACATGTTAATCACAAACACCTTCTCTATCCCATGATCTGTTCCTACATTGTATCTTGCTGGTTCATAGTTATGGTTTTGTCTCAACTGCCTTCTCCCCTACCCCTCAAAGGACCACATAACTCCATCTAGAAAGCAGTGCATCAATAACATGTGTATGTAGAGCCCTGCCTTTCCTGATGAGAGGAGGTTAGTTCCTCACCCCACACTGCAGAATTAATGGGTCTTAAATGCTTTTGGCAGCATGTCATGGAGAGTGTGGACAAGACGACTGTGCCAGAAGTGTACTGACCATGAGATGAATACTCTGGCTCTGCAGCACTGGGCCCAGAGCCTGCAGTTTCGGGTAAGTCCTTCAAACCCAGACCCTTCATACCTGAGATCACACATGGTTGTGAGTAATAGCTAGCAAATGAATAAAGAATTCTCCATCCTCAATAATCCCTTTGTACACTGAGATACCTCTAATGAAAGGATGTTTATAGATTGGGTGATGCAAGGTATAAGTTTCACCGTACCCCTCCAGATGTGCATGCAGGTGTGAGTTCCCCAGGCAAGATCTTACCTGTGAACTGCTTCTCAGTTGTGCAAGTAAAATAGAACCATCCCCTGGTTCTCTCCACGTGGGGTCCTCAAACATCCTTCTTCTCTACAATGCAGGTATAAAAGCAACATCCAGGCTTTTCTAGAGTTCAGTGTATTTCTAAGTTGCTGCGTGGCCAAAGGGAATTATTATGATTCTTTAAACAATGCCCAGGAAGATACCAGGTGCTTTATAGAGTCATTAAAAAGACAAAACATGGTCTCTGCCACAAAGAGCTCCCCACTTTAAAACAAATAGATAAATAAGAGGTGGAGGAAAATGATTTTTATTAGTATGTTTCAAACACATGGCCAAAAGGAGTCCATCATCTTATCTTCCTCGCTGGGTCATTTGCACTCACTTCCCAGAAGAAGTGAAGTGAGTGTAGGACAATCACTGTACAATGGGCAGTTAATCTTTTGTGAAATCCAAAGTGAAAATAATTTGTCAAGACGATATATTTTATTTCCTGTGCCGTGGAATTGTTCAGCCTTTTCCCTGGAAGGGTGATGGCTGCTGTCATGAGTTTAGAACAAGGCACTTGCTCTCTTTCCACTTGGGTAGGGTGTGGTCTTTGGTTCCAGCCTGACTGAAAGATGGCAACCCTGCATGGGATCAGCACTTTGCCAGGGAGGCTGGTCCCATGATTTGGGAAACACTGTTAGGACTTTAGATACCTGCCTCCTTCATCTCCTTTAAATTAAAAGATTGTACTTGGGAGCCCATTATTCATTCCCAGAAAGTAACATTCTGCCCTTTAAAAGGAAGAAATGATAGTGTAACTTAAAATTTCTCTGGCTGTTGTAAGACTGACCCTGGAATTCCCTGTTCCCTCTCACCTTCCACTCTGCAGTATGCTTTGGGTATAGAAACAGCTCAGTGCTGTTGACAAGGTGAGAGGAGTTTGGTTGCACATGTAGGGAAAGCCAGGGTGGGAATGAGAGGGAAGGAGGAGGCGGTAAATGAAAGTCCTGGCCTAAATAGATTGGAAATGGCCAGTAGAATTGAACATAAATGATTGCTTCCTGAAAACCTCATGGCTCCTTTATTTTTGTCTCCTGGTCTCTATTTGATATGCTCTCCCTCTCCGTTGCCTTTGGGCTTCCTTATCCCCTTCCTTTGCTCTTGCCCATTCCCTCAATGTTCCCTTGCTTTCCTCTGCTTATTCTTGGCTGACCCTCCTCCTCATTTTTTCTAATTTGTATTGTCAGGCCTGGCTACAGTGGATGGAGCTGTATTTGCACATCCAGCATGAGAAGCAGAAGGAGGCCTGGGCAGTGAATCATCATCAGCACTGGGAGCTGAGAAGATGCATGAAGGCCTGGCTTGGGCATCTGCAGCTTCAAAGAGAAAAGAAGCATCAGGACAGTGAGTGAGAATCATAGAAATATAGGACTGGAAGGGACCTCGATAGGTTATCTAGTCCAATCTGCTGCACTGAAGCAGGACTAAGGATTATCTAGACCAGCCGTGACAGGTGTTTGTCTAACCTGTTCTTAAAAACCTCCAATGATGGAGATTCCACAACATCCCTAGGTAATTTGTTTCAGTGCTTAACCTTACAGGTAGGAAGTTTTTCCTAATGTCTAACCTAAATCTTCCTTGCTGCAATTTAAACCCATTACTTCTTTTCCGGTCCACAATGGTTAAGGAGAACAGTTTATCACCCTCCTTCTTGTAACAACTTTTTATGTACTTGAAGACTGTTATCATGTGCCCTGCCAAGTCTTCTCTTCTCCAGACTAAACAAGCCCAGTTTTTTCAATCTTTCCTTGTAGGCAATGTTTTCTAGTCCTTTAATCATTTGTTGCTGTCCTCTGGACTTTCTCCAGTTTGTTCACATCTTTCCTGAATTGTGGTGCCCAGAACTGGACACAGTACTCTAGCTGAGGCCTTATCAGTGCTGAATAGAGTGGAAGAATTACTTCTTGTATCTTGCTTACAACAGTCCTGCTGTACATCCCAGAATGATGTTCGCTTTTTTTGAAACAGTATTACATTGTTGACCCCTATTTAGTATGTGAGCCACTATCACCCCCAGATCCTTTTCTGCAGTTCTCTTCCTAGATAGTCATTTCCCATTTTGTATTTATACAATTATTCCTTAGTAAGTGGAGTGCTTTTGTCTTTATTGAATTTCATTCTATTTAAGTCAGACCATTTCTCAAGTTTGTCAAGATCATTTTGAATTTTAATCCTGTCCTCCAAAGTGCTTGCAACCCTCCCAGCTTGCTATCGTCTGCAAACTTTACAAGTGTATTCTCTATGCCATAATCCAAATCATTTATGAAGATATTTGAATAGAACCAGACTCACAACAGATCCCTTCAGGACCCCACTCAGTATGCCCTTCCAGCTCAATTGTGAGCCATTGATAACTACTCTGAGTATGATTTATGAGCCAGTTGTCCACCCACCTTATAGTAGATTCATCTAGCCTGTATTTCCCTAGTTTGTTTATGAGAAGGTCTTGTGAGACAGTATCAAAAGCCTTACTAAAGTCGAAATATATGATATCTACTGCTTCCCCACTATTTACAAAGACTATCCTGTCAAAGAAGGATAGTAGCTTGGTGTCACATGATTTGTCCTTGACAAATCCAGGTTGACTGTTACTTATTACCTTATTTTCTTCTAGGAGCTTACAATTTGATTGTTTGATTATTTGTTCCATTATCATTCTGGGTACTGAAGTTAAGATGACTGGTCTATAATTCCCTGGCTTGTCCTTATTCCACTTTGTATAGATAGATACTATATTTGAATGGAGAGATGGACAGAATAGGGCTTCACTATCTAAACAACTCATTGCCACCAATAGGAGAAGTTGATATATTTTCCCTTTTAGGAGACACTTGGATGCTTCTGGTTGGTGGTTCAGCAGCTGAAGAGTTGTGGCCTGGGCTAGCAAGGATTGTGTGGTTTGTGTACTGATGCATCCAGAATGCTGTTGCCTTATTGTGGAAAGAGGATGGATATCATCTTAGAAAGGAAATTGCTCTACTGACCAAAGCTTACACATTGTAGTGTGTACTCTCGTTGGGGTACCTGACAGGAAGAAGTATGAAGCCAACTTCAGAGCTAGTATCAGTTCCTGCAAGGATTTCCTGAATAACCAGAACAATGTCAGCTAATAGGTGGTGGTAAAATTCTTGGTAAAATTCCCATCATCCCTTGCTGGTACTGGAGATTCTGTCACTTGAGAGCCTAGAGTTTGCATGTCATTGTCTTGTCCTGACACAAATGATGGAGGAGCAGAGAGAGCTGGTCATGTGTAATTCATGTCTGTTGTTCTAGAAGTGGCTCAGCAACATCACCAAGTCTGTGTGCTTCAGCAATGTTTCTCTGGCTGGCAGCGAGCCTGGGAGCACAGGAGAAGCATGCAAATCCACCAGGAGTGCATTGGTGAGCTAGCAGCAAGGGTTACCTTACGGAGAGTCTTCACGCACTGGAAACATTGTATCCTTTGTGTATGTTACCATAGAGATGCCAGGTTCAAGATACTCCTGCAGGTGGACGGCGCAGATGAGCAGTAATGTAAGAAGCAGCATTTGGGTTCAGGCATGGTTGGACTGAAAAGCACCTGTTCATTAGAAAGGTGCAGGTTAGTCCATAGTAAATGGGCATTGGAAGGGAGCAAGACTAGCAACTGGAACACATTAGCTAAGAACCTGCAGGCACTAGGATATGGCAGCAGGGAATCGCTGACAGTAAACAAGAGATGCGTCTTTTTAAGTCAGTGAAGCCTCTAACAGCTTCACTGCAAACAAAATGTCTCTGTGTGCATACCAGTGCAGAAAATCCAACACTAAAGCAATTGTGGACTGGAATTCAGTGTCTGTCCCTGAAGGAGAGGGTGTGTTGTGTGTGTCTATAAAAGATACTTTCTTTTTAACTTGATGACAGATGTTGTACTGTGCATGGAAGAGACCTGGAAGCACAAGCTTGCAGAAAAGCATCACCGGCACCATCTGTTGGTAAGCGCTTTCTAATATCTCAGGTGAGAGGGAATCTAGGCTATTTGGGATGATTTCCCAGAGCCGCACCTAGCCACATGTGTGTTATGCTTTAGGTGGTATGTATAGTATTTCCTTCCATGAAATGTTCGGCTCAGATACTAGGTGCACAGATTCAAACTGTCATGGAATCCACCAGACTCTCTGTTCATCAGGGTGTTGTGTGCAGATAAGATAGATTAAGAGACTTTAAGGCCAGAAAGGAACCATCATGATCATCTAGTCTGACCTCCTGCACATCACAGGCCATAGAACCTCACCCGCCCATTCCTGTAATAGACCCATAACCTCTGGCTGAGTTACTGAAGTCCTCAAATCATAATTTAAAGACTTCAAGTAACAGAGACTCCACCACTTACATTCGTTTACACCTTAAAGTGACCCATGCTGCAGAGGAAGGCAAAACCCCCCCAGGGTCTCTGTCAATCTGATTCAGGGGAAAATTCCTTCCCGACCCCAAATATGGTGATCAATTAGACCCTGAGCTTATGGGCAAGACCCACCAGCCAGACACCTGGGAAATAATTCTCTGTAGTAACTCAGAAGCCTTCCCATCTAGTGTCCCATCGGAGATATTTGCTGCTAGCAGTTGCAGATTGGCGACATACCATTGTAGGCAGTCTCATCATACCATGCCTTCTATAAACATAGCAAGCTGAGTCTTGAAGGCAGTTAGGTTTTTTGCCACCATTGCTTCCCTTGCAAGTCTTTTCCAGAACATCACTCCTCTGATGGTTAGAAACCTTCTTCTAATTTCAAACCTAAATTTGATGGCCAGTGATATCCATTTGTTCTTGTGTCCAGATTCACGCTTAACTTTAATAAGATAGAGGACTGACACTCATATCTTGATGGGAAATCTCATCTGAGATGTCTTTCCAGTCAAGCGCAAATCAAGTTATTGTTCCAATCAAGAAGCAAATTAACTCAGACCAGTTGGTCCCTCGTGTGCTCCCTGGTCCCTTCACTCTGAAATAGCATCTTCCCCTTTTTATTCTAGTGATTTTTCTCACCTTTGCTACTTATGCAGGAGGATTACTGCCCCAGTGCCATGAGGATAAATGGCTTTGTTCCTTTTTACACTGCTGTGCTACAGGAGTCAATGTCTGTACTTCCTGTACTCCCCTCTTGAAGACTGAAAACCTTCCCTCTGTGATAATGCCATCATGTGCCAGCCACCTGTATGAGAGCCTATAAATGTCTCTTCCACCTGGGGAGGGATAGGAGTTAGTCTTTTTTTTCTTTATCCTTAAAAGCACGCCCACTTACCAACATAAATAAATTCCTTATCTCTGCCATTCACAGGGCCTCTGGCTTGTTGGAGCAGATATTATTCTATAGTGTGAGGCCGTGTTGATCATCAAAACAATGACCCTAAGGCCAATGAGATTATATTTTGGAAATAGCAGTAGTAGTGTAATAGGAAGTGCTGGCCCTTTAAGTCAGGGTACAGTCTCAGCAGATAATTCTTCACTGTTCAGCCCAGAATTGAGGCATTCTGGGATTTGTAGTTCAGAGAGACCATAAGAGTTAGAAGTCAGTAAAGAGCTGGGAGAGGGGAGAGCAGTATTTAAGATCCCCTTTCCCAGTACAGAGAGATCTTGGGAAAGGACAGGTTGTGAGCCTCCCCTGCTTCAGGAGCAAGTTGTGGGTCTCCAGTCAGAGAAGGATACAGGGAAAGGGCAGGGCCTATTGATCTCTCCATTGAGAGAGGGTGTGGGAAGGGGCCTGGGCAGTAATTGCTGACAGAGCAAGGGAGAGAGCTGGATGACTCAAAAGAAACCCTAGGAAGGGGGAGGTTTTTAATTTAGCTGGAGAGCTAAACTCTCCAACCAGGGGGAGGGAAACTGAGGCTCGGCTCTGTATCCATGACAAGGCAGTAAGACTGACCATTACAAGTAGCAACAAAGCTGGATTCTGTTGGAACAGTTGGTCCCAAGGGAAATTGGCTCCTCGCTGCTTGGTTATTCAGGCTACACAGTGAATGGTAAGTAAAATTCTGCTGATTGTTTTCTCAGCGCTTTGGGTTTAATGCCTTGCGGAAGAACATTATAAATGCTCGTCTCCAGCAAATGAGAAGAAATTTGGCTCATCGGCAGCATCAAGTAATGGTGGGTTTAATTTGTGTTATGCTGTGTTTATGTGAGACCTTTCCCTGACCCTTCCCACCTTCTCACACCTGTTCCTATGAAAAAAGAAAAGGAGTACTTGTGGCACCTTAGAGACTAACCAATTTATTTGAGCATAAGCTTTTGTGAGCTACAGCTCACTTCATCGGCATCCGATGAAGTGAGCTGTAGCTCACAAAAGCTTATGCTCAAATAAATTGGTTAGTCTCTAAGGTGCCACAAGTACTCCTTTTCTTTTTGCGAATGCAGACTAACACGGCTGCTACTCTGAAACCTGTTCCTATGAAGTGTTCTCCAGTCAGTTGCATTGTTCCCTTGCTACCAGCAGTTTCAGAAAATATCTCCTGTGTAAGTCTAGGGTCAGTCACAGACATATTGGCCTAGTTATGTGTTGTCATACAGCCCCATTGCAAACCTCTTTGTAGCCAAGAAGATTTATAGTCTCTCTCTCTCTGTATGTAGGGAACAATTGGCTGTAACCTTGTGACAAGGAGAGTGAAGTGGTTCAAATAAGCTCAGCAGAGCACACATTATAGCAGCACCTGGATGTAGCAACATTTCTATTTTCAATTGTTTGAGGACTCCCAGGTCTATATTAAAGACATTCAGAGCTGGAGGAAAACAGAATTGTATCAGGCTCACGTGGTTTTTAGACTGTTTTGTTTTGTATATCAGTACAGTGTACTTTAAGGAACTCTCCCTTCAGAATGCTGTATTAGCAGAACATCTGCGTCATCGTTTTTTTGGATTCCCCCGCTCTTGTTACCTGAGTTTTTCTATCTCTGCTGTTTTGCTCCAGTTGCTGCAGAGCTTCTGGAATCGCTGGAAGTGTCGGTTAGAACAGGAGGAGGAAGAGCATCAGCGGTCCCTGACACTAGCAGCTCGCAACCACTACAGGTACTTCAGGGACATGTGTTTTCAGATGCAACTAAGGGGCTGGAACTTACTAGCTCTTGGTTCTGGTTTTAAATCTGGTAATGCTTCGATGCGTGAGATCATCCTTGCACATTATGAAGAGTGGTCTAGCTCTGGACCATACCTCATTTGAGAAACATGGGAGGGAAATTGATATTGGTACGCCATGAGCCTTGTCTAGGTTTGCTTATTTAAAAAAAAATCTCCCACCAGTGGTGGGAATACTAGTGTAGACATGGCACAGGCAGTTTTGCCACCAGGTTGCATAGACCTGCACTGAGCAGGGTTAGAAAACAGGGTGGTAAACATCTTCCCTGTCTACATGAGTGCTACCACCATGGGAGCCTAGAGTGGGAGAGATCATTTTTTGGGCAGGTGTTGTTAACTACCATAGAGGCTAAATTCCTCTTTAATCCCAGTGAAGATACTTATTTCAGGATTGAGTGCATAATTATGAAGCAATAGAAGAAACTCTTGCAATTGTACCTGCCTAGATTGTGTTTTTAGATAAATATGTAACTTGTTGCCTTTCTTTTGGTGGGGTGGGAGGAATCTGTATGGCATACTTAAAGCACTTTAAGGTAACACAATTATTTCCTGATAGAGACTGACTGTTCAGGACACTAAGTTATATGTAGCTGTCCAGGTCCCAAGCTGCTCTTTCAAATAGAGGGAGGCTGTTTGCTGAATAGTTGGGTTTTATTTTTTTATTTCAGGGTAGCGCTTCTGCACAAGTCTGTCAGGTTGTGGTTAAGGAATGCCAAGTGGAGAAGAAACAGGCAGGTATGGAGTATTTGTCATGTTTAAGTAGCTCTTACATGAGATTCAACCCAAATGATTCTAAAAGCTGGAGGATGAAGGTTGGGTGAATGTGCCAGTCATTTCTGTGGTGCAGCAGATTCATAGGATAAAATCATGTTCTCTCTGATCAATAGCTTGTTGAAAGAATTGTACATCAGCCAGTCAGAGCACTTCTCTGGGAACCAAAGCGTGCTAATGTTGGCTGCTGGAGTTTCTAGGAAGGACAGGAAGCCCTGATTAGTTGATTTATGATCATTATTACTATTATTGTTTAGTTTCCAGTAGTGCCCACACTGTAAGCCTTGTTTTGAAATATTACTTTGTTCTGAGTGCAGCCTCCAGAATGAGCTGGAACTGTTGAGCTAGTTGGGTGAAATTGGTTTTCCACCTCCTTTCCTGTGAGAAGTGTGGAGTAAAGTTTTATGAATCATAGACTATCAGGGTTGGAAGGGACCTCAGGAGATCATCTAGTCCAACCCCCTGCATAAAGACTAGAAACAAACCCCAAAAGCTAACACTTGTATGTTAAGTAGGATAGGTTAGTTCAGATGGCCTTGTTGTGGTAGTCCCTTGGGAAAGGAGCACTGTTCTGAAATGAAACCAAGCCTGTCATTTGCTTTTTAGATTCAATATGCCAAAGCTGACAGTCACTATGGAAGAGTGATCTTGCCTGTCACCTTCCAGGCCTGGAAGAGGTTTAAGAACTATCAGCGCTGGTGGAGAGAGATGAAGGAAACGTCATCATGCTTTCATAGGTACAGTGGATTGTTCTTACGGACTGACTTTAAAAAGAGTATGTGCATTGGGCTGCAGCAACCAGTGCCTGTGTAACTAAGAGTAAAATGTGTTGTACAATCCACTTAGGTCACCTCATGAAAAGAAAAGGTGACTTCCTGGAACCTGTCGTTCTTCCATAGTTGCCTCTGCGCCTTCCCACATGTTGTTCCCTTACATCTTGACACCAAGAGTTACAGAATCCCACAGGTGGGAATGCACAGAGACCCTTGAAGAAATAGTAATGTTCCTTTGGATAACAGAAAGTATCTGGCTGTTGAAAGGCAGTGTGATCTAGTGAATTGAGATGAGACAAAAAGAAAAGGAGTACTTGTGGCATCTTAGAGACTAACCAATTTATTTGAGCATAAGCTTTCGTGAGCTACAGCTCACTTCATCGGATGCATGCTGTGGAAAGTGTAGAAGATCTTATTATATACACACAAAAAGCATGAAAAAATACCTCCTCCCACCCCACTCTCCTGCTGGTAATAGCTTATCTAAAGTGATCACTCTCCTTACATTGTGTATGATAATCAAGGTGGGCCATTTCCAGCACAAATCCAGGGTTTAACAAGAACGTCGGGGGGGGGGGGGGTAGGAAAGAACAAGGGGAAATAGGCTACCTTGCATAATGACTAAGCCACTCCGAGTCTCTATTCAAGCCTAAGTTAATTGTATCCAATTTGCAAATAAATTCCAATTCAGCAGTTTCTCGCTGGAGTCTGGATTTGCTCAAATAAATTGATTGCAAATTGGATACAATTAACTTAGGCTTGAATAGAGACTGGGAGTGGCTTAGTCATTATGCAAGGTAGCCTATTTCCCCTTGTTTTTTCCTACTACACCCCCCCCCCCCGACGTTCTTGTTAAACCCTGGATTTGTGCTGGAAATGGCCCACCTTGATTATCATACACAATGTAAGGAGAGTGGTCACTTTAGATAAGCTATTACCAGCAGGAGAGTGGGGTGGGAGGAGGTATTTTTTCATGCTTTTTGTGTGTATATAATAAGATCTTCTACACTTTCCACAGCATGCATCCGATGAAGTGAGCTGTAGCTCACGAAAGCTTATGCTCAAATAAATTGGTTAGTCTCTAAGGTGCCACAAGTACTCCTTTTCTTTTTGCGAATACAGACTAACACGGCTGTTACTCTGAAACCTGAGATGAGACAGAGGCAGGAACCCAGGATGTCTCATTTTGGCTCTGACACTGACTTGGAGCTTGCCTGCACGTAAACTGGAACCAGTGCAACTGGAATCACATTGTTTGTTTGCAATTCAGACCTTTGTTTACTTTGATGTAACTTTGGGCATGGGCACTCTGCATTGATTTAAAGCTAGTTTACATCATTTCAGTTTGCTCCTGTTATTTACTAGGGACAATATTTACCATGGGCAATCTAAACTGCTATAAGCCAAGTTTAAACTAGTTCAGTGTCCATGCAAATTTATACTCATTTTAACTAAATCACAACATCACAACTTTAGTTAAACCGGAACAATTTCTGTGTATAGACAAGCCCCAAATGTATAACTTAAGTGAGTAAAAATCAGTGTTGGTCACAGTGAAATAAGTATCCAGCTGCAGACTTGCACTAAAATAACTAAACTCCAACCAATGTAGGTATTCTGGTTCCAGTTTCTGTATAGATAAGTCCTTGCATTGTCGCCTTGGCATGTCAGTAATGGCTTTCCTTCTCCAGAGGAGCTCAGCTCCCCCCTCTCCCACTGAAATAAACAGAAGCCGTGGGTGCTTATCACCTCTGAAAATTAGGACACTAACTTGTCCCTCAGTTTCCCCACCTGTAAAGTAGGGATAATGAAATTATTAGCCTACTTCACTGGGGTGTAGTGGTGGTTGGTTAATGGTTTGTACAGTGGGTTGAGGATATAAAATGCTATATTTATTCAGTACATTGTTATCATCTTTTCACTTCTGTAATGATAGGGGAAAAAACTGAGAACAAATATTACTCTTTAGAGATTTTAAAAGAACTTTTGTGGGCTCTTATTGTTTGCATGAATTCAGTCCTGATGCTGAGCTGGCAGGGGCGTGATGCAACTAAACTTAAGCATCGCTTCAGTTTTCTGATTAGAAAGCACATGACGAAGCACAGCTATAAAATCAAAGCAACTGCATAACAAATGGTTTCAATTTGGACAGACTGGCATGGTCATCAGAGCCCATAAGGCCAGTCCCTTAGATGTCAGACAGGATTAATTGGTTCCACTGACATTCTTCATTCTTGCTTGCAGAGAATTGTTGATGAGACAGGTATTTGACACGTGGTGGCTGAGTGCATGTCAGCAGCGAGAGAACCGGACGAGAGAGAGAATGGTAAATGCAGCACTTTCCCTTGGACTTCACCAAGGGGATAGATGGAACAGTTTCCTGATCACCTCCTGTGAACATGAGCAGCACAAGATGGGCTTGCACCAATTGCTATTCCACTTGAGTGGTTGGGGACCACATGAGACAATTTCCTGTGCCCATCACCACCTCTGAGGAAGCTTGCCCTGCTGCTCATTACAGCCCACATCATGAGTTCCCCAATTTTCTCCTGTCTGTTGCAGGCCATTCTTCACTTTAAGCAGCAGGTACTGGTTCGTTTCTGGTGCTCCTGGCGCAGGAGAACAGTGGTGTGTTTGGAGGAGCGAGAGAGCACGGCTCTTGCCTGTGATCATTACTACCACCTGCTGCTGTGGAAGACTTTCCATCTCTGGAAGAAGAACGTTCAGGAGATCAGATCAGAGTAAGAGGCAGCTTAAAACGGAGACTGATCCTGATTCAATCTCAAAATTGGCCCCTTTCCCAAAGGAGTTTCTGATTCACGCCAACACTGACCCCTCACGTGTTTTAGAAGCTGTTAGCGCATCCTAAATGTTTACATATTTAATAAATGTACTTTCCCAGCACAATAGCAAATGTGGATTCAGGCTTGGTGCTAGAGAAGCACAATAGGTCTGGGTCAGTAAGGTCTGGTCTGTTTTTCCTTTAGGAGGATCAAGGAGATGAAAGCTATTAGGTTTCACTATTCAAAGTGCCTGCAGTGGTCTTGGAGCAAGTGGAGAAAGGTGAGAATCCGAGCAGGTAAAGAGTTCTCAATCCTCCTCTATTTATAGGTTACCTGTGCTTATCATTTAGCTGCTTAACAGACACCATATTAAAGGCACTGTGTGGTCATAATACTAGTTAATCTTGGGCTACTCTAACCAAAGACTGCTCTCTCCAAGGAGGGGTAAAACACTGCAATAAGGGAGGAGTAGGAGTAGTGTGGGAAGGTGCGAGGGAGTTCTTTGTTTGTCCTGCATTGCTCCACTGCTCACAGAGGCGGGGAGGGCAGGACTGTCACTCAGTGGTGTTACCCAGACAGTGGTTTTGGGACTATTACATGAATGCGTGTGTGAAGGCTTCCCCAACCATTACACTCTCTATGCTTCCCAGAGCATCATTTAAGTGCTCATTTAAGTGAGGGGAACTCCTGGAAAATACCACACACTGTTCTCAGGAAGAAGAAAAGGAGTACTTGTGGCACCTTAGAGACTAACCAATTTATTTGAGCATAAGCTTTCGTGAGCTACAGCTCACTTCATTGGATGCGTTCAGTGGAAAATACAGTGGGGAGGTTTTTATTAAATAACCCTTTTTAGAAAGAAGACAGTTAAATATTATACCAGTCTCTAGCTTTGTGCTAATTGGTATCTGCATGAAACATTATCCCCAGTTCACAGAACCTTCTGGCAACCTTCTGATTGTAACAGTTCTTCTCATCTCTTGTGAATGGGATATTAGCAAAAACCATGTCCGCTGCTGTTTCAACCAGCCTGACTCCAATAAAGACTGTTACTCAAAGGGGACCCTGGTGCACCCTGTACAGGAGCCTAGTGCTCTCTCACTGCTACAACCATTCTAGGACAATACACACTGCTGGCTGGAAGTAGCAGCCCAACTAGCATGCTCCAGGTACATTGAGTGGGGAAGGGTCAGATCATCATCCTCATGGCAAATCCCAAAGGCTCATGGTCTACTTGCAAATTGAGTGCCACCTGGATCAATCTCTGATAAGGTGCTTAAGGTGCTCTGATTAAATTTATGTCCATCACTGGCAATCACGTAATGCCACCAAAGCTTTTGGTGCCACAGGATTGCTGGCCTTGTAGCGGCATTCCTTGGTACACGCACCACAACATTTTTTGCTTTTTCATTCCTATAATATGTGCAAAGCAAGAAAGCCACCAAAACCATACCAGTGCTGATGAAGGTGGTTGCTGGGTTCAGCACTGAATATCCTAGTTTCTGATCTTGTCCTGCCACTTGATATAGAGCAGCTGACTGAGACAGTAAGAATTGATGTTGTTTGGCATATCAGCCTCAGGGATAATAGCCTTTTCCCAGAATATAAGGATTTGCTGACCAAGTGGTTGGAGAAGCAGGGCTGTCAGACCTGTATTGCTGATGGTCATAGGCGGGAGTGGGGTTTCTGTTGTCTTGTTAACTGCATTTCCTATTAGAGCTAGTCTCTGGCACCAAAGTAAGCCCATAAGGAAGTCAGAGATCTGTGTGTTCTTCATGTGAGGGGAACAAAGTCAACACTGCACTTCCCTTCTTTTGAACAATCTGATTGCAGGGTCCCTTTTCCCTAAATTACCCTTATATTATGAAATAAATCCTGGCATCTGAGTACTCTGCAGCTCCATTGTTAATGCTAGTGAGGTGTATCTCATACGTCCTGGGGGGAGGGCTGGACCTTTAATTTATTAGGGCTCTGCCCCACATATGCCTTGTCATCAGATCACAGTATTAGATTTACACTTGGTTTGGTGGTTGGGTGATGAGACCAGGCATCATGTGACAGTAGTCTGTAGCTTCCTGTGAGAGAGAGCCTTCTCTGTCAGAGAGAAGGTTGGGGCTAGGAAAGGCCATGGGGAAGTTTCTCCAGAGACGAGCAGAGTCTGGAGTAGGCCTGGCAGAGCCAGAGCTCTCCTGCTCAGGGGAATCCGAGAGTGAACTGGGACCTGAAGCCCCAATACAAGGGTAACTGGGAGACAGACCATCAGGGAAGCGCTCTCAGTGGATCTAGAGGGGACCAGGGTCAAAGAGGAGGAGGGGAAGGAATCTCCATACTAGCCATAGGGAAAGGCCTGACTGAAGTGACCTGCAGTGACAGCTGGGAGCAAATGCTGTAAGGGGAACAACAGTCTTGAGAAGAAGACGCTTGAGGAATTACCATGCAGCAGAACCTGGGTTTTGGAATGAGCAGTTGAGCCCAGCAAAGGGCTGAAGAAACTGGAGTGGGGGACAGTGTGGGTCTGGTTTAAGGTGAGATTGGAACTGTTTTAATAGATGAGCCTCCAGGAAGGGGCGTTGTTTAACTTGCACAAGAGCCTAGGGGACAGTTTGAGAACCTGAAGGGGGAAACTGAGGCAGCAGGTCTGGTGCCAGTTCAGGTAAGACCCTGCTGCTCTATGGGAGTGATGCTGCTCTATGGGAGTGATGCTTCCTTGGAGGTTGGGGATTGTAGGCGGGTAACTCTTCTTTTCTTTCACTTCCCACACAGTCTGATTTTCTTTTTTGCTTGTAGTATGTGGGACATCGGTCTAAGAAGTGGAAGACATTGGTGCAAGCAGACATGTATTATCAGCACTCACTGCTGGCCAGGGTCTTGGGTGCCTGGAAGGTAGGAGGATTATGTTTGTTTTGTTTCTCAAGCTTGCTGTGTCTGCACCCTCCACCCTGAGGAGGGAATGCCATATCTGCATATGTGTTTGACTTTAGGGCCCACACAAAGTATAAGGTCTAATGCTGCTACCGCTACTGGAGTGTCTCCCTTGAGCTCCATTGGTGGAACCCTGTGTTCTGGAATACACGGGTCCGAGGTCTGACTTGTGTGGCTGTATATATGTAGATAGCTGCCAGTTACTCAGGATGGCAAAACCCATGTTGCTAATGTATAATTGCTATTGACAGTAACAAGAGGAGTGCTAAACTCTGGCGGCTGCAGCTTCTGCATCTGCTCCTGGACAGCTGCTGCTGAGAATTCCCCAGAAAACTCCTCACCATAGTGTTCCTAACAGCTGGGGGAAGTCTCACTTCAGCACTGCTTTCCTTGCAGAGTTATCAGCAAAACATACAGTGCATTCTACGCCGAGTCGATGAAAAGAAGGAGGAGCATAATAGGGCACTGTTGCGGTAAGCCTGTCCCTCTCCATGCAACTCTAGAAAGAAGGAGTTGCCCCAGGCCTCCTTGACTGGCACATTCACTAATCCCTGAGCTTTTGACACTGAGAACTAACTCTCCCCTGCTTCACTGTTTTTTTGCATCTCAGCCGAACTAAAAGGAATGGTAACATTCTCATTGGACTGGATGCTGGCCGTGACCTTCTTGTGGATACTCAGGGTTGTGAGCCACCTCACTACCACCTGCTTTTAGCATGCGGAAACCTTGCCTGTGCCTCTCAAGGGTCAGCTGCCCAGCTCCATGGGCAACATGAACACTCCCTTCTAGGCTCCACCAGCCCCTCTGTCTCTCTACAGGCTAGCAATGGGCGCACTCCAACCTTTGAGCCCTCCAATTGTCTCCCTGGTATGTCCAGCCCCTGGTGCACTGTACACTCACAGTATTCACAGATTTGCTGCTTCCAACGAAACAGTAAACCTCAGTTTATCAGTTCCACCTCAGATCACCACTCCTCTGAACACACTAGCACTTAAATATGTTTATGGTAAAAACAAGTGTACGTTTATTTAACAAAGCATAGAGACTGAAATAATAGTAAGTAGAAGTATTGGAAACAAATGGTTATGTATGAACTAAAAGCATAACATTCTAGATGTTAGCGTTAATTAACTAGATGCTCTAATGTCTTGTAGAGTAACGCTTATCCTTGCAGTGCTTCACAGCCAGGTTGGCTGTGACCTTCCTTTCATGACACACGCTGTCAGCTTGCCTCCTAGGGAAGGACCTAGTGTATTCCCCCCACCCCCAAACACATACCAGTCCCATCCTTTGTCTTTATTCATGAACAGGACCACCTCTTCTCCCCACTGTTTGTTTCATCTTGTACATTTCCTTTCTTGTAGATTTCACAATCTCTTCTTTTGCCTGTGGCTCAGTATGCAAGTAGGCATAGAGTGTGAGGCATACATTGTACAAATGACCAGGCAGGGAGATAAATGTCTGCTGCCTGCTGCCTGAAAGGAACATCTCCGAGCTATGTCACCTCCTGGTGACTTGCCTTAATTCAAGATCTTAAGAACATTATTTTCAGTAGAGATACATAACTCCTTAAATATTATCCTTACATAAGTTTTGCAATGACGACCAGAGCGCTATTGGCTCTCAGTAGAGCTTTCGTATGCCACCATTTGATGAGCTGTTGTGCATATATCCCAGCAGATCCCTCTTTGTGCCAGTTGGCATCAAGAAATCCCTGGATGACTTTGCCCATTATGCACCAGTCTCTTAAAGCATCTTTTGTCCAGTTTCAAAGCCTTCTCCTTATGGCAGAACTGTTCTTGTGGTGCCTGCTGGAGCCACAACTCGGAACAAACGTAGGATCAGACCCCAATAAACATACTGGCTGGTAAACTACATGCTGCCCTTGCAGTGGATGGGCTCTGCTATGAACTTAAAGTGATGGTGCGCTTGGGGCAGATATAGTTTGTCTTGTTTCTTACAGGTGGCAGGACCAGGAAGGGCATTGGTCACCCTGCATTAGTTGCAGTCACTTTAGTTTTTTGTACCAACTGGGAAATGTGTTTTGCTGCTGTTTTGTCAGTGCCTGGCTGCACTTGCGGGCATGATGTCAGGTGCTTGGCTATGTTTAAGAAACTCAAAACAAAGGTGGGTTTGTGGATGCAGCAATTTTTTGGGTTCCTCTCCATGAATGGAAAGGTGCCAAAGGTCGAGCCAGCTTCCAAGAGGTGGGGAAAAGTATGTGGTGAAAATCACTCTTGATGTCTAGGGTTTTGTTTCCCACTTTGTCCTTAGACAGGTGCTGAGTATCTGGAGAGAAAATACTGTTGCCCTTGTGGGTGAAGCTAAGAAAGCTGTACAGGCAGAACTGCACTACAGGAGATCAACTCTCTCAAAGGTGGGATCTGCGTAGGGGACTTGGAGGCTATTTTAGCCAGGAAGTAGAACTAGTCCAGGCAGGAGTCACTTCAGGGAATAGTACAGTCGTACTTAGTCGGGGGAAGCTTACAGCTTCCCATAGGAGCCACTACAAAGAAGGATGCAGAAGCCGGGGAACTCGCTGCTCTGAGTCCCAGCCTATCTCAGCAGGAGTCTCTGCAGGCACTGGCTGTGAGGGAGTCCACAGCTTTTCGCTATCCCATTTCCTGGAAGGGAATAGCATGGCAGCTTTGGCTGTGTGGAGGAAAACCCCTTCAAGAAATGCAAAGGGGATATGGGTCAAATGGCTGCTCTTAGAAACCCTGCTCTGGGGGCACAGAATTTCCATTTGTGGAGGGTTTTCCCACACCTGCTGCAGTTGGCTTGTGTGATGGGGTGACAGGGTGTGTTTGTGGTACTGGTAATGTGGGGCACATGACTTCAATTCTAACCTCCAAAGAGTACTGCGGTATTAGTTTGTATCCTGTCTCTCTGCTCTAACTCCCTAGGTGCTACTCCAGTGGAGGGACACTACCTGTTTGCGGGTGTACTGCCGGCAGCAGGAGGCAGCAGCTCTGAGGCAGGCCAGGAGGTGTTTGGATATGGGTGAGCCTCGGGGACCAGGAATGTAAAGCACTCTCCAAAGGACCTGGTTACTGTGTTACAGCAGCGTGTGGCTTTGTTGCATGAATTCTGACACTAATTCATTGGTGTGTGAATCCGAGAAGCACGCATCTCTGTAAGGCAACCATGTATTTGCTCTGCATAGATGAGATGAACTGGCTCTGCCATGAGGACTGTGTGGTAGTGACATTGTTCTACAGGGTTTCCTGCAGTATAATGGGTATTTTTGGGTTGACTAGCTGTGTACAAATTAAGAAATCCTTCCTAGGGTAGGAGGAATGGTCTACTGGATAGGGCATTGGCCCAGGATTCAAGCAGTTTGCCACAGGCTTCTTGTATGATCTTGGGCCAGTCACTAAATCAACCCTGAGCATCAGTTCTTCATCTGTAAAATAACTGTAACACTTCCTCCTCGCAGGGGTGTTGTCAAGATAAAATCCATTAATGATTGTGAGAAGCTCAAATAATACAGTGATGAGGGCCATACAAATACCAAGAGGTTCAGGCAAATCTTGATTAAAAGTAGGGCTGTTGGTTAATTGCAGTTAACTCACGTGATTAGCTCAAAAAATTAATCATGATTAAAAAAATTATATTGATTTAAATTACAACACAGAATACAAAGTGTACAGTGCTCACTTTATATTATTATTTTATTACAAATATTTGCACTGTAAAAACGATAACCAAAGAAATAATAATTTTCAGTTCACCTCATACAAGTACCATAATGCAATCTCTGTATCATGAAAGTGCAACTTACAAATGTAGAATGTTTTTGTTACATAACTGCACTCAAGAACAAACCAATGTAAAACTTTAGAGCCTACAAGGCCTCTCAGTCCTACTTCTTATTCAGCCAATCACTAAGACAAACAAGTTTGTTTACCTTTACGGGAGATAATGCTGCCCACTTCTTATTTACAGTGTCACCTGAAAGTGAGAACAGGCGTTCGCATGGCACTTTTGTAGCTGGCATTGCAAGGTATTTATGTGCCAGATCTGCTAAACATTCATATGCCCCTTCATGCTTCGGCTACCATTCCAGAGGACGTGCTTCCACGCTGATGATGCTGTTTAAAAAATAAATGTGTTAATTACATTTTAACTGAACTCCTTGGGGAAGAATAGAATGTTTCCTGGTCTGTTTTACCTACATTCTGCCATGTATTTCATATTATAGCAGTCTTGGATGATGACTCAGCACGTGTTGTTCGTTTTAAGAACACTTTCACTGCAGATTTATCTAAACGCAAAGAAGGTACCAATGTGATATTTCTAAAGATAGCTACAGCACTCGACCCAAGGTTTAAGAATCTGAAGTGCTTTCCAAATTCTGAGAGGGACGAGGTGTGGAGCATGCTTTCAGAAATCTTAAAAGAGCAACACTTGGATGCAGACACTACAGAACCCAAAACACCAAAAAAGAAAATCAACCTTCTGCTGGTAGCATCTGACTCAGATGATGAAAGTGAACATGCGTTGGTCTGCACTGCTTTGGATCGTTATCGAGCAGAACCCATCATCTGCATGGACGTATGTCCCCTGGAATGGTGGTTGAAGCATGAAGGGACATATGAATCTTTAGCACATCAGACACGTAAATATCTTGCAATGCTGGCTACAACAGTGCCATGAGAACATCTGTTCTCACTTTCAGGTGACATTGTAAACAAGAAGTGAGCAGCAGTATCTCTCCTGTCAGTGTAAACAAACTTGTTTGTCTGAGTGACTGGCTGAACAAGAAGTAGGACTGAGTGAACTCGTAGGCTCTAATGTTTTACATTGTTTTATTTTTGAATGCAGTTTTTATTTTTTTTACATAATTCTACATTTGTAAGTTCAACTTCCATGATAAAGAGATTGCATTACAGTACTTGTATGAGGTGAATTGAAAAACACTATTTCTTTTGGTTTTTATAGCAGAAATATTTGTAATCAAAAATAATAATATAAAGGGAGCACTGTACACTTTATATTCTGGGTTGTAATTGAAATCAATATATTTGAAAATGAAGAAAACATCCAAAAATATTTAAATAAATGGTATTCTGTTGTCTAACAGTGCGATTAATCGCCATTAATTTTTTTAATTGCTTGACAGCCCTAATTAAAAATAACTAGAATTAATAATGCTTTCCATCCAAGACTCACAAAATACTTCATACGTTTGTGACTTAATGTCACAGTCCCCCTTCCCCTCCCCCTTACAGGAGGGAGGTGGTATTATCCCCATTTTCCAGGTGAGGAAACTGAGGCACAGAAAGGTCAAGTTACTTGTCTAAGGTCACAACTAAAGTTGTTGGCAGAGCTGGAAAGATATTGCAGGTCTCCTGACTCCCCATACTATGCCACAAGACCATCCTTCCTTCCAGGAGAGATACTATAGTAGGCACTGAGAAATAATTGTCATACAAACCTGGAGACTAAAGAACTGATTTCTTGGGTGTTCCTGACTGAGATAGAAATGGGCATTCTGCTGGTTCATGTGTTCTTCTCTTAACAGTGTATTTACGGGCCACATTTCTTCAATGGAAGGAATTCACCACGAGGTCCTTGGTGCTGAGAGTCCAGCTAGACACTGCAGCTCAGCACCACCAGAGGCAACTGCTGCGAGAGTGCCTGATAAAGTGGAAGCGGTACCATCTGCAGTGCATAGGGAAGATGGTAAGAAAGAGCAGGGAACATGGGAGGTGAAAGCTCTAGTCTGAAGGAGAAAGCCCTCTCCACAGCAGATGCCCCTCTAGAGGAGCACTTTCATAGACAGAGTTCATTTCCGCAGTCTAAGCTGGAGAGCAGTGGGAGCCTTGTGTAACATGGAGGAGTTGGCATCTCTGTGAATCACCTGTCACAGCAAAAAATCCTCGAGAGAAGGGGGTGGAGAGCATTCTCATTTGGGAGGGGAGATTGGGAAGGGCTGGGATTGCCCTATGTGGGTTGTTGGTGAGGGAAATCCTTGCTGGGCTCAGGCATATTTGCTGAAGGATGGACTGTTGAGCGCTGTCATATTGATGATGTCTGGCTGTCATTAATGCTAATGAAAGGTGACTATGGGTGGGTCCCTGTTCTGCTTTCCTGCCAGCTGGCCCAGATAAGTGGTGTGTGTCTGTCAGTGTGACTTATTATGCTGATTCCCTGACAGCTCCTGCAGAGACGGGGAGACCAGCTGATGGCTCAGAGACTCTGCTTTACCTTCTTTTCTTGCTGGAAGAGACAGGTGAGGAACTATCCCACAGAGACAGGTACTGAGCCTCCTGCTGGTCCTGTCCAACTTTCTCCTTCAGACTCCATCTGCTGCACTGAAATACAGAGATATGAGGGGAGTAAGGAAGCTTGTATCCAAATATCATCTGGGCTGGTGGCTCCATTAGCATGAGGTACACCCATTCCTGTGGCCTTAGGGTAACCCTCTCAGCCTAAAGAAAAGGGATGGAGTTCAGTGAAATCCCCATCACCCACATGCACTGGGTGTCTGTGTCAGGTTGCAGTGTGCAAGGATGGGCAGTGTTAAAAGAAAAAGCCACCCCCAATGAATGATATTCAGCAGCTCTTTCTTGTGGCCAGTGGAAATGTCTTTGGGTGACGGGAGGCAGCCCTGCAGGCTAAAGAGTTAATCCTTTTGCTTTCAAAACTGAAAGGTAATGCCTTTCAGCTGCTCCATAGGCGGGGCCTTTCCTTGAGCTTATGTGCAGTATGTGTGACCCTTACGAAGGAGTAGAAGGCACAGGGAGCTGATGCATTCTCCCACTGCAATCTCCATCACCTCCGTAAATCACATCACTACTTCGTCTGCTGGGATCTCTGGGATATAGCACATAAATGCCTATCCACTGAACCAGGCACTGTGTGATTTGTTTTGCCAACAGCTGGCGCAGAAGCAATGGGAACGGCAGGAGACAGTGCGGGCACTGTGGCATTGGTCACTTTCGCTGCAGGGGAAGGTAAGGTGTGCATATGGTGCACTTTGGGGTCTGCACTGTGTCTGCATATGGGGTCAGCTCTACTGGGCAGATGGGCCAGGGAGCACCTTCCCCTCTTTGTTTCATCCTCAGAGCTCCCTGTGCTGCTCTGAGGTGCTGGATATTTTGGGTCCCTGGCTCTGATAAAAACTATTGGCCTGAGATTCCTCTGTCTAACTCCAGCTCATTTCCTCACCCCATCCCCCAACCCTTTAGAACAGAAACTAGCCATGATACATCTCTGGATGTTACTGTCCTGTGGAGGGACTTGTGGTCTGCAGGGGGAGTTTTTGGTGCCTAGGAGTAACTCTTGTAGCCGTGCTCTTGCAGCTTGCTGTACCTTCTCTTTACTGCAGGTGTTTGATGCCTGGCTGGGGTTTGCCCGGGAGCAGCAGCGGAAGAAAGGCCGCATTGAAAAAGCTGTAGCGGTTTACCGTGCTGGCCTGTTGAAGGAGGGTGTGACCCAGATCCTGACATACATGTCTGGCATGAAACAGTTCCGGGGGCAGCTTCAAGCCCAGCACCAGCTGAAGGTAAACAAGACTCACATCATTGCTCTGTCCTGGGCACTACACCTGCCCTGAAGGGAGGTGGGATTTCAGGTTTTAAGTTCATTGCTTCTCTGATCTAGAGGTACCACTCTGTCCTCGTCACTCAGCAGACCTCATTGTCCCTCAGCGGGGTCTGTAACGCTTCAGACAGGTGCTGCTAGGTAGGAGATTGAAGTCCCAGCACCTCCATGGTAGCATTCTCTGAAATGCTTCCAGTTCCATGCGCAGGGCCACTTAGGCAGAACTGCTGGGTCTCAGTGCGTGGATGAGACAATGGTGTAGGGAGAAGGGGTTTAGATTTATTAGGAACTGGGGAAACTTTTGGGAAAGGGGGAGCATATACAGGAAGGATGGGCTCTACCTTCACCAAAATGGAACCAGATTGCTGGCACTTAACATTAAAAAGGTCATAGAGCAGTTTTTAAACTAAGGGCTGGGGGAAAGTTGGCAGGTGCATAGGAGCATGTGGTTCAGACAGAGACATCTCTTGGGGGAGGATCTATTAATGGAGATTCTCTATGTCCTGTAAGGAGGAGAGGATGGGGAAGATGATAAAATACAGGTAGGATCTGATGAGAAACAGTCAAACGAAAAAGAGTTCCATTCAATTACAGCTAAAAAGTGATTAGTTATTAAAGTGCTTATATACAAATGCTAGAAGTCTAAATAATGAGATGGGTGAACTAGAGTGCCTTGTATTAAATGAGGATATTGATATAATAGGGTAATACCAGGGTACAAAATATATCGGAAGGACAGAACAGGTCGTGCTAGTGGGGGAGTGGCATTATATGTGAAAGAAAGCGTAGAATCTAATGAGTTAAAAATCGTAAATGAATCAAACTGTACCATAGAATCTCTATGGATAGAATTCCATGTTCTAATAATAAGACTATAGCGGTAGGGATATATTACCAACCACCTGACCAGGACGGTGATAGTGACTGTGAAATGCTCAGGGAGATTAGAGAGGCTATAAAAATAAAAAAAACTCAATAATAATGGGGGATTTCAACTATCCCCGTATTGACTGTGTTACGAATGATACCTGGTAGGACATGCACACAACCGCTGCGAATTATACCTGGTAGGACACGCACACAAATGCTGCGAATTACACCTGGTAGGACACGCACAGTTCGAATCTAGGCTGAGGCACATAAACAAAGTCCACAACTGCAGAGTTCCCAAAAGACACTAAGTTTATTACGCTCAAGCATAGTGCCCCCCTGCTAGCCAGGAGGGGACCCCGAATACAGATTATACAAAGGTTATATACTTTTTAGCAAAGCATGTTGCCCTCATGCATCAGAAACCTTAGCCAATAAACAAACCCTTTTCTTATCTACCACCTATCCCTGCTTGGTGCATTCCTCGTGCTAAACTAGTATGTTAATTACACAGCATGGTCCTAAAGCCATGCATCAGTAACTTTTATTATCAGGATGGGAGGCCTCACATCAAAGGCCAGGAAATAGGGAGTTTAGGGACTGACAAAGAACAGATACTGGGAGTCAAGGCAGGCTGGAGACAAGGAGGAGGATTTTCACAGGAATACAGTAGCTAAGGAACACGCCTCCTGGTGCTTGATGTGCTTGTTTTTGGACAATGGTGGGCCCCAAACCAAAATGGAGTCATGTGTTAACTTTTCCTTAACAACTGGGTACATGTCACCTCAGGACGGGATGCAGAGAGACACCTTAAATGACTGCTTCTTGGAGCAGCTAGTCTTGGAACCCACAAGGGGAGAGGCAATTCTTAATTTAGTCCTAAGTGGAGCACAGGATCTGGTCCAAGATGTGAATATAGCTGGACTGTTTGGTAATAGCAACCATAATATAATTAAATGTAACATACCTGTGTTGGGGAAAATACCACAGCAGCCCAACACTGTAGTATTTAATTTCAGAAAGGGGGACTATGCAAAAATGAGGAAGTTAGTTAAGCAGAAATTAAAAGGTGCAGCACCAAAAGTGAAATCCCTGCAAGCTGCATGGAAACTTTTTAAAGACATCATAATAGAGGCTCAACTTAAATGCATACCCGAATTAAAAAACATAGTAAGAGAACCAAAAAAGTGCCACTGTGGCTAACCAACAAAGTAAAAGAAGCAGTGAAAGACAAAAAGGCATCCTTTAAAAAGTGGAAGTTAAATCCTAGTGAGGAAAATAGAAAGGAGCATAAACACTGGCAAATGAAGTGTAAAAATACAGTTAGGAAGGCCAAAAAAGTATTTGAGGAACAGTTAGCCAAAGACTCAAAAAGTAATAGCAAAATATTTTTTTAAGTACATCAGAATCAGGAAGCCTGCTAAACAACCAGTGGGGCCACTGGACGATCAAGATGCTAAAGGAGCACTCAAGGATGATAAGAGCATTGCGGAGAAACTAAATGAATTCTTTGCGTCGGCCTTCACGGATGAGGATGTGAGGGAGATTCCCAAACCTGAGCCATTCTTTTTAGGTGGCAAATCTGAGGAACTGTCCCAGATTGAGGTGTCATTAGAGGAGGTTTTGGAACAAATTGGTAAACTAAACAGTAATAAGTCACCAGGACCAGATGGCATTCACCCAAGAGTTCTGAAGGAACTCAAATGTGAAATTGCAGAATTACTAACTGTAGCTTGTAACCTATCATTTATGTCAGCTTCTGTACCAAATGACTGGAGGATAACTAATGTGACGCCAATTTTTGAAAAGGGCTCCAGAGGTCATCCTGGCAATTACAGGCTGGTAAGCCTGACTTCAATACCAGGCAAACTGGTTGAAACTATGGTAAAGAAGAAAATTGTCAGACACATAGATTAACATAATTTGTTGGGGAAGAGTCAACATGGTTTTTATAAAGGAAAATCATGCCTCACCAATCTACTAGAATTCTTTGAGGGGCTCAACAAGTATGTGGACAAAGAGGATCCAATGGATATAGTGTACTTAGATTTTCAGAAAGCCTTTGACAAGGTCCCTCACCAAAGGCTCTTAAGCAAAGTAAGCTGCCATGGGATAAGAGGGAAGGTCCTCTCATGGATTGGTAACTAGTTAAAAGATAGGAAACAAAGGGTAGGAATAAATGGTCAGTTTTCAGAATGGAGAGAGGTAAATAATGATGTCCCCGGAGGGTCTGTACTCGGTCCACTCTTAGTTAACATATTCATAAATGATCTGGAAAAAGGGATAAACAGTGAGGTGGCAAAATTTGCAGATGATACAAAACTACTCGAGATAAGATCCAGGCAGACTGCAAAGGGCTACAAAACTGGGTGACTGGGCAACAACATGGCAGATGAAATTCAGTGCTGATAAATGCAAAGTAGTACACACTGGAAAACATAATCCCAACTATACATATAAAATGATGGGGTCTAAATAAGCTGTTACCCCTCAAGAAAGAGATCTTGGAGTCATTGTAGGTAGTTCTCTGAAAACATCCGCTCAGTGTGCAGCAGCAGTCAAAAATGCAAACAGAATGTTGGGCATCATTAAGAAAGGGATAGATAATAAGACCTAAAATATCATATCGCCTCTATTTAAATCCATGGTACGTCCACATCTTGAATACTGCATGCAGATGTGGTCGCCCCATCTCAAAAAAGATATATTGGAATTGGAAAAGATTCAGGAAAGGGCAACAAAAATTATTAGGGGTATGGAACGGCTTCTGTATGAGGAGAGATTAATAACACTGGGACTTTTCAGCTTGGAAAAGAGATGACTAAGGAGGGATATGATAGAGGTTCATAAAATCATGGCTGGTGTGGAGAAAGTAAATAAGGAAGTGTTATTTACTCCTCCTCATAACACAAGGACTAAGGGTCACCAAATGAAATTAATAGGCAGCATGTTTAAAACAAAAGGAAGTATTTTTTCACAGATGCACAGTCAACTTGTGGAACTCCTTGCCAGAGGATGTGAAGGCCAAAGAACTAGATAAGTTAATGGAGGATAGGTCCATCAATGGTTTTTAGTCAGGATGGGCAGGGTTGGTGTCCCTAGCCTCTGTTTGCCAAAAGCTGGGAATGGGCGACAGGGAATGGATCACTTGATGTTTACCTGTTCTGTTCATTCCTTCTGGGGCACCTGGCAGTAGCCACTGTCGGAAGACAGGATACTAGGCTAGATGGACCTTTGATCTGACCCCGTATGGCCATTCTTATGTTCACCTGGGAACCTTTCTTAGAGGCCACTTTGAAAATGACCAACACCTGCCCAGTAGTTACTCACAGGGCATAGAGAGGTGAGAGCTCTGCCTGCCTGCCAGGATCATTGTGTTGTGGGAGGCTGCATTAGTATAAAGCATTTTGGATACCTGGGAAGATGCTGCATCAAACCTAGTTCTAGTCTGTTCTTCACTAGACTCCTTCCAATGTGATGGTTATGCTACAACTGCACAAAGGGAGTCTGGAAATGCCACTGAGTCCCGGGTCTGTGTTGATTGGGAGCAGAACAGCTCCAGGAAGGTGAAAGCCCCATTGTGTTAGAAAATGGTTTTAAAAACAAAAATCCATGGAAAGGATAGGAAAAAGTTGGTACCAACGTAAAATATTTGTGGCTGCAGGGACCATAGTACCTGCAGCTACTTTGGGAATGAAGCCTAGCATAAGGGAAGGTCCCCTGCTCCTGTCCCTGGCCAGGCTTCCCTGCCTGCTCCTAGTTTTCAAGATAGAGGGGGTCATACTCCTCTGTGCTAATGTGTGGCCTGTTTCACTGGTCTTGGTGCCACTGAGGTGGCTGATAATTGTCTATACTGGAGCACAACAGGAACAGGACCAGGACCATGATTCCAGCACCAAGAACTGATAGACTCTAATGCCAGAAAGTCTCCTCATGATCATCTAGTCCAGGGGTGGTCAAACCTTGGCTCGTGAGCCACAAGTGGCTCTTTTACAGTTAAAGTGTGGCTCATGGAGACCTCCCCTCCGCTTCATTCTCCACCTACCAGACTTTGGGGGAAAGCTCAGGATCTCTGCCTTGCAGCGGGGTGGTGGGGTAGAGGCTTCTGCCCAGTGGGAAGAGGAGTTTAGGGGCTTCAGCCCTGCAGGGCACACCTGCCTGGGCTTGGGGCTTCAGCAGGAGTGGGGCAGAAGCCCCGAGCCCTGGCAGGTACCTCCCACTGGGCAGAAGCTCTGAGCCCCAGCAGATGCGCGTCAGCTCTCGAACTTCTGAAGATTGTCGTATGTGGCACAGAGGGTCAGTAAGCTTGGCCGTCCCTGATCTAGTCTGACCTCTTGCACATTACAGGCCACAGACCCTCACCTACCTGCTCTGGTAATATACCTATAACCTCTGGCTGAGTTACACAAGTCCTCAAATCGTAATTTAAAGACTTAAAGTTACAGAGAATCCACCATGGGCACTAGTTTAAACCTGCAAGTGACCTGTGTCCCATGCTGCAGAGGAAGATGAAAACCCCTCAGAGTCTCTGCCAATCTGGCCTTAGAGAAGATTCCTTCCTGACCTTAAATATGGCGATCAGTTAGACTCAGAGCTTGTGGGCAAGACCCAGCAGCCAGACACCATCCTGTTATCCATAGCTACTTCCCAAGCCCATCCCTTTCTTGGAAAACCCTCCTTCCTGGGTGGCATGCTGCTGCTTCTCCCCACTCTCAGCCATCAAACGACCTGCTGTTCTTTCTGCTCGGCAGGCAGCCTACAGCCTTCACCAGACCGTGTATCGTTGTGCCATGTTGTGGAAACGAAAGGCTCTTGGCAGGAACCTAGACAAGCCTCACTCCTCTCTGCCTTCTCTGAAGAAGAGGGTGACGTTTAAGATGCCCATGCCTGATGCCAACCCTGGGGCAGGAGGAGACGCAGCAAAAGCAGTGACTCTGTGCTCTGTGCCGCAGCCCATGAAGAGCGATGATTTGCCATTCCTCCTGGCTGCTGGTGATTCAGTTCTCAGTGAGCTGTGAGTGTTTCAGCACATCATGCGTTACTCTTGCATTGCATTTCTCAGTTCATTTCTTAAATCCCACAGTGGCTGCTGTGAATTTCCACACAACTTCCCCTTCCCTCCTGATGCTGCAGCGTATGTCTGTTAATGCTGAGTTATAATAGAACTGCTGCATAATGTATACAGCTGCCCATGAATAATGGAAGGACTTGTGACTCTTCCTTGGCAGCCCATTACTAGCCCAGCCCAGCTTAATGCCTTCCCAATGAAACATCCTCACTGTATGGCAATGGATTACTGGGGTCCTGGTGGTCTCTGAGCGGGAGCTGTCAAGGTCCCTCCCCCACTCTGAACTCTAGGGTACAGATGTGGGGACCTGCATGAAAAACCTCCTAAGCTTATCTTTACCAGCTTAGGTCAAAACTTCCCCAAGGTACAAAATATTCCACCCTTTTGTCCTTGGATTGGCCGCTACCACCACCAAACAAATACTGGTTACTGGGGAAGAGCTGTTTGGACACGTCTTTCCCCCCAAAATACTTCCCAAAAACCTTGCACCCCACTTCCTGGACAAGGTTTGGTAAAAAGCCTCACCAATTTGCCTAGGTGACTACAGACCCAGACCCTTGGATCTTAAGAACAATGAACAATCCTCCCAACACTTGCACCCCCCCTTTCCAGGGAAATGTTGGATAAAAAGCCTCACCAATTTGCATAGGTGACCACAGACCCAAACCCTTGGATCTGAGAACAATGAAAAAGCATTCAGTTTCCTTACAAAAAGACTTTTAATAGAAATAGAAGTAAATAGAAATAAAAAAAAAAATCCCCCCTGTAAAGTCAGGATGGTAGATACCTTACAGGATAATTAGATTCAAAACATAGAGAACCCCTCTAGGCAAAAACCTTAAGTTACAAAAAAGATACACAGACAGAAATAGTTATTCTATTCAGCACAATTCTTTTCTCAGCCATTTTAAAGAAATCATAATCTAACACATACCTAGCTAGATTACTTACTAAAAGTTCTAAGGCTTCATTCATTCTTGGTCTATCTCCGGCAAAGACAGAATGTAGACAGACACACATACCCCCTTTGTTTCTCTCCCTCCTCCCAGCTTTTGAAAATATCTTGTCTCCTCATTGGTCATTTTGGTCAGGTGCCAGCGAGGTTACCTTTAGCTTCTTAACCCTTTACAGGTGAGAGGAGATTTCCTCTGGTCAGGAGGGATTTTAAAGGGGTTTACCCTTCCCTTTATATTTATGACAGGAGCTCACACAGGAATGCCTGCAAAGTGGTGCAAAGACAGAAATATTACCACCATGAAACTCATCTGATCACAGTGAGGTCCCAGAGCTGCCACTAAACCACACAGTACTAGGTCTTAGCTGTGCTGGAATTGGTCAGTCCTCTCCCCCACTTTATGGGAAAGGGGAACTGTGTGCTTTCTGAAAGCTGCTTCCTATAAATCTCTTGCCAACCTTGCTGGTGATCTCATGCTGAGAGTGCATTTTGGGTGGACAGGGGGATGACTGGGGAGGGGGGATTTTGAAAAGCTGCCTCCGTCACGGACAGGAGTCCCCGGGATCTTAGCAATTGACTTTGTTGTTGTTGTTTTCCCAGAAACACAGCCCGCCTGGCAAGATTACAGCCCCGTAGACCTGACTTCCTGCTGCAGTCTCTGGAGAGAGAGGGCTTGTTGGGGATACCTTTCAATGAGTAAGAACACTAGATCTTTAAAAGTAGGAGAGGAGAATCTAATCGGAGTGGTGATTGCAATGACCTCTTGCTGTGCTCCTGCCACGCTAACCGAATGTACCACCTTGTGAGCTGTGAAATTTATTAAGCTGTGCTGAGATCTTGCTTTGCGTAGACATCTCTTCTGTGCAATATGAAGGGAAGCACAGTGACATGAAGAGCTTCAAATTGCGTATACAATGGAAAAGAATAACAGAGCAGTCAGAGCCGTTAACCTACCATGTGCTAAGAGCTTAGTTTCACCAGTACATAAATTTGAGGGAAAGACTGAACTTATGTAGTTCATCTAAAACACAGTGTGCCCCCAAAAGAGGCACAAGTTCTACTCTGCAAAGAGTCTGTGCAAAAAGCCTTTGGAGCTGTATGTGTTCGGAGCCTCAATGATTTCCAGAATTTGTGGGCTCACTTTACAAGCAAAAGGTGTTTTTTCTAACTGCCTGCCCTGCACCTTAACCTGGAATCTGTGTCACATTGGATACTTTCTGGCTCATGGATCCTAAACCCTGCCCTCGTTTGCCCCGAGACACCAGACAATCTGAATGGAACTGAATTTTGGCCTTGCCGTTGGAACTTAACAATTTCATTAATGATGTGTGAGCTAGAATAGAATCCTGCTCCCCGTCTTGGCTGAATTTGCTCTGCAGGGCTAAGAGGAGTAAGAAGTATTTGTTAGTCAATAAACAATCCAGAGCTGACCCTGAGTCCCCACAGGGTGCAGAGCTGCTGAGCAAGGAGTTACCATTTTTGCAATCACTCTTCGGACTGTGATTTACAGTGCTGAGGATGTTCAAGGAGCCAACTGTGATGCTATCAGTGCTAGTTCTAACTATGCAAAAAAAAGAGGAGGACTTGTGCCACCTTAGAGACTAACAAATTTATTTGAGCAGACTAACATGGCTGCTACTCTGAAAGTTCTGACTATGGTATCACTTCACTCAGAAATGAATGGGTTGAAGCTGCACCTGCTGTAGAAGCACAGGTTTTTCAACAGGAAAACCTTATTGAAAGTACTGAGTAGGCTCTTTTCCATGCTCTCTTTAGAAACCCCACTTTTATAACTAGTGGTACAGCTTAAGGGAGAGGGAAGATACTGCAGTTCAGAGAAGTCTCTCTCTCCATTCTCTGTGCTGTCTAAACCTGGATCACATCCCCACTGCGAGGACCAAAATGATGTAAAAATATACTCCCTGAACGCTACTTTTTTTTTTTTTTTTTTTAAAAACCTGCTGTCAACAGGTTCAGGTTAAAATGCTCCAGGAGGGGAGACACCACGCACCTAAGATCCCTCTAAGCTGTGCGGCTATGCAGCTGCTAGTATTAAGCCCCACACAGGGGCTCAGGGCTGTGATGGGGAGAGATGCCTCTCCCCCAGCATGGACCTGCCGTGGTGGGGAGAGGCACCCCTCCCTGCCGGACCCAGCACGGACCAGCCCTGGACTTGCTGCGGCCAGGGGAGAGGCACTGCTCCCTCGGCCCGGCCCAGCCCCACCGCAGCTGCCACGGCCAGGGCAAGGCGCCTCTCCCCCGGCCCTGAGCTGCTGTGGCGAGAGCAGGCTGGGGGGAGTCCTCTCTCCCCACTGCAGCCCTGGGACAGCCTGCACCCCAAACACCTCATCCCCGACCTCACCCCAGAGTCCGCATCTTTCTCTACCCCAACCCTCTGCCCCAGCCCTGAGCCCCCTCCTGTACCCCAAATCCCTCATCCCGGCCCCAGCCAGAGCCCTCACCCCCACACACACTCACACATCTCCACGCTCTGCCTGAGACCTGACGGCTGCCCCCTGCCAATGAATTTTGTTAGGTCACATCACCTTCATATTGGTGCACATAACAAAATTCATTCCGCCCATGGATATAAAATATTAGAGGGAACGCTGCCAGGCACCATCTCTATCTGATGCTTTTTTGATCTTTCATGATCGTGTTGGTTCTTCCAGGCTTGCTGCCTGTTAAACAACTTAACATGGGGTCCTAACCAGGTTGCTATTGCCCCTTAGCAACAGTGCTTTTTATAGCAGGAGCAGCTCAGTTTCTTACGGTCCTGTGCCACAGATTGAGGGCAATGTTGCTAAGCAACGTATACAGTGTTTTTCACTAGCTTACCGGGCTGTCTGACTACAATGGATTAACCTTCACTAGGGTGAATGGTTATAACTACGTGTTCCCCTCTGGCTATTTTGGATTGAATATAAAGGAGAATATGGGGCTGGCTGGAAAGTAACAAACCCTTCTCTCTTTCCTTCCCTTTCTAGACTGGAGGGACGAGAGGTGCCTTTGCCGCAAACATCCATGAACAAATATTCTGCTCAGGCTGGGGCCTTACTTGCCTCAACTCAAACAGAGCAAAGCAGCTGTAATCAGCTGTTCCAGATGGATAGCACTAGTTACTCCTCATGCCCCCTCACTGTGCCTACCCCTCCAACCTGTGTACCATCTTGGACGCATGGCACATGCCATCCTGCTCAGACAAGTCCAAAACCAGTGCTGTTGCCTCCCTCGTCCTTCATGTCACGTTTGAAATGTGAATCAGAAAAGGTGAGTTTCATGCAGAAGTAACTATAATACCGGACAACTGGAGTTGGCTGATACAGCTTTACTGTCCGACTTTCTTCTAGGGCTCCCACCCCTTCTTGCCTGAGCTGGCCTATGCCTCCCCTAGCACCTGGTCCTGCCTTTTTAATAGATCAAGTTAGATAGGCTCCAAATGCACATCAATCCTTTCTCCTCCACTTGCCACGGTCACTACAGTGACAATCTGAAGCAACAATTTGCTTTTTGGCTAATTCATGTGTGTGGTATTGCACTAGAATTCACGTCTTTCCTGGTCCTGTCCCCTTCTCAGCAAGATGTCATTACTAGCTGCTGACATCTGAGAGTGCTGCTCTATCAAAGGGTTCAGAGTAGCTACAGCCAGATGAAATCTAGTTGAGACTGACCAAATTCAGCAGTAGCTCTTATGTCTGCAAGTTTCTTTAGCAAACAAAGGGAGGGGGAGGGAGGAATGGGACTCTGCAAACATTAGAACAGCATTTAGATTCCTCTGCTCTATTGCAGAGGGGAAGAGTTGTTTACCCTTCCTGAAGGGATGGGAAAAGGCACCTGTGGACACCAAGTGAATGCAGGGGTCCCCCTCAGTGGAAGGAGGGCTTAGTATGTTAGGCCACAGACAGAGAGTCCAGTTTTAAAGCCCTTTGTGGCCCTGTTCACCCAAATCCTATTTGAGAGGTGAAATGGCTGTATTTGTATCACCTTATTGTGCTCCTGACTTTGTAGAGTGAAGGTGAGCCCTGGAAGGGTAACCCGGAAGCTTTTCTCCAAGACCCTCAACAGGCCACTGTGGGGAAAGAGAGGAAGCAGCCAAACTCGCAGGCACATCTGCTGCTGCGCGAAGATGTCACAGGAAAAGAGAGCAGGCCAAAAACTGCAGGTATGTTCTCATGTCTAAATTACAGCAGCCATCCCCTGGCCATCCCTGACCTGGCAGCACTGAAAGCCTCCCTCAATATGTGCAAGATTGGATTGGGGAAGAGGCAAAGCTACCTGCTCATTGAGCCAGTGTGTGGGAGCTGACTGGGTGTTGGAGGAAGAAGTCAGCCATTTGTTTTTTTTTGAAAGGGAAGATACAAGTGATACGATTTTCTATGCTCCAGGGTGTTCAGAGGATTAATTGGGAGACTGGTTCTCCAGAAGTGAAGGGTGGGAACCTCTAGCGCCCAGCCTGGCCAGAGAGACCAAGAGCAGAGCCTATTTTAATGCTGGGGAGTTCATACAGCATAACCCAAATACATACTCCTCCCTGTCTCATAGAATGGTAGAACTTGCTAGAGAAGATGTCCCATAACACAAGAAACAATTTCACTGATACAAAGCACAGTTTCTGGGGTACTGCTCACCATCAAAGGCATTAAGAACTCTCAGAGGGCTCCAAAAAGGGTAAGGCTAGGGAAAAGAGGTCAAGTGTGCAAGTAAAGCCACAGCTTTAGGTTTTAAGGAGAGAACCCAATGGAGGGAGAGGGATAGTCAAGGGAGCAAGTGACACATTATAGCACTCATCCCAGCAGTGCTTTGACTGAATGCCAGATGTTACGTGAACCCCAGTGAGCAGGTAGGATCTGAACACCACAGCCTGCAGTTCAAAGTGGTTGTCTGCACTACGGCCAGGGTCTACCTTTAATTAGAAGCATGAAGTGCAGGTTCTAAATGTTCCATAGGATGGGGATGAGGTGCTTCCTCCTAATAGGAATAATGTAAATTATACAGTGTGTATCTGCTGCTTGTTCTTCCTGGGCCAAAGCCTGGATAACAGGTCCAAAACCACAGATCCTTAGTGCTGCTAAGCCATACATTGAAGGACCCCACAACTCCTCATGCATACGCAAGCTGAATTTGCAGCGAGTCAAATCAACAGTAATGCGTACAGGCTCTGTAGGATACTGCATGTTGGAAGTCTTGGCCCATTCTCCTCTTGTGGGTCATGTTCCAGTCGCAGGTGAAGAACCACTCTGCTGTTAGCCTGGAAAGAGAGGCTAGAGGTGGTGGTGTGTCAATTTTGATAGACTAAATAGACCCAGAGAATCAAAGGTGTTTACTTGACCCTGTCACTGTGCAACACTAAACAGTCAAACTAGGCTCAGCATTTTGAATACAGAGACCTCAGGCTGCCTAGTACTAGGCCAAATACACCATTCAAAATCTCTTTAACCTTTTATTAAAGATACAGAAAAAGTCAAAACAGTTAAAGCATTTGAAATGTATGTAATACAGTAAGCCTTTTGTTTTAACAATATCCTTTGTTCTCTTTCCCTTTGGCTGTATAAGGACTCTGCCCACCCCCAGAAAATTAGTTGAGAAGGGTTTGAGCTACAGTTAGTTTTAAAGTCTGATCCTGTTTCCTTGCAAACAAGACAGACAGACACACAAAGGCAGAGAAAAGAACAGTAGAGAGAAAATGCAGCTTCTGTCTCTAGTGCTGATTTTACTTTCAGCCCTGCTGCTGGAGAAACACAGGCCCAGTACGTGGCACACCACTCCGAGGCCTGGCAAACTTGTACCAGCATCGTGCTTTGCTTTTAGCTGCCTCTCTGGTCATAGGCTCATTGTACTGTTGCAAAAGTGGCAGTCTTGGCAGGCTAAGCAAGACTCTTAGTAGACAGAGGCAAAAGGAAACAGAAGAAATAAGGTGCAGGAGGAAAATGATACATAAGAGAATAGGTGAAAGCAGGAACCAAAGTTTTACACCTCAGATGGTATTTGGGATTTAGCCAAAGCTAGTGGAAGTGGTGATGTCATCTGTGTTCATCTCAAAATCAGGAGATGATGTGAGTGGAAGCCATGATATGAAGCTTGCTCCCTTTAGTTCACCCATCTCTATCCTCTCCCAAAGTCTTAAAAAAACAAAAACAAAAAAACCCCTCAAAAGTCGAGTAATGGACAAACTAGCCCATCTTCTCATTGTTCTGCTCACCAATTAGGCCTAATTTCTGACACAACAGTTTGTCTGTTTGAGTTCCAGACCCACACTTTTTTGTTTACCAGATATATCAGCACAGTCCCTGATTTATAGCAGGCCTTTTTGTTTGGACTAATTCAGTCTGTCTTAACTTTTGCTTACTCTTGTAAGCAATTTTATGTAACATGTTGAGTTGGACTTTCATTATCTTTTCCCCATCAACACTTATTGTTAGAGGTGATTGGATCATTTTATAAACTTTTAGCCACTTTTCCACAGTTAAGCTCACAAGTGAGGTAGGTCTTTCAGGACCCAGTTATTACAACAGATGATAACATGATAACAGTGACAACCCACAGGCCCGGCACAGTGGTAAGTTTTTGCCTACAAGCCTGTCTGCTTCCCAGAGAGGAAGAAGCAGGAAATAGACAGAACCTCAACAGCATCATAATGTGTGTGCTTTGTGTTTGGTTTCAGTTGAAAGTAAGAGCAGACAAGGCTATTCCACGGAGGGAACAGAGCTGCAGAAACAGCTGGAAGCAGAGCTCCAACACATCCGACAGCAAATGCAGCATTACCATGATAGCAAGCAGGAGCTCAAGTACGTAGTGAAGTCCCCTTTAGCCAGCTTTAGTGAGTGTTCTTAATCCAGTGTTGCATTTCTGTATGGAAGTGCAGTTCTGCTCTGAAAAGTGGCACCTCCTTACTCAGGTCTGTCTCCTGGGCCTGTTCAGTCACATCTGCTGACTTGAGTGTGTAAGAGTTGTGGGTTTTTTTGTTTACTCTTATTAGACCTGCACTGCCAATGCAGCTTGGAAGGAGTTACCTTTTTGTGCATCCTTGGCAATGGTTTACTGTTACCTATGGCAACCAATGAAGGAAGTGTGGCCATACCAGTGTCACTGAGGGCATAATCTGAAATCCGTGCGGTTGAATTGGTATAACCGACTCAGAGTGTAGTCTTCAGACTCTACTATGAGTCTGAATTTATGAGGAGGAAAGACCCCGGCTTCGCTCTCAGATCCCAGCCTGGTTTTGTAGAATAGGCAGTTAGAAAAATGTTGATGTGACATAAACATATAATCCTAAGTGGGATTGTAGTCACATTTCAGAGTGCAACAGGACTTTAAGGGGGAACCCACTGCTAGGGAAAGAAGCAGCAGTGGACCAAAAGTAGGAGAGGAACACCCAACCTTTCTTGTGTTCTCCAGGGACCCTTTCTCACTGTTTTCCTGCTAACACACAGAGCCCAAAGACTGGAAAATGGGTCCTTTATATGGCAGTGGTGAAGCTAGTTTTTCCTACAGTGGGTCTGATGGTGCATAATGTTTAGAATATTTTTGAAACTTATTTTAAACTGGCTCTTACCACCCAGCTTCCACCTAATATGCTGCAGCTTGGGTTTCATCCCTAAGTACCTATACCTCCTGCCAGGCATTGCATGTTTACTGCCAAAAGGCATTTACTGTAAATGCAATCTTTTATAAAATGGTCTAGAAAGAGCAGTGACACTGAACTCCTTTCCAACAATGTTTGCAACTAGTGCTGGTAGTGACTGTCCTTGGCATCTACAACTATTGATGCAAATGAGTTAAATGTACAATGCACCTTCCGTGTCTCACCCTAGCTTGCTACGATCCTGTTCCCTCAGGTCATGCCAGCGGCAGGCACGCATTCTGAACAAGTGGCTAGAAATGAGTACGGTGGGCATCGGGGCAGCGGAGCAAGATGTTATGCAGCAAGTTCAAGAAGAGCTGGATCAGGTATGTGGACAAATAGTGGTGTGAAGGCCAGTCCCACAAAGCTACTGAGTAAAAATTATAACACATGGTACTGCAAAGAGAAATGGAACCTGCCCTGAACAGATTTAGTCTAATTTGTATGCTTGTGAAACAAAGGCTGAAGGCACAACGGGGCAGTTGTGGGAGATTAGTAACAGCAGGGTGGGTGGAAGAGGGGAAACCTTGTTTCTTACTGGCCCCTTGGAACAAAGAGTAGAAGTGGCTGCCAAAGGGGATAATGAACAAAGTAGATTAAACTATTCACATTTTCTTCACAACCACAACACAGCTGCCAAAGGAGAAACCCAGTCCTGTAACTTGATACTTTCTTATTCAAGGGGGTAGTGTGAAAGCTGTTCAACCAAACAGCAGTCAGAACTCAATTTGCTGGAATGAATTGTTCCTGACTTCACTAACAATTTAGCCCTTTCCTCTTCCCTTCATTTTCTCTTGTAGTTGGAGGTGCAGATCAACTCTCTCACCCAAGTGCTGCTAGAAGGGAGACATTGTCTGCAGAGCTACATCACTCGTGTGAAGGACATTCGCATTGCTTTGGATATGTAACAAATCTAAAGCCCCTAAACAGTTCATGCTCAGTGGTAGAATGGGCTGGCTGTTTGTTTGATCTTTGATGTCAGAGGACATAGGCCTAAGGTACATGATCTCTAACTTTATGAAGGAAGTAAGCCAAACCTCACTACCAGTTAAACGTATATTTCCTTTCGCTGCATGCATATGGGAGACATTCCTGCTTCTTATCACAACTGTGGTAAATAAATGAGGCAGACACTGTTGTGCAGCTCAAAGCTGCACTCATTACAGTCCTTAGCTAAGTATTCATAGAGACCATCACTGTAGTATCTATTTAAACTCCCATGCTTATTAAGAAGCAAAACAATGCTGATAAGACTTTTATTTTAAAATGTTTGAAATTAAAAGTTAATGTTCGTAAGTCATACAGTGTGACATACAAAACCAGGTTTCAGAGTAACAGCCGTGTTACTGTGCTAGTGTTCTAGTTGAAAAATTAAATGGATTCTCCCTGCTGGAGAAAGTTACAGCATCGTCAGTATTCTCCAGAAACCCTGCTTCTACTTCCTTTGATCAGTGGGTAAGACATTCCTGCTAGCCAGCCAAGTTTCCACAGTGCTAAGACCATCAAGAAAGAGCTGACCTGGTGCAGAATGATCTGTCTCTGACACATTCATACTAAAGTGAACAGTAGCAACTTCTCTCATCCCCTGTTAGGCGAACTGGGTGCTCAGATACTGTGAATGCTGAGTAGTGAGGAATTTAAAGCTTAAAGTTGTTCTGGCCACAACTAAGACAAAAGGCCTCAGTGGAGGAAGAGATTAATTCTTCCTTCCTCTAACCCATTGCAACAGGCTTGTTCTGTTCACAGAGCCTTTAGTACTTGAAGGGTAATTAGTCATAGCTTCAACCCTTAGGGCTGATGATGTCTGCATGTATTTTGCATCAAGTTTTTAAAAAAATTAATGCCTAGCTGGAAGAAGAACATTGTGATGCATAATACATGAGTTCTGAACTTCCTAGCACTAAGGGGCTGAACAAAGCGGGGAGGGGGAGGGGCTGCTAAGAGCCATATTAAGCAGCCCCCATTTAATATGAGGAAATGCTGACTCTTGGAGCCAAAGGATTAGTTCTCTCCTACATTGACCTAGACAGGGCCAAATAGTCAAGATCATACTATGAGCCTTTGGCAGGCTATATTACCAGACATGTCTTTCTTCCCTACTGACAAGCGTACAGAGCTTGGCCAACTGTACACACTTGATTCTGTTTTCTCCAGCACATCCAGGGGAGGCAGACTCTCTTTTACAGGATCAGGATATACAGTGCCGAGTCTCATTTTTAATTCATTCTAAAAGTTTGTTCAGAAGATCCCCTTGGAACTGGAGGCAGATCTTTAAAGAAAACACCAGCTCCCCTGATGAATATCCACACACAAGGCTCAGGCTGGGAGAGGGCCAGGTTTGATAAGAAGCTAGTCCATTCCTTCCAGCTCAGGGTGTCCTATTCACTTACAGGCAATAGACTTCCTTGGCTCAAAATAGAATTTATTCAGTAAGAACAAGCAATACATTGCAGTAGAAGTGAGTTGCTCTCAACCCTTTTGGCACCAGTTGCTGTTAATCCCATTATTGGTAATGCGAAGCTTAAAAACGCCTATTCTGAGTGTCATGTTCCTATTTCCATTCTAACCCTTCTTGGCATGAATTTACAGAGACAAAAGTTGCTGCAGGATGAAGCTTCAGAGCAGAGCACTCAGCTCCAGTTTCTCTCTACCCGCTACGAGTGCAAAAGAAAAATGGAAGTTTGGCTGGGTTGTTTTTTTTTTTTTTGTAAGTCCACTGAAGGATAGAAAAGCAAGTTAGTGCACATGGGGAGCAACCTTGGATTGCCCCAAAGGTCCATAATGGTTTTTAATACACAGTCAGTGCCCATGGCATTTCACTCCGTGCACTAAACTATAGGCCCTGATGTATTTCAAATTGTTTTGTACATGGAGAAATTCCCACACCAAGAACTCAGTGACAGGCCCTGAAGGTTATGACACAAGCAGCAGCACATGTACAGCAGAAGGGGAAACATACTTTAGCTGCAGACCCCTTAACCACCTGTTATTTTATGTCAGAAGATTAATTGCTCAGTAGTTTTTGGGTGACTGAGGAGAGTAATTACCACTCAGATAAACAAAAAATCCTTAAGGCCTAGAATGGCAAAAATAAAACTATGGATTGGGAGAAGAGTATGCAACAGTCTGACTGCTGCAAGCTAAAAAAATACACTTTTTTCAAAAAGATGACAAGTTCAACCACATGGAATGTAGACACAGTGTTTTCAGGTTTAAAATACAGTGCAAAGTCCAGTTTTAAAGGGACAATAATAGGTTAAAAGGCATTTAAAAATTAGTTTCCATACCTGTTACCAGGATGTTATTAAACAGAATTTGAGTCTAGTTTACTGGTTTCAGCATTGATGCCATTAATTTACATTGTGCATTTCACCTAGGTTGGACAATGAAAGTAAGACTAGGCAATTTGACTTCCTGGCTTCCGTACTTTGATGTCATGTTTGCATTAGACATCTGGGACTGCAAGTTTGAAAACCATATTTTACAGAACTGAAACCTTGGGTCTAGGTCAACCTAACAGTGTCCCTTTAAAGGTAGCTAATCTCTCTGCCTTCACCCCTCCCCAGTGTCACTCCAGAATGCAGGCAGGCCCAATAGGAACCTACAGGCTCTGTATGAATGTAACTAGTTTGCAACACATTGAAAGGGAGAGTGTGAAAGACTGTAGGCACAGGATGGGATAGAAACCACCCTGGTCAACATTCTTAAAGGCATCTGTACCTGATATGTAAATGGATCATCTGATTATTTTACTGCTCTCAGCATAGGTATGTGATATTGGGCAAATACTCCTATCCCAGTTTTACACAGCAGTGTTGTCTAATATTTTCCTCACCCAGGTCCTGCTGAGTGATATTTTCCATTAGTGAAGCATTTTTCTTGGAAGTTTGAGTTCCTTTGTATATAAAATCCTCTTGTAGTTTCTAAAGGGACCCCAGGGCCTCTCCAAAGCGGATTTTCTGTCCAGGTTTGAGGTGGAAGTTGAAGTCCTTGGGTGCCTCGAAGATTAGAACGATGGTCGAGCCCAGGTTAAACTCCCCTAAATGTTCTCCTTTCCTCATGGGGATGCCCTCTTTGTTATTGTTGGTTATAAAGCTGAAGTCATTGTAAGAGCCTTTAGAGTAACAGGGGCTGTTAGTATGCAAATCCTGCAGATAGACAAGAGAGAAAGGAATGTGATTTGTGGATTTTAGTATGCTCTATCCATTTACTAGGATTGACAACTCCCTATGCCTGGCCTACAGTTTCAAATAGTAACATGCAACAGTGCTAAATACAAGGTGGAAGAAGAAAAGATCTGGACAGCAGACACCCCCTTCACATCCTGGTCCTGGACTACATTAAGCTAATGAACAGTCGTGCCAATTGAGTAATACTCGGTAGAAAACTTTTGGGTTTTAACTTTAGCTTGATATTAGTTATGAGGAAATCAAATAATTAACCAGCCTTGTTTCCTCACATGAGTTATACAGTACCACTGACTCACTAACAAAGTGAGACTTCAAAGGCAGGATTTGTACTCACCCGGTCGAAGTAGATGCGGATGGAGCCAACATTTGTGGCTCCTACCGCTGTTAGGGAAAAAAAGCCATGTTTCCAATCACCAGTAAGTACAACCCGCTCATTATGGCAGAAGAGTTCCTTGATCCAGCGGGCAACACCAGGATTCACAGACATCAGGGAGCCTGTAGTAAACAGGAAGAGCAAGATGAAATATTCTTTGTTCTTGCAGCAGTATTTTGATAGATTTAAGGCACAATAATTTAGAGACCAACAAAGAAAGGCCAGATTAAAGCTCATTTCTAAGAAGTGAGACAAATACTAAGTATTATCAAGAATATGAAGGATCAGAAGATGCACAGAGGTTCTGTTGCACTGTGCACAGCAAATAAAGCCTTCAGCTGGGCAGTAGCAAAAACAGAACGGTTACTAAGGGTATGTCTACACTGCAGCTGGGAGTATGGTTTCTAGCCCACGCTTCCAGCTGCACTGTAGATACACTAGGTGGGGAGCAGATAACACTTGAGTGTTCTTTAGCTCATAGGTTTCGGAGTAGCAGCCATGTTAGTCTGTCTCTGCAAAAAGAACAGGAGTACTTGTGGCACCTTAGAGACTAACAAATTTATTAGAGCATAAGCTTTCATGAGCTACAGCCCACTTCATCAGATGCATAGAATGGAACATATAGTAAGAAGATATATATACACATACAGAGAAGGTGGAAGTTGCCATACAAACTGTAAGAGGCTAATTAATTAAGATGAGCTATTATCAGCAGGAGAAATATGTGGACTCTCTCCTCAGGCCCTACCCAAGATCCATAAACCTGGAAATCCTGGACGCCCCATCGGCTCAGGCATTGGCACCCTAACAGCAGGATTGTCTGGCTATGTGGACTCTCTCCTCAGGACCTACGCTACCAGCACTCCCAGCTACCTTCGAGACACCAGTGACTTCTTGAAGAAACTACAGTCCATCCGTGATCTTCCTGAAAAACACCATCCTGGCCACTATGGATACAGAAGCCCTCGACACCAACATTCCACACAAAGATGGACTACAAGCCATCAGGAACAGTATCACCGATACAGACACGGCAAACCTGGTGGCTGACCTTTGTGACTTTGTCCTCACCCCCAAGTATTTCACATTTGGGGACAATATATACTTTCAAGTCAGCGGCACTGCTATGGGTACCCGCATGGCCCCACAGTTTGCCAACACTTTTATGGCTGACTTAGAACGCTTCCTTAGCTCTCGTCCCCTAACGCCCCTACTCTACTTGCTCTACATTGATGACATCATCATCTGGACCCATGGAAAAGAAGCCCTTGAGGAATTCCACCATGATTTCAATCATTTCCATCCCACCATCAACCTCAGCCTAGACCAATCCACACAAGCTGTCAATTTCCTGGACACTGCTGTGCTAATAAGCGATGGTCACAGCCACCACCCTATACCGGAAACCTACTAACCACTACACTTACCTACATGCCTCCAGCTTCCATCAAGGATACACCCATTGTCTACAGCCAAGCTCTAAGATACAACTGCATTTGCTCCAATCCCTCAGAGAGAGACAAACACCTACAAGATCTCTATCAAGCATTCTTAAAACTACAATACCCACCTGCTGAAGTGAAAAAACAGATTGACAGAGCCAGAAGAGTACCAAGAAGTCACCTACTACAGGACAGGCCCAACAAAGAAAATAACTCCACTAGCTGTCACCTTCAGCCCCCAACTAAAACCTCTCCAGCGCATCATCAAAGATCTACAACCTATCTTGAAAAATGATCCCTCACTCTCACAGATCTTGGGTGACAGACCAGTCCTCGCTTACAGACAGCCCCCCCCAACCTGAAGCAAATATTCTCCAGCAACCACACACCAAAAACACTAACCCAGGAACCAATCCTTGCAACAAAGCCCGATGCCAACTCTGTCCACATATTTATTCAAGTGACACCATCATAGGACCTAATCACATCAGCCATGCCATCAGGGGCTTGTTCACCTGCACATCTACCAATGTAATATGTGCCAGCAATGCCCCTCTGCCTTGTACATTGGCCAAACCGGACAGTCTCTACGCAAAAGAATAAATGGATGCAAATCTGACACCAGGAATCATAACGTTCAAAAACTGGTAGGAGAACACTTGAACCTCTCTGGCCGCTCAGTAAAAGATTTAAGGGTGGCAATTTTGCAACAGAAAAGCTTCAAAAACAGACTCCAACAAGAAACTGCTGAGCTTGAATTAATATGCAAACTAGATACCATTAACTTGGGTTTGAATAGAGACTGGGAGTGGCTGGGTCATTTACACATTGAATCTATTTCCCTACGTTAAGTATCCTCACCCTTTCTTGTCAACTATCTGCATGGGCCATCTTGATTATCACTAAAAAAGTTTTTTTTTCTCCTGCTGATAATAGCTCATCTTAATTAGCCTCTTACAGTTTGTATGGCAACTTCCACCTTCTGTGTGTGTGTGCATGTGTCTATATATCTTCTTACTATATGTTCCATTCTATGCATCCGATGAAGTGGGCTGTAGCCCACGAAAGCTTATGCTCTAATAAATTTGTTAGTCTCTAAGGTGCCACAAGTACTCCTGTTCTTTAGCTCCTATCACTATCATCCAGCATGTCCGAGGTCCTGCTACATTCATCCCCTAGAAACAACAGGAGTTGAATGAAGGGAAAATATTTATGCCAGAAACTAAGGCATATTAACACCCCTCCACACATGATATATCAACCTCATTAATTTTTGCCCTGGGCTCAGACCACAGTATTTCACCCTAATGCCATCTCTCAGAGTTCACAGCGTCACTGTTACATGCCCTGAAAACATTGCTATCACCAAACAGGCAAGGAGGAGGAACCCAGCTACCTAATGAACTCAAACCAGAACAAGCCTGTTTCTGAGCCTGGATTACCAAGTGCTCCACAGGAGCTGACTAAGATCTGACTACACAACAGCTCTACCTCTAAAGTCTAAGGACACAGGCAAAAGTCTTTATATCTAAGGGATGAGCTCATTGGGCTGCCTCGCCAAAGCTTTAGGGGAAAAACACCCCCCACCCCAGCCAACCCCACCAGTCTCTCAAATGCCCTTTGCAATGTGTGAAGTGGTTCTGTAGCACTACAGATCTGAGTCACCAGAGCTGGCCAGATGTGAACATGAAGGATTAATAAATAGATCTAGAATCCCGAAAGAAAATGAATCACAATAGGAACCTTAAAGGTTTCCACCCTGTCACACAATACAGGGGAGCACACAGTGCATTAGAATGTTTCATTCTGTACTCCTCTGCACATTGCTCTATTTCAATGGATCTCCTGGCAGCATTTCCCTAAGAAACCCCTGGCTTAAAGGGTTTACTCAGCCACAAACCTTAGCTTCACGCTGAAGCTTGGCAGATCAACTTTCTTGCCAGGTCTTGTCTCTCTCACACATAGCATCTGAAACCGAAACCAAGTCCAACTCCTCTCTTTGTTCCTAGGTAATTAAAAAAATGAATTTCCATCTGCTGGACTAAGGAGCATGACTGTCTGTGAAGGAGAGGGCAAAACTCCATAACCCCAATTCAAATCAAGTGATTGTGCTTAGTGTCATCCTCTGAATCTCTGATGTGCAGGGTTATCCACAACAATCAGATGCCCCTCTAGGACATCCTCTCTTTTACCAGCAACAGGGCAGTTTACTGTGGTGGGTGGGGAATGCCCTTGTTCCCTCTCAAGATGCTGACTGGCATTCTTCAAGCTCTTAACAGCCATTTCAGTAAAGTCTGCTGGAAACAGATCTGGGTCTCCGTACACCTCTGTGTTTACTTGAGAGAATTAGGTCTGTTGAGAAACCAAGTTATCCATCTTCAACATTACCAATTTAACTTAAATATCAGACTATTAAGCCCTGAAATTCGTTAGCACAGTATTCAGGATTTTGGGGAAGCATGATCCTCAATGTTTTTTTTATGACAAACAGCTGCCCTCTGATTCTCTAGCACATCACCATTCAAGTGCTCTGACTGAGGCATCTCTCAGTAATCTCCCTGCTTTTACACCTGCTCTGTTTCCCCTTCATGGAAGTAGAATCCACCTGGGAAGTGGCGTCTGTGCGACACTCTCCAGTCAGTGGGCGAGTGGAAGCAGTGATAGTCCCCAGGCGCCAGGTAGATGACACAGTGATAGAGCTCGTTCCCCTCCTTTGTGACTAGCTGGTTCTGGAATGAGTTGCAGGATGAGGCTGCAGTGGAACAGCAGAAGACAAAAGGGGTTAAAAAGAACAACCGAAATAATCTGTGAGAGAATGTATTGTGAGACAAGGCTCCAATGGGAAATGTGCTACTAGGATACTCAGAAAACCAGTGTTAACAGCAGATCACTAAATACAGCCCACAAAGTGACTCTGGGGGCGTTCACTGGCAAGAGAGCTTACATAGATGAATCAGCAACAGAATTCCAAACATGTAATATCCCTCAGTGAACACACTTGTTGGGACCATGCAGAACCCTTTCAGGGTACATGGTAAGGAGAGGAGTCAGCCTTAAAATTAATTCCTTGAATGTCTTCAGTGTTGAGCATGCTCTCAGGCCACACCTTCTGCAACTATAAACTAAACATTTTCTTACTTGTGTTATTAACAACCCTTTGATTACTAAAACAGGAAGAATTACGGAAATCCAATTTACTTCTCACTACTGATGCTGTTCACTTTTCCACTTCCTTCAGCTTGGACAGTGAAATCAGACTTGTCAGTGTTTGGGTTGGGTAAAGGCTTCTGGCAAATTTTGTAAATTTGATTTTACAAAAATCTACATTTTACGCCACGCTGAATTGACAGGGTTCCTTAACTCCTAAGATTTCATGTAAACTGGAGGCTGATACTTGGATCATAGAGGGGGATACAGAGCATGCAGTGGGAGGGATTTGCCTTGTCAATTTTTCCTTTGCTTGCTCCCTATTACTTTAGGGACAATTCAAGCTGACCGTATGTCCCTCTTCAAAGGCCCATTGTGGCTACAGGAAGCTTTGAAAGAAGAGTACCCAGAAGGTAGTTCTTCAAGGCCAAGAATCAGCATTTTAAAAAGCTCGTGTCCCTTTAACACACAGCTAGGTTTTAAACATCTTTGAAGTCCAAGCCCAGAAGAATCCAAGGAACTTTAAAGAGCCCCAGCTTCCCCAGACAAAGCAGCAGGGGCTTGAGACGGAGTCTCATAGAACACAAATAATTTGTCTTAAAAGACACCTCAGAACTATTGGGGTGTAATGTCCCAGCTTACAAAATGCTTTTAGTTGCATTTGCATACACATCACAAAAACAATTCTGGAGCTTTCAAAAAGGGCTTCTTTCTGTCGCATATTGCCTATACACAGGTTTAACACAAGATCCTGACACGCAAACCAAGGGCTTTGAAGACAGCTCTATCTCCACAGAACAGGCACAGCAAAGACAGTGACAGCACAAACTTCCTCACAGTGCCCCAGCCCTGACCTAAAAGGCAGACCTCTAGGCATGAGAGCAGAGATCAGTCTCCATGCAGGGGGTGCTGCTGCATAAATTGGGTCCAATAGACTAGTTCATGGATCTCAAATTACCAGGAGGGCCGCATGAAGACTAATACATTGGTCCGAGGGCTGCATCACTGACACTGCCCCATCCCCCTGCTGTCCCTGGCCCCATCCCCACTCCACCCCTTCCATGAGGCCCTGCCCCACCTCTTCTCATCTTCCCCAGCCTCATTCCAACCCCTTCCCCAAAGTCCCCACCCCAACTCTGCCCCCTCCTTGCCCCTATTCCAACCCCTTTCCCAAATCCCCGCCCCCTGCCCCACCCCTTCTCCACCTCCTCCCCTGAGCATGCAGCTCTCCGCTCCTCCCCTCTCCCTCCTGGAAACCACCAAGTGCCACCAAACAGCTGTTTGGCAGCAGGAAGCGCCTGGAGGTAGGTAGAGGAACGGGGACGAGGCACACTGGAGGGGGGAGCCTGACAGACACAGGAAATAACTGGGGCGGGGGGGACGGGACCCTGGACTAGTTCCTACAGCTTCCATCTTTGCTAGCCAAACATCTGGACATGTTTCAGCCTCCCAGCAGGAGCAAGCCTCGTTATGGTCACAGACCTTGAAGTTACCCAGAATCTACCCAATATAACCATGCACTTGAGGGAACTGAAAAGTTAAAATGTAAAATGTAGAGAAAAGGGCTGAATCTGAGGCTGCAAGTGAGGGACAGGCTACTAAGGAGATAGAGGAGTCCAACATGGAACATTACACCCCACATGTTATTCCTCAGTTTGAGCTATAATGAAGCAGAGTTGCCTATGCTGCTGGCAAAGATTTGAGAGCAGATAGCTATGATTCACCCCGTCCCTGCAATTACCAGGAACAGTGAAATGACAGAAACAGGCTAGGAGGCAACTTACTTTGGCTAAACTGCACGTCTTCTGTGCTGGTGCACGGACCCAGGAAGGACTCCAGCGAGTAGGTGACACCCTTCACCTGTTCCACTTCGCAGTTTTTCACTTGTCCAAAGTTCAGAATCTTTCCATCTGAGGGACTGATCTACAGGGAACAAAAAAAGTAAACTGCAATGAAAATCCATGCATCTCTCACACTTAGCCATCAGAAACACAAGTCCACTGATCATCTGAACCCCAACATTTCACATCTCTTCCCCTTTATATAACCTCTCGCCCCCACACAGGGATAAGCCTAGCCTCTTTTTGTATCAGACCTTTGATATTTTCACAGAAAGAAAGGCAAATAGGAAGGCCCATAAGTGAGATCCAGAAAGACCATTATTTGTTCGAAGTGAATGCCAATGCTGTGACCACTACAGAGACTTTGAGAGCACCTGGTCCAGTCCAGTGTCTCGAATAAATCAGACTGGACTTTTACCTACCCCAACCAAGTAGTTCAGTTAGGGCCATGATCTGTTGCCATACAGACAGGCTGGATATGGGTGTAACCAAGAGCAACAACCCATACAGAAAAGGGGTGAGTGACAGACCCACAACTGCAATATTGGAGGCCCAATATTCAGAGTTTTGGCCTACAGACATAGCACACATTCCAAGGTGAGGGATGGGAACATTTACACGTCAATGTGTAGCTTCTCTGGAACAAAATAAAACATTGCAAACCCTCCTCCTCACCACACTGTGATAGCAGCAGACTGGCCGGGACTGGGGCTTCAGCTTCCTGCGGAAGAACTCGCTCAGGTTTCTATAGTGATGAAGATCTTCGACAGCTGCTTCTTTCATGTTCACTCCAAATGTCCAGATATACAGGCTGTAGACAGGCTTCCGGAGCCAGGTGGGCAGCTCGACCTGGTTCAGACGACCCCAGGCTCGTGAAAGCAGTCGTGTTGGTACGGATTTGTACAGAGAAACCTAGAGAGAAAGGTTTCAGAGTAGCAGCCGTGTTAGTCTGTATCCGCAAAAAGAAAAGGAGTACTTGTGGCACCTTAGAGACTAACCAATTTATTTGAGCATAAGTTTTTGTGAGCTACAGCTCACTTCATCGGATGCATTCAGTGGAAAATACAGTGGGGAGATTTATATACACAGAGAACATGAAACAATGGGTGTTACCATACACACTGTAACGAGAGAAAGGAATCACACCATGCTATTTCTGTTCTTCCCACTGCTCTCAGCCCTTCTTCCCTTTGCTCCCAAAATGGAAGAATCCAATTCATTCCTACTGTGACTCCCTTCACTTCAGTGGAGTTACACCAACGATGAATTTACCTTGAAGTCTTCAATAAACCAAGACCAGAACCTTACCCTCCCTGCCCCCATGCTGATGTGTAGGGATGGGGGACAGATGGAGCTAATGTAAAACCCTTACAGCGAAAGTAAAGCCAATTAATGTGGATGTTTCATCTGTTTTGAGAAAGATATAAAAAATCCATTTTGTCAGTATAATTTCTGTTGTTGTTTTTGTTGCCTTAAGGCAAATAATAAAAGCACAAACCCATTCTTCCAATCACAGCACAGAAGTCCTGCCAGCCAGCTACAGTGGAGGGCAGCTACAATGCATGCACCCTCTTCCCCTTGTATGCTGAAGCTTCATATGCAAGTTAGTGGAAACTGCTCCCAGGAGGCTCACAGAGAAGCTGTGCATTTGGGACATTCTATTACAGCACTAATTGGAGGCAGTGAAACAATATATTTATTTTTGTGAACAACCCAAAGAAAACTGACTTAGAAATACATTTCTGTTGGCGTTTCAATGCCTAGTGTGTTGCTTCTCCCAAGCCCATCTATTTCTGGAATTATAAAGTACCTTGTCTACACATAAAAGGTGCACTGCTTTTAACTATACTGGTATAATTAAAGCAACACAACTCCTCTGGTGTGGACACAGTTACACTGTTCTTATACCAGTGTAGCTTATTACCATAAAGACAAATAAACTATATCCATATATTGCACCTTTCTACTGGCATAACTGTGCCACACTAGGGTTTATACCAGTGTAACTATAGTGGTCGAACAAACAAAAAATCACACCCCAAATGATAGCTTTATCAGTAAAAGAACTGTGTGTACACCAAGTCTTGTTGTTTGGGCAATCCCCAAAAACTCACTCACCTGTTGTTTGTGGTACGTGGTATCACCCACACAGCTCACGAGAGCATGTTGTAATCCCAAAAACATAGAGGAAGGCTGGAGCCTTCTGAAATAAGTTTTACACAGTAAGCTCTTTTCTGCAAACCTCTGGTAAAAGTTTGCAGAACAGGGTGGCTGGCTAATTCCAACTCCGAGTAAAAGGGTTCTCTCATTTCTTTCCTAAGAGGCACTATTTATTCTCTACTATATGGGTATCCCTCAACGTTAGGACCTGCAGAATGTAGCAATAAATACAGACCCCTCCAGAGAGCTGGTCTTTTAGCCTGTATGTTCTATTAAGCAAATCTATTTCACCTGCTAATGGATAATACTCCACTCAACTCACCTTCACTCAGACCAGTCCAGTATTCTGAGTATTGACTGTGCTATGGATGATGCTTAAAAATAAAATCCAACCATTACAGAGAGAGCGAAAGAGCATGTCAGCTTAATCTTACTTCAGACTGAAATGTTTTAAACCATCTATTGTTACAGGTAACACTTTAGACCATGACAATAGAAGGATGAGAGAGAAATATTGCTCTGTTTTTTCTCGTGTTTACACTTTGCACATTTGACAGGCCTTGGACAAAGTCAGTTTCATGGTATCCCTGTAGAAAGAATTTCACCTATTTGTGTGGTTTTCCCACAGTCACAGAAGAGATTTAAAAAAAAAAAAAAAAAAGGGTGGGGGGGTGATTGCAAAACCACAAAAATTGGGAAGACAACTTGGGGACAGGCGCAGTGCCTGAAAATACATACTTCACTTTTGCAAGTGATGGGGTTTCAAGTTGATAGTCTCTGTTTAATGAAATAGCTGTCAAAATGGCATCCTCTCAAGAGCAGGCACATTTGTATAAGTATGCAGGTCCATGTACTGAAACAAAATTTCATCGTTTGAGTCAGGGATGCCTGCATTAGCACATCCTCTGGGCAGTCAGCATTCCAGGCACCCAAAAAGGAATTGAACAGCCAACCATTCTCACACACAAATTGCAGCAGCAGAGAGACTACATGAATGTGTCCATGAAAAGGGATGGAGAAGAGGCGTGGTCTGCCTTAGCCCTAGCTCTGATATTTGTGGGTGTTACTGTCTGAATAAATGCAGCTGTTTCCACTGATTCCCCAGCTTGGGAACTTGTTTGTTAGGGGATCATAACAAATTCTATGCCCTGAAAATTCATCGTCTGTCTCTGAAAGGAGAATTACATAATCCCTAAAGCTTCACCACAAAGGAAAAAACCACACACAGTTGGGGGAGAGGAAGGTATGAGCTGCAGTTCTGCTTTAATATCAGCCATCAGCACCATGCTGTCTCCAGCTCTACTGTAGTCTCCCCCTGCTGCCAGCCTCCCTCCATTATAATAGTACATTTGCCCCCAGGGTTGTTACAAAGGAGAGACCTGCTCACACTTACCCTGCTCATAGGCCTCCATCCCACTCTGGTCAAGGGTTTAAGAGCACCGAAAGGCAGAAGATAATAGAGAATAGTCAGAGGCCAAGAACGGAGTTTCAGAGCAGGCCTAGACATACAGCTCAGCTGGCCCAACCTCCGCCTCAGGGCCAGCTGGGGGAATTGCAACCTGTAGGATCACATACACACACAAAAGGGTCAGCCAACTCAGCCTCAGAACCACCAGCTCCTGACAGAGTTTGTTCAATGCTTGTCAGTGATTCTGCAACTCCCTGACTTTGGTTCAGATCTGCTCCTTTCCCAAAATACAGGAGCAGTTCAGCTCAAACATGAGAATGAGCTGCCCAGGGCCCGGGGCACAGGACAACTTCCATTATTCATGCCTACCGGCAAATTAATTAAAGGCAAAACCTTTTGCATTAGACAAAGGCTGAGCTACAGGTGAAAACAAGGCAGCAACTGGTCCAGCCAGGTAACGCTAGAACATACACAATATGATATGGAACACCAAAAGGGGGAAAACCCAGGAACTTCTTTCAAACACCAGAAGAATAAGTAGCTACTCAAGAGGAAACATTTGCCTGTACCCTCTCCAGCTCTGGAGAGTTAGTGTGATCAGCCCAATAAAGCACTTTGAAAGCTAGCAATCTAGGATTCTAGGAATAAAATCCCTATTTAGGGCAAAAGTGTTAGGCAAGTGCTAAGGAAAGAACAGATGATATTCCAGTGAGACAAACAGCCACAAACCCAGGGCAATGTCGTCTTTGGCTCCAGGATTTCAACAAGATCTGGCATAATGGGAATCCTGCATTTCAGAAGTTCCATCCACAGTGCTGTTCCTACATGCAATAGTGGGATGAAACTGACCTAATCCTAGGCTCTCATTCTGTTGGGAGAGAGACAGCTGCAGTACCATAAGCACAGTGTGCTCCTGCTAAGGGAAAGGGAAGTGCATATACTTGCTCCTCTCTCCTGCCTGTTTTTAGCAGCAGCAAGAGGGACTCATGCCTGTACCTCCTGGTCTCATCAGGTGAGCCCCAGAAACAGGCAGCAGCAGAAACTGTCAACATCAGACAGTAGCCATCTGGACATAGACACAATAAAGTCAGGGTAAGTCCTAGAAAGGATCACAAAAGCCACTGGGGTCAAACTGAAGTGCTCCTGCAGCAGGCCTGCTAGCAGTTGGTTCCATCTGGCCAGCTATTTAACACTTCAGAGACAAACAGAAGTGGGATTTGTGAGTTAGTGCACACTGCCCAAAGAGCAGAGGTCAAAAGGCACCTTTCAGGTTTTACATTTCTTATTGGGCACCTCAGTCTTAGACAGATGATACAAGAACTAAAACACACATACTGCCAGCGTAGCAGGGTAATCATCATCTATGGCCCATTCAAACTTTGGCCTCTTAAGCAACTGTGTTTAGGTGGGGTTTTTTGTGATGTAGATGCCTGAATTGAGAACAAACTCATTTCACACAAAGAGCCATCAGGTGGCTGACAGACTATGACTTGTGGTCATTACCAGTCTGGGCCAGAATTGAACCAGTGACTCAGCATGGAAAAGCTCCAAACCTCATTCCTGTTTCCATGAGACATCTCATTCCTCCAGTTTATGCTGTGTTTGAGTCTTCCCTGGGCAAACTCTCTTATTCCTTTCTTCTCTTGGGATCTCCCCGGGGTACCTCATGCTTAGCCTCATTCTCAAGATTTCCTGGGTCTCATCATTAGGTTAATGTCCACCCAACCCAGGACAAAACATTCAGGTCTGTTTGGCACTGTGCTAACAGCTGGGGAACAATTCTTCTCCCTGCATCTTTGGAGGTGACGTAGTGTGCTGAGCATGACTATATGTGCATGCTGATTGGAAGGGGAAGGCTCCTGCTACAAGTTATTTTGAAGAGCACTCCCGTCCCTTGCAGGATGAAAAAATTTGAAGCGTGAGCTGTAACACACTCTACAGTTCTCTCCAAGAGAGAAAGGAGCTGGGAGACTAGAAAGGGCCAACTTGCCCTTTTGAGGACTTGGGTCAAAAATTAAAACATCACCTGAAGAGATGCAACTGTCACCATGTGGGCTCAAGATGGTGCCTTTGGCTCACCGATTTACTCTGTAGGCTAACATTACTAACTCCAAAGCCAGAGAATGGCCGTGTGCTGGAGTGCAAGAAAGACCTGAGTAGCTGAAGTATTGTCTCAGCAGCGCTACAGCAGGCCTCAACAGCATGAGGCAAGACCAGCGCACAGCACAGGAATAAGAGACACAACTCACCTGCAGCTCCTCCTCCCTCTCATCCGCCAGGGCCCAAGAGCCTGACAGAGAGATGGCCTCTCCAAGAGTTTCGGAGGACAAGGTACTGCTCTTCCCTCCCATCTCCTTCTCCCTCCCTTCACTGCAGACGATCATGAACCAATCCCTGCAGAGCTGCATCCTGGCAGCTGGCTCTAAAACCCCCTTCCTTCCCATCGCCTTGGCCTGGTTTTAGAGGAATCCCTCTCTAGATTTTTTGCTCTCCCATTGATCAGAAGGGGACCGGAAGAGAAAGGAAACATTATTTCTCTTGTACAACAGCAACCCCTCCCTTGCCAATTCAGCGCATAAGGAGATTTATAGTAATTAGGCCAAACAAAGGTTTTGCAGATGGCGGTCACTCCTTCTGCCCATCTACCCTCCCTTCCTTATCTCGCCCTTCAATCGCCATACTGCAAAGCAGAAAACACCAAACAGTACCTGAAACGGGCTCTCCTATTTGGTGTGCCCCCGGCAGAGCCAGCTGGGCCTGGACTCTCCAGTTGCGGGTGCTGCTCCCCGGCACAGCTGCCACTGTTCCCTGAACGTAGCCTTCGGACATGAATTTTAACTTTGCGGAGGTTGTAGCAAGAGAGAGGAGGGTTAGATAAAGCTTTACAGCATCTCACCATTTCCCTGCGTGCAGATCTGGTCCCTGCAGGGTGTTTGACTGACACATCATCAGGATGGCGGTCGGTCGTAAGTCTCAGTCTCTCTCTTTTTTTCTCTACCTCCCCTTCCCTTGCTTGCTTCAGCACAGGAGGGAAGACACGACGTCACAGCTCCTAATTCCCCCGCTGGTTTGTCTCCGGCTTCCCTCTCTGTCTCTTTCCCACTTGCAACTCAGCTACGAGGTTCCCAGCTATTGCAAACAAACAGGCATTGTATCACACTTCAGCAACCCTCTGCAAAAGCAGCTTTGTGCGAGACAAAAGCAACCTTTGCCGATAAGCAGCCCCTGCTCCTCTCTAGCCAAGGTTGCCATCGAAGCTCAACTCCCAAACGAACACTCTGCAGTGTCAGGCCGCTAGTAACTAATGCACTATGATCAGAACTGCAGCCAGCTGGCCACGCACAGTTATCCCAAGAGCCAGCCTGAATGCGAGGCTGGGAGGAGGAGGAGGAGGAGGGATGGTGGAGAAGAGGAGGAGGGAGATAACTCATAGCTTCAATTCTGCACTGCAGTAACTGCAGCTAGATCAGTTCTGGACTACTGAGCAAGTAAATGTGTATGCAGACACTCACTCTGCCAGAAAACCCTTTCCTTCTCACACTTTCCAGCCTGGGAACAGAGGAGAGGAAAGGGAGGGAACATCTTTTCTACCTCATGCAGTCCAGTTAGAGACCAACACCCATCTCAGGACACCCTTTCCATCCCACACTGTCCAGCGAGGGAGCAGGCAAAGACAGAAAAAGGGAAAGAACGTTCCTTTACAGATATACATCCCTACACTGAAACAAACAAGTTCCAGTGCCAGCTTGAGGAAACAGGCTCTGCAGAAAAAGTTCAACAGATGCTTTATACAGAGCACAGGACTTCAACAATTTTTACATCCAGCAAAACTCAGAAACCAAACCACCAGTACCATGGGGGCAAGAGAGATTGTTGCAGTCTTGAAGACTGCACACCCATTTTGCATGGCACAGATTTTGGAATATTCATTGGGTGAGAAGTTCTCTTCCATATTGCAAATTATATCTGAAAGCTGTTGACTAAAAACTGGCATTTCGGTGTCTCTTGGCTGCAGCACCTGGATCGCTAAAGAGGAAAACTAGCAGCAACAGCAACCCAGAGCCAGAGATCAGAACTGAGCTTACACCTGGCTTCTGTGTCAAGTCCAACACCAGAAATATTTTATGGTTCAATATTTAAGCAAAATGGTTAAACACTGGTTTTTGTCAAAACTAAGGTAGATACCAGTTTAGTATCTCCAAAGCATGCCCACCCTGCTAGTGCCACAAGTGATGTGGAGTGAGTCAATAAGGACTTTGTTGCATAAACCCAAGGTTGGATAGGAGGTTATATATTGTGCTGAGGGGAAAAGAAAAAATGGGGGCAAATTTTCAACAGAAGCGTGATCTAAATCAACAGTGTCCCTTTAAAAACAGGTTTAAAAACACTTAATCAGACTAAGGTGGAAACCATTTTCACCACCAAGATCACAAGAAATGCTCAGCATGCATGCAAGTTCCAGAATCTGTGACAAGGGAAAAAATACAGCACTGGTACAGAAAGGCCAGGAGACAAACAGTGCTGTCTAACAAACATTTTCTCCTCCTCCTCACATCTCAGACATGCAGGGACTCCTACACACAAGGAACCTGCATAGGGTTTTCCTCTTTGTTGTGATTCTAATCTTGTTCTCCAAAGGACCCCACCCACACTTCACATTTGCTATGGATGAGGGAAAGGCCAGAGCAAACAAGTTTCATCTGCACTCACAATTTATTCTACTCTTCCTTCAAAAGTAGGTGAGGTAAATACACATTTCAGTACAGTCTATTTCAATGGAAACAGCCCAATTATCTCTCTCCTTTCAAAGAACTTACCACATCCTAGATCAAGAAGGCAGGGGTTTATTTCCCCAAGATTTTACAAAAGAGTGGAGTGAATTGAACAGCCAACCTGCACCCCAGAAGTGAATGAACACTGAAAATATAATTCCGTTGTTTAATGTTGAGACTACTGTAAATTCAGATAAAGTTCATGGAAAGGGAACATATGGTGGGGGCTACCCACTTTGGGGCAAAAACCATGGCATGATAGACTCACCTTCCTAGGTGAAGTTCCCAGGGAGAGAGAGGGATTTCAGTACTATATAAGCCATACTGCTCCATGGCTACACAAAACTCACCTCCTCTAAGTAAGAAGCCTTACATTTCTCTTATGTTCTGTCCTACTGACCCCATTACACTCATCAAGATGCAAATACTATTACCCATGGATGAGAGTCTGCCCCTCTTCTTGGCTGAGACCCGCTTAAATACTGACATACAAACATACATGGCGAGTTGCCATGTCAGCAGCTACTGCACAGGAGGGATTAAGGATACAGCAGAGTTTGGCTGCTCAGAATTGAAAGATGCCTGCAATGGAAGAAAGGGGAAATGACTGGATCCTGGACCATGCCAACCCTACTCTCAGCCCAAGTGTTCTGAGGAAGGGTGAAGGAAGGGACTGGCCCAACTGAGCCTGGGCATCAGTTACTGAATCCCCCCCCTCTACTGAGCGATGAATGTGACGGATTTACACCTGGATTTCTTCTCAAATCTCAGGACAGTACAGCAAAGCCTCTCTTACTAGCTTCACTGATGGGCCTCAGAGTTATCTAACTCTTCTGTATGGGGAGTCTGGGGCGTCAGCCCCAAACCACCACTACCTGCTTGAACTCATCCAGAATTCATATTCAGTGAATAAAGGAAGTAATGACCATCTGCACTATAAACCCCCTGTGGAGAATTATCTAACAACAAACAGCTAATCTGTCAGCTATGCAACTCCACTCTGGTCCATCAGTTCATATAAGCATCAAATCCAGTGACCCCGTTTAATTACTTGTCTTCTTATTATTTCTCAAAGCCCTTCCCTCAGGACTCCAAAAACACTAAGCCTGCGGATTTACAGGAATCAGAGACTGGATTAAACACACAACTGTACATTAAACTGAAATGACATAAGCATGCAGGGCTGGGTTTAGAATCATCCAGCCTGGATGCTAGAAGCCTCTCCCTCCCCACGTTCTTCACTTGTTAACAATATTGCCATTTAAAATATATGGTATAACTTAACACATACTGTTGGGGAAAGCTGTATGGTTAAGCATAAGCCATACAAGTGGAACAAAAGAAAGTATCAAGCAGCAAAAGGTAGGGGTATTCCAAGACCCACATCACACTATTATACAGAGCAGATCTGCTGCTAGTGACAGGTATTAGTTTATCATCAATGGTTTCATTCTTTTCCCCTGGCCATAGTCAATATCTTCTGTTTAAACTTATAGGCACAAAAAATCATCATCTCTCTTCCTTCCGCTCCACCTTATTATTCTGGAGAAATCCAGCAGGAGAAACAATAGCTTCCTCAACAGACAATCAATCAGGAGATCCTGCTATTCTAAGAGCATAACAAAAAGGTGCTTTTGGACATTAGGGAAACAACCGTGGATTGGCTGTTGTAGAAGTCACATGATTTTTAATGCTGTGTATTGCACTCCCTAGATTCCTGCTGGCAGGTATGTAATCCTTAACTCTTCTTTGTGGGTGTCAAGGCCAGGGATCAGCAACCTTTGGCACACGGCCCGCCAGGGTAAGCCCCATGGTGCGCCGGACCGGTTTGTTTACCTGCCGCGTCTGCAGGTTTGGCCAATCGAGGCTCCCACTGGTCAAGGCCGCCGCTTCCCGCAGCCCCCATTGGCCTGGAGCAGCGAACTGCAGCCAGTGGGAGCCGCCATCAGCCGAACCTGTGGACGCGGCAGGTAAACAAACCGGTCCGGCCCGCCAGGGGGCTTACCCTGGCGGGCCGTGTGCCAAAGATTGCTGATCCCTGGTCTAGGCACTGGCTGCGAAATGTACTAGATGCCCTGATACAGCAGGTCTTTTTCCATCTCTAGTTTCTAGGATTCTCTTGCCCATTTTTTATCTCAAGCGGGCTTTCTGTAATTCCCCTTCTAAGAGAGAGGTTTGTGTAATTAGCTTCCTTTAAATGTATAGTTGCACTTCTCAACAAACAGAGAAATAAATCAACTTTTTAGAATGGCCATAAAACATTAGTTTATTCAGCGCTAAAGACTGTGCAATGTTTTTGGTAAACAGTCCTTGATCTCTTCTCCAGGGCAAGGAAACAGGTCTTATCCACTTTCGTAAAGCAACATGTAAGTTTATGGCATTCTAAGTATTTTGTAATATGGTTCTCTGTGGTTCTATAAGCATATTTAATTTCTTATGCTACCTGATAAAATGCCTTTCACCCAAGGTATTCATAAAGCCAATTCCCTTCTAGGATACAGAAATCTAAAATGGAAGCATAAGGAGGGAGGGGGGGAATGGTTGTTTTAGACCTTCCTACTAAAAAGGAAAGCTCTGTTAAGCGCTCTAGAATCCTGAGTTGGAAACTGAACGAAGAAGCTGTAAGGCCTGACAGACAATTCAGTAACCTACATAAAATACTAACTGCATAAATACTTCAGACTGGGGGCCGGGGTTCTTTTTAACAAAGGGACTATTAACTCTCTCAGTGTTGGTTCCTCAGATCAGCAGAACTGAGAGATTTCTAATACACCAATTCCTTTTTCATCTGACCTGAAAACCCAAGAAAACAGTGACTAAAGAATTGGTGCTCTTTGGAAGTTAGGCCTCTCTGATCAGTATTTGGAAGTCTAAAAGTGCTTACCTTGGCTGTACAACACTCCTGGCAGCTGCAGAGGCTGACTCTGAATGAAGCTTGTTTCAGTTCCTTCACAGACTTCTTGTTTTTAATCTACTGAAATGTGACATTGACCTGGCTTTTTTGTTTGGGTTTTTCTAAGACAAGTGAACAAAACAATGGAATGTAACCCACATAAGTGTTCCTGACAAATGCACAGAAGACTGGTGCACCAACAGGCAGGAAAAAACTCTAATCCATGCCCTGCAGAAATCATATGCATTGATGTGTCCACATTCCCATCCTAGTAATCCCAAACCACGGTCCTGTTTCCAAGATCAGTTGATTGTGACTTTCTGGTTCTACACTACTTCTTCCGTTTCCTGGCCGTGAAGCTGGATGTATCCACTACATTTAAGTAGGAGTCTGCTGTATTGTGGAGAGCTACACGCTGTGGAGTTTAGTATTACTCTCTTCAACAAAACAAGCTCAGCAAAAATGTGAAACTTAAGATAGTTTTGTTTTCAGCTGGATGGAGCAGAATGATTATGTGAGATCACCACTAAACCCAGCAGGGCACCAGCCCCCAATCATGATCACCCTACACCCAGCAGTCACTACGTCCTTAAATAATACTAAATCCCAGTCCTCTGGCCTGACACTGAATCCGACCAACCCAGCACCCTGCTAGACAAAGGAAGCTATGTCTATGCATGCTGTAAGGCATAGAAATAAGAGAGAGGGTTAAACATAAAACGATCTGTGTTCTTTGTTACCCACACACCCGCCCTGAATAGATAGAAAGTATTAACCCAGCTGCCTGTGCATCTTTCTATACTCTTAATACTACCCACTGATATTGCAAAAAATGTTCGCTTAGTTCATCAGGATTTCTGAGCTGTAATCCTCTTCTCATGTCAAAACAAGCCACAAAACAATTGTCTCTCACATTTATACAGTTTCTAACAGTTTACACCCTAAATTGGGTAAATGTGGTGAATGCCCCTCAGCAGAAAAAATACATTTTACTATAATATAGCAACAACTTATTTCCCTTCCTCACAGTAGGTATATGCATTTCACCTGCAGTTGTTGCTGTTGGCCAAAATAAACCTCTAAAACACTCCTGGAGAACAACTTCTGAGATCCCCAACAGCTGGCTGGCTCGCAGTCTGTCTACTAGATCTGATCTGACTGCTTTTTGCTTTAAGAAAGCAGCACGATGCAGCTGGTCCTCCTGTCCAGCTCATGTTTCAGCCATTCAGACTCCAGGGTGGGAACTGTTAAGGACGTCCCAATATCATCAAAAGCATCTGCATTCCCACAAAGCCCCAGCTCTCTTTTTCCCCTTTAAGAGGAGGAGACAAGGCGGAAAAAACTGAAAGGAAACTAAAAAGGAGGGGGATAAGACTGCATGACAAGTAGTCTCTCAGTTCCCCAGATGGCTTCCCAGCAGTGCATTTACAAAACAGCAGACTCATACCAGGGGCTTGGGAGATAGTATCCAGGCCTCTGTTAACAAATCGCCAACTGAACACATATTAAGACGGTTTAGGCTGAATACCAGGGAAAGTTTCTGACGGTAATGTCTGTTGATCATGAAATAGTCTCCGAAACAACCATATTACTTGGGGAATTTAAAAATTGTACTGGACAAAGCAGCAGAAAATGTTCACTACAGAGCAATTCTCCAGACCAGGGATTAAATTTCATACCAGTTGGATAGAAGAGAGCATGTATGTAAAATGATCCAGTTTGGATTTTCTGTTGCTGTTTTCTGACATGTTTCCAGAAACGCTGATGTACATGTTCCCAGCCAAAGAGTACATACAGTTTTATAAAACCCTTCACAACATTCAAATAGATTGCTCAATAGGTGTCTTATGCAATGAAAGAGACACTGTAGCAAAAACTATCCATCTAAAAAAACAGTTTGAACGTGACATTGAACTCTACAACGTCTTAGGACTAGCTGAAAAATGTAGGGGAAATTGTGGGCAACACTTTTGCCACACCACCCCACCGTTCCCCCTCTCCCCTGTTGAAATTTGAACTGTTTTGAAATTTTCTGATCAACGCTACAAGAAATCAGAGATTTCTTTTGTATAGTTAGACATATGTCCATACAGCACTCAGGCACCAGAAAAAACAGAGGAGAAGGTATGACACATAACAGGACACCTGGTCTAGGGATAGGATTTCACTCTGCACAGGCAGAAGAGCCAGGGTATGGAGTCGCACAGGTGGAGGATTTTTCATGGATTCTTTCTTGGGATATCCTGGTCTGTGATTCAGGATCTCCCATCACAGAAAATACTATTCCTACAACACCATATGCTGCCTTACTAAAACGGTGCTATGTAACGCTGCCTCACTTGTCCACAAGCAGCACGACAGAACTATCCCTCTGCTACCAACCCATCTCAGTAGGAAACACTGATTTGCAAAAGTGGTGAGCACCCAACAGATGCCTAAACATGAATTTAGGGACCTAACTTTAGGCTTCTATTTTTTAAAGTCTTGGCCTGTGATATTAAGCTTCCCCCCCTAGAAGAGCTGGTTTTCACCCTGTTATTTGCCGCATACAATATGAGATGTCACTATAAACTAGTGCCACCTCCTAAGGTTCACTGGGTTCTCTCTAAAGCTGTATCTTTACTTGGTTTTTGCCACTCTTACTATGCCACCATTACACAAAAAATAGAATTGCAAAACAAATGAGATAAGAACTGTGGAAGCAAATAAAGGACAGCAGTAAGGAATTCCCCTCTATTTAAACACTACTCATCTTGTCACACTGTTTATCCAAACTCACTCTTTGGCCAAGGTTTCCTTGTGTAAATTATGCTATCTGTATATCAACAATGCCACAGTATTAACAGAGAAGGAAGTGAGTGGAATTACTCCTGGATACTATATATCCAGGATACTAGGCACACAGAGGCCTTGGCCAGGAAACGTTCTCTGATAGATTTGCGCTTACTGCCTCAAATTCCTTCTTCCACCTGTATGATAAATATCTCCTTCTTTCGTTCAGAGCTCTCTGCTTTGCCTCATCTAATTAAATGAAAGCTAAATCCCCTTTAGTAATCATAGAAGAGACATACTAGTAAGTTAATCAGTTCAAGCTATAAGCCACATAATGTCTCCAGGAAAGTTATAAAGAAAGGTCCACGCCAGAAACCAAGTGTTCTCTGTTTTCCTGTCATAAATGGAGGCAATACATTAAAAATTTAAGGCACAATGGGCCTAAATTAAGTTAAATATTGTTTTAGTCCTTCCTCTCCCTCACAAAGATTTTGTAAACTAATATAAATAGGAATATTTTCATGATTTTAAAAATTCACTGAAAAATAGCATATTCACTTTACTGCAGTGATATCCTCAAACAAACCAGTGCTGAGAACTAGTTACTGAAAATGACTGTCCTAGTTTCAATGATGTGCAGCATCAGTGGTGAAAAAACAAATGAGATACGTAAAATTTCAACTTTAAAGAAACTACATGTGGCATACAGCTCTTCCATTCAGGACTGGTTTAATGCTTTGATGAAGGATAATCACGAGAAGACAACAAACCCTTGAAGACCATATTTAAGCCTTTGTTTAGTGACAAATATTAATGATACATCCTGTATGAAAGTTTTCAAAATATACTTGAGGCAGAGAGAAGAAATTGCTTCTACCCAGTTTCATTTTTTTATATTCCAATTCTACTTTTTTGTTGATCAAGATGAATCAATATTGACACATTATATATATATATATATATATGGTTACATACTAAAATAATTCAAGTAGGAATAATTATTGAGGCACAAGTTATTGCTTATTTTTTAATTTATTTCTGATTGTGCATGAATATATACACTTTGCTAAACAGAATTAAAACCAAAGCTCTTTCACAAGGGACCATATCTACCTGCAGGTTTTCACAGAACGTAGCACAAATAAGAAGCGTTTTGCCAGTACTGCAGCATTTCAAATGTCTCTCTCATCCATGTTTTCTCTCTCTCTCTAAGCTGTCCCCAGGCTCATCCCCTGGCCTTATAAACAAGGAGATAACCCTCCTCTCTCCCTTGCCAAGTTTGCTTCCAGGGATGCCAAAAAATGCAGAAGGGAAATAATGCAAAAACACAAGTCAACAAAAATAGATGCTCCAGTTTCCAGGGAAAGGCACAATATAGCTATTATTTTGTTTAAACCCTCCATTGTTTGTAACACCCTCTTTGAAGTCTGAAAATTGTTTCTCCCTTTTCCAGGTATTTCCCATTTGGCAGCCTTCCCTTCCCCGCTCCATGAAAACATACAATGGAGAGTAAGCCAACAAAATAGGTATCTGAAAGGGAGTGGGAAAACCCGTCAGTGTGCTGTGTGTGTACCTGCTCACCTGGAATCCTGCTTACACATTTGAAATTCTTTATGCAATTCCTCCCTACACAAATAAATCCTTCAGTACCAGTCTTGTCTAAAGCTGCATCTATGCCTGTATCTCAGAACTTAAAAGCAACGCCAAAAAAACACAAGCCAGAGTATTAACACAATGGAATAAAAACAGTTTGGTAAGGAAATATTCCAATTTCACACTTCCAAAGGGTTTCTCAACAATGAAAAAAAATTTTTAACTATGAAAAATACTTTAGTGTCCTTTTAAATACGACTACTTCCCGGAAATTTACAAGTCCAATTTATGGTACATAAAGCCACACAATCTTTTACTAGCCCTATTCTAAATAAGTTCAAGCAGTTTGGGAAAGGGAAGCCTGGAGGATAGATTGCAGATAAATCCCTCAAACTGTTACAGTACAAACTGTTCACATCTGGTCTCTTAGGATCAAATCCAATTTGGGTCCCAAGTAAAAGTCAGTTTAGGGATTCCAGTCTAGTCCCTAATATACATATGCCCAAAACACAAAACCACACCAGCTGGCCCAGCACTCAGAAATGGAAGAGGAACAGAAGGATGCTACAGGTCAGCCTGAGGCAGAGGAGCATGTTCTGCACTGGCATCAGTCCCTCATTTTCAGAAACGACAAATTTACTCAAAAACAGAGTGGGGCAAATAAAGTAGTTTGTAACTAGCTGCCTGTATGTTTTGCAACAAAACAAACCTAACATATATATAGATAAACTGTTTGGTCAATGTGGAACTCTATAATGTACTTAATGTTCTGTACATGATATGACAGTTATATGGGGTTGTGTAATTTTTCTGTTTTTTGCTAAAAATGGGTCATTTAGGTTACTACAGAACACGTCCATGCACCTGATATTCATACTTCAGTTTCATGACAACTTATAAAGACAAAGTGACAACACTAAAGATCTACAATCACTAGAGTAGAGAAGGAACCACCTTTGAAGGGACAAGCTCTCTTTAATGGTGTGGATGAACTAGAATCATTAGAGATTAAGATGATATTGTTCTGCGAGAAAGTTCTCAGAAGGTGTTCACAAGGGATCTAGATAAGAATTGCCTTCATACTAATTCTGAATAATAGTCACATTTGCATGGTACATTCCCTATCCAAGGATCTCAAAGCTTTTCACAAATATTAATTCAGCCTCAACTTTCTTGTGAGGTAAACAAGAATTACCCACACTTTCACAGGGGAAGAAATGAACGCATAGAGAGATTGTGTGACTTGCAAAAGATCATGCTGCAACTCAGTGGCAGAAGTGAGAATACTACCAATAATTCCTGAATCCCACTCCTATGTTTAGGGGTTAGACAGAGCAATCTCCTTCACATGCGCTGGAGACACTTATCATCAACTAGGATAATAAACTCATCACAAAATGTTTTTCAATGATCATATATGTAACTGCAGAATACCAGTCTGTATCTTTATTCTGTATCATATATACTGTCTGTATTTCCTGTTTTAATAAAAAAATTAGCTGTGGATGGCTTTGGGTGGCTTTTATGCTAGATTTCCATTTCAATACACAACAGTTAGCAAATTTTGAAAGTGCATTAAATCTTCAGATATGCTACAACTCACTAGCATTATAAGAGTACTCCAAGGCTGGGACATGAGAACATTTCTTCTACTGAGCACAAGAACTGAAGTTCCTTTAGAATTGCTGCAAACCCCACGCCTTATGCTCTATGCCAGCCAATCATCTTTTAATTCTATCACTAAGATACAAGTGAAAAAGAAACGGACTTAAACTATCCAAGCTGCATCTGTTACAGCAATTGGTAGAGGAAATGTGTTGGCTGTACTAAGAAATGAGAGACACCTACAGTTCTTAACATGTCATTACATTGGCTTTAGCAAGCAGGACTGGGAGGTGAGGAAAAACGCTTTATGTCTTCTGTCGGTTCTGGTAACAGAACACAATCCAATTTTTCCCTTGTTGAAAGGCAGCAGAAAAGTTTGTAGCAAAATGTGGCATGTGGTACAAACCCATCACAAATATCTTACCTCCCATTTGCTTGCAAGCTTGATCGGTATCTCAATGCCCATTTTCTCCAGCTGCTCCTCCTTGTACTTTTCATAGTGTCTGTATCCTGCATATCCCCCACCTGTGGCCACCAGAAAGTGGAGAGGGCGCAGTCGGAATGTTCGCACTACCGGTGCAGTGTGAAGCTTTCTCCTGTCTAACAAGAAGAGGCAGATCTTTAGGAAACAGGACAGCTAAAGAGTAAAGACGAAGTTATAAGGGAGGAAGGTCAGATCAGATGCTGAGAATGTTAGAGAGGACTGTGTGTCACTGTGTATGCATGCTGTCATGTTCCACTGACACACAAAATGCGTACAAGGTCCTGTTACTGAGGATGCACATACATAAAGATGGGTCACTGCTGACCTGTGCCACCAGCAGCCACTTCCTGAAAGCATAACTTGTGATTTAAAGCATCACTGATCCCCAGCCTCCATATCAGAAGACACTCTGGAAATCATGAAAATCTTGTTTTCTCAGATTGTTTGGCTGGGGCCTGATGAAAACAGCACCCATGATGCATGAGGAAAGGAGCTGACAATATTTCCAGTACAAACCCAGATTTTTACTTTAAACAGACATATCACAAGAAATTAGCTGAAGGCTGACACTGGCATGATACTGACCAAAACCAGAAGATCATATCCAGAACTCCTCCCTGGATTTTAAATATTCACTGGAGTGGTGAATGTCACCTGACCCCATTTCAAGCAAACATCTTAGATGGGAAGTATACTTGAATTCTAGCAGAAATGTAAAGATGAAGGCTCTTTCCACAGCAGAAGCAGAACTGTTCTAACTATAAAAATATTTAAATATGGTTACTGCTTACACAATTTCCGTCCCAAGCAGGCAGGGATGGTATCAAACTGTATTATACCCCTCCCACTAGGAAGTGGGGATCTATAATACCATTTGGTTAGCACAGTTCTCAGCGATACAATCCTGTCAACACTACTCAGGGAAGCTGCATTGGAACCTTGTAGCTAGCATCAAACACATTTAAGTAAGGCTGTAATTTCATAGACTTTAGAACAAAAGGGATCCTTAGATAATCTAATCTGACCTCCAAGGGCAGCCTCCCCATTGTTGAATTGAACCCCAGTCTCCCTTGTGACAGACAGGGATACTCACCACTAATAAGAAACATAGTTGTTCAACATGCTATTCCCAGTGTGTGCAGGATGGAAGCATTTAACAAACTGCAACGGCTACGGATGGGGTTTTTTTTGTGTGTTTTTTAAATGTGCTCTTATGTTACTCCACATTTAAATACTCTTTCCAATCTTTCTCCTCTATTTCTCCGTCCATTTGATATATGCATTACTGTAATTATTCCTGAGGGCATTCTGTGCCAAAAAATTAAAAATTCTGCACACAAGGTTTTAAAATTCTGCAAAATTCTGCAAATTTTATTTGTCAAATAAATGTGGAGACTCCATTGGGGAGCATGGCACTGGCTGCACAGAGGTGGGAGATCACTGTGCTGCTCCCGCCCCAGGACATGGACTCAGCGGTGAGGCTGAACCCAACCTTGATACAGCGCAAGGACCAGGCCTGCCCCAGAAACATCCCAAGGCCCTGCCTCTCCGTGCCAGGTTCAGCAAGGCAGGATCCAAGTGTGGAAGAGCTTAGTGTGGGGGAATCCAGGTGTGGGTTGTGAGGGGCAGGCAATCTGGGTGCACGTGGCTCAGAGGGGGACCTGGGTGCAGGGGGGATTGGATGCACAGGGGCTTGTTGGGGGATTCTGGGTGCAATAGTAATGGAACTGTGCCGGGGGGGTCCAGGTGAAGGTGGTTTAGGCTCAGCGGGGGGGAGGAGGGGGAGTGATAGAGCTCGGCAGGGGGGTCTGGGTGTGGGGGGGTTCCAGATGCTGGGGGAGTAGGGCTCAGTGGAATGGAAATCCGGGTGACTTGTTGGGGTGGTCCAGGTACAAGGGGAGTGGGGCTCAGGGTGCGGGGGGGGAGGGGTTGAGGCTCAGTGGGATGGTCTGAGTATGAAGGGGTCTGGATGCATGGGGGTCTGGATGGGGGAGCAGCTCCCTGTACAGTGATCCCCCCACCCGCACAGCTGAGGAGAGATGGGTGCAGGAAGCATGGGGAGAGAGTTTGCAGAGCTACAACCGGGGGAGAAATATGGGGGTGGGTCCTCCCCAGCCCAGCCAGGACTAGCAGTTGAGCCTGGCGCAGGTTTGGAGCCACCAGCCGGGTCTTCCTCAGTCCCGCCCCTTCCACAGTGATTTACCTCTCTGCTGGTTGCCCTGGGCACCTGAAACATACTGCTGGGGCGGGTCGTATGACCACTCTTGTGGCTTCCCTTTGCTTCCCTGTCAGAAAGTCATTTTTCTGTGGGGAAGCAGAGAAATCTGCGGGGAACATTAATTCTGTGCATGCACAGTGGCACAGAATTCCCCCAGGAGTAATTACTCCTCCTGCTGTCCCCCTGCAACACAGTTTGCCTATGCTTCATTTGCTTTTCTGATTCCCTTTCTCTATCTTTGGCTTTGTATTCATTTCCTCTACTCTACCTTTCCTGTAATCTGTCTGCTCTTCACATCATCTATTTTTCATAGCTTCCATTTATATAGCCCCCTGGGTTTCTTTTATGGTTTCCAACTATCTTTTTTTCTACATTTGCCTTCCCTTCTTCAAATAGTCTGTATCTTTTTTCTCCCTTGTCAGCTGGGCACATGGTCCTAGAGATCAATGACTATGAAGTAAGAACACCTAACCTCATACATGAGGATCAGTCACTGATCTAGGCTGGATCATCAGGATTCATGTTAACATGGTACATTGCCCAATCTTGGGCAAGGAACAAACAGCTCCACATCACAGTATTTTAGATTTATTTTCTATCTTTATATATGGGGTCCCTCAAAGAGGTGCTACTTCACCGTGGTTAAATATTAGATGTTTTTACAGTGAATAATCAGCTGCTGGAGACAGAAACAAGGCATTATATACAATTACAGTGTAATATAGCTTTGTTGTTCTCACCATAGAGGTCCCAACCACCATACCTTTCATTATGGCTATATGGTAAGGGGAATCCTGAAACCCTATGGTTAGATGCAGGCAGGGGAGGAGGGGTGTGCCTGAAACTTTTTTTCTCTTGTAGCATTGGGTCATGGTATGGAAAAGGTTGAGAACCACTAATGTCGCTAATTGTTAATTGGCAAACTCCTCTTGCACAAGAAACAAGCCTTACACATTGAAATGTTTCCATTTTCTGACAAGGAGGATACTTCTATGCTGCATTGTTACAGAGCAACAATGAGAGAGCAATAATAATTAATGCTAATACCAGTACATTATAATAGCAGCACAAAACAAATGAGGGAAAGTGACAGCAGAAAGTGTTCTCCTCCCAAAATCTTTATACCAAAAAAATTTAAAAACCCAGGTCTAACAAGCTAATTGAGTATTTTAAAATGTGTTGATAATTCTGACATTCATACTGCAGCCAAGCTGAGATTTCTCAATAATGTACCACATCAAAGAGGCAGCACTAGTGAATAAGAATCACTTGGTTTCAGAAAGAACTACCAAAGGAAAAAATCTATCTGGGTGTGGACAAACTAGATTCAGTGGGGAGTAAGGAAGCACTGCCCAAGAAACAAGGTCTCAGAATCCATTTGCCAAAGAACTGGGTATCATGTCCATAGCATTCCTTTGAAGAGTGGATGAACTAGAATCAAAACATAAAGGGCCTGCTCCTGCTCCCACTGAAGTCAACAAATAGCACTGGGCCCTGAGGTTAGGGATCACCTACAAACTAGTACATTATTTAAGAAACGAATATATTGAATCGTTAGGTATCTAAAAAGTACCAAATCCCTTTCTAGCAATGTGGCAACACAATGGTCAGATGGTTTATCAAAATCTGTGAAGTTTTAACCACGAGCAAAAAACAACTAGCCTAGTATGCATCATTCTTGTGCTTGGATGCTCAACTAACCTCCAGTGCTTATACTAAAAAAGGAAACTTATCAAGTTTTTGCCTCACTGAAGTCTTGTTTACTTTACTTAATTTCATTTTTATGCATGTAAACTTAAAAAAGTGTACACTGATCAACGTGCCTTAAAATCTGTCTTTAAGTATAATTAAGGCTACGACTTTGTCACGAAGGTCACGGAATCTGTGACTTCCAAAGACCTCCGTGACTTCAGCACGCCGAGGCTGGGAGCTGAAGGGCCCTGCCGCTGCCTGCAGTGGCCGGGAGCTACGGCCCCCAAGCTCCCCGGCCACTGCTGGCGGGGGGTAGTCCATTGCTCCCGGCCGCCGTGGGTGGCAGGGGGCTCCTAGCCTCCGGGGGTGGCTGGAACCCACAGCTCCCAGTGATGGGCAGAGGAGACCCTGGAACTCTGAGCCCCCATGGGTGGAGAGGGGCCCCAGAGCTCCCAGCCGGGCCCCCACAGCTTCCCATTTTGTCACAGATATTTTTAGTAAAAGTCAGGGACACATCACGTGCTTCTGTTAATTTTTCTTTATTGCCCATGACCTGTCTGTGACTTTTACTAAAAATATCCATGACAAAATCTTAGCCTTACGTATAGTGTACTTAAGAGAAAATAGATTAAATCTTCACTTTGGGATACTCATGCTAAGGGAAAAAATAAAGAATGTGGCAAAAAGGTTATGAAGCTCCAGGAAAAAAATTTACATCAAGAGGAAGATATTCAGTAAAGGATGGGGAAAATTTAAAATTGTTACATGTTTGGGGGGAAAAGTCTCATTTATTTATCTCTTTAAATTTATAAAAATATCTATAGCCACCCATCCTGTGCTCTGGTCACCTGCCTTAGTAAATAAATATGAACAACTTCCCATACATAAAAAGATATCCATCGAAGCCCTCTAACACTCAGCTGCCCACCTCCCCTAAAATCAAAGTGGAAAAAAAAAAGGACAGACTTTGCAGTGTGCTCAGAAGCGAACAAATCTAGGCTCTGGTGAAATAAAAGGGTAGCAAGTTCCAAAGTCAAAGCACCTCTCAGAGAAGAGCTCCCTCCTATTTATATCCAGGGACTCCAGCTCAAGAGTCTCTCCTGATTTCAGCTGTGATAGTATGGCATGAGGAGGAAATTCTCCCAGGTAACCAGATCCCAAACCATTTAGAGCTTCATGGGTAAAAATTTAGTACCTTGAATTCCACTTGCTCAAGAGTGACTGGAAGTTTTATCTTTTCCACACTCCCCAGCACGAGTGCCGATCTTTGGAATGGCAGTGCAACATGTTGTGCCTAAGTCAAGTTATTTTTTCTGGATGAACCTCCATCTCCTCATAAAGGACAAAATAGGTTTTCAAACTCCAAGGTGACAAGACTGCCAGAATAAGTAACTAATTTCTGCAATGGTGCCACATTCAGTACAGCTGATACTGCCCAGTGACTTCAGCTGAACACCCTGTTCCCTAAAGATATTAAGAGTGACGGGAGTTCAGCAGTGAGCTGAGCAAGGAGCTAAGGAAAGCTTGTGTCTAGGCAGATTTAAACAAGAGGAAACAGCATCTGAATAAGGTTATGTCTTCATATTAATGTTAGAACTCTGTAAGGACAAGATCAAACTCATAAGTTGTTTCAGACCCCCTTCTAACCTCTTAATTGGGGTCCGCAAACAAGGATAAGTGGAATTTTCCTTCTCTGGACACAGGGCAGGACATAAGACCCTGCTGCAACACTTCCTCCTCCATCACCACACACACAACACACACACCAAAAGTGAACTGTACAGAGCAACAGTGGGTTGGGAGTGCTCAAATCCCAAACACTGGGACTTTATTGAACAAGAAAATTGTAGCTGTGTAAATATTAATAGGTTACTATGGATTCATTTAAAAGAATTGCACCATTCAGAAATGTATAAACATCCTTGAGCAAAGGCTATTCTATGGGTTTGGGATAGAACTAGAGAGATAAAATGAATTCTTTTCCATTGCCAATGATGCTCACTGCAAATAATCCATATTTTAACTCAACTCATGAGCCAGAGAATTTTAAAAATTGGGAGAGACATCAAATACATGCATGGTTGACCAGCTGTTCACCAAAGAATTTTTTAAAACTTCTTTAGAAATCAAAATTAACTTTAACTGGCCCACTCTCCTATGGTACCAGTACCTTCAAATTAGGTATTGTTTCTCAACTTTCTAGCAAAGTTGTTTTATATAGAAAGCTAATTTTAATAGAAGCAATGGCTTCTAGATGATTAGAAAGCCCTCCTCAAAAATCTAATTTATATAAATCTTCGCAGACAGCCTTCCTAACAAAAAAAGTCCATATATCACATGCTGGGAAAAGGACCTAGATAGACAAACTACCCTAGAGGAAAGGGGTTTGATCTGGAAAAGAGGACCTGCAACCTCAGTCTTTAGCAAACTAAAACAAAATTTCTTCAAGATACTGTTTCAGAGGTACTTGAGGTACCAGTCAGGTTAAAAATATATGCATAGACTAAACGAGGAGAAATGTTGGAGAAATTGTGGTAGAAAGATTTTATGTATATATGGTGGATAAGTCCAATTATTAGAGGGCACTGGAATGTAACACTGGGTTACAAATAATAAGTTGTTGGATATTTATTACCAAATGATCTTTTTGTAATCCTCCTGTGGCTTCCTTGTAGACCTGATCACACTCAAAGAAAAGAATTAATCTTCCATCTGCTAGTAACTGCTAGACTACTGATAACCTCTCACTGGAAAAAACAAAAAGCGTCCAAAACTAAAGAAAAAAATATGGCAGGTGGTAGTTATCAGGAAATTAAGGCAGCAATTACATACCCAACAAAGCAGACAGAAGACAAATAGATATTTAGATATCTGGTTGCTATTTATTCAATCCTTGGACAAAACAAAGAAAGTACTTCTTCACACAACACACACTCTGCCTGTGGCATTCATTGCCAGGGGACAATGTGAAGGCCAAAACTATAACTAGGTTAAAAAAAAGAATGTGATAAGTTCACAGAAGATGGGTCCATCAATGGCTATTAGCCAAGCTGGTCGGAGACGCAACCTCATGCTCCGGTTGTCCCTAAGCCTCTGACTGCCAGTTGCTGGGACTGGACGACAGGATGGATCACCCAATAAATTGCCCTGTTCTGTTCACTCCCTCTGAAGCATATGGCATTGGCCTCTGTCAGAAGATAGGACAATGGGCTAGATCAGTACTCTTCACTATTTTTGAAGTGTGGGCCACTTTGGAAAAAAACCTTCAATGTGAGAGCCACATGAGGTGGGGCCGAGGGGTTCGGAGCGTGAGAGGTGGTCCAGGGTAGGGCAGAGGGTGGGGTGCGGGCTCTGGCTGGGGGTGTGGGCTCTGGGGTGGGGCCGGGGATGAGGAGTTTGGGGTGCAGTCAGGCTGCCTTGGGGCTGGGGCCAGAGAACTCCCCCCAGCCCTCTCCCTGCCGGCAGCAGCTAGCTCTGGGGAAGGGGCTCTTTCTTCCCTCTGCCGGCAGGCAGCATGGGAGCTCCGGGGCCGAGGGAGAGGCCCACAGTAGCCCTGCAAGGCCCAACTTGCTCCCCTCCACAGTTCCCACCCACTCCTACCCCTCTCCTCTCCAGGTCCCTACTGCATGGCCCTTTAGAGCTGCTGCGCGGCTATTTGTAGCCTGCTGCGCAGCCACGCAGCTTAGAGGGAATTTAGGGAGCTGCACTTAGGGTCGATGGGAGCCGCCACTGGCTTGCGGGCCTTGCAATGAAGAACACTGGGCTAGATGGACTATTGGTCTGACCCAGTATGGCCATTCTTATGTTTTTCTCATGTACATTCGCCTGCAGAAAAACCAGCACACCTGTCCAATATTTTTAAATATTAATGTTTGATACTTGCCTGGTTTGATAAATAGGAGTAGAGTCAGTAGTCTCACTGAATTTAATAAAATCACCAGAAACAACACATCTTGGATGGTGCTAAGAGGCTCACTCTGTAATATGGTGACACCTTGTTAATGAGAGATTTGATTATATTACTCCATGATGTTTGTCTAAACACAATAAAAAAGCTCACAGTTATAATGATCATCATTTAGTTTCTGATATTTACATGGCAAGAATTTATCAAACTTCTTAAATAAACAGTTATATGAAAATGAACTGTGATATTTGCCCTCAAAGTGAGAGGGCCATGCCCAGCATAACTATGAGGGTAAACATTATTCTGTACATGCCACTGCGTCTTAAGCCTTGCTCCAGCTATATGGAAAATTATGCTGGATTTCAACATTGCTCTGGAAAGGCAATGGTCCCTCCCTTAGCCCTGCCCTGATTCCCAAGTTCAGAGTAGTTAAGACTACAAGTAACGTGGAGTTCTAAGCAACTTTATGTTGTCTTTAATCCTTCCACTTGTTTCATAGCTATCACATGGCTGAAATTTGACTTCAAGGTCACAATTTATGTCCTGTCTTGAGGGAGGTATGTTTTAAAAAAAAAAAAAAAAAAAAAAAAAAAACAACACCCAGGTTTTAGCCTGCTAACCTATCTGCTAAGCTCTGCTGCTTTTCTTCATATTATTCACGATATGTTAAGCCTGATGTCCCCATACTAAATCATTCATTTCACAGCGCAAAACTCAGAACTATCCTCTCAGAAGGTTTCATATTGATAAACCATGCCATTTTAACTGTCAGATTTATTATCTACGACTATGCTATTACACAGAGCTCAGTCTGCATCCATACATACTCCTTCATCTTCACAATTTCTGTCCAGCAAGAGCTGCAAGATAGACAGATCTGGCTTGGTTCTTGGGCCACAGGCTTTTTGCCACAGGTACTCACAAGCAATTAGCTATCAAAGCAGGTCAGAACAAATCATGAAACCAGTCTACAGAAAGATGAGACTTGCTCATTAATGACCCAACATCATTCCAAGTCTCTTACAAAATGCTGACTCAATTACTTTGACTGGTTCTAAAACGGGTATCAAAAGAATAGCAGTTCTGAGCTTCAGTATTTGCGGAAACAGGACATTGCCAATACCAGCCCTTTAAAAATTTCCTAGAGTACACTTAATGGCCCAGTATTAGTAATTTAAAAGGAAATGTATTCTAGAGCAAAGGCTTAGGAGCTAGGAAGGTACTGTGTAATAAGAATGATTCAGACACTAGCTTGTTGTTTGATTTGCGTATCTTAATTTCCTTGTGCTTCAAACAACCCAACTAGAAAAAGAGGTAAATCTGGAACACCTGGTTCCTATAGCTTTATGGTTAGTGCTCCATCCTGCTATGCAGCTATACGTTTGAGGCCCAGCCTCCCTCTCACCAAGATGAAAAGCACTGCAGTGAACCACACAGCTCCGGGGAAAGAGAGGGAGTTCCTTGCATTAAACAACAGTATAATCTCTGGTAGATTAAAAAGTACCATCAATGAGTTCCAAAGGAAGTGCAATTGATACTTGAGATGATTTTGAAATTGCCTGTGATAAGTTATGTATATTATGTGCTGACCTGATTATTGTGATGTCTACTGTATGGTTATAAGTTAATTCAATAACAGTATTGTTAGGGAGACTGTAGATCCTGAAATGCGCTTCCCAGCAAACATTTAAGAGACAATGCAAGAGCCATTCACTTTCATGCTCTGGCTTGACCCCTTCCACAGCTCACCAACCTGGTTTTGGGGTAGCCGGTCAAAGCCTGTGAGCAGACAAAACAAAGAACTTTGTCTAGATTTAAAGAGGCAATCCCTCAAAGGACAGAGGAAGAACTAAGGTGAACTCAGTTTCCAGAGGTTCAGAGTCTGGAATAAATAAGCCTGCCTAGGACTCTAGCTAACATGGACACAGGTGTAGACCTTTTGTTGTTTTAAAATCCTCTCTCTCGTGTGATGCTTTGTCCCTCCTGTTAATATTAAACAATACTTCAGTTTAAGAAGTCTGGTTGGTCACTATTCACCACTGGTCACAAGCTCCCAAACAAAGGAATTGCAGGTACTGAACCCAGTCAGAGCTGCTTGGGTAAGCATGGCTGATGCACAATATCATACCCTAGGACCCGGTTTAAGATTGGGAGAATCACAAGATTCCACTCAGAGAGAGGTAAGGGTTAGAGAACCAAGACCTAAGTTGGCTGCATTCACAGGCCAGAGAGGGGTAAGAAGTGCAGCTAGCTCTGTAACTGTGACTACCATCCTCAGATGGAAAGGAAGGCAGCTATGATGCAAAGCTTTGAGGATCATAGGGACTAAAGAGTGCAAAAAACAACTCAAAAGAAAAACCACATGCTGCAGTCAAGATTTCCAGGTAACTAAAATACCCTCAACTCCACCCCAACAAAAGTATTTCTAGTTTCTGGGGAAACATCCCCCTGCATGGTTGAAAATGAGATCAATTCTGCTTTTCCTGCTTTAGCAGAGGTTGAGCAGTGTTCTGGAGAAACCTTTCTTGAATAGCTGTTTGCAGTGCTGTTGTAGCCGTGTTGGTCCCAGGATATTAGAATTACTGTCATTTCAATCTATTCCTCCACAGGTAATGGCAGATCAGGGTCAACAAAAAGGAAGCTGTTTCCCATGATTGGGGAAGCTTACAATAGAGGTCTAGACTATTTGTCTGAAACACTCTTGCTGCTTAAGTTAAAAATTCTCCTTCCCTAGTATTAGCCAATATGAGGTCAATCAAAGTTTTATCTACCTTCCGCATAGACAGTTTCTACAGTGAGAAGTGGAGATTTGCCAGTTTTATGAGAGGAAATACACTGGAAACACAGGCACTGATTCCAAGAGCAATATACACACAATATTCCAAGTATGTATATACCAATTACATCCCTATTTAAAGTAATGGGGAAAAAGAGATTCTATTACTACCAATTCGCCTTCATTTAACATTTCTTCCTTTCACATACTAATGTAATACTTTGTGTTGCTATAGTACCTTCTAGCCAAAGATTTCAAAGAACTTGACAAAGAATTAAGCCTTATCAAAACTCCTATGAGATGGGTAAATATTCTCATTTTACAGATAGGAAAACAGAGGCACATAGAGTGAAGTGATTTTTGCAAGGTTACACAGTAAGTTCATGGTACAGACAGAAACTGAATGCAGTCTCTTAACTCAGTCTTTTGCTTTCTTCACTAGGCCATCGTACCCCCAACAAGACTTACCTATTTGTAATCACCTATTACTTCAGCTTTGAACTGCTGTATTTGGAGATAGCACCTGCAACTGAAAAAATATAGGAGAAAAAGATCCCTCACATACCAGTGAAAAAGGTTCTGAAGGGTGGCTGTTTCCAGATGACCAGAGTCTTCCTCAGAGAGAGGTTCTTCCGCCAGGAGAAACTACAGTCAGTCAGCACGCTATATATAACACAAAAGAGACAGGTGTCTAAATATGGACATATTTTACCATGTAAGTGTATATAATTAAACAAATTACATCTAGATAAGCTGTACATTCAGAAGCAGACCCACAAATAAATTAATTATCTCAAAGATAATTGTGAAATTCCTACTGAACCCATTACCTCCTAGCCTACTCTAACAGTTTTTCACCAACTTCTCTCACAAGATTTGGGTTATTTAAATGTTTAATCCAGTTTATCTTGATTTTTTTTCCCCTTTCAAAATATCAATCCTCCTACAGAGATTCGCCCTTTGAGGGAGGTATTGTGTGTGGATCTCTGGTCCATCCTTCCCAGTACAATTTATTAATGGCTTCATCACATATATATATTTTGTTCCATTTCTACCATGTTTGTGACTGTGAATACAATTTGCTTCATATCATGTTCTTATTTGCAATGTTATTTGGGGCAAGATTTATTCCAGTTAAGATTTTACAATATTCTGTTACAGTTAGTTCACTTTTTAAATTCTGATGTCATCTTCTGTTTTATATACTGCCTGGGCCCAGATTTTCTACAGCCTGTTTACAAAGTTCTGTCTCTCTCTCTTTTTTTTTTTTTTTAAAACAGAGAATTAGTGCTGGTAGAGGAGCTGGATGAGTGCCGTGGAGCCCAATTCTTCCCCTACCAGATACCAATAGCTCCTTCTGAAGTTAATAAGAGTTTATTTGTATCATGCCAGAGAGAGAACATGGGCTCTGGAGACTTGCCAACATGCATCAACTTTGATCTGGAAGGAATGTTTACAATGGAGAAAGGAGTTCGGTCACCATGGTCAATTCAAATGGCCTCTTGCCAACTTTGTTGGTAGACTCTGTAGTGTGACCATTTGGCCCCAGAAACATTTCATCTCAAACAGGTCAGTAAACAGCTGTCACAAGAGAACTTCTTTCAGTGACAACTCATTTGATGCAGACTCAAATGTAGAGGTTAGAGGGTCCATGTCCATTATGAGTCTTGTGAAACATCTTGTCCCTTTATTTTTAGAATCACTCTATGGACTATCTAGAGCTTAGATTCTGCATCTCTTTCCCTGTCACTTTGTGAATTCTGGAACCATGATGCCAAGTGGCTCTGCCACTCTGAACACGCACAGTGAAGCTCTTAACAAGCCAGCACAGTGAGGAGCTTCTCTCAAGAATTACACATTTAAAATTTACAGTTTAAGCTTTTCCACAACTATGCATCTGAAGAGGAGACATCTGAGAAGGGGAACAGGAGAAATATGCCTGTTCAAAGTCAGTGAATAAACATGTTCCTGAAGCTTGGTCCCACCATATGCTGCCACTGGATGGGACTACAGGCCCAAGTTATTAGAAAATGAAAGCGAAGTGTTCTAGTGCTAATGAGCTTATCCTTCTGAGATGGACAGAGCTCTTGCAGAAGCTAGTACAACCTACTCATCCAGTGAGTGTGGGTGCCATGAGTGATATGTCTTAGCAGCTCTCTCTCTAAGATCTGTGCGTTCTTTTGGTTTGACACCACACTGAATTCAAAAGTGTCTTACTACACTACAAGGCACTGCACTATCTACAGTCATTTGATTGCGTAAGTTGTCATTTCCTTATGTGCATGTCACAGTCTGATCGACGGAGGTCTCATAACAGTCTGACTTTAGGACAGAGTCCTATACATTTATAGACTTTACACTTAGGACACACTCTCCTTTATTAAAATTCTCCAAAGGGCACCCAAGAATAGGCTCTCTTGTTCCACACTGATTGTGTGTAAACTGAGGCCATGTCTATACAACAGGTGCTACAACAGCACAGCCATAGTGCCATAGACCATGTCTACACTACAGTGCCACAGATATTGTGTTGGAGCTGTGCCATGGTAGTTGAGCAGTGTAGCCTCCTACATCAATGGAAGGCGGTTTTCCGCCAGTGCAGTCAATCAACTTCTCGAAAAGGTGGTACCTAGGTTGACAAAACCCTTCTTCCGTCGACCTAGCCACGTCTACCCTGGGGCTTAGCTCAACCTCAGTGTAGAGCTCATGGTGCCAAATTTTCACACACCTGAGCAACATAGCTAGGTCAATCAACATTTACAATGTAGATTTGGCCATAGTGTAGCCACTTTGTTGGAAAATATTTTCCTTATAAGTTTAAGGTTTACTATGAGTTAGTGGTCACATAAGCATTCCTTTATTAGTCCCAAAGGCCACTTGGTGCTCGTTACATCCAAAGTATAGATATATGGATATACAGCTATATTCTATAACCCACAACAGTACAGTTATAAATACTGGCCAAAACACTTACAACAGATTCAGGCCCAGGAGACACCTTCTTACCATCGTGTGACCCAGAGGGGTAAGGAAAAACTCTGACGACAGCCCCTAAAAACCTTGCTTTTTATACACTAAGTGACCCTGTTAATATCTACAAACTCAAACATTTAAATGTATGACTATTTATCCTCATTCCACTATAACAAAATATACAGGAAAGGCGTGGGGCATTTAAGAATCACACAGCAATCGTGTGACCCAGTCAAGAGAACTGTGGACTGGGACTCAGAAATCCTGGGCTCTATTCCTGGCCCTGCTATTGGTCTGCTGGATGACTTAGCCAAGTCACTTTCACCTCTCTCTGTCTCCGTTTCCCGCATTTGTAAAATGGGGATAACAACATTTCCTTCCTCAAAGTTCTTTGAAATATGCTGATAAAAATTATGAGTTAAGAGCTTGGTATTATCACCAGTACCTGGCCATAGCAGCATCTCATGGCAAATCTACCTGGTAACAGCTTTAATGACCACTAACTCCTACTAACAACATTTTTCTGTTAAAAAACAAACAAACAAACAAACAAAAACAAAAAAAACCTAGGAAATTCACTGACAGAAAGCTTCATTAACTCAGAGTTACGGTTGCCCTTTGGTATCTCATACCTTTGCAGAACACAGAATTCAGCAAAACTCAACCTTCTGAAAACCAGGAAATGAAAAGTTAAGGTATATATTCACACAACTGCAACTCTACCATCTTTGAGTAATGCTCCAATACATCCATAGCACATACTTGCACTCAGCTCCTGTTCAGTAGAGTGCAAAAGCAATCTATAGCTGTCCCACACTCAAACTAGCCTACTCCACAAGAAGCATACCACATGCCTTATGCACATGCTGTCTAACACTATGCTTTCACTTGTCCGCCATTAAACCCCCAGTCCACACTCATCTCCCATCTAACTGCTGACACCCCATAACAAGAACACTCCTGTGCCCCGCCAATTACACAAGCTACTCAAGGCAGGGCAGTGCTGAATCTCTCAAGGTACACAGGCACCTCTTTCCTTGGATCACACACACTAGGCTCAGGGAAAGAGGCTTACACACACCCTAGAGGGGTACAGCCCCCCAAGTGGCCTCATATAATAAAGCAGAGCTCTGCCAAGCTGCTCCACATAATCCCTCCACTATTCATACAGAGAATGCAGCTGGAGTCCATGTAAGGGCGACTGCTAGATCCCAGAAAACAGAGTTGGGGTTGTGCTTAACTCTGAATTGCCTCATTTTTACAAGTTTGAGTTTTGCTGAACTCTATGTTCTGGTCTGGAAGGGCATAATGAGGCAAACTTAACTGTAGGTTAAGGAAGGTTTTTTGGTCAGTAAATCAGTCTTGTCACTTTGCCCTCAGTAACTAGAGCCTATGTATCTGTCTATCCTCGATAACCTGAAGCATAGCAATGAACACACGTGTTCAGACTCTCACTCCCAATGTACCTGAACTGAGAGGGACTGTCTGTTTGGAAGGAGATGAACGAGGGAGCCTGAGTTCAGATCCCTTCTGCCCTTCCTGACCCTAGCTAAGGGACGTGTGTGTGTGGGGTGCCCAGCCCCAACCCCGCTGCCCTCCCTGACCCTAGCTGAGGGACGTGTGTATGTGTGTGTGGGAGGGGTGCCCAGCCCCAACCCCTCTGCTCTCCCTGGCCCTAGCTGAGGAATGTGTGTGTGGGGGGGTGCCCAGCCCCAGTCCCCCCTGACCCTAGCTGAGGGACGTGTGTATGTGTGTGTGTGGGGGGGTGCCCAGCCCCAACCCCTCTGCCCTCCCTGGCCCTAGCTGAGGGACGTGTGTATGTGTGTGTGGGGGGTGCCCAGCCCCAACCCCTCTGCCCTCCCTGGCCCTAGCTGAGGAATGTGTGTGGGGGGGGGTGCCCAGTCCCAGTCCCCCCTGACCCTAGCTGAGGGACGTGTGTATGTGTGTGTGGGGGGGGTGCCCAGCCCCAACCCCTCTGCCCTCCCTGACCCTAGCTGAGGGACGTGTGTATGTGTGTGTGGGGGGGGTGCCCAGCCCCAGCCCCGCTGCCCTCCCTGACCCTAGCTGAGGGACGTGTGTCTGTGTCTGGGGGGGTGCCCAGGCCCAGCCCCAGCCCCAGCCCCGCTGCCCTCCCTGACCCTAGCTGAGGGACGTGTATGTGTGTGTGGGGGGGTGCCCAGCCCCTGTATCCTCAACAGCTTTGGGGGCGGGCGGGTTCAGAGCCGGTCTCCACTCTCCCCACAGCGATAAGTGCTGGGGTCTCCCAGGTGACAGCGGGGCCGGGGAGTGAGGGCAAGGACCCGCCTCCGGCTGCCGGAGGACAGGCTGGGACGGTTCCCTATGCCCCCCGTGCCGTGCCCTGCCCTGCTCTGCCGCGGGAGGCGGGCGCCCACCAGCCTGTCTCCTCCCAGAGCGTCCGCCCCAGCCGGCCCCTCCCCCTACCTGCTCCTCCGCAGCGCAGCCCCGCACATTCGCTCCATGGACGCCGCCATCTTGCCGCGAACTACCGCCGGCCCGGCTCTCCGGGAGGGCAGGGGGCGGGGCCGTGTTCGCACCGCCCCCTGGCGGCGGCCCGTGGGAGCGCAGCCACCGCCGCGAGCGGGGCGGGCCGAAAGCGGGCGGGGCTGTCCGTACGATGCGCGGTGCAGGGAGCAGGGCTGGGGTGGCACGGGTCGTGGCTGCGCCGACGCTGTGTAGGGCAGAGAGAAGGGCTGGGGTTGTAAGTCTGCCCCTACCTAGGAGGGGGCAGCAGTCTCTCTGCATGCAGGGCCCAGGAACAGTTTGCCTTTCCCTGACCTCTCTTAGCTCTCGCCTACAGTCGCAGGCCATTTTGCAAACTCTTCTTAGGGCTCAGAACCACCCTGCACCCTTCCGGTATATATTAGCCTCGTTGTACAAAAAATGGGGCAGAAAGGGGCTGTAATTGACATGAAATCATGTAGCAAGTGAGAGGCAGAGCTGGGACGAGAACCTGCAAGTCCAGCTGACCTATCACCTTAGCCTGTTTGCTCCTGTGAAACGTAATGTTATCCTAAATTTGTGATTAATATTTTTCCCTTGGCCAAGCTTAAACAGCAATTAGCATAATTTCATTTCCAGTCTCTATTTTATTTCACATCACAAACAAAGAGCTGCAGAACTAAACATTTGTATAAGCAGCTTAAAGGAAGCTGCGTTTCCCCCCCCCCAGCTCCCTGCATCTTCACTGTTACAGGACTAATATCTGCAGTGAAAATACCTCTGATCTCGGTCTTCTTTAAACCTGGGGAGCCAAATGCAGCCCTAGCCTCAGAGGTATGACTTTACTAGGAACAGCAGTCACAAGCACCACAGCTGAATTAGGCCCAGGGTGTCATAAAGGTGCAAGTACATTTTAAATTTTCTGTAAAAGTACCATGCAATATGGGCCCAGTTGATCCAGTCCCTTAAAGTGAGCAGTTACGTCAGGAATCAATTTGGCGAAGGGTGACCAGATAGCAAGTGTGAAAAACTGGGGTTGGGGAGAGAAAATAGGAGCCTATATAAGAAAAAGGCCCAAATATTGGGACTATCCCTATAAAATTGGGACATCTGGTCACCCTAATTTGGCCTAATCTGTATCTCCCATATGTTATTTCTCTAAAGTACAGACTATTATATTGAATCTTTCTTAAAAGGTCCCCTTTCTCCAGCTTCTATTACTAGCACTATTATTGTTAGGAGATACAGTACCTATACTATAACTTTCTCCACCTTACAGGGCTGGGGGGAAAATCCCATCCCTTCCTGGAGAGCTGGTCTGAGGAGGCCAGGGAAGCAGACTGAAGTAGGTGAGTAATGCTAAGATTAAAGTTAGCCATCTCATGGGACTTTAAAACAAACAAACCAAAAAAACCTGCATGTGAAAACTTGCTTCATGCCCGTGTTGAGGCAGCTGAAATAATGATAATACAAGATGTAAGTCAGAGAGGTGGGTGTGAGGGATTTGGAGTTGCCTGTAATAATGAATGAATATTATGTGTTGACTTGATAATTGTGATGCCTAGTGCGTGTATATATTGAATTAATGCAATAGCAGGATTGTCAGGAAGGACACCCAGGAAAGGTGTGGTGGTGGATACATATCTCTTAACCAACATGTGAGAGACAATCCAAAAGCCATTAATTTTGATGCCATAATTCATCCCTTTGGACCTGCCACACAAGTTGCGGCAGGAGTGACTCAGGCCCTGTGAAGGAGGATGGGAATCAAAAGATCCAGGAGGATTAGGAGACACGCACTTGCTCAAGGAGTGTACAGGTTTTTGAGACGGACACCCAGCCTCCAACAGTTATGATTCTCAGTAAAATAGATGTGTGCGTAGACCTCTTGTTTTAAAATCCTCTCTCTCTTGTGATATTTTCTTCGTACTGTTAAGATTAAACAACACTTTGGGTTAGGAAGGGTGCCTGGTCCCTGTATTCACTGCTGGGTATGAGCTTCTAAAGAGCAGTTTCCACACATTGTGAGCCTAGGCAGACCTGTTCTGGTAGGGACAGTCAATACATGGGACACTACAGACCAGGGCCCCACTCTCAGAGTGGTAAAAACCACATGATTCTACCTTAGGAGAGGTAAAGATGGGAGATCTGAGACTAGGAAGAGACCCGAGAGAGTTCAGAGGTGGAGCTAGCCTTGTAACCATGACCATGGGAAAAGTTACAAGGCAACAAATGCAGTATAGTATGTGTCTTGGAAGCTTCTAAGAACAGAGAAAGGAGCAGTGTAGTCCCAATGTAGAAGTGCAAAAGAAATAAGTGGGGAATGTGGAATGGGAGGAACACTGGGAAAATGAATGAATATAAGAGGGAGTGTATTAGGTGGGAAGGAAGGAAGTGTGCTGGGAAAGGCCATGGGTGAGGGTTGGGTCACTGCAGGAAAAAAACCAGCACCACCATGACACTAGGGATTTAGCCTTCTTTCTCCAGAACACAGGAACTGGAGTATATGTGCCCTACCCTGCCAGTGAATAGGAAAGGATATTGAAGAAATCCCTATTAGCAATAGTTTATGCACCAGCTCAGTTATGTGACAATGAGTGAATACACCTCTGTAGAAACTCTGTTTTTAATGTAGGCATGATGGCCTAGTGTGCAAATAATAGGGCTAATCATATCCCCTCTCGAATGACTAATAGGTAATCCTTCATTCTAAGTGCTCAGGGAAGGGAGAATACATAATACAGGGAAACCTAGATTTGGATGACATTCATAGTATAACATGAAACAGCAAGAGACAAGAAAGTAAGTAAAAGCAACTGCTCTGGCCTGAAGGCCCAGGTAGGCACAAGGAAATCACTTTTGCCCAGATTTCAAAAGTAAATTAAGAGCCTAAATTTCAAAGTAAATTAGGAGCCTAATCACACTTAACAATTAGATTGACTAGCTACATCACTCAAAGCTGTAAAAAATTTCATGCCTTGCCTGCCATAGTTATGTTGACCTAAACCCTGTGAAGACAGCTAGGTGGATCGAAGAATGTTTCCATCAACATAGCTATCACCGCTCAGAGAGCTGGACTAACTACATTGATGGATAGGGTTTTTCCATCAATGCAGGAAGTATTTACACTATAGGGCTATGGTGGCACAGGAACAGTGCCACTGCTGAGGTTATGTAGCGGCTGTCATGTAGACATAACCTAAATCTCTTTGAGAATCTGAGCCTTTTTGATTATTAGTTATTTGTAACTATATAGCAGGTATAAACATTTAAAAAAAAACACCACCACATTATTTTTGGCAGTGGCCCTCAGAGATGTATGGTCCAGTGGTCTGAACAAGTCTCTTACCTCAATCTCACAGATGGGGAAATTGAGGTTAATTCTTACCCATCTCAGAGGCATAGATGTCCAGTGAAAAGGGAGAGACCTATTCATTTTAAAAGCTAAAAAGTTAGCGTTTTCTGTGTCTCACAAAAATGTATTTACTGCAATGCTTTTTACTAAGGATCTGTTTTTTGTCACTACAGTGGTTCTCTTACCAATGGCACAGATTTAATTTATTTCTCATGGTACAGAGTGTGTGCAGTTGTCACTAACAGTCTTCAACCACTGGTACACTTACGCAGGGAAGTTGTGAAGATTAATCACACGGGCTGATTTTCAAAGAGTGAAAGCCCCGGATATGCAGATATTTTTACACAATTATCTTTATTTACATGTTTAATTACTCTGCATACACAAATATCCAAAATAACTGCACAGGAAAAGACAGGCACAAGTCGGGTTCTTACTATTTGTAAAGTACTTTACAGATGAAAAGCACCATACTGAATTAATAATTCCTCATGCTGCGAAACTAGAATGGAAACCACAAAGTGAAACAATGCCAGGTAGGTGTAGGACAGAGATTTAAATTCAAAAACACCACAACTTCTTCATGGAGCACTGTGACATTACCCAGGGTACAGACTGGACCAATGGACATCTGTGTCCCCTCAATTCTCCAACCTGGGGTGACTTTTACACTGCTTCTCTGTGAGACCAACCACTCCTGGTCTGCTCTCTCTCTCAACCTCCAGGATGAAAATCACTAGCCAGCCACTCCTGAATAATATTACAGATGGAAAGCAGCAAATTCTCAATCCCAGACTTGTCCCCAGAAATGTGAGTCTTGTACTGCTCTGTACCCTCCTAGACAATACAGGCTCATAGAAAGTCCATCATTTCATTAATAGAAAATGATGTGCACAAATCTTATTATTCCAAATGGAGTTTCCCAAACACGTCAATCCAAACACACTGGCTTAGATAAAACAAGTTTATTAACGACCGAAAGAAAGATTAAGTGATTACAAGTAATGAGGCATAAAAGTCAGAATTTGGCTATAAGAAAATAAAAGGTAAGATGTAACTAATATCTCACTTAACAAGCTAAGTGAATTGAAAGCAAAATGTCTCTCTCATCACATGGTTTTGCAGTCTTATTGGATGCCTTTCAGCCAGAACCCATTCCCCAATCCAGTGCTCCTTTCCTTGTCTTTCAGACGTTGTGAGCAGAGAGAAAGGGAGGAGAGAGAATCTGGGGAGTTTGCTCCCCTTTCTTATAGCAATTCTCTTATTTGAGACTCATCTCCAGCTGGGGTTCAGGCAACAGAAAGTCTGTTTTCAAGGGAACCTCCAGCTGTTCCATTACCAAGATGTATATTTCTTGCTCAGACCCTTCTTCCTGCCAAAGAATGGCCGCTTAACCATGTGATAGTCCATTTGAATATGTTGACACCTAGCTTAGGTGTTGGATAGCCTTTTGTCTCTGGGGAACTGGTTGAAGTGGTTTCCCCAGACTTGGAACATGTCTTATACAATAGAACTTTATAACTTCACATACAACGTTGCCACTCATATTTTACCAGGACGGTAGTGTTCAGCAGATGAGTTTTCAAATGATACCTCATCAGGCATACTTTGTACAAAATCCAGTTTGTAAAAAGGGTGAACATGAGGGTACAGACTGTCACAAGCACAGACAGGGCAACTGATGAGTTCTGTTCAAGGTCTACGTGGTGTTTGTGAGCCTAAAGTTACTGCTGGAAGCCTTTGGACAGCAAAAAAAATTAGGCACCAGGATATTGCATGCTCCCACATTGTGTCTGCCTGAAGGCTGTCAGGATTGAACCTCCAACAGAGGCCTGCGCATGGTAGAGCAGAAAATACACTAATGCTTTCCATCTGTGCCTAGGAATGGGGCCTCTTGCACCTCCTTAATCCTCCTCTCACCTCATGGCTGGCTGCCATTCCTTCTGCCTACTCAGACACACCATCCCTTTTTCAGTCTTCTCTGTTGTTTTTATTGGTTTCTTGTGCTGATGCCTAAACCCATTTTTTTTCTGTCAGCAGCTCCAGTCATTGCATTGGAATCCCTGGTATGAGACAAGAAGAGAAGGCTTCGGGTACAGTGGGATTACTGCTGCATTGTTATGAAGGCAGCCACAGCCACCATACTTTTCCTAGCTACCTTCGCTCTGCTCTCTTCAGGTAAGACTGGTACAGAGGGGGAGGGAGAAGGGTGACAATCATCAAAACAAGTCTCAGGCACTTTATGCTTGTTCTTTTTGCTTCTTATGGTACAAAATGGTTGCTGTTAGGTCTGTGTCTATTCTGATTACTTCAATTCTCATCTGGTATTAGTCTCCCTGTTTGATCTGTGGCAGATGTTGACTTCATTAGTGATTCTTGAAAACAGCTTAATGCAGCTGTTCCTTGGCACTTTATTGCAAGGTTGTTTGCTTTGAATAGTTGATGGGACCTGTTTGTTCTCTAGCCTTAACACAGTGAAACAATTTAGGCCTAGCCTGCCTCTAAACTTCAGGTCAACTTACCTACGCAGTTTAGGACTGTGGAAAAATTTCTTGCCCTAAGCACCGCAGTTATATCAACCTAACTTCCTGCGTAAATGCAGCTAGGTGGATGGAAATATTCGTCCACCAATCTAGTTACCGCCTCTCGGAGAGATGGATTACCTATATTGACAGAAAAACTCCTTTTGTCAAGGTAGAGAGCATCTGTGCTACAGAGGAACAGCTGTAATCCCATAGCTGTACTGCTGCAATGTAGACATAACCTTTGTATATTTGGAATGGGGCATCTTAGAAACTAAGGGTCTCTCAAATCCAGCTGAACTATGATTAAAGCATGGAGCTTGGCAGCTCCTGACAGAGTTGGCAGTTTACGTAATTAAACGTATACATTTTAAAATAAAATGCTAATTTCTGCAAAAAACAAAACAAAAGCAAAACCCAAACCCAACCCTATATTAAGAAAACATTAAAGTTACACAGCTAAGCACTTAAAAATCAGGGAGCTACAATGGTAAAGTTGAATATATAACCCTTTGAATGCATTTGACCTGGTCTTTAATTACATGTTTTTGTTTACACTGGGTCCTCTCTTCAGTTACATGATCACTTATTATTTTGCATATAACATTTTTTTTTATAACTTTAAATCAACACACAGCATTTCTTCGTACCATGTATGACAATGTATTCTGGACAAAATGTCCATGAAAGTCATTTAAATTAAGAGTGCACAGTAAGCTGTACTTATACAAAAAGAAAAGGAGTACTTGTGGCACCTTAGAGACTAACCAAATTGGTTAGTCTCTAAGGTGCCACAAGTACTCCTTTTCTTTTTGCGAATACAGACTAACACGGCTGTTACTCTGAAACCTGTACTTATACAGTGCACCACAGATTAATTCTAGAGTTTAAGATAAGAGTGAAAATTTACTAGCATCTATAGGCCAATTTAAGACCCAATTCTGTAATCATTTATGCATGTTCTTAACTTCATGCATAAAACTAATCTCATTGACTTCAAGGGGGTTACTCATGTGCACAAAGTTAAGCTTGTGCATACATGTTTGCAGGATTCAGGACCAAATCTGTAACTAAATTAGCTTCATAGCTAATTGCCTTCTCCACTGAATATCACCAAGGAAGGCTGTGCTGATGGCTGAAAAGAATGTATAGGACATGGGTGCTAACTATTAAACACATTCCTATGAGAACGTACTATATTAACAAGCCTACATCAGTAAAGAGACCGACCATTATCACAGCAAAATTAGAATTGTCCAAGAATGAAAAATATTACCAAAAACTGTGCCTATGCAACTGAGGTTATAGAAAATGTTTTATTATATACTGTATTATTTCAGAAACAATAATACTTTGCACTTATTATGAAGACTGAACACATATGGAAATAATCAGAGATCAGACTTGATCAGTTTCTTTCGATATGTGCCATCAGGACATGTGATTCTCTCAGAATGCTTTCAAGCATTAGTTAACCTGTATGTCACCCCTGCAAGGTAGGCAGGGATGTTCATTTTACAGATGAGGAAATTAGCACAATAAGAAATCTGTCTCTGCTTCAGATTCCACAGTCAGTGAGAGAGTTGGGAAAAGAACTCAGAATTTGTGATTCACAGTCTTATACTGTAACCTCTAAAACTGAGTTCCCTCCCACAAACCCCACTGCAGGAGCTGTGGAAATGTTTAGTCGGTTCTATGTAGAACTCTGAATGGATGCGGTCAATTTAGTAGCTAGTTCTTTATCTTGTCTCTGCTTTTTAGTATCAGTTCAAGTCTGCTACTGATCTGGGATATACAAACAATAGTCCTCATCCTTTTTACTGACAGTGTCATTTCTGCCCCCACTAACTTTGGGGTAAGGTGAGTCTGGAGTTAATGACGATCAGCTAACAAACACAACTTGACATGTAAAAATTAGCTGCAAAATCCTACTTAAAATCATGTTAGTGAAAACATGGCAGCTAACCCAGTTTAAAACATAACCTATTTTCTGTGTAAAGAATGGCCTTCATGATGCTCCATTCAGCTCTATGGGCTGCTTTCATGGGAGAGAGCCAAGAACAGAATTCCAATTCCAGCTCTGGCACTGGTTTTCAGTCTCGTCTTGGGAAAGGCACGTAACCTCTCTGCACATCATCTATAAAACGAGGATAATATTTCCTGCCTACTTCATGGCAGAGTGATGGGGTGGCAAGGATTAATGTTTGTCAAGTGCTCTGAGAATTTAAAATGTTCTAGAAACATTGAGTATTTACAAGCTACCCCAGTTCCTGTTCCTCCTTGGCAGATTTCAGCAAGTGAAGCAAACTTCTCTAACCAAAGGAAAGTCCAGGAAACAGTTTTTCATTGTCCCCTGGATAACTTAGGCAGCTATGTTGTTTAGGAACAGGCCCAAGCCGTAAAATTCCCATCGTGATCTCAAAAGCCCAAAGTTCGGTAGTGTTTGGATTTAGGATTTTGGTTCAGCATATTATATATAGTATCTGATTTTTGCAAATGACTGCTGATTGGGGTATAGATTTCAAACTCACCCTTAGATCACCCTTTTTTTTGGGGGGGGGCGGGGGAGATCTGGTGCTTTTAGTGTGGGCCTCTCATTATTGAAAACAGAATCCTAGCACTGAAGGGGTAGTCGCAGGGAAATAGTCAGGAAATGCTGTTCCCGTTAAAGATGAGACTTTCCTCCCTTTGGCACTTTGACCCTAGAAACCAGTCTACTTTTTCCCTGTTAAAGAACAAAAACTAAAATCAGCTATGGTCAGTTTCCTCCATCCATGTCCCTTCTTCTGAATCTCCCTCTCCCCATTTAAAGAGCACATGTCTTGCCTTCTGATCCTTCAGGGAAGAAGTTCAGATGGTGCACGCTGTCTGACCTGGAGCAGAGGAAGTGTGCTGAGTTATCTAAAGTACTCCTGGCTGTCCTACCTCTGGCTACAATCAACTCCTTTGCTAGGGTTTCCTGTATCAGAGCTCAAAATACTCATGACTGTATCGACAAGATCAGGGTGAGTCTGCAGAGAATCCCAGAGTTTATCTTAACCCAAAGTCTAGTTCTTCTGTAGCGGGGTGTGGGGGGGTAACTACTACTACACAGAATCCATAGGGAAGTGAAATCTAGGCAATCATGGCGATGCTATTTCATCTGTGACAAAATACACAGTATCTGTGCAGGCAAGAAGAATCCAGGTGATAAAAATCACTAATCAGTGATACAGCTAATGCTGAGCCAAAACAGAATCTCTGCTACACCTTTGTAATCCCAATGAAATAAATAAGAGCTGTGTGGGAGCAAATGAGCAAAATCTGTCTCCTTCCAGCAGCTGTTAAATCATGAAGACATACCAAAAGTCCCCTTGGCTTTTAGGTTTCAGTTCTAGTTCAACTATATTTAACAATTTTTCTGCCCCTCCCCATTTAACCTCTAGTTAATCTTTCCTGAACCAAAGAGCTATCCTTTTTCCAAATAAAAATATCTTTGAATTATAATTTATATGAGATGAGGCAATGAAGTGATTGGAGGTTTAAGACAGCTTTCACTGATGGGATGATGCTTCTCATACTGCTGTGTGCATTTAAGGACAAATTCCTTTGGGGAGAAAGGAAAATATAGCCCTGGCCTTCCTAGTAGTAGTTCAGTTTCGTTAATGCGTCTGAAACCTGACTGGGAAAAGGGAATTCAGTCTCCATTATCATTCAGCCCTGGCTTCCTCCACTGGATCCCAGCTCTGACTTGGAAAAAACAGCTGCTCCTGAGGTCAGAGAAGAACCTTGTCTCCACCTCTTCATTCAGTCCTGAGCTCCTTGTTAATAGATTATAAAGCTATACTTAGTAGGAGCTGCAGATAGTATGATTAAGGAAGGAACCCAGAAGTGTCTGAAAGGTTTCTGGGGATGAATGGTGAGGAGAATACTCAGCCAGTATTGGTGGATATGGAAGGAAAAAAAAAAAAAAAAAGATCTGGAGTAAAATCCAGACCTCACTGAAGTCAATGGGAGTTTTTCCCATTGACTTCAGCAGAACCAGGATTTCATCCTTGGGGTGGAAGGATCAAAGGAAAGGTGGAGAAGGGATGTCATCTTGCCAAATTAGGCTTGTGAAGAATACTCAGGTTTCATGCAGGATGAATACTGACACAGACAGACATGTTACATATTTGACAATCAATTCAGGTTGACATTCCACCATGCCAAGAAACAGGGATCCAACCAAAATTGAGGCAAGCATTGTGAAAAGTCTGTGGTGAGAGCTCTAGTCTTCAAATCACTCATTGTTCCCATGGACGGAGGGACTCTCTTAAACGGATTTTTTTATTTTGAAAAAAGGTGAATAAAGCAGATGCTGTCTCCTTGGATGCTGGAGATGTTTATTCTGCTGTGAAGCTATATGGCCTAACTGTGGTGGCAAAGGAGATCTATGAGGAAGGTAGGTTAGCAGGAACGCCTGTTTCTAAAATACCTTCACCGTAACCGAATGTTATCACTAAGATAGAAAGTAACAGAGAAAGCACTACAATGGATAACTCTAAGGAGACCTCAGCCTAGAGCGGTATAGGAGAATCAATCCTATCCTCAGCGAGAGAAAGTATCTGTAGTGGTTAGAACAGAGGATCAGATTTTATTCCTGCTTTGGACAGTGGCTCACTACGTAACAAAGTAATTTGCCCCATCTCTATGCCTCAGTAGCTCTGAGGAGCTCTCATCATTTCAGAGGGGTTTTGAGAGGCTTAATATAAGTTTGTAAAGCACTTTGAGATAAAGATGTCAATAATATCCTGCACTTAAATAAAATTTTTCATCCTCCAATCCTGTCCCCAGTACCTATAACCCACCCCTTCTTCTGTCTCTGGAGATCCATTTCCCACTGCATACTGGAGTTCCAAGCCTTGCAGCTAGACGGAAGATACATCCCTACCTTTCCCCCTTATCACAAAGCCCTTATGAAACACATTGAAAAATGGAAGGGAAAAGAACAACAGGACTGAGCAGTGGGTTGGAGGGGGTTGACTTACAAGGATGGAGTAAGAACTAAAGCCTGGCCCAACCAAAACTAAAATTTCATGATTGAAAAGATCTGAAGGGAGTAAACCCAAAGGAGAGAGTTGAATTAGAGTGATATCTGGGGGAATAACTGCGAAAAAAGGGATGAAATTAAGGAAGGGAAAAATATTTGGCTGAGTATCAGAATCATCATGGAATTAAGACATATTAGGCTGTGAAAGATTCAGAAGGTAAGTGCCAGAAGCCCCATTGGTTGCAGAATCTGAAACTAGATGGCACAAATGCTCAGTGCAATGTTTCATGCAAACAAGGCTACATTGGCCTTGGACAGATGGACTGGATTTTCTAATAGACCTTTTCCATCTCTAAGTTCTATATTGCTTGCTTTGCATGTTGGTAGCTCTTGGCTAGCTGGTAGTGTCTTGGCAAACCTGGCAGTAACATAACCAACAGAATGTTCCTTTCAGACCAACTCTCCTTTCCCTGCTTATGCTGGTAACTGCATTTCTTACATTTTGAGACTTTTTCCCTTAGCCCTGGAACAGAGATCCTCACATCGCTGTGCACCGCAGCAGTTGTCCTAAGTTTATTAAAGGGATAGTTATTCTTCCTGTATCTCCCCTTTCCCATCATTAGGAAACTGTGTGTTTGCTGTGGCCATTGCCAGACGAGGAACTTTGGACATCCAGAGGTTAAGGGGGGTGCGTAGCTGCCACAATGGAGCCAGGTGGACATCAGGTTGGAACATCCCACTGGGCTTCCTCCTGGCTAGGAGTGAGCTCCTCTGGGATGAGGATCAGCCTCTGAGCCAAGGTGGGTGAGTGGACGGTGACCAACACCATGGGGCCAAGCTCCTGCCTATGTAAAGGAGAGTAAAGTGGTGGCAGGTATAACACCCACTGAACTATGCGGAACACACCAAGACCAAAGAGCCTCTGGGATGGTGGACCAGATATCCACTTGGGGAAGCTTAGCCACTTGCTGCTAGCCCTCTTCTGCCAGTGCCTTTTCAGTGATCCCTCACAACAGAAAATCTATGTTAGCAAGAGCAACAGGAAACATCTGTGTTCTGTATTTAATGGGAGGTTAGGGAAAGGGAAGCACTGTACAGTAGCTTCTACAGCATATCGTCTTACCTTTCTATCGTGCCTTTAATTCCAAAGGATCCCAAAGCCTTTGACAAATGATGGGCCTGATTCTTCACTCACATCTCACCAAATGGAGGATTGGATCCTATGGCTGCCCAGCACCAGTGAAATGCAGCCACCTTTGGGATGGAGAGTAGCAATCAGCTGTGGTATAGCAAGTACACAACAGTGAGCAGAGGCTGGTCAAGGACTCCAGGTTCTTACAGAAAGTGCTACAGATTCTTTAATGAACACACAGAGCAGACAGGGCCCTGGTTTTTAAGGGTAGGGGGCCCACATGCAGGAAGTGCACAAAACTCAATTTAACTCCCTCAGAAGGAAGAAAGATGGACTTGACCCAACCAGGCTTTGACCCTGTAGTTTCAGGAAGTATTTCTTACCTGAAGCTTGGACAACCAAGCCATCCCCACTGGAGACTAATAACTTTTTACAAGTAGCACTTAAGGAATGCTACTGTTATCTCTTCCAGCCTTTGCCACTTGACTGTTTTTCTTATGTCTACAGTGATCAGTCAATATTTCAATGCCAGCTGCATCCCTGGTGTTGGCGTCACCTCTCCTCAGCTCTGTGCTCTCTGTCAAGGACCGAAATCCTACGTTAGGAACAAGAACCACTTCTGTGAGACCAGCAGCAGTGAGCCCTTCTACGACTCTGAGGGAGCCTTCAGGTGACCTCACCCCCACTCTGCTTGCATTAGAGGTGGCTTGGGAGGAAGAAGGGATGGCAGGAGGAGAAAAGCAGGTTTAAGTGCTAATGGATTGTGTTCATCTCTCTGCAGGTGCTTGAAGAATGGGGTAGCAGATGTTGCTTTCCTAGATCACTTAACTATAATGAATGGCACAGGTAAACCCAAGTACTCAGATTTCTGTTGGCCTGCAACTTGTATTCTTTTCTACATGGATGCTTTGTGGGGAGATGCCCAATGCATTATCAATTCCAGTTTGAGTTTAATCTAGGCAAGCAACTCTTGAGGGTATGCCTCAGATCTCCAAGAGTCAGAGGGAAATGGAGAGTGGAAGGTTAGGAGGGGAATGGTGGCTCACAGGAGATGTTCTTTGTCAGAACCACCAAAGCTTTCCATTTTAGATTATTGCCTTAGCTCTCGGTCACTATTTATACAGGATGGCTCATCGTATATCAATGAGGAACCCTTTAAAATTCCATGGGTACCTCTGCTAGAGGAGCAGTTTTCATTGGCCAGGCTTTTTACTTGACCAAAAATTTGCATCATATACCCAAGGTCGGTCGTTCGCAGGGGTCTAGCAGCTTTTTTCTTTAAAGAAGATTTAAAATTATTGCTTCTCAGAAAGCGTCTCAAACTCCCCAGCCAACGTCCTTGTGCTTTAACGTCTCTCTTTGGTAAGGGGAGCATCACAGAGAGAAACCTTTCCTGCTGACAGTTAGTATTCACTGCCCTGCTTGGGCACTGAGACTTGGAGCAGGCTTCCTTGAAATATGTTGTGTCTCCCATTCCTCTGCCAGGCTGGGTTTCACTTCACAGCTTTGATAGCTGCCCTGTTGTTTTAGATTCAGAACAAGAGGAATATGAGCTCTTGTGTCCTGATGGATCCACAGCGAAGCTGAGTGCCTATGGCACCTGTAACCTGGGTCGTGGGCCTGGGCGTGCCATCATCAGCCGCCACAACTTCCAGAAGATCACCAAGAAATTCCTCACCCTGATCCAGGTAATTTGGAACTGCTAATCAGGTTCCAAGCCCTCTCTGTGTGTAGATGGAATGAGCTAGACTGCAGGTGTTGAGGCTGCTCTGGGACATCCAACATGGTCATCTGCTAGGACAGGTACCCTGGTGGGAGTTCCAAAGGCTATTGGAGAGAGAGGGTGAGTGCGCACAGCCTTTAAAGTTAGATCAGAGTATCAAAGTAACACAATCTTGGAGAGAGAGGGCAAGAGTGGAGGTCTCTCTCTGCTCTCCAGGATACTAATAGCTGCTTAGTGTAAATTTGGAGATATCTTTGCTCTCGCTACATCCCTCCATTTGCTATTAACGTGCGGAGGGTGGAGATCTGTAGGTAGTAACGTCCAGATCCTCAAACATATTTAGGTATCTAACTCCCACTGAAGTCAATGGAGTTAGGCACCTAAATATCTATGGGACCATTTTTGTACATCATGTATTAAAATCAGTGCTTGATCCTGATTGGGGCCTCTGGGCATATCAATATATATATTTAGCAATAGCGTCCAGCAATTACCAAGAAAATCTGACCCCGGCATCTGCCTGTACCCCCTTTCTCTGGAAAGAGGAGTCTCATTCCCAGTTCCAAGCCTGGACTCAAATCCAAGGGAAAAATAATCTGAAACATATTTAAGAGGGAAGTGCTTGGAAAGCAGTAATGCCATATATTAGGGGGAGGTAATTTAATAGTATGGGCTTGGACCACCCTTGTGGGCACAGGAGGTGGTTTGCCTCTTCTTTGGTCACAGGGGCAGGTGCACTCAGAGGAGAGATTCACCCATGGGGGAGCTTTAAACTTCCGCCAACTTCTGGCAGTGTCTTCCTGGGATACACACAGAACTAATGCGTCTCCTAGGCCTTTTGCCCAGCCACAGCCATTTTGTGGGCTATGCCCACCAGTTCCCAGTTGTGTCTTCCTCGTCTCTCTTCCCATTCCCCCCTAAATAGAACAGGTTTGCAATGGGGTGATGGTGCTACAGTCCCAAGCTTTCTCCCCTCCAGGTCAGGTTTCTCCCACCCCAGACCATCACCTGTGCTCTGCTGAGGCACTGAAGCAGGCACTGGTGTACGGCTCGACTAGGAGATGAGTAAGTGGGGGACAGTGTAACGACATCTGAGTACTCAACACTGCAAATGCTCGGGTGGGAGGAGTTACGCAAGAGGGAGTAACAAGGAATCTTGGCTAACAATTACGCAAGGGAAAATATAGGATGAATATCGGGAAAAGCTTCCTGACAGCAACGTCTATGAGACTCTGGAATAGTCTCCTAAGCAAAGTGGGCAAAGCACCATCCTTTAGAGATATTTAAAATTACAAGGGACAAAGCACTACCTGAAGAACCATCCTGCTGTGGCCTGGGGAGATAGCTAGGTCTCCTCTAGCTCTAATCTGATTCACTCCTACAAGCTCAGGTAGGAGCGAGCAGTGGAGGGGGAGAGGCCAGGCCACTGAAATTGAAAGGAGGAACAAACAAGGTCTCCTTCCCTTTGACCTCCAAGTGCCCACCACTGTGAATTATTATGCAGTTTGTCATATGGTTCAGGGATGTCTGGGTGCAAGCCCTTGATTACTTCTCCATCCATCCTCATATTTACATTCTCTAGTGGATAAATAGTGCTTGTTGCCTCCGCTTCCAAGCATCTCGTATTCATTCAAAACTGAACACCAACTGCATAAGATTTAAGAAAGTTCTTACAAACCTCCATATCCTGCCCCTGAAATAGCCCAGGGTAAGTGAATAATTTAACCAAAACAGATACATCTTATGCTGTAGTCTGGAGCTCCTGCCTGGATGCTGCAGACAGCAGTCTCCCCTGCTGGAGCAGAAAATGAGCATTGCAGCCAATCACAATAATCCGGATGGAACAGGAGAAGCAGCAGTTCCTCAAATAACTGGGTCCCAGACCATGTACAGATGGAAACCCACACTTAAGACTGATGCACAGAGGGTTTGCCCTAATCCCAGGGAGTGTTAGAGTTCTGAGTACGACATTATGATCACACCGTGCTTGCCATGACTCTAGACAGTGGAGGTGTAGCAACAAGGCTGCTAGTCACAGAGGAGATGAGCAGCATCTCTACAGCTAAAGCCATTGTACTTTTCCTAGCATCTCTTTGGGCAGAAGGGAAAAGAAAGGGCCAAGTTTGAGCTCTTCACTTCAGTGCCATTCAAGGGGAAGAACCTGCTGTTCCACGATGCCACTCAGCACCTGCAGCTGCTCAAGGACAAAGCACAGATCTCCCATATCCTTGGCCTGGACTACGTAGCCCTCTTGAAGGGACTAGGCCATGAAGGTGAGAGCTCACCCAAGGGAATGGGACAGAGAGGCCCCACCCCTTTGCAAGGGGGAGACATGCACAGACCCAAAGAAGCCAACTGGTAAAGACAGCTCAGTACATGGGTGGTGCTAACCCCATTGCACTCTCTTTCCTGCTGCTGCAGGGAGCTCACTGGACAACAGTGTGGTACGCTGGTGCTGCATCAGCAATGCTGAGCTCCGCAAGTGTGAAGAGTGGGCCCTGAACATCAAATCTGACCCCCTTGTCTGCGTACAAGCCGCTTCTATGACCAACTGCATTGAGCTGATCAAGGTAAGAACCTATATGGAGTAAACAGGAACGCAAGGCACAGGCATGTCTGTCCTTGTCCCAAACACCTGGGGGCAATGGAGATAAACCAACTGAGGCGCTGCAGAAATTGAGACCGAGGGGCCCCCCCCTGCAGCCACTGGGGTATGGGAGAGATAGACAGTTACACAGGTTATGCAGGTTCTAAATTGTCACTACCACAATTTCAGGGTTAACTGCACCTTTGACAACACCTGTCCTGGTCTTCAAGAGCACCCACTTAAGGTCTCAGGCTCTCAGCCATCACCTACTTGCAGTCCCTCTGCACCTCACTGAGATTCCTCCAGCAGGTCTGACTTGGGGTCCAGTATCTGTCGTTAACCTTTCTCTATAGGCTACACTACAGTGTATAGCAGTTATCAACCAGCCTTCACACAGCAAAAAATATTCATTTTTAGGCAAAACTACTAGAGAAAAATGTATAAAAACCAACACACATTCCTATATGCATGCTAACAGCTTATTAGAGGTCACCCATCGGTCCTAGTAGGCCAAAGTCTTTCCAACCCTTCTACAAGGTTCTGCCCTTTGGTGAATTAAAAGAAGACTGAAAATTAGTTCACACTTAGCCTTCTGACACCAAAAAACATTTTTTGTTTGAATCTATGGAAAAACCAGATTGAATTAGTCCACACAAGCCTCCCCAGGGGATGGTACCTCTCTTAGAGTTGTTTCATCTTAGTGACTCACCTTAATCATCCCCTGCAGTTTCCTAAAGAAACTGTGGTAACCCTCCTTCATAAATGCAATATTGTGGTCCCCAAAGATACTGCATGGGGTTGCAATATCGGTCACGGTCCTATGTGTTACTCTCTGATATTTTTGGCAGAGTAATGAGGCCGATGCAGCCACGCTGGATGCCACGCATGCCTACATTGCAGGGATATGTGGGCTGGTCTCAGTAGCTGCAGAATGTTATGGTGAGTTTTCTGTTCCACAATAATCCCTCAGGGGCTGGCATGGGGGAGACCAAAAAACCCCAAAAAACACTACCATTAAAAACCTGGTAAAATTGCCACACAGCTGTGCCTAGGTGCAAAGGCAGGGAAAGGAGAACCAAGAGATCTGAATATTCTTCCCAGTTCTTCCACTGACTGGCTGTGAGCTCTCGGGCAAGTCACTTCATCTGTGCCTCAGTTTCCCCACCTATAAAAGGAAGCAGTTATACTGACCTGCCACAAGAGAGATGCTGCAAGTCTCTAATAAAGTGTTTGAAGTGTTTCACAAGCCTTGGATAAAATGCTGTAAATGCAAAGGATTATAGAAATTAATGGATGGGGTGCAAGATTCTTAGCTTTGAGAAACCAAAATCTAGAGAAAGCTGCATCTCCTCAGGAACTTTTGAGGTAAGTCTATACTGCAATGAAAGACCTGTGGCTGGCCCATGCCAGCTGACTCGAGCTGCAGGGCTATAAAATTCTGGCTGTGGCTGGAACCTGGTCTCTGGGACCTTCCTCCTGAAACCAAATATCTACATTGCAATTTTATAGCCCCAAATCCCAAATCAGCTGAGCCAGCCACAGCTGTGCCACAGGTCTTTTATCACAGTGTAGACATACCTTCAATGATGGGTGGAGGGAGGTGGGGGGAAAAAATTTTTTTTCTGCACCTGTGAAGTCCATGACACCACATCCATTTTGGGAACAGGGAACGTGGCAGACCTTAAACCCTTCTCTGATCCAGCATGGCTGGGAAAGGGAGAAGACTATGATCGGATACTTGGATATGAGGAAGGAAACATTCCCATAGTCCAGTTCTTCATCTAGCTGAGCAGAGTCCCTCTGTCTCAGTAACAGTCCGTGTCAGTAGATCCTCTGCACTGAGTAAGTGCTCACTGCCAGACCCGCAAGCCACGTGCACTTCATGGGTTCATTTTTCTATGGCGGGAATGCTGGCAATGTGAATCCTAGCATAGGCCACCCCCCATCCACTGATTAGACTCTCCCAGATGCATCTTTCCTATACACGTGTGGTGTTCTTTAGTGATTATGTTGGTATCTAGTACATGCTCAGTGCACACTCAGCAACCAGTCACCAGTTCTTGTGTATATGGTTTTCGGTTTTCAAACATCACTCTGCTCTTGCTCGTCTCTCCTGCCCAGGAGAGAGGTGTGCCCCAGCTGCTGGGAGAACAAAGAAGCTGACCCACCTTGCAGATAAAGGTAATGAAGGATCTTTGAGGTATGGGTTTCTACTTTAATGAAGTGGTTCCACCAGGATGCTCAGGCAACTCTGCTGGGGTAAGAGAATTCCTAAGACCTGTGAAAGTGGGGTGACTCCCAACTACTCAGCAGAGCAGCTAACAGCAATTGCAGGGCTCTGCTTGTTCATACTTTACCCCCACTGAGCCGTGAGGATGTCATGCAGCAGACCCTCAGCCAAAACACCCAAACGCTTTCAAACAAAGCTCCATTAGGAATAGAGGAAGGTTAGGAGACAGGAAGAGGAGTTCTTGCTGTATGTAGAGGTCGTGATGGTACCTTGCCCTAGGCTGCGGCTGTTGGGACTTACACTAGCATAAGGGGTGTGCACGCACTGGTTCTGGAAGAAGGAGAATCCTTCTGTCTGGGGGCTAGAGGCTTCACTGTTCCAGGCAGCAGTGCCAGGACTGAATTTTTGTGGCTCAGAAGACAATGCAGCTCTCAGTTCCCTGCAACTGAAAGAGCTCAGTACAGACGACAAGGGAAAGGGAGGCAGGAGTATCATTTTAGGGAGGATACAACCGGTTCTAAAACTTACTTTTAACACGGAGACTGTTCCCGTCCAAGATGTCTTGCTGTCTCAGTCTAACTGGTTCTTGTCATTGTCACACAGCACTGCCACCTGTCTACGCTGTAGCCCTGGCAAAGAAGAATGCCAGGCATGTAAATATCCATAACCTGAGGAGACGGCGTTCCTGCCACAGTCACCTGTACAGTCCTGGGGGGTGGCTGCTCCTCTCCAGGTACACAGTGGGGGCTCTGGAGAACAACACTGTGAACTGTGATATCGGCTCTGGTAAGGACTGCACCAGAATATCTACCAAGCGGACAAATGATGGTGCCAAGGGGTATGGGAAAGGGGGAGGGAGAGTGGAAAACTTGTGTCATTCTTACACATCACTTAAGACATTCACCATTGCTCCACTATGTCCCTCCAAAATACTCTCCTGGTCAAATGGAGTTCTGGGGGAGCACTGCTAATTACCTCAACATCTGAAATTATTTATAATGTGCTTATCACCACATTATGTTTAAAAATTTTACATACTGCCCATAACAGACAGATACCCCATCCTCCCCAACAACTGCCCTCCATATCCAACTTTAAAACCCATAATTTAATACCTAATCAAAGTGTCTTGCACCATGCTCTGAAGGTTGGCGGATTCAGTCTGTAATGGATCAGAGGGGTCAAGTGTTAGGAACCGAGCTGCCCTCAGTGTGGCTAATTAAAACTTCCAGATATTGGCAGGTGAGCAGCATCCCTGTCGGTAGATAATGTGATGCAGTCAGTATTCCCCCACAGACAGCCTTACTCACCTGCAAGGTTTAGTTTTACTACTTTGCTGTCTGCTATTCTCCGTCACCCAAGCAGAAGTTAAATTTGTGAACTCTTATGGTAGGTCTTAGAGCATACCCACTCAGTGGATCAAGTGTCTGGTCCTCTAATCTTAGTAGCTGGGTGAGACAAGGAAACAGGCTCTGGAAATGCAAACTATCTTACAATGGAGAAGTACAATAGCAGTCCCTGTCCTGTATTAGGAAAGAACATATTTTTAAGTGCCCCACATTGACTAATCCCATATTTTCCTTCTCTTAGCTTACCAGAGTTACTTTTGGAAGGGTTGTATGCCAGGAGCAGACAGGAACCTATGCAAAGTCTGTATTGGAGGTGGTGAGATGGAAGGGGAGAAAGTGTCCAGCAGGTGTGCTGCAAATCATAATGAACGCTACTATGGAAACATGGGTGCACTCAGGTAAGTCCCTCTGTTTGAGGCAAGGACGAAGCTTAAAAGCATCACCCAGAAATGGCTCATTTATTTTGCCTGCTGGTTTTCTAGGCAGGACTCGTATTTAAATGCTGGTAACGATAAAGATGGCCTTTGGGTCAGTGTATTTTATTTCAACTGCGATTGCTTTGGGACAGCTGAGCTGGCTGGAGATTTAAAAGTTATATAGCCATTTCTAATGGAAAACTAGACAAGATAGTGATTCTTAACTCATAATCCACTAATGATACTTGGTGCCCAAACCCAAGCCCACTCTGAGACCAACTGAAGAGGTAACAATTGCTCCACAGGGTCAGCCAGCACAACTGGTGTGGAATTTGAGCAAGTAGTAGTGCAGGATATGAAAGGCAATTATGTTGACAGGGAATCATTGCCACCACCTAATGGAAAGAGAATATAAAATAACTGGAGACAGAGAAGGCATAAATAGAATGTTCCAATCTCTGTAGTTGAATGGTATTAGCTTGGCAGCCCTAGAGACAGAAATCCAGCTACAATATGGTATTGCGCGCTTCTTTATATTGCCCTGCCAATATGCCTCAACTCCAATTTGGGAGTCAGCTTTAGGAATGAGGAGGTTATTCAGTCTCCATGCCCACTGAGACTTTGGTCTGTTTGCTGAGATTGCCAGCAAGGAGGCAAATAGTTATTTGTAACAGACACTTGTTCCCCAAGACCTCCACTGAGACCACTAACTCATTTCACACATAGATTATCAGTTGCTTCAGCATATGATGGTACCTTTTGGCAGCCAGTGACCTAGACTAGACTCAGATTAGTATCCAAACCCTTCAGTCATCTACTGCTCCCAGAAGTTCTAGTCTCTTAATCTGATATTGTGATAAACTATTGCTTTCCCTTGCACTAGGTGTCTAGTCGGCAGTCCCAGTGGAAGGAGCTTTGGGGACGTGGCTTTCCTGGAACATCATAACCTGCTCAAGAATATTGGAAGTGAGATTGTTTGTCCCATCCTTTGAGAATTTCAGCTGGTACCAAAGTTTCTTCCCACACAATGATCATGATTCCAAAACATCCACATACAAAGGTCTAATCTGAGCATGCAGCTGTTTTGTCTGGGTTTCAAGTCACAAGGACCTTTCTGCATTTGAATGCGCCAATGAAGCGCAAGATTCAGTTACAATTTAGTCTGGGGGGGTGGGGAAGAAGAGGAAAATAATCAGTGAGAGCAGGAAGACAGGGAGAAATAAGACTTGGAAAGTGCCCATTTGGGAAAAAGGCCCCTGAATAGCTCCAGAAAACCCATTGACTCCCCCTGGCATCACAGCCCTGTCCAGAGGCAGCTGCAGTAGTTGTATATGCTTATGCTTGACCAGAGAGTGAAGAAAATCGGGGCAGTGAGGTAAGAGATACCACAATATATGCTGAAGTGTAAAACCCTTGCTTATGCTGGGAAATGCTCTGTGGCTCCTACAGACTCTACATGACAAGAGAATTGATCTGACTTTATCATGGTGTGTTATTTTGGACACAAGAACAGTGAACATAAGTGGCTGCAAAAATCTCACTAATGAAATTAGCTACTTGTTCTCAACTAAGTTACTTCAGAAATGGCAAAAAGCAGAGCAGTACAACAGACAGAAGGGCTGCCAACTGGCATGTTTTAAAATGAAAATCAGTTTTGGTTAGAGGCGCTTACAATAGAAAAGCATTGAAACCACCCAAACATTCCTTTTGCCAATCTTAATAGCAGATAAAACAGATCACAACCTTCAGGGAGGGAAGGAGAAAAAGAAACTCCATTTTCATTTGGCCTTACAAACCACTAAGTAGAGTCTTCCCAACAGCACATTAAAATTTCTGCCGTCTAAATTCCAGGGAAAGGCGTTTGTAAGAGATTGTGTAGTCTTTCAGAAAAGATACACGTATCTATAAGGAATTGGACCTCCATTAGAACAGACACACTGATTAGCAATTTCTGCAGAGCAGTTAATGGCTGAATGGTCATGGAGACTGAATTAGCTTTTCTCTAAGAGGTCTTTCCAGCGGCAGGTTGAGATGGATTGATGGGCTGATATGGCACTGATATACTTTGCAGTTGTCACAGCCTACAGTCACTGAAATACAAAGCCTCCCTACAGAAACTCCAGTGTGCCCACTATACATCCTCTATAGAGGACTGTGGCAAGTTGTACTTCGAACACAGTGCACGGATTCTTTTTTTCCCTTTCCAATGCTAATACTTCGCATGGGATTTCACCTTGTCTCAACTGAGATCTAGCTGATGGCGTGGACATGGGATTTACTGAGCTGAACCCTGCTGCCTCTCCATCTCCTTTGCAGGTCTGCAAAGCTCAGGTTGGGGTACAGGTTATACCCTCAACGACTTTGAGCTGCTGTGTCTGGATGGAAGGCGTGTCGCCGTCACGGACTGGGCAGACTGTAACCTCGGCCCTGTTCCTCCTAACATAGTCATGACTCGACCAGTGACTACCACCAAGATCTATGGCTTCCTGATGAAATCCCAGGTAAGGCAGAAGATGGGAAAGATTGTTATCCTGTTCTGGTTACACACTACTGAAAACCCCATCAAGGTCCAGAGTCCAAAACCTTCCAAACAAAATAAGAAATAAAGTACCGCCACAGCCAGCACTAAAGGTTTAAGACTGCACAGGAGACTAACGAAAAGACCATTCGGATTCACTAAAGGAGAGTTTCAGCACCAGTAGCTCCTACATCAGGATCATATTCTTGCTGAGAAACAAGCCTCTGCGGTCCTGTAACAGACAATGAGTTAACATGCGGGAGGAGTTTGCAAGAGCCCCAAATAAGGCTATCACTAGCTGAACCTTATACATCTCTCTCTTCGTGAGGTTGCTACATGGCTGAAAAGTCACCTGCTTCATCTATTTTGTTTTCTGCTTTCTGAGTTTTCTTTTCTTTTCTTTTCTGTTAAGGAAACTCTGGAAACAAATCTGGATTCTAAGTTCCATCTGTTTCACTCACAGAAGTATGGAGAAAGTGATCTGCTCTTTAAAGATGCTACTCAGTATCTTGTTCACACAAGTCACCTGGGCTATCAGTCAATTCTTGGAGAGCCCTTCTTTCAGCTGGCAGAATCTGTGTTTAACTGCACACATGCAGGTAATGTGACGTAGTTCATGTTGAGCTAGAACACACAACCTTAGAAGCATGCCTGGACAGTAGCTGTCAGCTCCTACTGACAAACTCATTTTTGCTACTTCAACTACTGCTAGGGAGTTCCCCCACAGCCAAAATTCCTGACAGCAATTCCTGCCTGTGGGCACTGGTATGTGAATGTTCTAGGGCAGTGATTCTCAAACTTTTGTCCTGGTGACCCCTTTCACATAGCAAGCCTCTGAGTGCGACCCTCGCCTTATAAATTAAAAACACTTTTAAAATATATTTAACACCTTTATAAACACTGGAGGCAAAGCGGGGTTTGTGGTGGAGGCTGACCGTTCGCAACCCCTCCCATGTAATTACTTCATGACCCCCTGAGGGGGCCAGACCCCCAGTTTGAGAATCCCTGTTCTAGGGAGCTTCCCCACAGACAACATTGTTAAAATAACCATTGCTCCCAGCAGAGACAGCACTTCTGCAGTAACACCCATTGACTGCACGGTTTAAGAGATTCTCACACGGGGGGGAAGAAAGTGAATAGCTAAGCAGTTATAGTTTAATCTTGTGGCTAAATTCAATGGTAGTGTAAAGCAGACACAGGTTTATTGAAGACAGGTCCATTTATACCAGCTGTGATTTTGCCCTTTGATCTCCACAGACCAGCTCTGTGGCTGGGGGTAGGTGGGAAAGAGTCACTGATTTCTTCCTTGGAGATGCCAAGATTGGGGGAGAGGGGTCGGGTTTTTTACAGTTAAAATTTTAATTTTGCCTTTGAAAGGTACACTGTCACACTGAATTATTAAAAACCAAAACTCTTTTCAATAGTATGTCTGGAGAATTTTAAAATTACTATAAAAGTCTTGTATAAAGCTACTGAGAGTAATATCAAGGTATGCAGCTGGCCATCAACAAAACCATGAAGCCAACTATATATAAAGTGCTGTTAAAGGCAGAGTAAAACTGAAAATAAAAAGATTCATACTAGCATTTCAGTTTTACTGACTTTAGGTGTGGTATGTATGAACTGTTCAGACAGAACTGTAATTTTATAGTTGAGAGTTTTAATTAAAAACACTGTATTTTGATTTATAGACATCTTAGAATTCTGCAAACAGGATATCTGCACATCTTAGATATGCAGACATATCTACAGACACGACACACAGAAGTTCCGCAAGACATCCACCACTGCCACCCAAGTTGAAATCAACAGATGCCAAGAGGATTTTCACCACTTGAGACTGGCTATTTTCTGTTTCATAAAAGCAAGACAGACCTCGTTTACATACTGAAAAAACCCAAACCTTGCAGTTACCTTGCACCTACTAATATATACACTCCCCCATTCCCCATGACAACTACTGGGCTGGAGGTGCTGATAATGCTTCTCAAATGTCACTCCCATTTCCTATCCAGAAGCACTGCCTGTTACCTACGTTCACTCCACTTGGTGTGGAGTATGACACCATGCAGAGCAGTACAGATCAGACAGCAAACCTTGAGACTGGGCCACTGGCATCAGAAAAGCAGCACCAGCAATTAAGATCAAAACGCAGTATTTCCAGTTTAAACCCCACTCCCCACCCCCACAATTCAGCATCTTTATAGGAAGGACAGGGGCCACGCTGAGGGCCACACTGGGCCTAGGAATTATTCCTCCCTTTACAGACCAAGTACATAACACAGGTTAGTGCATCGTTCCCCTAACATGTTTTATTTATACTACATTTTCATTTAAAACAACTTGTTATCTGAGGTAACTACAACATTACTTTTATATGCATAGATCTTGCTATAGTTAGCCGCTACACACTACCTATATATTTACATCTAGCACAGACAAGCAATAAGTGTATCCATTTCTGCTATGAATAGGGAAGGGTTTATTTCTCTTCTGTTTGTATGACCAACCAAGAATGTGTACCAAATGAATCAATAGATTTTGCAGTTATCCCTTGGCAAATTAACAATCTATAATGAGTAAGTTTCTACCGTCAGAACCAGGTTCCTATATTCTTAATAGGAGGTGGGGATGGTGGGGAGGGAACAACAATGGAATTCCCATTCTTGTCCAAAAGAGCAGCACTTAACAGGGTATTTCTCATGACTGAGAATAATCTAATTTGTGTTCATCCAAACCTTAGGGAACCTTCTCACAATGTATATGGTTAAACTGTTTGCTTTTTACAAGAGGAGGTGCTGGAACACAGTGCAAGGTCTCTGAAAGGGAGTGGTGTCTTGTTCGCATTGTAGTTCGCATTAACTTTAAGAACTCAGTTGCAACCTTGTGGAACCATTGTACGTTACCAGGCAAGAGGCGGATTCCTAGAACCATTCTCTTAATTAGTTAGTTAGAATGGGCTGGGAGTGCTGCACAGGCAGCCTCATTAGCCCAGGGTGCAGAGAACACCACCATTCAGTAGGATATTAAGAGTGGCAAAACAAATCCAAGCCAGTCCTCTTCAGACAGATGATGGGAAATTTAAGTAGGGATTGTGAAAGCACGTTAGTTTCATTACTTGTAATTTTTGTTTCCCATGATGGAGGACATCCCCTGGTCTGGACATTACTCATGGACAGGGATCTGTGTTCTCTGCAACATCATTTCATCAAATTCTGCAGCAAGAACTCCTAGATTAGGTAACAAGATTAACATATTTTGTTGCTATGAAATAGCCCTCATTTTCATCCCCTCCCATTTCCACTGGGTTTAGATTACCCTAAACTACCCAAGGGAGGAGGAGTAAGAAGTGAAGGCTAGCCTGCTGCATTATCTGGAGAACAGCACAGGATGTGAGGTCATGGGAGCCATGCCACTTAGCACAGCAAAAAAACACACACAAAACTTGAAAATAATCATTGCTGAAAATATTTCACCATTTTTGATCACCGAGTATTTGACTGTGAAGCATTAGTCAAAAATACTGATGGATATAAAATTTGTTGATGAGAATTTCAACATTTTTGCTGTATTCTCCAGCTGGCTTAATTCCATTTCCAGGCCTCTTTTCCTGTGATGTTCTCCAGGTTGTCTCATACATTCTAGGGAAGAGAGAAGCTTGTAGCCATCTCTGTCAGCTTGTGTTTCCCTGGCTGCTGTGCTGTTCTCCAAGCAGTCTCTCTACTTCCGGCTCCCCTGTTCCCTGGCTCCATTCTGCCTGGCTTGATGAAACAGTGCAGGGAGCATGCACTGTAATCCAACTCACTTGCCCTCTGGGGAAAGCTACCTATAGCTGAGTCCCAATATGACAAGAAAACCAAAGAAAGTGCATCGTGCTGCAGCAAAAAGGAGAAGTCTGGTGTCAAATACTGCAGCCACTGAATTGCAGAGTACACAGGGTCATGCTCCTGGGCTGAATCTGTTCATTCCGCCATATTTAATGCAAGTTTAGGCTTCCTCATGCCCCCACTTCCTTCCTTTGAGTTCATACACCATCTACTGGACTGATGCAGCACTGCACTTTGAACCCAGGAGGGGACTTCCACAGCTGAGTGTACATAAACTAGTAGAAAACATTAGTAAGACAACTATAGAATGTAGGATTAATAAAATTAAAAAGCATAACAGCTTCAACTGCAAGTTTCGTTTTATCAGCAACATTTTTATAGGTAGTTAGGGTCTGTCCAGAATGCCAGATGTCCTTTGTTATGAGAAATGCAAATCGCAGAAAAAAAAAAATCAGTTTTCTGCAGGAATGACTAGATACAAAACTTTAGAGCAATAAATCTCTTATATCAAAGTGATTAATTCTTAGTTTGAAGTCATCAGCCTGGTTTCTTCCAGATTGTAGTATATGAAGAGCAGGCCTAGTTAATTGTTTCTAATCTCTCATGGGTTATGAATTCTGTCTGACTGTTCAGTGTCTCATAGGCAGGAATTTACAATACCTTACTACTTTGCAGAGGTTAACCTTGTCACGCAACTCTAACTGCTATGTATAGTGTAGCAGGCCTGTGTTTAATACCCCAGTTCTCTCCCCACCTTCTTTGGGGCAGCAAAGCTACACAGAAGCAGTGGAATTCAGGAGGAGCAGTGCAACACTCAGCAGCTACCCCAGCTAACCAGTGACTTCTTTGGCATGTTGGTGCTTGCAACATGTAGCCTCTGGTTTGGACAGGAGAGAGCAGAGGGAAAAAAAGGAATAAATCAGACAGGGACAGAATACAGAATTCATGCAGTCCATCCTGCACTTGCCAGTGTTGTTGGGTAGTTTATAAACAGGAAAACATTAGGACCAAGGACCTTACCTGAGCACCTAGGTGGTGTTTGGAGATTTGTTTTTCTGTACTGTACACAAGCCTGCATGCAGTTTCTTCATCTCATGTGTGCGCAAAATGTTACACAGTAGCCTAAACAGTTACTGGCTAAAGAGAAGCAATATTTGCACTTCTATTCAAGGATTTCAAAACACTTCACAGACAATGAATTCATTCTCACAGCTCCACTAAGAGACAGATATTATCCTCCTTTCACAGGTGGGAAACCTGAACTAACTTAAGGCACAAAATAAGAATAGTATTTGAGGGATTAAAAACCCAAAGTCTTTAGTAAACAACTGAAAGATTCTCAAAAAAAATTTATTTCCATAAATTAAAAACACACACACAAAAGAAAAAAAAAATCAGTGGAATTTTAGATTCACAAACTATTAAACAGAAACTAATCTGCAGAGGCATAACAGAGGCTAATGTTACAAAGAGAGTACAAATTTCCATTGAGCTATTTATTAACGTGATAATATCAGACACACATCTCATTCAGGCAGTTAGCATCCACTCTCCAGCGGAGTGACTGACATCTACCACACCACAGAACCCAACTCTGAATAGGATACAGTAAATGAGAATGGCTTGCCAAAAACCATATCCGGAAAGCATCAGAACTCAAGTGTACACAGTCCTGGGGATACAGGATCATGAAAGCCCCTTCAATATGCATCAAGTACCTTTTGCTGCTTGGTTTGCAGCTGGATGAGAACATTAAGCTTTGATTTCAGTAAAGTAAAAATCCCATCTATCCCCAGCCAACTACGTTTGTCAGATGCTCAGCTTGCATTGCTGGGCTCTTTCCTGAGAGGGTACATGGGGACAACTCTGCAAATTCTCCTTTTAAATGCACTCTCAGTAATTCACAGAGCCATATGTACAAGGTCTTTTCCATATGACAAAAAAAAATCCTCATTTGGGTGGCTCCATCTTAGGAAGAGGCAAGTGTACACTTCCTTACGCTAGAGAAAAGTGTCAATACCCAAAAGTTTGCATCCTCCACATTTCTCTCATAAAACGACTATATGGGACAAAAGCAGCTCAGATTGGAGTTTGAGACACCCAATCATTGCACTATTGTCCCTCACAGTATAAGTTGCTGCCACAAACAAAAGTCAGAGCAAGGCTGCTGCTCTAGGAGCACTGCAAACAGGAACAGAAGTTGTGGAGAAGCACAAAAGCATGATTAAGGTTCGACGACCTGAAGAGAGGGGGGAGGGGGTATCTAGATTAGCTTATACCTTCATTACACAGCTATAAAAAAAACCCTTGATCATGATAATGCTGAAGTGTTAGAGTTTTCAAAAATCCTGGGGAATGTGGTATGTTGGGGAAATCACAGACCTGAACAGTTCCAGCGATTGTAAGTGAAATGGAGCTGAATATTTTCATTGTGCCTCTCTCTGCTGTAGCAACAAAAAGAGCTTTCTGTGAAATGTTATTTCAAAGTGACAATAAACAAGGCTGAGAGGAAAGAAGCAGACAAAGAACAAAAGGTAAAAACAAATTAAATGTTTCTAAGCACATGCTAAGCGGGCAGAACCCTGCTTGGACCTGAGTTTTCTCCCCACCCACCCACTTCACAAACCCCCCACTGAGGTTACATCCCAACTCCACCATAGAGCCAGAAGCTCCCTCATTAGCATTAATTCCACATCAGTATTAATTCATTTTGTAATAGTGTGTCATGAAATTCCACATTGTGGCATAAAAATGGAAGCACAGTCAATCAATATCTGTGCTGATGTCATGAATGTATGGGGAGTTTAAAAAACGTTTTAGAAGGCAATATCCACAGTACTGTGATTAGTTATTTTCAGGGATCCCTTTCATGATATGATGAGGATTGATTAAGGTATCACTTAGTAGCCTCAATGGATCAAATGGACCTGTACAGCAGTAGCCAAAATGGTATGTCAATAGGCCCAAATTTTGCCTCCATCAGCGTAAAACAACCAAAGCGATAGTTTGCATTTCTATTTCAGTTTTCCTCACTGGGTAAAGATGATCAACCCCCAAAACAAGGGTGTAAACAGTGCAAGAATCACAGCAAATGAGCTGAGAACAAAACAAACCCAGAACATTATTCACTGAAGTCACACAGCGCAATCATCCAACATTTCCTGCCTGTTCAAAGTTCTTGAATTTAACAGATGGCTTGTCAGTTTAAGTTCTCTGTCAGGTCAACAACAAAGCTGGCAGACCAGCAAAAAAGATAGCGGGGTATCCTCAACCCATGTTTGGACTGGGTCATAAAGCTCATTCACGAGATGTCTGACGTACACGCTGATTTTGGAGGTAAATAGAAAGTTGCTGTAGGGGCACATAGGTAAAAAAAGTGCAAGTTGCAGGGAAAAGAAACAATGGAACTGTTAAACTTTGAGAATGTCAGCAATGACAGCATCCTATTAAGCTTTGCCTGAATAACTCCTGTAGGCACTGAAGAACAGAAATTACCTGAATTGCAGCTTCAAGTAAGGATCCCAGAGGGGAGCACTGGTCCCTCAAAAGTATGGCTGAGAAACTACCCAGTGCTACTTCAAATTACGAATGGCCTTAAGTTTTTCAAAACCAAACCAAACCACTTTTTATACATTAGGAGGCTTGAGTGAATCTCTTTGTACAACACTAGCCATTAAGTACAGCACTGCTGTATAGTGAACCTCTAATTATATAAGCTACGTGAAGCTCTATCCCAAACTAGAATTCTAAGTTAAAATGGTAGAAAGATGAAATGGAGAAAAATCTTCTTGGCTTGTTCAGATCAAATTAGTATTCTTGTCAGAATTAAAAATGCTAAAAAGAGTATAAACTTCACACTGAAGTTCCTGGTGCCATGTCTCTGAGCATAGTCCCACTAACTGAAGATTAGTAATATCCTTCTGCTACTCCCTACCTTTCCCCCTCCGCCCAAAGGCAAAGCACCAGCAAACCAGGTTAACAAATCCACTCTACAATTTGTTAGAACTTAGCATTTAGCGCCATTTTTCTTAATGTGGGATTAAAAAAAACCAAGGCAAGTAACAGTAAAAGGCGCCTTTCATGCAGCAAATAAAGGAAAAACACATACAAAGTGCAACTTGTTTAAGACCTGGTCATGTATGGCTGCTGCTGACTGAGTGTAGGAAGGGCAACTGAATCACAGAAGAAAACTTCTGGGCACAGACATGGAAGTAATTAAAAGCAAACAAACTATTTTTCTTTAATTTTTGACGTTTGTGGAATCTCAAGAACCCACCTACCTAAATTCATCTCTCCTACCTCTATCGTCAAGTTGTCTGGACAAGCCACTACAGTAAACAGCAGACTCAAATGAATGTGCAAAAGTTCAGGAGTATTTAGAATCCTAGTGTCATTGAAGGTGTACTATTTCCTCCTTTACTCTTCTTGTCCCACCTGCAGGTGGTGTTTAAACATTAGCCACAATTTCTAAAGAGGCTGGGGAGGAATAGCATGCCTCCTGGCTGTGCTACACTCATGCAGGGGAATTAAAGGACTCTTTCTTGCATCACTAAAACACACACACACACACTAGCACCTCAAAGAGGGTGACAGCCAACAAATGATCATCAGGTATTAGAACTGAGTGGTTGGTAAGGTCTGGAGAAATAGGCAGATCCCTCCCCAAGCAGATCAAAGCATTGAAGGAACTGAGCCATTTCCCACTGGATGCTTCCCTCAGCTTCCAGATGCTTGCTCCCGTTCTTCCTCCTCTGCAAAGAAGGCTTCAAGGTCCATTAGTTTCTGAATCAGGAGGGCATCTAGCTCTCTGCCCTGTAGTGCAGCCTTTTTTGCCCGGGTGAAACTACCCGCCACTTTCACTCTGCTTCGTGCCTTCCTCTTCCGGGGAATAGTGAAGTCCTGGAACTCCAGAATCCGCTTCCTCTTCTGCTGACTGATTGAGATCAAGGATCCATTTTTCTCCTTGGGCTCCTCAAAGATGGTTTCCAGACACCTGGGAAGGGCAAAGGGTAGAAGTTAGAATATCAGAGTGATATACTTCTTTGTTCACAGAAGTAAAAGGAACCATCCTGCAGCATCAGGGAAATAGACTAGATGACTCAGGCCTTTTACATTTCTAACTTCTAGGATTCTACACTTCAATGATCCTTCTGGGGCCTCTCGCATGCAAATTTATCTGGAGCTCATGCTTCTAACCAATGACCACTTCTCTTTAGAAACAGTTTCACATCACCCAGCTGTTAGTATATTTTCTGGATAGTTTCTTGTTGGTGCATAGATATCCAGGTGGAATCTCCCTCTGCCTGTTTTAGTCCAAAAGCGCAGACCAAGGAACAGAGGCATCTTTATCCTAAGGAACAGAGGCATTTAGACCTAGACAAAGGATTTTTTTTAAAAAGGGGGAAAAAAATGTAAAATTGTCTGTAAAGCAGCATTCTTGGTATTTTGCACTGAGGTCCACATGGGGTTTGTCCAGTCCCTATATTCCATATCAGTATAATTTTGGAATATCTTGTTTGCTTTTGAATTTTGGAAATAATGGGTACTATACATTGGCTGCACAATTAAATGAGTGCAAATAAAAGTTAAATACAAAAAAGTGACATTTAAACATTCAACATGTATAAGTTCTCAATTCCTGCTACTGTAAATGCCCCATCCCCAATCACTCTCAGATATTAAGGACAGATTTTCAACCTGCTTTCTGAATTACCTTTCTTCAGCAGTTCAAATCAGAGCCATCATTTCAACTCTGTTTTGAAGGGTGCTTATTTTTCTCTTTTTATTTCCATAAGACATGTAGTTTCATATCTCCAACCAGTTCAATTACATATGCCTCACCCCACCTGTTGGTGAATGTAACCAACCTGGTCGCTGGAGGGGACTTGTAGTTCTTGTTTGTGTAAATTTCTTCTAAACTAAATTCTTTCTTCTTCAGCCTGGAAAAACAAGTAGTGAATGAAGCAATGAAGCCAGGAGAATTTCAGAACCATCTTCCCCTACACAGGCAACCTGACATAGAGAAAGTGTGGTTTTCCTCCCACTCCTCAAACTCCATTAATTAATCTGTAATGAGTTTTAGAAAGAAATCTGAGAAGCTCGTTTTGATGAACCTTTCAAATGGTGCTTGAGGAAGTTGTGGGTTGTGACCTGGCATTTCTGCAAGGATGAATGCTCCTCCCAGTATGAAGTGATATTTCTAAAAAATGATACTCAAAGACAAAAGAGAAACATAACCCAGAAGGCCGTGTCCTGTGAGGGTATGAATACGGGTCTACCAAATTCGTGGCTGTGAAAATCTTGTCCATGAAATCTGGTCTCCAGCCACCCAGCTCTGAAGACAGAGCAGAGAGCAGCAGGTGCTGTCCAGGCACACAACTCTGAAGGCAACACCATAGCCAGCAGTATTGGAGAAGTAAGGGTGTCAATACTGCAGCCCCCTAATAGGCTTGCAATTCCCTTTTGGGTTGGGGCCTCCAGTTTGAGAAACCTTGCAGAGAAATCACACATTTTTTGTGGGCTGGTCATGGCACAAATACACATCCATGAAATTTGCTGTTTATGCCGTGACCAACCCACAAAAAAATGTTCGATTTCTCCGCAATTTAAGTAGATCCCTAGTTATGAAAAATGGAGAGGAGGAAAAAAACATTTCAATGGCACAAAAGGTTAATTAAAATGGATTTCATCTCTTGAGACTTGGTTTAAAATTTGACTATAGACAAGGGTAATTCTTTTGATGCAATTTCAAATGTAATCTCTGAAGAAATGGATTATCCTCAACCATCCACCAACTTGCCACTTCTGCTCTTCAACAGTGGTCCTGGACTAGAACACGTCAGACTCAAGTAAATTGAAAACGCTGTGTATGTAGTTGACATAGAGTCTGCCCAAATTAACATTCAACTTTGGTTTTCCTACATCCTGTTGGACAGTCAGGTAAGTAGAGACTGCAGACAAAAAAAAAATCTCAGAATTTGGGTTGGTAGGGGATTCTAGAAGGTCATCAGTTTTCTCTCCCTGAATTGTAGCAGGACTGATTTATTTCTAACATACCTGTGTCTACTTGAGTTATTCAAGGCTAGACTGTAAGGGGAATTCCATCTCCTTCCTTGGCAACTCATTCCATTGCTGCTTCTAAAGTTTTTCATATTTACTCTAAATATTACTTGGAGTAGTTCAAGTCCATTATTCCTTGTTCTTTCTTTTCTGATTGATGAAAATTGATCTTTGTCCTCTGTAACATTCTATTTGTTTGGAGACAACTATGTACCTCCTCATTCTTCTATACAGACAACATACTGAGCTCTTAACCTTGGCTTATGGAGAAACTGAGTACCAAGACCACCTAACTCGGAAAAGACTAACTGCGCAAGTAGAGAGAATAGACAGAAGAGGAAAGCCATTTGTTGGAATGGTGATGCTACAGTGCTGGACACACTTCTTAGAAATAGCAGATCCCAGTATCACTATCCATTTAAGAGAGATATCTCACCTTTTTGGTCTGGGGAGTCCCATGGGGGTGAGGTTAGGGTCTGGTTTGGGAACAGTTTTCCGGATCCGGATCTGAGAAACTCTCTTTGGCCTCTTCTCTGGCTCAGCCTTTTGGACAAAGAGAAAGAAATATAAAATAAAGGAGCAATTGCTTACCTATCAGCAGTGTTCTCTTCCACTTGGGGTCTCCATTTTAAGTGTGTGTAAGTAAAACATTGTATGAAGCTAAGGCAGGCCACATATCAGGGAAATTTTGTAGTATAACACTTTTTTGGCAACAAAATTTACATGCTCCATGCAATACAAATGTATATCCATTTTGACTATAATGTATGAAACATCAAGCCATTCAGCAAGGAGAGTGACTGAGTGATGCAGCTTCATCACTGAGTTTCTTCAAATCAAACCTGGATGTCTTTCTCAAAGAAATGCTCTATTTCCACCACAGATTATTGGGCTTAATGCAGGAATCATGGGGACAAATTCTATGACTTAGGACATCAGACTAGATGGTTACAGCGGTCCCATTTGGCTTAAAAAAAAATCAAATCAATGAATCTTGCTAATGTTTTTCAGTGCAATATACCAAGGGCTTTCTGGGAAAGGTAAGGAGGAAAGCAGTCTTCCAGAATTCTCTTCTGCTCCCATAGGCCCTCTATCCCTTTATGTTTTGCTTACCTCTTTCTGCTTCAGCATCAACTACTCCCAATTAACACAGGAGTAGCATAGACCAGAGGAATGCAAGGAGCTCTCTCTATCAGTGGTAAAAGCTCTGCCTTTATAGTGATCCAGGTCCTGTGTGCCTGGGGAATGAAGGTCCAAGCTCAGACCTAAACCCTAATCCTTGTCTAGTTGCAATGCAACACTAAAACTAGGTTAACAAAGCCACCATTTTACTGTGTGCACAAACACTGGCTGCCTGTCTACTTCCACTAATGAAGGCAAGAAGACACTCACTTTTTTCAGTTCGGTGGCGCTCTGGGATGTGGGACATAGTGGGAGAGAAGCATCGAGTTCATCAAAGGGATGGACCTGTAATTCAGGTACTGAAAGCCTGAGTGGAGATATTGCTGATTCTGGAAATGTGCAAGACTTTGGTAGCAAATCAGAGAGTGAACGTTCCAGCCTATAAATTTGGGGGGGGGAGGGAGGGAGGAGAGAGGGGAAAGGGGAATGAAGAAGAGAGAATATTTAGATTAATGACGGATTTTTATTGTGACAGTATTCTAGAATATAGGCCATATTATAAATTAGAACCTTGACTGGATTGCTCGAACTGTTTGCTTTGTTCACTAGATATATTTAAAAGGAGATTGATCTCCCACATAAGCACCAAAGGTACATGTGAGTGAATACCAGTGTTTGAAGTCCAGCTCTTGAACAAGATAAAGTACCTCAGGTGAGAAAATGGACCATAATAATTTCATGTATCTTCATGACAAGCAGCACAGAAGGTCCGAAAGATTATCTACATTCAGCATCTACTGTTGTGTGTATATATGTAAACATACCCATATGGGGGCCATTCAGAATCGGTGTTACACTGCATTTTTGGCAGACAAACCCTTGTAAAGGGATCTACCAAAACCTGAAAAGCCAGACTGCCAGAATGTGGAAAAACTCACGTTCCCACCATATGTAACAAATATTACAGAGTAAGACTCTTACCTTATCTCAGCACCCGTGGTCCTTGCAGCTTCTGTTCCCTGGACAGTCATGTGTGGTAACACGGCATAACTAGTTCAAAAAGAACAAACAAACAAAGCTAAATTAGGTCTACACCAGAAAAGGGGAGGAAAGACTTCATCAGTATAATCTAGACTCCAAGGAAGCAAAGAAATGTCAGGGATGTCAAAGTACCCTCTCCTTACCCCACCCAATCCCCACCAAAAACCTAACATGACAGCAACCTACATTTGTCATTAGTGTCTAAGATTCACTGACAAATTATCCAGGAGGGAAATACTTCTATTTTCACTTCTTAACTGAAAAGTAAGATGAAGAAACTCAGAAAAATTCAGAAGGGGAAGAAGCTTGTTTTAGTATGAAAGCTGGAGTTGTTTTCAAGAGACCCTGGGTTCTCCATTCCAAGCTGGTTTTGTGTGTTTGTTTGAAAGGTAAATTTAAAGTAACAAAAAAACAAGCCCTGATAGACTTGTCTGCCAAACAAAAGGAGCATGGTAGCCAAACAAGTATGATCAAGGACTTCCACAAGATTAACTCCACATACTTTCTAACTCCTGTTGGAATGTTCTTAATTGATGGGAATATCAAAGTCTATTCTATAAAGACTACTGGCTACACAGATCTATAGGAAAAGGACCAACACAGCAGTTTGGGATCTTCTAAGGCTAAGCTTCTATTTTTTGTATGTGCACTATTAGCATCACACACAAGAAAAATTAAACAACTCAGTTATCTGGAACAGTTTTGATTTCATTTGTTAAGTTTCAGGCCATGTCTACACTACAAAATTAAGTCAACCTAACCTACACTGGCATACAGCCACCGCAGTAATTACGTTGCTTGTGCAAGTCTACACTTTGCTCCTTGTGTCGGTGGTGTGTCTCCTCAACAGGAGTGCCTGTATCAATTGTACTGTCAGTGTGGGGCACTGTGGGACAGCTCCTGAAAGCCAGTAACAATCGAAGTAAACAACACAGTGTCTACACTGACACTGTGTCGACCTAAGTACATCAACTGTGACTCTACACTGCTCATGGAGGTGGAGTTATTAGGTCAGCAAGCAGAGCAGTTACGTTGGCAGAAGCAAAATTTAAGTGTAGACACTTCCATAGTTAGGTTGACATAAGCTGCATTCTGTCAAATTAACTCTGTAGTGTACACCAGACCCAAGTCCCTTACCTATTCTCTCCATGTGCCTATAACTAAATATATTCAACCCTACTAAAGTTAGAAAGCTTGAGACTTAGATTGGGATACATGGAAAACAATCTGTTAAGAAGCATATATATACTTTTGCTGTAGATTGCAGACAGCATAGCAGCAGTAGGCATGAAAGACACTTACATAGATACCCGATGAATTTATTTACCACATTTATCATTAAGTGACACATGTACAGTGCTTCTTCTCCACCAGTATTCTAGTCACTACTAGTCTGGCAGTACTAGAATTTGAACTGGTAGTTTGTGCATGGAACAAAATATTCTGCTTCATGCAGTAAAAATGCAGGTAAGAATGATGAAAACATTCCACTCCTCTAAAAAGTTTAGTCTCAGAAAGGCAGTAATGTGGAATAAGGTTTTGCTTAAAGTAAAAATTCTGATCACTGTCTGGTAGCAGCAGCTTTACAGGAAGGAAAAAACCATTCCAGTGTTCACTGCCTGGTCAGTTATGAAAAAGCCAAAGCTAAATGAAAGAATCCAACTGGAAGGGAACTTTCTCATCACAAGAAAAGGTCCATGTGAAGCTTAGGCCTGCTATGATTGATAGTGTCAAATTCTGCTGACATTCGTACATGTCAAATCCTTTCCCGATATTCACCCATCCTCATCAGAATAGCCTAATAAATTTTTGATCCTATTAAGTGCGGACATGGAGATGGTTACTTGACCTTGGCATATATTGCAGCAAATATATTTCTCCACAAAGCAACAGCAATTCCTTCATGAAAGATTGAGTACAAGATTCAGTCCCCCTCGCACTTCTGCCTAATTTAGAGATTACACCCCTTTTTAAAATAAAAATTGAACATCTTACTCGTTTATCCAAATATTTATAACATGTTTTGAGTTTTTAAATTTTTTAAAATGATATTTCACAGCTTCTGTTTTAAACATTTATGCTGGCTTTTCCTCCCACGTTGTCTTATGACCAAATCCTTCAAAATATCACTTTGATTGCCTATTTTAGAAGCAGAATTTGTTCAGTGCTCTACTTGAGAGTTCATTGAGCATCACCCTTTCCAGCTATTATAGCATGCTCCAATGACTTCTCTTTAAAAAAGCTGTGAGTAGGACAGAAGAGTCAACCACAATTTCTTCTCACTTTAAGAACGTAACATTTCTTGAACTGAATTTTAGGGACCGCATACTGCATTTCAGACTTTTGTTATCTGTCCTGAGAAGTACTTAGATTTTACTTGGCTTCTCTCCATTAGTAGTAAAGTACATTTCAGAGTGTTTTTTTAAAATTGGCCTTTAGATGCAGGGATTAAATCTTCACTTATGTTAACAGACTGATAGTCTGCAATCACAGCACAGCCTGTTAGATAGTCTGACTTGTGTGCAAAAAAGGGTGGGAAGAAAGGCTGATGCCTAAAAAACTAGCTTATCAAGTGCTGCACTCAGCATTAGCTTCCCATGCCGAGTGCTACATCTCTCAGCTCAAGATAATAAAAACTCACCTGATACACAGATGTAAATTATAAAAAAAAGGGTTTACATTTTTCTTAGGACAGTGGTGATGATTAAGAGTTACCAACTCTGCTCAGTTCTCAAACTGTGGCTGGACCTGGTCACTCCAACACAGTTATGAATCTATATTATAAAAAGCTGTACTTAAAATATTGCTTCACAAAGTCTGGCAGAGAGATCACAGCTCCACAGGATGATAAAGTTGGTTCCATAGGATACTATTCAGCTCCATTCTTTTACTCCCTAGGAGTTTTATTTAAAAAGTTCCAAAGCTTATGCTTTACACTTGAACTGGTATAGAAGGTTGTCAAGACCTTGGTAGACCAAGAGAATTTAAATCAGTGGACTGAATACTTGATTAGCTCTGGCCAGCAAGGGCCACTTTAAACTTCAAAGGTCTCAGATCACAGATAGTGAAATGTATGTAGTTAGTTATCTGGCAAGATTTTTGCCTATACCAATAACCAAACAGGGACACAGAGAAGCCAAGTTCAACATTTCTTTAGAGATCACAGTGGTAGGCAAGAGAATTCATCAGTTTATCTATTTTAATTTATAGGCTTTTCTATAGTGCTCGTAATTGTAGTATTTGAGTACCTCTCAAACAGCCCACTCCTGTGAGGTTAGGCAGCAGAATTATCCTATATTATAAATGACAACTGAGGCACAGAAATGTCACACAGGAAGCTTGCAGCAGCTGCAGAGCCAGTGGTCCCATCTCTCTTCATTTCCCATGTAATGCCTTAACAAGTCCACCCTTCCTCTCATGCAATTAGCAGCAAAAGAAAAAAACAAACAAACAGTCTTTATTCCTCTCTTACTCCTTTTTAGTTTGATAAAAAGGCCAAAATTCATCCGTGATCTCGGTGGAGCTGCACTTATTTATGCTAACAGTGCATCTTGCAGAACGGTCAACAGGAACAGTTATACAGAACAGGTTCAATTAAAATTAATGTAGAACAATTCATTAGAATGCGATTAAAAGTTCAACTAGGTGCAACACAATTATTCCTTTCTGTTCAGATTTAGAATTTGCCCAGCCACGTAAATCCGTCTGGTCACAGCTCAAGCTAGACTGGTAACTCAGGTGTCTGAAAAACTTTCCTACCTCAAAAATCTAGTAGCTCTGCAGTCATTTAGAACAGAGTTAGTGAAGTAGCTCACCTTTCTGCAATATATATTCTGGTGCATGCTGTGTATGTATTGCAGAGAGGGAGAAGAAGAAGAGTTAGCAGTTCTGCCAGAAGAGATTATTAAAGAAACCAATGAAAACGTACTCAAATTCAGATAACAGAGATGGTTCTGTATGGAAGTGTCTTCTATTGAGCCATTTCCTGAGTGGAGTGTGCAGGAAAGTACCGGAAACTGACCCTCTACTCCAAACTCTAATACCCCTCTCCCTCCCCAAAAGCTGCAACTATATACACTATGTATTTATTCTCAGAAAGAAGTTGATGGATTTTACCTGTTCTCGATGCCCAGACTTGGCTGCCACTTGCAGTGATTGGAATGGAGAGGAGTGAATTCGGAGGGACAGGCAGAAGGACCATGCTGGCTCCATATGGAAAGTACCCTGCCCAGTGAGTAGGGCAATGAAGAGAAGAGGTCATCTGATACCGAAGATGGAGACCTTAACCCTTTCAAACCCTGTGTGAATTGTGACATAAACAGTCTCTGGACAGTAGGAATTCGACGGGTTACATTTCTTCTTTTTGTCCAGATCCTGTAATATCCAGGGGAAGAAAGTGCTAACACTGTGTGAAGGCCAAGCATGGAGCACCCTGTTCTTCTTTTAGCTATGGGATTTCTCCTAATGTCATAACTAGGGATTACAGCCTCTGTGGTTGTTAGAGTAGAAGAGTGCAGCTCCTTACTGAGATTAGCGTCTTCCCTGAAAGCCGCTGTACCTGAGTAGCTTCGGGACAGGAGGAAAGAGAAGGTCCATTTTGAAGGCTGTGACGGATGTACTGGTGCCTCTCCTAAAGCTGGTATATCAGGTACACACTGTTGGGATGTAATCCCTCTGAGGTTTATCAATGAATCAGAGTCCAATTTTATATGAAAAGAAATTGGGGAAATGGGGGTATTGAAGACTGATGATGGAATGTTGCTACTCAAGTCTAAAATGTGTATTTTGGTGTAGTCTACAGGATAAAGTGCCAGTGGCTGAAGGCTGAACATCTTGGTGCACAAGCCATCAGCCTGGTGAGAGTTTAACTTCATGTTAATGCATGAAAAACCTTCCAGTAGCTTTTTAGATCTAAGTTGGCTGAACTTTTCGACCATTGGACGTTCAGAGGAACATTGCAGAGTCTTTAACCTGTGGGTGCTTTTGGGCGGGGCCAGTAGTTTACTGGCCATAGTAGACAGCCTGCTTAACAGTATTGGATCTTTGGTACATTTACTAAGTTTCAAGCTGTTCAACAAACTGCACCTATTGGCTCTCTGCTTTGACATATGGTCGAGTCTCATGGCTATTTCTGCTTCCATTACTAATGGTTTACATGCAAAATATACAGAGCTGAGGAGTTTGTGTTCTTGCGTAGGAACAGTTTCAGGGAAATTCCTTATAAAAGCTGAGCTTTTAACTTTGTTACTTTTTCTTACAGTTTTGAGCTCATCTGATGTGGGGACCTTTTTGCACTTCCTTCGTGGCTGCTTCTTTAATGAAAAAAGTCCTCTTAGTTTGTGTGTACTTCCAAAGGCACTGTGGATTTCATCATCCCCAGCAAAGCTTTTAGCTTGTGGTTGTGAGAGAGAAACAGGAATGAAAGGGGTATTATCTGCTGACAATTCAATGTGGGTCCCTAAATGAAAGCTCAGGCTTTCCACTTCTGAGTCCATAGTCTTCATATGCTCTGACTTATCATCATCCTTGGAAATCTTTGGCCTTTTGACTCCTTGTAAAGTGCTATATATTTGTTTATTGTCACTATCATTTATACTGCTCATGACAGCAAAGAGCTGCTCTCTAGGACCTTCGGTCTTCATGACTCTTGAAGATGCTGCCAGTCCATCTGAACAACTATCTAAAGGCTCACTATCAAACATCACACCCTCCTGCAATGGGATTTTTGCTTTCTCTTGACCTTTTGACTCCTTTATTTGCTGTGCCCGCCCCTTACGGAGTAGGATGTTTTGAGCTGGATATTCTTCAGTCTCCTCACACATCTTTCGCTTAAGAGTTTGACATTCACCTACTTTGCCCAATCTCTCTGCATCAGACACCTCATTTTCTGCACTGATTGAGTCATGCGGCATCTTCATTTGGTCTCCTATAACCTCCTTCCTGTTGTCTTTGCTCTGTGAATTTAATTCATAAGGCAGACACACTTCGCTGCAATCGAGATATTTTAAAGATGCTTCTGTGTCGTTTTTTGACAGCTTATTGCTACATACTGTGTTATAATGGACTTCTGATGTTTCTTTGTTAACTAAGTCTTTAGATTGCAAATAATTGTCTACGATTTCTGAAAGCAACTTGGCATCTCCTAATTCTGAATGATCTTTAATGTAAGTTTTCCCTTTATCTGAAAGGTTATTCAAACTCCATTCTGGGATCTGTTCAGTAGAGTAGGTTTGTGAAGGCTTTTCATAAGTCTCAGCATTCAGAGGCACACAGCTTCTAACTTTGTCACCGGAACATTTCAAGTCTTCTAGCAAAACTCCTAAATAATTTTTATGGTCAAAAATATAATGCATTGGCTTCTTTATTTTTTCTGCAGTTACTGCATTTTGCCTCTGGTCGTCTACAGATGGTCTTTTAAACTTCTGTACACAATCAATACTGTCTGATGAAATTACATCCATCTCTTTTACAACTGGCCCTGCACTTACAGACTTCTCCTTGCTGTGAGCATGAGAAGCCGTACACACTTCTAGTTTAACTGCATCATTTAGGGAGCTAATTGCTTTTTCTCTCTCTTCAGATGGGCTGTCATTGCCATCAGCTCCTCTCTCAAATGACTCTATCAGCTCAAGAGGTTCTATAGCAGAATAGTCATGACAGAGGGCATTTGCTGAAGATGAATCCTGGTCAACTATCTGTGCATTCTCAGATGATGCAGGCAGCTCATCTTTTTGAGGCAGGCAGATTTCTGAGTTCTGAGTTAAAGGTGTTTCTGAAATTACTCCTTTCAAACTGGAAAGCTCTTGATTCACACAGAACTCTTCAGACTGCACTTGATTCACGCGCTCTGGACCATCAGCAACTGTAAAAGTCACAAGTTCTGGCTGAGGACAAGCTTTATTTCTTTCTATGATTCTATGATTTACTGAAGAATCCAACAGAAAGCATGTTTCATTTGTGATCTCTGGAATGAGAGTCATATCTTCTGGTACACATGAAAGACTCTTGCAGGCTGACTGAGACACAGAAAAGGATTCAACAATGGTCTTAATGTTATTTTCCGGGCCCATAACCAAGCTACCCGTGTTCAATAATGCAGAAAGTTTGGTATTTTCTGCCAATATTGTATGTTCTTCTTTTTGATCTTCCTTTGCACTACTGAGAGAGTCTGTGTATTCTGAATGGTTCGCATTTACCAAACTTTTGGAAGAACTACAGTCCACCATACTTCCTTTGAAAGTTCCATGATCTTCCCTTGAACTGTTATCTACATTATCAGATTCTTTTAATTCTACTTTCTCCCCTTCCGATAGATCACTGATGGAATTTGTGTATTCTGAACAGTCTGTATCTACCATACTATTGGAAGAGTTATCAACCAATATTTCTTTGAAAGTTCCTTGAAAACTCTTTTCTCTTAAAGACTCATGAACCAGTGCAGTTGTGTCTTCATCTTTCTTTAGAGTTAATGATTCATTTTCCTTGGAGCGGATAGATCTTTTAGGTTCATCCACTGAACTTGTCAAAGTTTGTACACCAGTGTTGGAGATGTCCAAGTCATACTGTTGGAACTCTAGAACTTCATCGGCTACTCGGGTTTCATTTTGCTTGTATGAAACTGGCCCGTTAAGCTCACTTTGACATGCAAGATATTGATTTTCCACCTGACAAATGGTCTCATTTGGTTGCTTTGAGTGTTTAAAACCTGACAATTCTAAGTCAAAGGATTGGTCCAAATGTTTTTCATGACTTGGGATGCCGGAGTCTGTGTCACTCTTTGAAGTGCCGCCTTCGGAAAGATTGTATTCACAAGGTAACACAGTCTTCTTGTACATCTTTAATTCTCCCTCTCCCAGGACTACTGTTGTGTTGCCAAGATCAAGATGGATACCAAATATGGTTTTGTTCAAATCTCTGTTGACTGACTCTTCACTAGTCTCATTTTGGTGACTGCCTTCATGAGCTTTTACACTATCCACAGTTTCTATTCTATCAATTTCATCTTTCTGTAATGCACAAGAGTTAATTTGTTCTTGTCCCTTATCTGTATCAGAAGTTCTCTCTGTGGTGCCAGAATCTAGCCTTTCCTCTGTTATTTCACTCTGGCCATCATAGAGTTTCAAGCTTTCTACTTTGATATTTGTATTTGAAATCTCCACTTCTGATAATCTAGTCGTGGACTCATCTGGAGTGCAAGCTGAATGCAATAGCTTCTCTGCTGTGGAAGTACGATTTGCCATATACTGAAACATATTGCTGCAATTCCAACTATCTTCGCAAGGAACAGATTCACATGCTACATGAGTGTTCTCCTCAGGACGGTTGACTGCCTTTTTATCATTATGTACAAGTAAGTCTCCTGTTTCCAAGCCATTGACTTCTTCAGTCTTCAATTTAGTCTGCACTTTAAAAGAATCCTTGTTCAGTGTAGCATTATCCAAGCTGGTACTATCTGATAAGATGAAGCAGGTCTTGACAGCTGAACAGTGGTCTTTTATACACTGGTCATTATGAGTATACGTGTTACTTTCTTCATTTTCCATATCAGTGACCATCTTCTCTGTAGCACCCAGTGCAGAGTGGATGCTCTTCTGGTGACCTTTACTTGCTACATTAGAAGTACTGAAATTCCTGTGATTTACTAAAGACAGTTCTTCATTTTTATGAAGCAGAAGGCCCGTATGTTGTGTCTCCAGTTTTGCAGAAGCAATGATGGATTCTTTTTTAGACAGTCTGTCCAGGTACACATCTCGGTTTGAAACTATATCAGTATTACAAGAAGAAAGTTCACTTATAACTCCAAGAGACACTCTTGATTTTTCTGCATCATGACAAAGAGCTTCACCTAGTGTGGAAGCAAAGTTAGTTTCTTTGCATGCAGGCAGGTTAACATTAACACAATTTGCTTCTGGAGCGTTACCAAAACTGTTGTTCAGATCTTCTACCACTGAACTGCTGTTGGTTTCCTTTTCAAACAGTTGTGCCTCAAGGGAAACTTCACCTACCTTGGTGCCATAGTCCAGAAAGTCATGAACAGTGGGAGGAGAGTTTGCATATTTATTGTAGATATTATTATAGCATGTATGCATGTCTCGAGGCTTAATACTGACAAGGTTTTTTGTGTCCACCAATAGAGTGCCATTTTCTTTTGTATGTTGTTTCACTATATCACCCCAGCACACATCATTAATAAATATTTTCCACTGGTCCCCATCCTTTTTCAAGCTATTAATTTCTGAAGGGATTCTTAAATCTCCTTTTGGAAACTCCTCAGTTGATGAAGCAACAGAACTAGGAACTGGCAAATTAGAGCTCTCTGAATGAACGCTTTCTTGAATATCATGCCCACTATCCATGCCACAACTGTTCTTCATAGCAGTTTCTCTCTGGATTTCAGCAGCTTTCCCAGAACCATAGCTGTATGAATGGTCAGTGCAACTATCCATTTCTGATTGTTCAGGCTCATCACTGGACATTTCTTCACTCTGCACTGGAGAGAGCTGTTCTTCCACCACAGGCTTGGAGATCCAGTTCTCTAGAAACTCAGTTCTTTGACTATCATCATCACAGCTTGGGCTGTCTATCTCTTCTGCAAGATACTCCTCCTGTATTTCACAGATCTCAATAGTGTTGTCTTCTAGTGGCATATTTCCAGATTCCAGACTACACAAACTTCTTAATGAACCACATAAAGCTTCAGAGCTTTCTTTTGAGAGAGGCATATCAACTTCAACACTACTTTTAGATACAGAAACAGCACTGTTGTTATGAGGGCTCTTTTCTTCATCTTGCTGGTAAGTCTGGTAACTTGCAGGTGCTGCATTAGTTTCATTAACATGGCTTGATCTAGACAACTCTACTTCTCCAGTCTCTGAATCAAAAATAGCACAACCCATGGTGGTCAATGACATGGTAGTACAGGCTGTTAATCCTCTACATTCTTTTTCTTCTTGTGGATGTTCTTTTGTTGATCCAGTCTCCACAACTGTTAAAGGCTCTAAGGGAACTAAGGTGTTGGTTTCTGAAACCTCATCACTGGCCATGATAGTGTCTATATCTGGGCATTCATTGTTCTCAGGTGGAAGACCTTTACTCACTCTGTCATTCCTGTGTCCTGCTTTACTAAATATCCTAGTCCCATCAGCCTTCATACCTTGTACTTCTTCAGTGGGCTTTGGCAGAATTTCAGGTGTCACCTGTACGTTTGTTTGGTTTTCTTCTGCACAATAAAAAAAAAAAAAAAAAATCAGTACTGCACAATAAATTTAAAAAAAACTTCCGTTTTACTTTCTTCTCTACTTAATATACAATTATTAGCAGCACATTACTGATTGATCCTTAATCACTTTGACAAACCCTACCACCAGTCTACTTTAAAACAAATCAAAATTATCTTTTAATCCTAACTGTAACCTATTTGCATGGATATTAAACATAACTGGTATGGATCCAATACTCTGAATTTTCAGATCACTGTAATTCAGGAGTTCAGAGCCAGAGGTCATATGAGTTCTAACAAACTAGTGGCAGTGCTTGTTTTCAGTAGCATTTTTCTATGATGAATAGCAAATTAAAATACTGTATGTACAGATTTAGAAGTGTGGGAAGTAGACAAGATGTGTATTTAAATTATCTGGTGGGACAGAGTAAACTTCAAAATTGAATGAATTTTCAAAATTGAATGAAGCTTCAAAATTGAATGAATTTATACCGTCTTAATTGTATTACAGGAGAGAAGATTAAAAAGTCTCCTCTTTTGTACTATAACTTTTGTACTGCCAACTACCGTTCTTCTGCAGACAAGGAACTAGAGGAAGATATGTATGCACTGTTGAAATGAAATTTTACAATGGAGCAACTCTTTCAAGAGCATTTTGCATTTTTATTCCCTTTCTCTCTTCCAATCTATCCAAATATTACCAAAGTTAAAAGTAAGACGCTTGAGGTGGAAGAGACCCCATTAGACTGTCCAAGTCCATTTCAATACTGAAACAGTCTGATTACATCTTCTTTTTCGTAAATCTCTTCACTAATGCCTCTTCTTTCTCTACAAAAAACAAATGCCTCAGCTTCACCTTCAAAGATTTGAATAATCTGTTTCCACGTGTATCTTCTTTTCTAACCACTCCCTTTATTGCCTTCTCCCACTCTTGGGTAAAAAGGATTCTCCTTTAGCAGCCTCTACTTCTGTGCCAGCTAGCTTCCGTCAATTCATTGGAAAATTTTTCCTAGTTTGATATTTCTGGATTGGGAATTCATGCCCCTTTTATACAGGTGTTCAGAATGTTATCGTTAAGATCACCAAAGATGTCTATGTGCATGGCTCCCTGAACACACACAGCATTCTATTATTCTCTGTCGCTGCCTAATCACTGAAGTGTCACCGCATGCAGAACTCTTCTGCCAAAGGAAGCATCCGATGAAACTTGCAGGTCTATCTTATACAACTGGTAAACATATTGGTAGAGATTCAAGTGTGTGCCTTACAAATTCCCTCATAAGTTCTACAGTCGTATCTGCCCAGAGAGCTGCCACAGCTCTTAAGGGTAAGGAGCAAGTCCTGAAGGGAGAGTAAGAATTCTAGCTTTTGAAGCCTCTGATACACTTAATTTGATCCACACTTAATTTGATCCACTCAGATACTGAAACCTAAAAGGCTACCTTGCTCGCCAGGCAGCTGGTATAGAATAAAGACAGTGTAAAAACATCAGATTGCACTGAGATGAACAGTATATTTTGAGTGCCCTTCTAACATCTACAGAGTATTGAACACAAGTGCTGTATTCCATACACATGTAGACGGTTAATTAGCCAAGGTGTCCTGAGGAACCTTCTGGTGTCAGGATAGAGTGAAGTCTATTTTCTTTTGAATCCAGTGCACTATTAGTGCTGCAATGTAGGATTTTAAAGTCCGATATTTTAGATGTATTGTCAAGCCCTGACTTAGGGATTTCAGAACATATCTTTGGCCTTGACTTGTACAGTACTGCATGATTGCACCTCCATTGGTGCTTGAACCCATGACCAGGTTCTATAATACAGACTGTTGGGTAACAGTCTAGATGTAGGTAAAGTGGTGTAGAAGGCCAGCCTTCCCCTTTCAATTACTTCCTTTCAAGTGTCATGCAGCTAAACTTCACTTTTCTGGCTCATGTTCAGAACTGGGCCCCCAACTGCATATTCTCTCCTGCAGGGAAAGAAGATGGGCAGACAGACCAATAGACTGATCAGGTCACAAGACCAAGGCTCTTTGGACACTAAGGAATGATCACAATCACCTTGGCTCTCTCCTTTATATCATTTCGCAGAGTATGAATACAGGAGGCAAGACATACAGAAAGGATTTCAGCCATCTCTTGGACCGGATGTCAATTGCTGTACCCTTGTGGTTCCTTCTCCTGGAAAGGAATCTGGGATGTCTTGTTGCTCAATCTTGACATGACTAAATCCAGTGAGAGTCCACTCAAAAACCTGACTTGCAATTAAAAAATAATCTTGAGATGGAGGCTTGAATCTATTAACTGTCTGCTGAGCCAGTTTACCAGGACAGTAGATTTTCATTTTATGAGCTCCTGTCATGGATCCTTCCTCCTTTTGTACTGACTTCCCTTCTGTATGTGCACCCCAGCTGTTCAGGTAGCATCTACAGTTATCAAAATGCTGCTCTGGCTCAGTGATCCTGTGACCCGCTAGATACATATTGTTCTTTAGCCATTAGCACAGAGACTTAGCCATCTTTCCTGGAACCTAAGTGCCACAGGTTGATAAATTGGTAAGATATGCCAGGGCAATTAGAGAAGAAAACTGACAATTTCATGTATAGTCTTGCCCAACAGCATGACACTTAGTAGAAACAACAGTCCTTGGCTTTTTGTAGTTAGGGACCTCTTTAGCTGTGTGTTTAACATCCAGGCTCTTTCCTCTGCAGAGAGCTCGTTGTGGCTCTTGCTATCAATTCACACTCTACAGTGAAAGATCAACTTTTCTGGCATCTACCTATTCTTTGTACTGACTTATGACAATATTGAGCTGCATACTGGCTGGCCATCTCCCCTTATTCTCTGTGAGAGCACTCTTAGATATAAGCAAATCATCTCGCAAGGGGCAGACATAGATCTCATCTTGTTTGAGAAAAGTTTACTGACGTTACTAAGTTCTTTCATAAAACTTATGTATATTGCTAGGTGGGAGTGTATTAGAAATGACAGCTACTGTAAGGAAAGCATCCTCTTCAAAAGACAGTATTATAAAGATGTACAGTCATATCATGTCTCAGCTTGATTGACCACAGCATTTCACCTTAGAAGATAACCAAAAGAGTGAACCTAAGCATTTCCCTCTTGAATCCCAGCTCTCTCAGACATCATGAATTTTGGCCTAAATTTTCAAAAGTGACGAGTGATTTTGTGTAGCCAACTTCAGACACGTTAAGGGACCTGATTTTTCAGAAGGTAAATGCTCAATACTACACCTCTACCCCGATATAACATGAATTCGGCTATAAAGTGCTAAAGCAGCGCTCCAGGGGGGCGGGGCTGCACGCTCCGGTGGATCAAAGCAAGTTCAATATAATGCGGTTTCACCTATAACATGGTAAGATTTTTTGGCTCCCGAGGACAGCGTTATATCAGGGTAGAGGTGTACTTAAAATCTGGTCTTCTTTAAGATAAATTGGTACACCCAAAAGTTGAGACAATATAAAAGTTACAAGCCTCTTTGGAAAAAAGTCAGACATTTAGGTCTGATACTACCTTGCATCCCCCTGGGCCTTTGGGAACCAGGAAGAGAGTATGGACCCAGGCCCACCTCCACTCTCCAAATTTCCTCTGGTTCCCAAATCTAGACTGTTGGGTTGCCGCCTCCATATTTCTTTTTTTTTACAGAGAAGAGGTAATTCAATAAAGGAAGATCATTGACTCCCACATGCAGATTTGTAACTATCACTTAGCCCTGATGTGCTATGTTTAGAACCCATTTGTCCAATCCAGTTGGGATTCTCTCTTTGCTAACTTTGTGCAACCTGCCTACTAGGTAGGGCTCTAGTCTACTGTAAACCTAGCTGGAGACCAAGCAGTAAGCAGGACAATACCAAGAGCTTTCTTCGGAAGTCACCCTTACGTCATCCCTGTCAGGTTTTATTCCACTTTGATTTAGCACTTTGGTTTACTCCCATATTTCCCAAACAGCAGGCATGAAAGGCTTGGCTTGTACTTCCTCTTATGCAGTGTAGCACTGGCCAAGGTCTTTCTGTATGACTCCTTGATAAACCATGTCCACCCACTCCGAAAACAATCTTCCTCTTCAATACCTGAAGGACGCTAATGGTTGGTTTGCCTGTATGTCAGCCTTCAGTCACCTTACCCACATGATTGTGAGACATGATTTTAGATCCTAATGCTCTGTGAAAAAATATTAGGGTGTCCAATTAAGCAATTGCCAGGAAAGAAAAATTCCCCAGTGGTGCTCCATGGCTATCTGACTTCCTTACTTTTAAGGAAATTAGCTCAGACAGGGAAACTGTCCAAGCCATTAATACCCTAACAAAAGATGTGGAAGTTGCCATAATTTCTTCTCAGGGAAGAATCTATTCCTAGGTACATTAGATCCTTAGACTGTATCTACTTTGGCCTTAACCATATTCTCATTCAGTCCCAATGGCATCCTCTATAGCTGCAGGCAGCAGAATATACAGCTCCAATGGAAAATATTTGGCTTCCTCACTCATTTTCTTCCACAAGGAGGAGGCTTCTTAGGAGTGTTCCAGGCCTGCTACTATACTTCAAGAGAGATTCAAAACATTAAGACAAAAAGGCTTGTTCTCCTGAGACTTGGTGTCACTCTGACAATTGTCTCTCTTCCCAAGCAGGGGACATGGAATTTTCCAACCTACACTTTTTTGGGGAGTGGGGTGGGGTGTGTGGGTGCTTTTCCTTTGATAAGCTAGGTTCCAGACATTCACGGAATGATGATGGGGAGGAAGACAGATGGATTTCTAGAAGATATGTTCTAATTCAAACAAAAAATTAATTCAGGGAAGTCCTATAGCCTGTGTTATACAGGAGGTTAGACTACATGATCACAATGGTCTCTTTCTGGCCTTCCCAGTTTATGAATCTATGTTGCTTGGGCCTGCTCCGTCAAGATATTAGAGATTTCATGAGTTTCTCTAGGATCTGCTCATTCCCTTAATCTGAATGAAAAACAACCGACAGTCAGGAGAAGCTTCCAACCCTTTCCTCGATACGAACGGAGGACAAGAGGATTTTTGCCTCCTTTTGGGTAGAACATGTTCAATTTTGCTTCTGTCCTTTTAAGATATTACATTTTTAGCCCTTGTGGCGGATAACCTTCTAAATGAACTGAACATAAGCCAATGCAATGGTGTCCTCCTTGCAGAACAACCTGAAACAGCTCAGCAAAGTACTGAAGGGACACCACTATCTTGAAATTCAGTCATTTAAAAAAAAAAAATTTAGAATAGTTACATATACGATGGCTACTCCTGAGTTCACCTTGCCATATATGGCTTTACCATCACATTCTCCTATTTTTAAATCCTTGTTTGTGTGTGTAGAAGACAGAGAAAACTTATTGCACAGAGGACAGAAATTTGTCAGTGGCCATTCAAATTCCCCATTAATTTTGAACAGGTGTTAAACCAAAAGAAAGTTTAACTGTAAACATTATTTCACTAATGATCACTTTAACAGAAACACTGATTTAATGTAATTGGCACCAGTGGTAGCTAGTTACTGGAATCATAAAAAAGTAGGGCTGGAGGAGACCTCGACAAGTCATCAAGTCCAGCCCCCTGGAATGAAGCATGAAGAGGAGTTCAAACCCCCAAAAAGTTGTCCCCTCCAACCCTTACCACAAAAGGAAGGATAAGAAAAAGGAAGAAAACAATGATTTTAATGTACCATGTAATTTTGAAATTCTATCCAAATTGCTATGTTGAGACCATTAAGGTTGTACAGTTAAGTGCCTTACAAGTTAGGACATATGGTCGAAACAGGACTTAACCTTAACATTACTTTCTTTTGCAGATGCATTACAATACAGTCTTTAATTACATGATCACATTTCTCAAAAATACAATTTTTTTGTAACTTTAGAAACAGATGCAGCATCTCGTGCTAGGTTTTCATTTTAATAAACTTTTCATTCTTTTATGCTCACATTTTCATTGCTACAATGGTGCAGCAACACTGTAGCTCACGAAAGCTTATGCTCAAATAAATTTGTTAGTCTCTAAGGTGCCACAAGTACTCCTTTTCTTTTTGTGAATACAGACTAACACGGCTGCTACTCTGAAACCTCTCTTTACTGACTGAATTTTTACATGAAAAGTTTTCTTCTCTGTAACGTGTGTATTTTAGTAGTTTAGGCCCCAACCTTGCCAACGTCGATGCACATGGATAAAGTTAAGCATGAGAGTTTGTACAACTGAGGCTTTAATCATTATGTACTATATGTAGTCTCTTCAATAAGCTTCAAAGATTTCTTTTGTGAAATTAAATGGATGAGGCAGTTATCTGTAAAACTATTTTAGCTAGAAACATATGTAGCTCATGCATTCCAAAAAAATTTAAACATTGCTTTAGGCTTTACTCTTAAATATGGTATGCTATGTATGTAGGGTTTATTCCATGCTTTTCATATAAGCGACTTTCATGAACTGTCTAGCATACACATTGTAGTACAAAAATATTACAAGAGGCTACATGTGTTTAAGAAAAAAATTGTATATCATAATTCAGAAATGGTATGTAATCAGATTGTATCACAATGTATATACAAAAAGAAAAAAGAAAAGGAGTACTTGTGGCACCTTAGAGACTAACCAGTTTATTTGAGCATGAGCTTTCGTGAGCTACAGCTCACTTCATCGGATGCATAGCATATTGTGGAAACTGCAGAAGACATTATATACACACAGAGACCATGAAACAAAACTTCCTCCCACCCCACTGTCCTGCTCGTAACAGCTTATCTAAAGTGATCATCAAGGAGGGCCATTTCCAGCACAAATCCAGGTTTTCTCACCCCTCCCCCCCCCCCCCACAGACACACATACAAACTCACTCTCCTGCTGGTAATAGCCCATCCCTCTTTGAAACCTCTCTTTATAATGCACATGATCATCAAGGTGGGTCATTTCCAGCACTAATCCAGGTTTTCTCACCACCACCACCCCCCCCCCCCACACACACCCCCCTCCAAAAACCCCACACACAAACTCACTCTGAGTTTGTGTGTGGGGTTTTTGGAGGGGGGTGTGTGTGTGGGGGGGGGTGAGAAAACCTGGATTAGTGCTGGAAATGACCCACCTTGATGATCATGCGCATTATAAAGAGAGGTTTCAAAGAGGGATGGGCTATTACCAGCAGGAGAGTGAGTTTGTATGTGTGTCTGTGGGGGGGGGGGGGGGAGGGGAGGGTGAGAAAACCTGGATTTGTGCTGGAAATGGCCCTCCTTGATGATCACTTTAGATAAGCTGTTACGAGCAGGACAGTGGGGTGGGAGGAAGTTTTGTTTCATGGTCTCTGTGTGTATATAATGTCTTCTGCAGTTTCCACAATATGCTATGCATCCGATGAAGTGAGCTGTAGCTCACGAAAGCTCATGCTCAAATAAACTGGTTAGTCTCTAAGGTGCCACAAGTACTCCTTTTCTTTTTTCTTTTTACGAATACAGACTAACACGGCTGTTACTCTGAAATGTATATACACAAGACACAGAATTAAAGGTTGCACATGCAACCTTAACTAAGTATTTCCTGATTTGAATGTTGAGCTACAAACATGAGGTTTTCTTAAGTTTTTTCAATGGAATTTACTTTTTTTGAAAGAGTAGAAAAATCCAAGAGTTAGCAGACTTTTAAAAAATGGCAACAAGTAAATTCCATAATCTGGAAGCTATTTGGTTTAACACCACTAGAATTCCCTGTCCCAAGCACCTTCTGAGGCTTACATGATTGGGGCCCTTGCCTTGGTGCCATGCAAAACGCACAGCAGCCCTCCCTAATCTTTTCATTGCACTCTTCCTTGTGCTAGTAGGTTAGCCATAAACATGTACAATGCAGCAGTTTTTCTAGCTGGCATTTTATGAATTGGTAAAATATACTGTGCACCATGGAATTCTCAAACTATTTTCAAATCAAAACTCTTTCCACCAGAACACTCAAAGACACTTAACAAGAGTTATTTCCACATCAAATTTCATTTTGTGTTTACTTCTGGTCATTTCAACAATAGTTTGTTCAAAGGAGGTCATAAGTTTTGGAAAAGATTTTTCAATTTCTTTATTCAAAAACATCTGAACAGCATTTGCTCAAACATTTGAAGACTTGTTCCATACTTTCAGAGACCAAGACCGGAAAACTGGCCTCCAGGCAAGCATAAATTTGATGTGTTGCTTAAGGCTGGTCTTCTCTTGGTTTTGTTTTATGCTCAGTCTGAATGACAGTAATTCACAAAACAGCAGCTGTAAACAGATACATCTGGTGCCACCAAATTACATGCAGAGACACACCCAAATTTTCTATTTGAAATACTAGCTCTTTTAGTATGAAGTCAACAGAATCTGTGGTGATTGAGAACTCAAGATAGAACAGGATATTAGCCACAGCCAAGCAGGCCTGATTTGCAATAAACACAGGACTAAAATCAATATATGGTTGTTCCAGAATCCTGGAGTTAAATAGAGTCACAACATGCCTGCTTGTTGTGCTGAAAAAGAGAGAGAATAGCCATCAGATGCAGGCAAAGTGATCAAAGCATGTGTGGACAGAAGTGTGCAGGAGCGGATCATTAACAGGAGGACTAAGAATTAGGGCAGAAACCCTCTCACTTTGGAAACAGCATATTCTAAAGTGTTAGATGGTGACTGAGTCAGCCAGTTATTGTTTCTTTTGCACATTTCTACCGCTAACATTTTCATATAGTTTGGTTTTGAGAAATAAGACAACACAAAACAATAATTACTAACAAGAGTATCTGCACTGGAGTCAAAAAGTATTTCAGACTAAGTAGTACCAAATGCGGACCCTCTTCATCAGAGCATTTCAATCACATCAGCACATGGCCAGGAGACAGCACAGGATTAAGTTTTGCTATTGTTCTACACAAACAGAGCAATAACTTCCACTACCAAAAAGAACAGAGGAGCTATCCCTGCAATCATTCACGCATGTCTGTGAATGAAAGGATCCTGAAGGAAAAAAGCTGAATAACTGAAATACACACCTTTACTCTTCAGAGGGACTGCCATTTCAGTACAGCAGATTCTTGAGAATTCTCCCCCACTTCGGTTTATCTGAGGCTTCTCCTGAAATAAAGGAACAAGTCACCATGGTAGCAGCAACACCTGAGACTAACTGGTAATTATAGATTTCAGAGACTATTCCTAGACTCCAGGGACTGTACTTGCTCAACCAGTTCTAACTCTGGATGCACTAAGCATTAGCATACCACATAATATGCTAGGCTTTTTGGGGGAAGTGATGGAGAAAGTCATGTGTACACCATAAGCACACTTACAAGGGTGGTAATACGGGAAAGTAATTAAACTGTAAGCACCTAACATGAGAAATTCTCCTTCCTTTCTCACCCACTGCCTCATCACATCTTTCCTCTTAATTTTTTTTTTTTTTTTTTTAAATTTACTCACTGTTGAAGATACTGCATTAGTCTTTCCTATCCTCAGGAGGAGACACATCCAGAGAAGATTTAAACTCAGCACCAGTAAAGTCTTGCCAAAATAGCAATTAAAGCAGTAAGTGGATTTAAATACAACAGAAAGCGTCCCAATATGAAACAGAATTGTAATCGTTCATCAAACCCCAAACCATTATTATAATCCCTCGCAGTGGAATCCCTTGTGCAGATGAAAAACGCACAAGAAAATATTACCCTCCTCACTGTACTACCTGTGGATAGTTAACTCTCCTGCCAAACCTTAACTCCTGCATTTTCTGACTACTTTCATTGTGCAAACTTACTATTGCATTAACAGTTAAGTAGTTTGCACCCAGATTCACATGAAAGTGAATTCATTAGTAAAGGCACTAGAATGTGAAGGCCCTAGAAATTCATTAGTAAAGGCACTAGAAAGGCCAACTATGTGTTCCTCAAAAAAATTATTAATGAATTATTATGCATTTCTACAACACTTTCCATATGGAGACCTCAAAGTGCTTTCAAACATTGTCTCAATACTGCTTATACTACTCCTTATAATACTGGAAAGGAAAAAGACTAAGTGACTCATCTTAAGTATTACAGTAAATACTGTAAATTGCAAAGCTATAAATAGAATCCGGGCCTTGTAATATTGTACCCCAGTTTTGAACCGCTAAATCACAGTTTCCTTCTTAAGGCAACAGCAGAGTGACAATCATATTTATTAACTTTCCTGCAATAAACCCTCACCCTCAAAATTTTTAAATGCAGACATGCTCCAGAACTGACAAATGGATAAAAATGTATGTTTAATAAAAATATTTTAATATATTTATCTAAAAAATGACATTCATGTACTAAACATTCTCTAGTATATTTTGTAAAATAATGAAGTCTTAATGAATAGGAGCCTTAACTACAGCGTTTTGCTATTAATGCCCTGCTGAGAAATGGAGAGAGAACTGCCTTTGTGTGTATGAATTATAAATCTATCTACATTAGCAAAGTCTATTATATTTAATTGGCAGTGATGGGTCAAGCTGATGGATGCGGAGTGAAGACTCTTGATGGAAGAAGCAGTTTTTCTATTTTGTCCCTTGGGGTAAGCTCTGGCTTGTGTGCACTCCAGCTTTAGCAGCTATTTGACATGTTAAAGCCCATGTCACATGTCCAGAGAATAAATTTTCAAACAGAAGCAGCAGTCAATTCACAACTGTACTGTCCAATATTTTCAGAGCACAGATGAGCCAAACCAAGTAAGACACTTAGACTTTTTCTTTCCAGTGATAAAACTCCAAAATCCACTCCATCTCACGATGGATGTTTCAGGTTTTATAAACATCTAGAGCAAATTTATAGTTATCTTGTCTTGCCCTCCACACTAATTTTCAATTAATCAAACCCAAAGCCATAGAAATAGTTGGAAGATGTACCACTGATGCAAACAAACGTAAAGTCAGTCTACAGTGGCTTTACTGGAAAGGAAAATAAGAACTTTGAAAAAGAGAAAGTGGGATTAGTCATATGATTAGGAAGATTTCACTATGAAATCAGCTTTTTTTGAAACTGTAAAGAAGCATCCTTGTTTAAAAATAAAAATTCAAAACTAACTTCAGTCTCCCATTGAAAACATGCTAAATTTAAATAATTCTCTAGTACAACTCCTACTATTTGCTTTGTAGTTTGTGTACCCACTACTTCTACTACTAGAAAAAATAGCTTTTTGTTCACTACCCCTAGCAAAAAAGCAAAGTAGTATAATAAGTATGAAGTGTGGTTTTATAAAATTAAATTACTACCAAGTAACAAGCTTTGACTTAAATCTCCTCTCTCACACAAACTTTTAAAATGATAGGGGATTTTGGGGAGAGATTCTGCTCAGGGAGAAAGAAAACAGCACCTGCAATTGTAAAGTTTAATGAGCATCTGTAACATTTAAACCATCTTAATACGTATTATAAAAGACATCAAAGAAACCTAAATGTCACCATATGACCACATTATGGAGAGACAATTATTTCTCAGAAATTTAAGTTTGAAGTTCACTTCCTGATATAAGCTCAATTTTCAGTTCCTTAATTTAATCAAACTTTCTCATTTACTGTATTTGCATACTTTCAAGTGTCTGGAATTCCTTGTGCCAAATAGTAAAACCTGTAACACGGAATTTTCAAGTTAAATTTTTTTTTTTTAAAATAAAACTTCAATGTTTGTGGGAAGAAGAAAAGGAGTACTTGTGGCACCTTAGAGACTAACCAATTTATTTGAGCATAAGCTTTCGTGAGCTACAGCTCACTTCATAGAATGTTTGTGGGGTTTTTCCCCAGCGAAGTATTAATTTCAATTTTATCTCTAAACTCACAAACTTTTTTGCCTTGGAATAATAATTGGAATGTCAATGTCTGCTGGACAAAAAAACAACATATGAGCTGAGAAGTAAAAAAGGAAATAGAGACACTGATCCACTGTCCAATTATTGAAGAGCTGAGTTGAAAGATACTGCAGAGACTGTACTTAAGACATAAGTGATGTTATATATGGCTTCAGCATCAGATCTAGCACTGTCAGTCATTTTAACCTGGTACCAATAGTATGACCACATAATGGCTAGTTTTGTTACCTGTATTATGACATTTTAGACTACAACGTATCCTCCTCAACAGTTGGGAAGATGGACATTTGGCATTTTTGAGGGTTTGGGTTTTTTTTAGGACTGCCAATTAATCACAGTTAACTCACACAATTAACTCAAAAAAATTAATCACGGTTAATCGCACTTATAACAATAGAATACCAATTGAAATTTATTAAATATTTTTGGATGTTTTTCTACATTTTCAATATTGATTTCAATTACAACGCAGAATACGAAGTGCACAGTGCTCACTTTATATTATTTTTGATTACAAGTATATGCACTGTAAAAATAATAAAAAGAAATAGTATTTTTCAGTTCACCTCATACAAATACTGAAGTGCAATCTCTATTGTGAAAGTGTAACTTACAAATGCAGATTTTTTTTGGTTATGTTACTGCACTCAAAAACAAAACTGTGTAAAACTTTAGAGCCTACAAGTCCACTCAGTCCTACTTCTTATTCTGCCAATCACAAAAACAAACAAGTTTGTTTATATTGACAGGAGATACTGTTGCCTGCTTCTTATTTACTATATCACCTGAAAGTGAGAACAGGCGTTTGCATGGCACTTTTGTAGCTGGCATTACAAGGTATTTACATGCCAGATATGCTAAACATTTGTATACCCCTTCCATGCTTTGGCCACCATTCTAGAGGACATGCTCGTTAAAAAAATAATGCGTCAATTAAATTTGTGACTGTACTCCTTGGGGGGAGAATTGTATGTCTCCTGCTCTGTTTTACCTGCATTCTGCATATATTTCATGGTATAGCAGTCTCGGATGATGACCCAGCACACGTTCATTTTAAGAACACTTTCACAGAAGATTTGACAAAATGCAAAGAAGGTACCGATGTGAGATTTCTAAAAATAGCTACAGCACTTGATCCAAGATTTAAGAATCTGAAGTGCCTTCCAAAATCTGAGAGGGACGAGGTGTGGAGCATGCTTTCAGAAGTCTTAAAAGAGCAACACTCTGATGCGGAAACTATAGAACCCAAACCACCAAAATAGAAAATCAACCTTCTGCTGGTGGCATCTGACTCAGATGATGAAAATGAACATGTGTCGGTCCGCACTGCTTTGGATCATTATCAAGCAGAACCCATCATTAGCATGGAAGCATGTCCTCTGGAATGGTGTTTGTTAAGCACGAAGGGACATTCGAATCTTTAGTACATCTGGCATGTAAGTATCTTGCAATGCCACCTACAACAGTGCCATGAGAACACCTGTTCTCACTTTCAGGTGACATTGTAAACAAGAAGCAGGCAGTGTTATCTCCTGCAAATTGTAACCAACCTTGTTTGTCAGTGATTGGCTGACCAAGAAGCAGGACTGAGCGGACCTGCAGGCTCTAAAATTTTAGATTGTTTTATTTTTCAATGCTAGGTTTTTTTGTACATAATTCTACATTTGTAAATTCAACTTTCATGATAAAGAGATTGCACTACAGTACTTGTATGAGGTGAATTGAAAAATAATTTTTTTTTGGTTTTTTACAGTGCAAATATTTGTAATAAAAAATAAATATAAAGTGAGCACTGTACACTTTTTATTTATTCTGTGTTGTAATTGAAATTAATATATTTGAAAATGTAGCAAACATCCAAAAATATTTAAAATAAATGGTATTCTATTGTTATTTAATCGCACAATTAATTTTTTTTTAATCACTTGCGTCTCCTGTCCTTCTTTAAGGTTTTGCCCTTCACGTTACTACACACCTGCCAAATACCATTCTAGGAATATTTCTTAAAGTGAAAATAAAGATAATATGTTTAACAGGCATGTAGACAATTCAGACATATATTCACTTAAACTGAAAGTGAAGAGCCAAACAATTACTCATAGAGCAAGATGCTACGATAGCAAGACTTAAAGAAAGAGAACAAAAAGCACATTGACATCAAGTTCCGAACAAATCCCTCTCTGTTATGTTCAAACATTCACTGTAATCAATTTATTTCTTACCTGTCTCAACCACCACTTGTCTTCAGAGGTTAAAGCACAACATCCAACAAGCTCTTCCTCAGCATCTTGTGTTTCTTTCGCAGATTCTCTCTCCTCTTTCTGGATCCCATTAGCACAAGTGTCCTGCTTCCCCAAGCTTCCACTTTTGGCCTCTTCATTCTCAGCAAGGTTTCCAGCCCCCATAGACTCTTCAGAAAGGGATCCCGCCAGCCCATCAGATGTAAGCTTGTCCCCATGATCCAGGTTATCAGTTTCCTGTGAGCAACTTTCCACCCCATTAATCCTGTGGGACTCAGACAGCAAACTGCTACTATGTCCTAGCAGAAGTGTTGATGTTTCAGGTTTTGTATCTAGTCTAACATTAGGATCAGACCCAACAGTAAGCTCAGTAGAGATGCTGACTGGCAGTCCAGTGTACAATTCCTGTACCACAGCAGACATGGAGGAATCAAGGGGATGTGGGTGGCTTCTCTCTTGGGACTCCACTCCAGATGATAGCATAAGGGCAGTTGAAGACTAAGCCTTTCTAAATTCACCCTAAAAGTAAAGACAACACTAAGTCACTACACAGACACACACAATTACACAAAAGTAATCATTGTTTTTGTTGTTGTCTGGGACAAAGGTACGTACACCCGAGAAGCAACAACAAGGGGACAGATATTTAGAAAGTTTGGTCCCTTTTTAAGGCACTCACAGTAGGAGGGTTCCTCAGTCAGCAAACCAAAATGTTCAGCCAGGTTCTTTGAATATTAACCTGAGCATGAATAAGTAATATAAAATGTAGTATGTTAACATTTTATTGTAACTTTGCCTTAATAAAAAGTTTAAACCAAAAAATAAAAGGGTAAGTGCTTCAAATGTGTGTCTTCAAGAAGAGTATGTTCCAAATGAATTCCTAGTAAGAAAGTGATTCTACAATTACTGAGTGTTAGAGTAAGTGTCACACAAACCATGAATATGGTTATTCCTCTCTTCTCACATAACACTTTCTCCCTACCCCAACATCACTTCTTAGCCTAAAACTAAGACCTTGTATGGGTATCTGTAGAAAATGGGGAGAGGGGTAATGGGGAGGAAAAGTATTTACTAGCACTTGTGGACCTAAAACAGGGTGTCAAACATCCTGCCAGTTTGATGGTATAGTAGCAGCCAAATTTCCTTTACTTTTCTATATTTTTAAAAATTTCTCATTAGATAGAAAAGCCATACAAGAAAATGCATCCTAACACATGCACTATCACTTGCCATTCCTTGTGACTTTCCCATTATAAACAGAGGAAAAATATGGTACTATCACTAGGTTTCAGAGTAACAGCCGTGTTAGTCTGTATTCGTAAAAAGAAAAAAGAAAAGGAGTACTTGTGGCACCTTAGAGACTAACCAGTTTATTTGAGCATGAGCTTTCGTGAGCTACAGCTCACTTCATCGGATGCATATGCATCTGGTTAGTCTCTAAGGTGCCACAAGTACTCCTTTTCTTTTTTCTTATCACTAGGTTTGTTATCTAAAGTTAACCTTTGATTCATCTTATAGCCTAGAGCCCAACTCTTCAGTATCCAATGGCCAATACTATGCTAGCAATATCTATGCTCAAACAGTTATTGCTAGTACAGTTCTAACCATAGTGTCAGCATGACCACAACATGGTCAACCACAAGTGCTCTGAACTACATTAAGTAAAGGGTCACTTAAAAAAAATTTTTTTTAATAGAGCCCTGATGCAAGAATATTATATACTTAACACTGACATGCTCATGAATCTCCACTGAGAGCTTCTACACAAAGCTACCATGGGCTAGGTCAGGTGGCACCAATCACTCAGCTAACAGCCAACAGAAGGTTAATAAAACCCAATCCTATTACTCAAATGTTGATCTTGCCACTCTTTACACAGCTCAAAAACATAGATGAACATCAATCCGTTCTCCTAGCTCAATATTTCTATGCTATACATAACTAAAATCCCCAAGATTCTTTAAAAACAAAACAAAAAAAACACAATAGGGGAGGAGGAATGTTGCTCAAAAAAATTAAAAACCTTTATCTTCAAAAACTTACACCATTTCTAGCAGTACTGACTAGCATATGGCCAATTTAAAAGAAAAACAACATAACATGGTCTCAAAACACTAATGAGCTACAGATAAATACAAACTCTGACCATCTACAAGTTAAATAAACACTACGCATGGCTTCTTTCCTCAAGGATTGGTAATAAAAACATGGGTTAAATTCTACACCCTGATTTTTCTCCCTCTTTAAAATGACAATATCAGCTGTAAGCAAAAGACAGCTGAGAGGCTGCAGAATCTTAGCATGTATTTACCAAAGGTAGGAAGAAGGACCCATTTGCGAAAACACTCCAGATTTATTTTCTTCTAGCCTGTCTTTCAGCACAGGAAAAACACATTCCAGTCATCTACACCTTTTCTTGTGATCCAGAAATGCTTCACACATACACAACCTCTACCAGGTATTAGGGAGGTAAAGTAACTTGCTCAAAGTCACATTAACAAAGTGAGTTGCAGACACAGGAATCACAGTAGCAGCCATGTTAGTCTGTATCCGCAAAAAGAAAAGGAGTACTTGTGGCACCTTAGAGACTAACAAATTTATTTGAGCATAAGCTTTTGAGAGTTACAGCTCACTTCATCGGATGCTCACGAAAGCTTATGCTCAAATAAATTTGTTAGTCTCTAAGGTGCCACAAGTCCTCCTTTTCTTTTTCGGACACAGGAATAGAACCCAGGTTACCCAAACTCGTGACCTGCCCCAACATCTAGAAAGTGGCCCACCAAAAAGCAAACAAACAATGTAAAATAAAATTATAAAAAAAATATTTACAAACAAGCTTGAGTAGGTTCGCTTTAATGAGGCCCCAAAGTTTATTTTTTGGAAAAGCCCAAGGAAAGCCAGCCATCCCAAATCTGAAAATGAAAATAGTTTTTCATAACCAAAGGGACTCTGAAACAAGGCCAGCAGTATCCACAGTCCTTATCCCAGCCATCTCAAGGCCCCTCGGGATAAAAGTACCAAGGCATCAAGCTGGTGCTGTTTTCATCATCCTGTGAAGGATGCCAGGAGACCCTGTACCCCTGTTGACGCACTCACTAGCGGCTGCCCCACACATTCCCCCAGATGGAGGGATTGTCCCCCCATCCCTCCCAAAGGGTGCCCCCCCCACAGTTGCCAGGTCTCCGCACTCCCCCCAAGGGAGGCCCCCCACACACAGTTGCCAGGTCTCCGCACAACTGCTCCCTAGAAAGGGGTGCTCCCCCACAGGTGCCAGGTCTCCACACAACCCCCAAAGGGGGCCCCCCGCAGGTGCCAGGTCTCCGCACCCCTCCCCCAAAGGGTACTCCCCCACAGGTGCCAGGTCTCTGCACAACTGCTCCCCAAAAAGGGGGGCTCCCCCGTGGGTGCCAGGTCCCTCCCTATCGGGAGCTGCCAGCTCCGAACTCGGCGAGAGACGGGACCGTACCCACCCCAGGGCGGAAGGTCCCCAGCACAGCCAGATCGTGACTGAAGTGCGGCCGGAGGGTGCAGGGGGGCGCACTACCCCTTTTACCTGAGCGGGGTACAGGCCCGCCGCCAGCCCCGCTTCTTCCTCACAGAGCCGCTCTCTCCTCCTTCCCTCCCCCGCCTCCTCTCTATGGTCACATCACTTCCTCATCCAGCCATTGGCTGCTGCTCACTCGCCTGGGGCCAACTGCTGCCCCGCTTGTGGCTTCTTACACTCCCAGTGGGCTCTTCCACGCACCTCCCTCAGCACGTAGGCCGAGCGGGCTCCTCCATGCACCTCCCTCGGCACGCCGTCCCAGCGGGCTCTTCCACGCACCCCCCTCCCCTAGCACGCCGTCCCAGCGGGCTCTTCCACGTACCCCCCCCTCACCTGCCACAACTCTTCCAAGCACTACCACCCTCCTTGCCTGTCCACGACAACTCTTCTCAGCACCTCTCCACACAAAGGCTCTTAGTGTTCCCAGCTGCTCCTCCCACGTTACAGTACTACACTGTACCTCTCCCCCTGGCCCCACTTCACCACAGCACGACTTACCAAGATTAAACAGTGAAATACATAAAGTCAGCAGCACTGTGTCACATACAAATGCCTTGTAGTCTACAAACAGGTAAAACATGCCCAGGTTCCATGCTGATGGGCAGAACGCTCCTAGCAACATGCTACTTGGTGGCATGATATAGTGGAACACATGCCAACTCCTGCAATAAAACAAAATTTGTCCTGTTATACTCAGCATGTGTGGATGAAGAGACATCAGAAAAGTTAAAATCCATGCAAAGTTTGACTGTGCATTTCTCAGAAATGGACAAAGAAGAAAGGCATGTTTTTTTTTTGTTTTTTTTTACATACCCACTTATGTTCCTGAGAAAAGATATGTCACGTACCTCCAGATTCACGATCTGATCCTTTTCCCATTGAAAGCAATGGCAAAATTCCTATTGAGCTGACTGGGAGGAAGTTTGGCCCTTTATCTGAGACTTCACATTTATTATTATTTAAAACATTTATCTCATAATCAACCCCCTAAAAGCCAACCCAACTAGAGCCCCATCGTGGTAGGCACTGTATAAATATATAATAAATTACAGACATTGTCTCAAAGGGTTTAAATGCCAGATCTTGTCTTTTAGCATGTCTTCTCATTCCTTTTTCTGATCCCTAAGATCAGCAGTGCTCATGTCCCCTCAATAGCTATCCTAAAAGCATGTGTTTTCCCGTTATTTCTTGAAGTTTCTTTCTTTTATCCCAATTCTGAAAATCTATCCATGTGAGAACACCATTATGCCCTCATGAAGACATTTAGTTTCTATACAAATGCAGGAGTGTGCCCATGATGATCCGTTTTCAGGATTTGGCCTTTGCTGATTTACAGCCTATTCTTCTTGGTCCAGGAGAAAAGAACCTGCATGACACAGGAAGGAAAGAGGACCAAGGCAAAGTAAAAGGAAATAGGAAGAAATTATGGTAAAAAATGATGAGGGAAAAGAAAGAAGCAAAATTTTTAAGTTTACTTATAGCAGTCTAGCAACCTCTTTTGTTTCTGTTTATAATTGTTCATATTTAAAAACTGAACATTTAATTTCAACCTAACAACCAGATGGTGCTTACTTTTAACTAATAAGTAACAATATCCCAGTCTAATAAACTCATTGGGCCTTCAATCTCAGAATGTATTCAGCCCACTCTGGGGTTATTTTACCGTCTAAACTGTAAACCCTTTCTAGTTACCCCCCGGAAGCTGTCAAAACAGGCAGCACCTGTGGCTGTGAAGTTCTAGAATGCTTGAGACTATGACGCTAAACGCAACTGAGTACGAAGTTACAGTCAGGAAGATCTTTCCCTTAAGGGAACATCACCGCCTCATCCTCTAACCCCGGCCAAAGGGCTCACCCAATACCCTGTCCTCGCTCCGTTTTGTCCAAGTCACGGCCACGGGGGAGGAGTGGCGTTAACCCCTTGTTCGCTAGTAGCGAGCCATTTCCCCCATCACGACCCCGTTTTCACCTGGTTAGGACTGTCTGATACTGTCAGCTGGGGGCTGCATGTTTCAGGCTTGGTCTCTGCCCACAGGTTTGGGGGGACCGCGAGGGAGCTGGCTAGGAAGGACACCTTCCCGCCCCGCCCCCGGGCCAGGACCGACGGCGGCTACCCCCGCCCCCCCCCGGCCACGGGCCCCGGCTCCCGCGCTCCCGGCTGAGGAAGCCTCTCTTTCCCCTCCCGTCTCTATGGTGCCGCGCTCTCTCCGCAAGTCCCGGATGAGGAAGTGAGGCCGCTCTGTGGGCTGTGCTGGAGATTCTCCACGGGAGCCGCCCCCTGCCCTGGCTCTAGCCGCCGCCGGGACCAGTAAGAATCGGGGAGCCGGGGCCTGCTCTGGCCCTTCCCCCACCCCCGTAGTTTTTGGCTTGGGGGTTTATTTGCCTCTCGTTCATTTCCTTCTCCGCGGGGAGCAGGGGAATTTGCCTCCCCTCTGGGGGCGTGGTTGTCATGGGGATGGGAGGAATTGCCCCTTCCCTAGGATGGGGGGGGGTCCACCCTCAGGCATGGTCACTGCATTGTTGGGGCGGACACACACCTGTCAGGGATGGAGACACTAGGTTTACCTGGTCCTGCCTCAGGGGTAGGGGGTCTGGACCAGGTCCTCTCCAGCCCTTCATTTCTATGTTTCTGTTTGCAGGGGAGTGTCTGCTCCCACGGGAGCTCATTCCCAGGGGTGGGTGGAGCATTGGACCGCAGGAGATCTGACACCCCTAATTGCGGATTCCTTGACCCCTGTAGTTGTCTGAGTAGCGGGCAGTGCTGGCTGGGGGCCTTTTGCTGGCCCGGGGGTTGTCATTATGCCGTGGGTTGTGTCACCGAGATGAGGTATTGACTCCAGGTTTTGTCATGGGGGGTGGGGATTGGTCTGAAGGATTATGGACAGTTTGCAGCTCAGAAAAGCTGCAACATTTTGGTTAAAGAGTTAGGCTTGAATTTTACATTCTGGACTGTGTGTGTGTGTGACTCTGTGAGAGAGAAAGTGCTCCTGAACTGTGTTGTACGGTCAACAGATAATAGAAATTCTTCTCTAGTTCAAGGTGTGGCATCCTGTCTTTTTCATATGAAAGACCCAAATTCTATCATAATAGTGACTGTCAAGTCATAAGTGACCAGCATGAAGCATATTGACAAATAGGAAATCTTAGGCAGCTATGGAATTGGTACAAGCGCATTGTTTATGGAGCATGAGTGTTGCTGGTGTTGCTCTGTGAGACTGGAACCTCCAAAGTTTCCTCTTGAAATGTAGAGCTGTACAAGAGTTTTATAATAAGGAAAGGGCTGAGTTTCTTTGCTTTGTTTTTGTTTTTACTTACCAGGGAGACAAGATGTCATCTGTTCTCTTTACTTGGAGTAGCTGAGAAGAACCAGGATTCAAAATGAGAACCAACAAGGTCTACAAACTCGTCATACATAAGAAGGGATTTGGGGGCAGTGGTCAGTATCCATTGAGTCAAAAGTGTTTTTAGGACTGCTGGTTTAATGAATAATCAGCAGTTTTCCATAATTTTTCTAATTTAACAGTGACAAAGCTGATTTCCATTTTTGTTAGGCTTTTTCAAACAAAATATTAAGGGATTAGCCTTTTTGTAATCTACAATGTCACTCGTCAGAAGGTGGAAAGCCGATTGATAGTAGAATATAAATTAAAATCCACAAGTGCCAGATTACAGTAAAAATGTTAGTTTCTGTGACATAAAATATCTTTGACACCTTTTCATTTGTCATTTTGGCCTCCTTTTTTGCTATCCCTGTTGCCTCTTGCTTAGCTACAGAATTGGGAGAGGCTCTAGTGCCAGGTCGTATTGCTGCACATGGATATGTGTGGACTCAGAGTTTGTGGGTCCCACTGGCAGGACCTAGGACTCTGTATGACGGATGTACTGAGTCGTAAATTAACAGATGGATATGCAGCATATTACAGTGCATAAGTTCCTGCGTTTTCATTTTTATCTGTTGATTGCAGGCTGCCTCACTGAATTGCTATCTTTGTCTTCCAGATGACGAATTAATGATGAACCCCAAAGTGTTTCTTCACATCAAGCTGGGAGATGTGGTTGAGATTGCACACCCTAATGATGAGTACAGGTGAATTGTCTTTCTGCTAATATCAGCCAAGTGTAGCTGGAGCACCTAAAATACTAATCTCTCCATTCCTTTAGTGTGTAACAACTTGAAGAGTGAGTAGATACTGAGGGACCACTGGGTATGCAATATAGATATTTTGCTGTAGCATAGAGCTATATCTTTCTGTCTGAAAGGAAATAAAGGGGTGACTTTATCAAATGGCCTTCTTCTGTAGTCTGATATGTTCCGTGTTATGTGGCATTAGAGGCTTTGCTGGCCATACTTGGGATGAGTAACAGCTGTTCTTGAAGTAGTTCCTCAGGCCTTTATTTTCTTTCTTGCTGTTACATAGCGATGGTTCCTTAATCCCATGGGTCCTGAGGAATAGGTTTGTATAATAATAATTAGCTTTTTTAGGGTAAAGAACGGTAATGGCTGATCAGATCAAGGGGAAGGGATGTTTTAACTTGTTCTCTTAGAAATTGTCAGGTTCTGAGCACCTTTTCTGCTAGGTGAGTATTGTTAATGCTCTAGCTTATCCCCTATGCTGTATAACTAGGTGCCTTTATTGTGATGGAGGAATTCAAGCCCTCCATGGTGACAGCAGGATAGATGGCTGGTTTCTCCATGTCGTTGTTCACCTTCTGTCTTTTGTGTTCCAGCCCTCTGCTCCTGCAAGTGAAGTCACTTAAGGAAGATTTGCAAAAAGGTAAGATTCCAGACTCTTATAGTGTGACTATAAGGCTTAACAGAGGAAATCACAATGAAATTAACCACAATTTCTAGGTTTGTTTTTGGGTTTTTTTTAAATGACTCTCTTTATTGCAACTTGTCAAATCTCTGCTTTTCTCATGGATCTGTTGGGGGCTGCATGCCTGCTATCTGCAGCAAACTGATTGGAAGACTCAGGACAATGGCAATTTCCATTCACATTGTTCAAGTGGAATGTGGATACCTAGATCTAAAATGTATTGTCAAAATAATGGCTTACTTTGTATGTCCACAAGCAGGGCCCATTCTCTCATTGGGGCTATAGCAAGGGATGGATTAAATGGGAATAAGTATTCTCCTATTTTTCTCTTCCTTATGGCAGAAACTATAAGTGTGGATCAGACTGTAGCTCAGGTATTCCGACTGAGACCATACCAGGATGTCCATGTGAATGTTGTCGACCCAAAGGTATGTAATGTTACAACCGTGAATAACAGTATTTCCATCTGCCTCCGCACTTAGCACAGGGGAAGTCATTTTTTTTTTGTCAAGGTGCATATTTCTTTGTCAAGGTCCAGACTCCAGAGAAAATAATAAAAATAATAACAATAATCATAATAAGTAAATAAAAAGATTTCAGGGTCTGTTCAAAAGCATCTGGTGGTCTGGATTTGGCTCATGGTCTGCCTATTGACTACTCCTAATTTAGCACAAATGGGAGTCCTTCAGAGATCTTATTTGCCTTAGAGTTAGAATAAAGTTCCCCCTCCCCCTTTGTTTGTTTTTTGTAAAAAGGTATTTTCTCTTGTGCTTCAGATCAACGCTGGGGGTGGGGAGTGTGCTTAGACCTTTACTTTGAACTTCACTAATCCCCAGAATGTGCCAGCCTGCCACTCATGGTTGTCCCTGTATTGCAGCCATATGAGCTTCTTCAGTAGTTGTAGTTTTAGGCCTTCCCTTTTAAGAGCATTTACTTGCTTTGAAAGGGCCTTTCATGTAACATGAGGTCATATAAGAGAGTGTTGTATTGGGAACACACACTGAAATCTATGTACTGATTCCTTTTTTAAGGATGTGACTCTTGACCTGGTGGAGCTGACCTTTAAGGATCAATACATTGGGCGTGGGGATATGTGGCGACTGAAAAAAAGCTTGGTAAGGCCTATGGTTGTAATGTGTGGGATGGAGGGGACACTGCCTTTTCTCACTGTTCAGGAACATGAGACATGAACATGGCTATCATGCAAAGCTATGGAGCACTGAGGAAAAGCTCAAGGGCAGAAATATGCCTCCTTCCTTTCTGTGTACCAGTGAGTGGGACTTGAGTGGGAACTGTATGTAACAATATTACAGTATTTAATTAAGTTGCTTCACAACCTTTTTCTGGAAAATAGTGTTCATTCCTGTGGATCACTGGTAGCCAACAATGCTAACGGCTGTTCATCATACTCTTTGTTCAGTGAAAAGAATTTAGAATATTTGAGAGAGGTTGGGTCCAAGTGAACTTCAGCCAAAAATGTGCTAGAATTAACTGTTTCATGACATTGCCATTGTTAGACAACAGCTGAGAATTCCCACATTTCTGTATTCTGGAGTGCAGCTAGTGTCCAATCAGATGAGCAGTATACCAGATAAAGGATAGCTGTTTTTCTTGCTCGTGTGCTCTCTGCTACATTAAACTATATCCCTTTACCTATGCAAGCCGTAGCAGAATACTCTCTAGGTTGAGATGTTAATTGTAAATGTGCTAAGTGGCCTCCAGCCTTTAAGGTGGACTTCAGGGAGGGGGATCAGGGTCTCAGGGTTCTAACAACTGTTTCCTGTGATTCATTCTAGCTGCTTTGAGAGTTATTGCTTTTTCCATCATCTATAACTCTTCTGTCTTAGGTCAGCACATGTGCCTATGTCACACAAAAGGTGGAATTTGCAGGTATCCGGTGAGTGCTGAATTGTCCTGATTTATTCTTATGAGTAGATGTAGAGAAGTGTTTATATGCAGAGATATCTGGCTGTGCAAGTAACTGAATGAAAGAAGAAATGCCTTGGGGGTTTGTATACCATATTTTTAACTCTGCTAGCCATTAATTAATGAAAATGTCAAGGCAGAAAGCTGCTGCTTTTAGCCATCCTGCCCAGGTACAGTAAACCTATCTGTTGTTGCCTTTGCCATTAGATCAATGAGCTGAGCACACCCAATATGAGAACAAACAAAGGGCAGGTAAATTTTCTGCACTCAAGTCTCTGAAATATCTTATTCTCTAGTACATTCCCTCTTCCCATCTCAAAGCTCTAAGTATCCCTTTTCTCCCCAATTTACCTATTTAATCGATTTGTGGATTATAAAGCCAGAAGAGAACATTGTGATCATTTAGTCTGGCTTTCAGAATAACACAGATCATGGGACTTCCCCTGAATTAATTCCTTTTTGAACTAGATCATATCTTTTAGGAAAACATCCAATCTTGATTTAAAAATTACCAGTGATGGATAATCTACCACAACCTTGGGCAAGTTGTTCCAGTGGTTAATTATCCTCATTGTTAAAAAAATTTGAGCCTTATTTCTAGTCTGACTTTGTCTAGCTTCAGCTTTCAGCTATAGATTCTTGTTATACCGTTATTTGGGAGGTTGAAGATCCCTCTATTATCAAATTTCTGTTCACCCCTGTTAGGTACTTTAAAAACTGTGATCAAGTGACCCCTTACCCTTCCCTGTGTTAAGCTAAATGGATTGAGCTCCTGGGATCTTTCACTGTAAGGCATATTCTCAGTTCCAATCCTTTATTCATTCCCATGGTTGTTCTCTGAATCCTCTCCAATTTATCAACATCCTTCTTGAATTGTGGACAACAGAACTGGATACAGTATTCCAGCAGCAGTTGCACCAGTGCCAAATACAGACATAATATAATCTCTCTACTCCTACTCAAGGTTGCACAGTTTACAAGCATCACATTAGCCCTGTAGGCCACAATATCACACTGGGAGCTCATATTCAGCTGATATTATCCGTCATGACTCCCAAGTCATTTTCAGTGTCACTGCTTCCCAGGATAAAGTTCCCCATCTGGTAAGTATGGTTTACATTCTTTGTTCCTAGATGTATTACTTTACTTTTGGCCATATTAAAACACAGTGGTTGATTGTGCACATCTTATCGAATGATCCAGATTGCTCTGTATCTGTGACCTGTTCTCTTCATTGTTTACCATCCCCCCCATTCTTTGCACCATCTGCAAACTTTCAATGATGATTTTATGTTTTCTTTCAGGTCACTGATAAAAATGTTAAATCGTATAGAACCAATCCGTGCAGGACCCCACTGGAACCGTATCCTCTCTGTGTCCCCCGTTTACAATTACATTTTGAGATCTGCCACCCAATTTCTAATCCATTTAATATGTGCCATGTTGCATTGGTATCATTTAGTTTCTTAATGAAAATATTGTGCAGTACCACATCAAATGTCTTACAGATGTTCAGATATATTAATCGACACTGTTATCTTTATTAACCAAATTTATAATCTCATCAAAAATATATCAAATTAGTTTGCTCAGATCTAGTTCCCATAAACCCATGTGAATTGGCATTAATTATATTACCCTCCTTTAATTCTTAATTAATAGAGTCCTGTATCATTCATTCCATTATTTTGCCCAGGATCAATGTCAGACTGACAAGCCCAAGTCATCCCATATACCCTTTTTAAATATTGGCACAGCATTCACTTTCTTCCAGTCTTCTGGGGCTGTTTGATCACTAACCTCCTGTACTTCATGTATTGTGCTTAACTGTTTCCAGCAATGAGGATGATGTTTCCTGTAGAGACTGTCACTGCTGATCTTATGTCACCCAGAGGTGTAGGTATAGGCTTTCCCTGCTATGTGCTGTTTGATAGATATCGCTATTGATGCTGGTCAAGGGAGTGATCATGCTAGTGCAGAACACTAAGTACTAGGCTGGCCTTGAGAATTCTGTTGGTAGTGATCCCTCTTAAGTCAATGACTGATGGGGCAGAGGAAAGTATACCAAATGAGGACATGACCTGTTTGTCTGAGCAACACTGGGCCTCATTACAGGAATAACTGAATGTATGTCAGCTGTTTACTGTGGCTGAAATTATCTTGAACGCTTTCTGTTCCAAGAGAGCCATAAAGTACATTTCCCATGGTTACACTGCCTGGAATTTTCATTGTGTCCCTGTGTTCTGACACTGATTCAGCGGCATAATTCTTTGTTTGGTCACTTCATGGGTGTAGTGCAGGCTGCTTGTTTCTGATCTGGCATGAAAAGGAATGAATTGCACCTGATAAAAAATAAACCTGTGGCAGGAATTCTGAGCAGTATGCAAAAGACCTTAAAGCTCCACATTTAAGTGGTCTTCTTTATGTCATTTGGTGACTTGTGGGAGTTAGTGATGGGACAAATCTACTCATTTGGTTTAGGTGAGTGCCACATAATTTGCCTTTGGTATTTGGTGATAACGGAATACTGTTGTGACAAGAGATTTGGTGAGAGGGAGCAAAAGAAGGGTTCCTTTGGATTGGTGTTGAGGTGATAAGAGGGAATGGTTGTGGTAGGGAGCTGCAATGGGAGGTCACTTGGCACTGGTGCCATGTAGGGGCAGCCATTTAAAGTATGTTTTGTTTCAATTGATTTTACCCAAAGACCGTTAAGGGCTATATTAATGTCCCAATTGAATGCAATGTTTGTCGTATCTCTAGCTAGAACATAGCGTGTAGTTCTCTAATCTCCATACCAACTCTCTTTAACAAAGGTTATTTTTGCATTGAATTCCTTTCTTTGTTTTGCTTATAGGGCACAAGTGGGTGAGCTATGGGTTAAGAGCGAGAAGGTCACATGTGGGTACATCAGTGAAGATACCCGGGTAGGATTTTTTAAAAATTTTTCTCCCTTTCCTTCAGCTGATGTTTCAGGGCTACCAAACCAGTGAGTGTCTGGTCACTGCGCCATTGGCTATAGCCATATTACTGGTTTGGTAGCGGTTTTGATGTTTAATATGTTACTGTATATCAGATTTCTCTCTATTTGATGATCTCCTTTGGTTGCTCTTTTCTTTGGACTGAGGTTGCTATGAGCAGAAAGTAGGGCTGTTGATTAATCGCAGTTAACTCACGCGATTAACTCAAAATTAATCGCGATTAAAAAAGTAATCACAATTAATCACACTGTTAAATAATAAAATACCAGTTGAAATTTATTAAATATTTTTGGATGTTTTCTACATTTTAAAATATATTGATTTCAATTACAACACAGAATAAAAAGGTTACAGTGCTCACTTTATTTTTATTACAAATATTTGCACTATAAAAATGGTAAATAAAAGAAATAGTATTTTTCAATTCACCTCATGGAAGTACTGTAGTGCAGCAGTTCTCAAACTTCATTGCACCGTGATCCCCTTCAGACAACAAAAATTACTACATGACCCCAGGAAGGGGGACCGAAGACCGAGCCCGCCCAAGCCCTGCCACCCGAGCACCATCGCCGCAGGTGAGCGGCCAAAGCTGAAGCCCAAGGGCTTTTGCCCTAGGCAGGGGGCATGTAACCTTAGCTCTGGGCAGTGGGGCTTGGGCTTCAGACTTGCTGGGGCCCAGGGCCAACACCAGGCTTGGTAACCCCATTAAAATGGGCTCACGACCCACTTTGGGGTCCCAACCCACAGTTTGAGAACCCCTGCTGTAGTGCAGTCTCTTTTATCTTGAAAGTGCAACTTACAAATATAGGGTTTTTTTGGTTACATAACTGAACTCAAAAACAAAACAATGTAAAACTTTAGAGCCTACAAGTCCACTCAGTCCTACTTCTTGTTCAGCCAATCGCTAAGACAAACAAGTTTCTTTACATTTACAGGAGATAATGCTGCCCACTTCTTATTTACAATATAACCTAAAAGTGAGAACAGGCATTCGCATGGCACTATTATACCTGGCATTGCAAGATATTTACATGCCAGATGCGCTAAAGATTGATATGCCTCTTCATGCTTCAGCCATGGTTCCAGAGGACAGGCTTCCATGCTGATGACACTTGTTTAAAAAAAAAAAGTGTTATTTAAATTTGTGACTGAACTCCTTGGGGGAGAATTGTATGTCTCCTGATCTGTTTTACCCGCAATCTGCCATATATTTCATGTTATAGCAGTCTCGGATGATGACCAAGCACAAGTTGTTCATTTTAAGAACACTTTCACTGCAAATGTGACAAAATGAAAAAAAGATACCAATGTGATAGCTACAACACTCGATCCAAGATTTAAGAATCTGAAGTGCCTTCCAAAATCTGAGAGGGACGAGGTGTGGAGCATGCTTTCAGAAATCTTAAAAGAGCAACACTCTGATGCGGAAACTGCAGAACCCAAACCACCGCAAAAGAAAATCAACCTTTTGTTGTTAGTATCTAATTCAGATGATGAAAATGAACATGCGTCAGTCCACACTGCTTTGGATCGTTATCGAGCAGAACCCATCATCAGCATGGACGCATGTCCCCTGGAAAAGTGGTTGAAGCATGAAGGGACATATGAATCTTTAGTGCATCTGGCATGTAAATATCTTGCAACACCAGCTACAACAGGGCCATGCAAACGTCTGTTCTCGCTTTCAGGTGACTGTAAACAAGAAGCAGGCAGCATTATCTTCTGCAAATGTAAACAAACTTGTTTGTCTGAGCGATTGACTGAAGAAGAAGTAGGACTGAGTGGACTTGTAGGCTCTAAAATTTTACATTGTTTTATTTGTTATCAAAAATAAATATAAAGTGAGCACTGTACACTTTGTATTCTGTGTTGTAATTGAAATCAATAGATTTCAAAATGTAGCAAACATTCAAAAATATTTAAATAAATCATATTCTATTATTGTTTAACAGCTCAATTAATCGTGATTAATTTTTTTAATTGCTTGACAGCCCTAACAGAAAGTTTTCATTAACTGTTTGTTTTTTGTTTTCTGAACTGGCAGAAAATATAACAGAGACGCTGAAATGTAAACTCTGAACAAAATGGAATTTTACCAAAGGACAATGTGCTGCCCCATTCACCAACAAACACTTTAAGTGAAACCCTTGCAAGTTCCTTTTCATTATTGATCACTCACAAATTAATGGTGACACATGCTGCTGGCTATGAAGGATGTGGAGAATAACAAATTCCAGAAATCACACGATTAACACTCTCCAGTGCAATGAGTTCAACTATATTAAGAATTACACAGGACTTTGAAAAGCAAAACCCTCAGAGGTTACTGCAGTGTATCCTATGTAAGCAGAGCTTATGTGTAGCTTAATAATTAATGCCCATGTTAGAGAATGTTGGGATAACTGCTCAGGAGCTAAACAGCTTCCTTCTAGTTCATAACCTTATGAAGCCTTCAGCAGGTATGTCACCACATGACACTATCTCTCACTCCTCGTTAGGTGGTGTTCCGCTCAACTTCAGCCATGGTTTACATCTTTATCCAGATGAGCTGTGAAATGTGGGATTTTGACATCTATGGTATGTAGATAACTTTTTCTCACGTACTTGATTTAAATGTCCTGCCTGGTACGTAGACAATGCATTGGAAATATGAAGTTAGGGTCAGTTGCTATTGACACCAAAGTTGTGCTTTTCTTCCCATCATCTAAAACCTTAGCCCTGCTTGTTGTTGTTTGTCGTGTTCCTTTCTCTGGTAACATCAGTAGTGACTCTTAATGCCTGTAAGGTGGGCTGCCCTGATCCTAATACAACTTTTTGTACTGGAACCCTCAAGATAAGTTTACCTTAAAACAGGGAAGTGTGTGGGTGCGTGTGTAATAAAAATAATGGCAGCTTTCTGATACCTTTGTGCTGCTTTTTTTGCAGGGGACCTGTACTTTGAGAAAGCTGTGAACGGTTTCCTTGCTGATCTTTTCACCAAATGGAAGGTACTGCTGCAGTTTCGTATAGAGCCTGCTTCTAAAAGAACAAGTCATCCCATGTATTTGTCCATTCTCCAGTATCAATTGTTTATCTAATGTGCTGATATCCTCTTTAAAAAGAGCCACAAGCTGACTATTCAAAGTTAAAAGATAAGACCCTGATTTTTTTACACATTTACTGAGTCATCAATTGTAATTTCCAGTGGCCATGACTCCCTTAGTCATGGACCTTCACAAACAAGGGCCCTGGCACCAAAAAGTTTAGTTTAAATAAGAAAATCACAGCAATCTTGAATAAGACACTTAAGATGGGGGTGAATGTGAAATCAACAAATTAGAGGGCAAGGGTAGATTTAAATAATCAAGAGCCCTAAATCTTGAACATGTCAAATGCATGCAAAGTGTGACTGACATTGCCAGGTGTCCAGGAGGTGAGAAGTGCGCACTTTAGGGTTGTCTTATCTCCGTGCTGCTTTTTGGCAATGTTATGAAACTGATAGGAGCCGTGTAAGACTTTATGCAGCTGGAAACTGTGAGATGTGAGTATAGTTTGTTTTAATATTGGGACTGGGGGAAGAGGAGGAGAAGAAGTTGCCCTCTGGTTATCCTCTTGGATATCTCAGTGTTTCTTTCTCTCAAGTCCTCACCTGGGCCCATATTTCCCTTCTGAAGGGAGACTGGGAGATCTGGTTAAGGTGCTCTCTACAGCTCATTAGTGCCGTTTGTTGCATTGGCAAGAAGTCGTCTTCTTAGAGAATGGTGCGTAGTATGCCTCCTATGCCCTACTACTAGCTTGGCACTACAGGACCTACACAGCAGTGTTGTACAGCCATATAAGCGCCGTGCATTGTTGATTACAGGTGTATCAGTGTTTGCTCTCCTTTTGTTTGTGATAATCTCTGCTCCCTATTCTTTTGTGTGTGTGCACTATTAGTCACTTACTGATGAGTGTGCGATTTCAGGGAGAAGAACTATTTTTCTTCTCCCCCCCACAACTTCTTTCTATTCCTCTTGAACAGGAGAAGAACTGTAGCCATGAGGTGACAGTGGTTCTATTTTCTCGCACTTTTTATGATGCAAAATCCATAGGTAAGAAGCTATTGAATAATAATTTCTCCTCCTTCCCCTGCCCCACCTTTCCATACTCTTGTCTTCAGTCTGTCCCCCTTATCTCTTAGAGGCTGGTGTTAGCTAACAATAGTTTGCGCCAATGAGGAACTTAATTCCATTATTGGGTGCTGTGTTCTGGAGTTCATTAGGAATGTGTTACGCAGGGAGTATCAGTGACAGTGGATGCTTCAGGAGATACGTACGTTCCTCTATATTGCATATGTACAACTTGCACAACTCTGAGTCTGTTTTTATGATTTCTGTTAAGTCCTTGTTCTCCTCAGAAATGGTGGGGATGAGAAGGGATCAGTGTATCTGTAAACTTGCAGAGAACCTTATTTTCTTGTACTGTAACTCAAGTATATTTCAAAAGGTGAGCACAGCTGCCCTTTTTGTGTTAGGTGGATGCACTCTCTGTCCAAAGGAGTCCGTGCCAAACACAGTGGGTGCTTGATCAGTCCCTATGTGAATCCTTTAAGGAAAAACCTAACATGAAAGGATGTGGGGCTGTCATAAAAATAAAGGGAAGGGTAACAACCTTTCTGTATACAGTGCTATAAAATCCCTCCTGGCCAGAGGCAAAACCCTTTCACCTGTAAAGGGTTAAGAAGCTAAGATAACCTCGCTGCCCCACTGACGGACCTAACCAAAAAGAAACAGCCAAATGCAGTTCAGTGGACTGAAGAGTGTCAGAAGGCCTTTAACCAGCTTAAAGCGACACTCATGTCTGACCCTGTGCTAAGGGCCCCAGATTTTGACAAACCGTTCCTAGTAACCACAGATGCGTCCGAGTGTGGTGTGGGAGCAGTTTTAATGCATGAAGGACCGGATCAAGAGTTCCATCCTGTCATGTTTCTCAGCAAGAAGCTGTCTCAGAGGGAAAGCCACTGGTCAATCAGTGAAAAGGAATGTTACGCAATTATCTACGCTTTGGAAAAGCTACGCCCATACGTTTGGGGACGGCGTTTCCACCTGCAAACCAACCATGCTGTGCTACAGTGGCTTCATACCACCAAGGGAAATAACAAAAAACTTATTTGGTGGAGTTTAGCTCTCCAAGATTTTGATTGCGACATACAACACATCTCAGGAGCTTCTAACAAAGTGGCTGATGCACTCTCCCGTGAAAGTTTCCCAGAATCAAGTGGTTAAAATCGTCCTTGAGATGTAGAAAATATTGTTAGTCTTTATACAGTTGGTAGTATATTTAGAGGTGCATGTGTCTTATTAACTCTGTTTTCTCCTAGAGCTCCAGGAAGAAATCACAGCCAGTGTTTTCACCCTATCTGTGATTTGGGGGGCGTGTCATAAAAATAAAGGGAAGGTGAAACCCTTTGAAAGGCAAAACCCTTTCACCTGTAAAGGGTTTTGCCTCTGGCCAGGAGGGATTTTATAGCACTGTATACAGAAAGGTGGTTACCCTTCCCTTTATTTTTATGACAAGGGCATATATGCAAATTGTCTCCAAAGTACTCACTCTTGTAGAAAGACCCCTGTAACTTCATTTTTAAACCAAATTTAATATTGTCAGAGAGATCTGAAGTTTTTCTTACAGATTTAGATGTTCTCTAGAAATAACTTCCCTTGGCTAAAAAGGGGAGTAAGCGTTTTGGGACCCCCTTCAGATTTCTGAATGAACCATCTTCATCCTTGCTTTCCTCTCCATTTCAGATGAGTTTCCTGAAATATACCGTGCCTCAATTCGGCAGGATCACGAAGGAAGATTTTATGAAGATTTCTACAAGTATATTTTCCCCTGTGACAGTTTTGTGTGTTAAGGGATATTTTTGAACAAACACATATGTAATTCTTACTAATGAGACCCATTTCTTGCTAGAATACATCACAAGGGCAAGATCTTAGCACAATGAGAGACACCCCTCTCTGAGTCCTGGCATATTGATCAGTTCTCCCTACACTCACATTTGCTGAATTGTCTTTCTGAGTGGATGGTACACAACACAGTCATCCTGCTGCTTAGTTATAGAAATCAGTGACAAACTTCAGAGGCTTTAGGGCTTTCTCTGTAGTGCTGATGGTAGCATTTTATGTAAGACTTGGCTGTCTTTAGAATTTTTACTTTTTTGAGTAGCCAAAGGACAGGTTAACCCTTTGTGGGGTGCCAGTGCTGAAACTTTGATTATATTTCCAGTTAAGTTCTGTGTCTACTGATCAGGATGGGATATGGTTATTGAAGCTTTCGCCAGCTGGTAAAGTTGGTCCAGCTTGGAATGCCAGTTCCTCCTTTAAAAAGAAATGATGCTTTTCCATATTAAACATAGAACATGTTACTATATTTCTGTCCTACATGTAGGCTATAATGTAAGATCTTGTATAAGCCATAGATTGTAAGGTCTTCAGGGCAGGGACCTTGCCTGCCTTGATGTTTGTACAGCACCTGGCACATTGTGGGTATGAATGGATACCAATACACATAATAAGATGTGTGGAGGCTATCTCACCTGGGAGACAGAGTTGCAGAAGTATTCACTCTCCTCTCTATCATTCATTTCCTCAAGCTGTAGCTTGTGCATCCTCTGTGCCTCTTAAAACTTCCCCTGAGAAGCCTCGTGCTCTCCTTCCTTCTATGGTCCTCAAAAGTTGTGTTCCTTTCAGGGTTGTAGTTCAGAATGAGAGACGAGAAGAGTGGACGTCATTGCTTGTGACCATTAAAAAACTTTTTATTCAGTACCCGGTGCTGGTGCGACTGGAGCAGGCAGGTAGGGAGATCTTCCTTAGGTGTTTTGGGGTTTTTTGCCAGGGGGGAAAGCGGGGGGTGGTGGTGGTGGTGGTGGTTTTTTTAAGTGAAACTTAGCTGCAAAGCTTCTAGCTCTCCGTCTAGCAACACTCTACACTGAGGCTGCCAGTTCCAATGCTTATGCCACAAATGACAGTCCTGCTGCCTCCAGTTTCTTGTGGCTCTGTCTGAGGTGGCCTAGGAAGCACAGGTTGTGATTCTGCATAGGGGAGAGGTGTGGGAATAACTCTGAAGTGTAGGAAGTGTCCATTTGTCTGCCTATATTAAAAATGAAATTACTTCTTTCAATCTCTTGTCCAGATGGCTTCCCCCCAGGGTATAATTCTACCTCAGCACAAGGGAACTACCTGGAGGCCATAAATCTTTCATTCAATGGTGAGTAATGAAGCATAAATTTGTGCAAAGTACAGAGAGGTGGGACCACAGAAAGTTGCAGCCAATAGCTTTCTGTGGAGTGCTGCTTGCCTAACACTAACCTGTGAAAGCAAGGAGGGGAAAACTATTTAAGTTGTCACTTCTTTCATTCAACAGTAACTAGTCTGTATCTATTTCAGTGAGAACTTAAAGATGAAAGATCTGAAGCTGGGCAGTTTAGGTTCTTGGAACAAACTGCAAAACTTTGTCTGCATTAAATATTTTATTTTCCTTTGTCTAAATGTGTATTGGTGTGGCTTCTATACATCAGAGTCCTCCAGTCACCATAATGCAGTGGCTTTATTTTTTTGTAAAGAGGCATATCATACTATTTGATCCTGTTGCTCACTGTCATTGACATCTTGTGTAAGTGGCAATAAAGCAAACTCTAGCTGACAGGACAGGCACCCATGTATATAGATGCCTACACCCATCATCTGTGCCCTTCTGCCTAACTCTACTGCCAATCCACCATGTCTTTCAAAATCAGGGTGCAAACATTTTTGGTCATGGCCTTGTAGGCACTAACTGGCTGCACTCCTGTGTTTGGGGAAGGTTGCTTCCTAGCACCATCAGTAGTGAGTTTATTTCTTGAGCGCTTATGAAAACTTTAACATAATTTTATTTTAAAATATGTCTGTTCCTTGATTCTGATTTATTTCATAGTGTTTGACAAGCATTACATAAACCGCAACTTTGACCGGACTGGACAGATGTCTGTGGTTATCACACCTGGGGTGGGTGTGTTTGAAGTGGACCGTCTGCTCATGATCCTGACCAAACAGCGCATGATAGATAATGGTAAAATAGTTTTCATAACTAACTGGCAATGTTTTACAACCTCCATGTATGCAAACAACCTTAGCTCTCCAAAAGTCACAATCGCAAAGTCCTGTATCCATCTCAATGATCGTTTATAGCTGGAAGACTTATTTCCATATTAAGTGCAATAATGCGGTCAAGTGTAATATTGCAGCTCCAGTTAGTTTCACTGGGATTTGTGAGTGCTCAGCACTTCTTAAAATCAGGCCATGAGGAACTTTCCGTTGAAAGACAATTTTATCTGATATGCATTTGTCATGGGGGAAACTTTTCCTGTCTCCCTTCCTGCACGCTGTATAGGTAAACCACAGCAATAACAACATCTGGGCACACCTATGCTCTCCATCATTTTTTGGCATTGCAGATCACTGTCGTGGAAGCAAATCCATTGTATTAAATATTAGACGAGAAAGAGCAGCCTGCTTATAAAGAAGGCTGCTTCTGCTTCTCAGTAGTTAATGCAAAGAAAGCATGGGATCAATAGCAGTTTATTGTAATCAGATTTAAACATTTGGTTCAAATACAGCAGATTTATGTAACTTTAACTCAGACTTGTGACCTGTTTGGATTAGGCCAGCAGCAACAGTTCTGGATAATATGTGGCTTGACCCCTTCATTTCTTTGTTTTCAGGGATTGGTGTAGATTTAGTGTGCATGGGGGAGCAACCACTGCATGCTGTTCCGCTCTTCAAGGTAACAGAATCTTGGCTCCCTTGAAAGTGCTGCTTATTATGAGACTAGTTGGACAAAACTCACAGTAATTATTGCACCTGTGAACTCTCTCTTCTTTTAGCTGCACAATCGCAGTGGTCCCGGAGATTCTCGCTTAGGAGATGACTACAATATTCCACACTGGATAAACCATAGGTAGGTGTGTTGTTAGGGTTATAGGTAAATAACAGCTAGCGCTGAGCCTTCATGCTGCATGTTCTTCTCCACTGACCTGCTGAAGTCTTCATTTCATTCCATGTTGTTAGTTTCTATGCATTGTGACAGGGTCGGGCCAGACAGCTACCGGAGAGTAATAGAAGGCAGATATATTAGCCCCAGGCTAAGTAGGTCCCTTTTCCCTGGGTAAGGTAACAGGGAAGGTTCCAGAACAATCGGGAACCTTCTGGAGACCATTAAGACAGACAGGCTGATTAGAACACCTGCAGTCAATCAAGAAGCTGCTAGCATCAAGTAAGGCAGGCTAATCAGGGCACCTGGGTTTTAAAAAGGAGCTCACTTCAGTTTGTGGTGTGCGTGTGAGGAGCTGGGAGCAAGAGGCACTAGGAGCTGAGAGGGAGAACGTGGACTGTTGGAGGACTGAGGGGTACAAGCATTATCAGACACCAGGAGGAAGGTCCTATGGTGAGGATAAAGAAGGTGTTGGGAGGAGGCCATGGGGAAGTAGCTCAGGGAGTTGTAGCTGTCGCACAGCTGTTCCAGGAGGCACTCTAGACAGCTGCATTCCACAGGGCCCTGAGCTGGAACCTGGAGTAGAGGGCGAGCCCAGGTTCCCCGCAAATCCTCCCAACTCCTGGTCAGACACAGGAGGAGTTGACCTGGACTGTGCGTTCAGAAAAACGGCCAAGCTGAAGGCTGCCGTGAAGCTCCAAGGCAAGCAAATCTGCCAAGAAGTGCAAGACCCACCAAGGTAGAGGAGGAACTTTGTCACAGCATGCAAAGCACAAGTAAAGCAAAGTGCATACATACAAAATTTCGAAGGTTATAGAGCAACTTGTAAAGGAAGGAGTCTTGCTCTGAGGCTCCATGTCCAGCAGACTCATTTCTGTCTTTGAAGTTTGCTTAGGCAAATGCAGGAAGTTACAGAAATCAGAATGGACTAGTCAGATCACTTCAATCAACTCAGGAGTAAATCCTGAATAAGCTGTTACGGGTAAGGAAAATGGGTCTGATGTGGGTAAAGACTGGAGCAAGTATATGATCCTAGTGAAACACTGAGACCTATAGTGTGATGTTCTCAACCACCAGGCCATGGTATAGTTATATTTCATTATTTCAAGTATCTTTTTGTTAAGTACTCTGACCGTATTCTCTGTTTTCATAAGAGGCTGGGCCAGAGGTTGAATTATCCCCCCTCCCGCTCCCCCCCCCCCCACGCACACGTGCACACATTCAACAATATCAATATAGCTGCTCCTAGTATAGGCAAGTTTCCTCTTCATGTCTTTGCATGCCTGGGTGTCTTGACCACTCACACAGATTGCTCATATTCTGTCCTTCCAAGTAGATTGATCTTCTCATCAGCTCTTTGCCTTATATGAAAGAGTGCTCTAGGACTTCTCATCTGAATCTTTTCTTACTGCAAGATGCACATTATTGCAAATAGTTGACTGGTTGCAAATTCAGATGGGAGCAGCTTATAAACAATTATGGTGAGATCATTAGGAGCTAAGTAAATTAGGGAGAGAGTCACCAATGGCACATAGCATCACATCTTGCAAAAGTTAATGGACGTGAACAATTTTCTGGAGAAAGAGGAAGGAAATGAGAGAGTTCAATTGTTAGATTATTGAGGTGAACTGTGGGTTAAGTTGCATCTGAGAGTCTAAGGGTGGGGCCTTTATAGATTCCAACTTTTTCTTGAACTAAGGTGCTTTTGTAACCATCTATCCGAATCTTTCCTGATGTCTACTTCATCTCTTTTCCAGAAAGAGCCTGGCTCAAAATTCTTCCCTTTTCCCAGCCTGTACAGGCAGAAAATAACCGAAACTCAACACTTCTATTTAAAATGCCTATTTCCTAAAAGTTAACTAAACAAGCTTATGTTTTTCCTTTCCAGTTTCTACACATCCAAAAGCCAGCTCCTATGTAACAGCTTCACCCCACGGATTAAACTGGCAGGAAGGAAGGTAGGCTGGTTGCTGGGATCTCTTCCTGTCATCTGGACAAACTGTTGCCTCCTTAGCTGAGGCATGGTGTTCAGTGCTTATCTTTTCCACAGTCCATAGTAATTCAGTTGTGACCTAAAGGAACCCCTGCCTTCTTATTGTTCAAAAATACTTGTAATTCTTTTTGGTGCAAGGCATCAAAGCCCGCTACTAGCTCTGTCATAATTATTACATAATTATTACATTAGAAAGCCTCCGTCTATCTTGGGAGGGAGAAGGGACACTGGGGAGGAGGAGGAAAAATGTCTCTGGGGGTTGTGACTGGGTGTCAAACTTCTGCATCACTGAGATGGTCTGGCTGCCTGATGTGAGTCAGCAAAATAAACCCTGCAGTCTGATACCAAGTATTAAGTCTGACACTCCATCACTGTGGGGTCAGATTTTCTTAGAACATGCTAACCTGTTTTATTTTCTTTATCACATTTCCTGTGTCTGCTCCTCCAGTTGCTGACAGAGAAAGTGAAAAATGGTCGAGACCCCTGTGAGTAATTCAGTACTGGAATGACCCAGTTGATTTAAAAAAACAATAAATGGCTCTAACAAGCCAATGACACTGCAGTGAAACCACTATTGATGGGATTGAAAAGGGGATAATTGTGGCAAAAGGCAGCAAAACAAGACTCATGTGTCCTGGCGTGCTGGTATAGGTGTCTAATCTGACTTCCTGGTATGTGATCAATGGGGTAGGTTCTTAGCCCTGACTGCTTGTCAATGTCTAGAGGAGATAGTGTCAAGTTGATGTATAGGCCTTGGCCCTCTAGAAGTGTGGCTCGTGGGAAGGATGGGCCTTGACTGCCGTGCTTGTGTGCTGGCAATGCCGTATATACAGAATTACATAATCTCTGGGTTTTCATACTTCAATACCACCTTTTTTCAGGAATGTGCATGTGAACAGAAGGGGGAATTATTTTGTCCTTACATAAGAGGTCTTCTGCAAACTTGCACGTCCTGATTTGGAGGTGGTCACAACATCTCATAGAAATAGGAAGACTTGTCAGTGAATGACTGAATGTAAGGGAGGAGTTAATAGTGAGTCTAAATTGCTGATTCCCAGGTGATTGCTTTCCCAGTTGAGCTAATAGATCTGTTTCAGTTGTTCTATACACGAGACTCTTCTATGTGGTTCCTTACCATATATTTGGGGACAATTCCTTGTCTCTGAAGTGATAGCTGGCTGCTTATAATTTGTCCAGCAATCTCAGAGCTTAAATAGTCATTATAAATGAGACTCCAGAATTAAATGTTCTGTGTTCCAGCATTAGGGGCTCCTAAAGATGCTGAGAATGCCCTTCCCATTCAAGTTGATTATGATGGCTATGATGCCCAAGTGTTCAGACTGCCTGGCCCATCCCGAGCCCAGCGCTGTACCACTTTCAGGTAGGATGCTTTTAAGCAAACTGATTCTGGTTCAGCTTCACCACTTCTGTGCGTTTGCTGATGTATAAAATGCTCTTGGGAAAGATGGGGAAGGCTGAACACCAAGAGCTTAAAACTTGTCTGAGAATAGTGTTTAGAACTAATATTTTTAGCTGGTATCAGTGACCTTCCTGCTGGTGGCCTTCCCACCATACTACTGTGAAGCCACACTAATGCTATGGGGGCAAGTAAAAGGAATAACTATCAGTATATTTCCATCCAATTTAAATTTTGCTTGCTTGTTCAAACAGAAAAATTATTGTAGCCATTTCTCCTTTTCCTGTGCTCCTGTCAGATTTTGCAAGCTAAGCATGGTTAGGCTGGCTTCATACTTGGATGACTTTAGAGGAACACATCGGAGTTGCTGGAAGTGGAAATGGTCATTCAGAGAGTGGTGCTCTGTCCTCTGAGATGATACCAAACAGGGTGGGTAGGGGGTGTAGAATCCCTGAACAACTGAAAGTGTTAATTTCTGGATGCAAATTGAAATAGAGCTATGACGATGGGGTCACTGAAAATTTGATAGGGTGTTCATCCTGATGTCCTGGCCAAATGCTTTTTTTTGGCCAATTACATTCAATCTCCCTAAGTTCCTGGAGCAGTTTCACGAAAACGGGCCTAATGGGGCTGCTTCAGAGTGTCATAAGTTATATCTTTCCTTCAGGGCTTAGGAGGCATTATATAGGGGAACTTTGTACACAAATATCTGCATACATGGATTCATTCCCTCATGTACTGAGCTGATCGAGCTCAGCTTGGAAAGATGCCAGTACCTTTTAAAGACCTTTAATTTAATTTTAAGGGTGCTCTGGAACTCCCTGGGCAGTCTGGTTTTCTAGCTGTGTAGGGCTGGGCCTGGTTCCTTCCAAATTCTGTCAATGCCATGGCTGGATGGGTGGCTGCAGAACTGTGGGAGGTGCTGAGCAGGCTCCCTTTGGAGCACTGCTGCCTAGCTAGGAGATTTCTAGTGTTCGGTATCCTATGTTGTTGGATAACTATTTAATATGCTAGCTAGGGAAGGCAAATGTGCCATTGCACTCATATATTCAAAGATGGTGACACTAACCCTTTACCACTGGGCTTGGATTCAGCTATCAGTCTACAGGTTCCTGGATAAGTGGGAAGCTGTTGGATCCTCTTGATTTGCCCATGAAGTGGGATTTCACTTCAGTGCTATTGAACCTATGTATTCTTCAGTAGGTCTGCGAGGGAGAGAGAGAGCCGCACCAGGAAGAGCTCTAGCTCTTATGATGTCTCGTCCAGCCCTTCTGTGCAGAGCCGCACCCTGCTCCCAGAGGAGGTGAGGAGCCAAGCTTCCGATGACAGCTCCCTGGGAAAGATCTCCAACATCTTGATGATCCCACGGCCTCATTTGCACCAATACGAAGTCAGCAGCTCCTTGGGCTACACCAGCACCCGAGGTCAGACTGAGGCACGAATGGAGATGGGGAAGTCCCTTCGCTGTGCCCATTGGTTGTGGGGTAGGAAGAGAGAGGTCCTGAGTTCATGTCAGTCACTTCCAGAGCAACACAGAGGGGGAAATTTTCGCATCAGCATTCATGTTACAGCTTTGGAAATGTGTTTATCAGCAATGCACACCTCTGCGCTCAGTACTGTCTCTCCCTTTATACTTGTCCAGTTCCCTTGTGTGTTCTTATTGGCTCACCCTGTATAGGCACTGACACTGATCTGCCCAGTTTCCTTCCCTGTTAACATCTTCCCTTAAGAGATCTATATTCTTCTGTGACCCCTCCTACCTTTGGATCCTCTGTGATATGGATATGTGCAACTGATGTTCCATTTTCCAAGCCACTTATGAATCTGTATAATAGAATTGCTCTCAGCAGTGGGTCCTACGGGACCCCCTTTATAACTCCTCTCCATGAGGATTTACTGTCATTAACTATAACTTTCTGGATCCTTCCTCCTGCCAGCTAACAGAGCCATTTTGCCATGTTAGCACTGGTGCCTGCCCTTTTTATTAATTTCATTCACTGACAGCATGTGGTACCTTCTCCTAAGCCCTGCTGAAATCTAGGTAAATTGCACTCTCTGTCCACCTTTCACCAGTACTTTGATGCTCTTTAGAAGAAATCAGTCTGATTTTTTTTTTTAACTCAATCTGCTCTTAATGAAGGCTGCTTATGCTTTTCTTTTCACCGAGGTCTTGCCATCTCATCTGACACCAGTATCTGCCCTGTGAAAGGAGTTGGACATGCTGGCCTGTAACAGCCGACTGTCCTATTAAAAATGTACTACTGCTTTTGCTGCTTAAGTTCTCCAGTACTTTCCCTATATCAAGCAATATATAAATCAAGATGATTGTATTTCAGATATTGCTTTACTTTTTAAGGAGACCATCTGGGGGACTGGGCTGAGGAAGGGGGTCAAAGACTGTTTTCCCATTTCTACCACTGACCAACTATGTGACCTTAGGCAAGTCACTTCCCCTCTGCGTCTGTTTACCCACTGTAAACTGGGGATAATTGATACTTACCTTTTGTAATGTACTTCATCATCTATAGATGGAAAGTGTTCTATAAGAGCTAGCTAGCTATCATTGGGCTCTTAAGAGTTCTGCAGTAGAGCCCATCTCCTCTTACTGAAGGATGTCAGTGTATGTCATCTTCTGTAATCTGGAAACTATCCCTCTTGCCTCACTAAACCTGATACAGGAGTGTCTGCCCCATATGGGTACGGTCTTAAGCCTCTTCCTTCCCCTTCACATTTTTTGCTATAACTATGCCCAGGATGTACTCTGTTAGCTCTTCCATTTCTGTTTCTGTCACACCTGTTTTCTTCTTTAATTGGATCTTTTGTTTTACTGCTTTTGGGAACTCTGTTTCGTTATTGAATATCCTCTTTCATTGTTGTTTGCAGTTTCTTCTGCACTCCACACTTTTATTGCTTTGAGTTTCCTCTTGCATAGTCTGGACCTTTTTGTATTCTTAACTTCTTCACTGACTTTCTCTTAGGTGCCCTGTTTGCCTTTGTCTAAGAGACTTCTGTGTTCTCCAATCCTCAACATTTCTTTCCTTCATTTACACTTAATTCTAAATAAATGCTTTTGTGCTGTGCATCAGATAGTAGTGACTTAATTGAGCTCACCAAGATCTTGTATCCTGTGGTGAAAGCATGCTCTAGTTTAATGATTCCTGCCACTTCTTTCAATGGTTGAAACTGCCCATTTTTTAAAAAATGGAGTACGTAGATCTCCCCTTTGTCCCATCTCCTATAACTTCACTGCAGTTGCTCTCTTTAAATTTCTGCTTCATCATCAATATTTTATTATAACTTGTAAGGAATGTTTAGAGTTCTGGGTGAGAACCCCCTGTTTATTATTGGAAAAACAGGAAGAAATAACAGTTCTTCATGGCTTGTTTAAAAATTGCTTCCTCTCTGGCTTTCCTACTTTAATGCTTTTAAATGCAGAAAATCCTGGTTCTGTCTTGTCTGGACTCCCATTTATAGTGTAATTTCTGGATTAGTGCCATCTGCCTCCTTCAGCCTCCCTCTGCCTGTCCCCACTGGTCCTAGTGGCCCTTATTTTACTAAGTAGTGCACCCTCTTTGTGTGGCTCGTTTGGTCTTCTGTTAACTGAAAATTGTGTTTTGCAGATGTCCTTGAGAATATGCTAGAGTCACAGCAACGAGACTCCAGTGCACCAGGGAGGTTTCATGTAGGCAGTGCAGAATCCATGCTGCACATTCGTCCTGGGGGGTATACACCACAGCGGGCATTAATAAATCCCTTTGCGCCATCCCGCATGCCCATGAAACTCACATCCAATAGGAGGCGTTGGATGCACACGTTTCCTGTGGGTGAGTCTTTGTTATAGTATGTTTTTTTGAAACTGTCAAAGCTTTTGAGCTTTAACATGGGGAGGGCACCGCTCTAGATAAGCTGGCAGAGTGAACTGTTCTGGTTTCCTGAGGTAGAATGCAGCACAATGGGGACTGAGCCAAGAACTGACACAACCTGATGGCCTATTGTCTCTTGGGAATGTTGTCATCTGCTGGTGTCTTCAGTGCTTGAATATCATGGAGCAAGTTTGTGGAAGATGGAGGATATGGAAGCCCAGAATTCTCCTTTTTTGTTGTCTGCAGCAGATGGGAATTTCTGGTGGCCTTTACTAGACAGGAGATTTTGGAGGGGCTGTGACTGAGCTCAATAAGTGAATTATTATGGAAGTGCACACATTTATGTTCCAGGTTTGAGATTCAAATTATGAACTATGCGCAGCTTTCCTTGAGTCTTGTAAAAAGGCCTTCCAAAAAGTATGTCTATGTATTTTAGAACAGGAATCTTCAGTACTTCATTTGATACCTCCTGCAGATTGAGAGGACTGTGTCTTACAAAATTTCTAAGGGACATTTTAGTGCTCCGTATCTATTAGTGGTGCTTCTGCTGTGGAGAAGGAGTTGGGGGTGAATTGGGGAAAACTAACGCAACAGGAGAAGATTGGGTGAGACTGATAAATATATAATTGGATAGGTCCATCAGGAGAAGCAATCCAGATCCACCACCAAACTCGTCAGAACATGGCAGAAATGCAGGGCAACGGGCAGCGGGATCTGACGCACTCCTCTGCGGAGCTGCTGGAGCTAGCCTACCATGAGGCAACTGGCAGGTAAGGCCATCACCAAGTAAAAAAATTGATCTGAGTTTCAAAAAAAAATGTGTCAAAGGCTAGTCACGTATGGGATAAAGAAAATAAAGGTTCAGGACATACATATTTTGTAGCATGCAGCACCAGCGCTGTGTGCGTATGCCACAATTATTATGGTCAGGCATAAGGCCCCAGGAGCAAGCATGGGAAATAGGGTTTATTTTCGCTCAGTTCATTCATACTTAGGTTACTTCTTGCTGGCTCTCTGAGACCCACAATCATGCCAGTGTATCGCCCCTGGGATCATCCAAGAAATGGCCATGGCAGGTGCCCCAGGCCTTCACTAACTGCCTTACTTCTTGGTGCAGGGAAGCAGTTGCTATCTCAAAAGTGGTAACTTGCCATTCCAGAGAAGTATATTTCGAGCATAGGGAAGAGCTTTGCCTTATAGTACTGTTAAGCAATTTCAGCCCTCTTTTTCCCCACTACTGAGACCTGGTGAGAAATAAAACCGTGTTTGACAGGATAGGGAAATGTGAAAAATGCAAGGCAAGAGCTGGACTGCCTGTAAGAATGGCTACCTGTTCTTCAATTAAAGTTTTCTGTTTACCTACAAATCTCATTCAATGCACTAAACAGTACTGGGAGGTTACACAGACCTGCAGTATCAGCATAGTCACTGCATCTTGCTCCCTGCGAGAGCTAAATCATTCGTTAGTCACTATGTATATGATTTTTTTTTTTTTAAAGTTATTTCGGAAGTTAGCCTAGATCTAGTGATGGGTCTATCTGCTGAGCTGCACAGTTATCCTCCCACACTCCTCCCACGAAGGTATTCCCTTACTAGCTTTTTAGCTACATCTCTAGTAACAAGGTCTTTATTATTTTCTGTATCCATGTTTTTCACTTTTTTCTCATTTAAAGTTTTTTTTTAATGTTCAGTAACTTAATCACTTTAGAATTGTCATTAACTTAATCTCTTTCCTCCGTCATTAACTTTAATGGGTCTGTTTCCTTTCAAGCATTACTTTCTCTTATGTCTTTGTAAAAGTCCTTATTGTTCCCCTTTCATCTGTTGGCTGATATTAACTTTTACTTTTTGCTGCTCTGTCATTTCACTTCAAGCCCTAGCTGTGATTGACCCTCCTTTTTTTTTGGTTTCCTCTCCCTTCTCTATTTCCAGTACAGGGTTGTTTCACTCTCCAATCTTTTAAGCAGTTTTTCAGGAAGTCACACTGGTTAATTCTTCTTCTTTGCAATTTTCTTTTCAAGACAAGTTTTAGTCTCACCTTTAAACAATGTTGTCTTTTACGATTCGCTAGCCTCCTCCCACTTAAAATGGATTTTAATGTTCCCATTACACTACACTTACCAAGTTTTAGTTCCCAAATTTTGCTTTTTAAAAAAGAAATCTATTCATATGAAGCTTTTCCTTATATGTTAAATTATGATCACTAACATCAGGCTTTCCTACTCATACATTCTCAGTTGGTTCCTCCCTATTGAATATAAATAGATCCATGGTAGATTTGGATCTGGTTGGAATTTCCATTTTTTAAAGTTGGACCTGTGCATAACATGGGAATCTTCTTCATCCTTGTTTAGCTGTATTTGTCTCCTAGTGGATGCGTGGGTAGCTAGTCATCCATGAAATCCATTATCCTGTGAGAAGACAGTATAGGTCACTGCAATAGATTGGGTACCAAATTATAGGGACCAATATTCTGCATTGGTACAGAATCTCCTAAGATCCTTCCAGGCCTGTCCTGATCCCTGTGTGTCATATGGAGCATTGATTTACCAAAGGCTGAGCTTAGACCCCAGGTTGCTTTTGCATCTAAATTTTGATTAAAAGACTTGACCTAACTCTGAGAGGGGGTATTGTTTCTCTGTAATGAACCAATTTGTCAGCATCTTGTTCTCTCCAGGCACATCACTTCTCGTTGTCCAGGTGACAGCATCTCCTTCCTGAGCTTCGGTGGAATGAATGAGTTTTCAGGCAGTTTGGTCAGCACTAATGGTGCAGGTAATAAACAGTCAACAGAGCAGGCTTGGGGGTTTTAAATAGAAGTATGAAAGGACTGGTGATATGGACCTACCAGAGGATGCTATGTAAGAGGATAACAGTCAGAAAGTAACAGAGCTAGGACCCATGGAACATGGGTGGGTCCAGGAGCTGTAGGGTACAGGTGATGAATAACACTAAGCACTTAATAGTTCCAAACTAATATATAACTGTACATTGAGAAATTAATGTCCATTATCCCCTCTTATTGTTTTGTATCTGTCTTTCCGCTCCTCTAGTTACATTTTATAAATTTCTTGGTATAGAAAAGATGTCCATTGTTTGTTCTTAACAAATACGCTTTTACAATGTGTTCAGTTGAAAGTAAGATAATCTGTTCCATTAACGCAAAATCTGGTGTCCAGACATGGGGGAAAAAAAAATGGAGCAAAATTTTCTCTAATGCTCCATGGTGTGCTTTACTGTGCCATACTATATTGGGTGTTCCCCTTCTTGGGTTAAAGCAAAATGAATCTGAATATGTATTAAAATATCTGAGTTGCTTGTTTGAGATGATTCCATCTTTCTAATAATTCTCAGAGAATAAAGTCTGTGGTAATTAGTAGTGAGCTGTAGGCTTCAAGAGAAGTTGTAAATAGGGTTTTCCATTTTGAACTGTAGGTGCTGGGTTGCAGAGCTTTTTACAGCCTTTAATGCCCAGATCCAATAAAACAGTTAAGCATGTGCCTATTTTAAGATAAGATTACATAATGTGATTAATTGCTTTTTTGGATTTGGGCCTGTGTGAACAATTGGATGAGAATCTGTACTTGCGGAAATAAGATGCACTTTTAAACACTAAATTGCAGATTATTAGGAGTGTCTCTCTTATACTGAGACCCCAGTTACTGAAAATTTCTTCTGAATCTCTTAAAGCCAGTAAAACAAATTCGCCAAACTAAGCATTCTGTTGCAGTAACTGTCTGTTTGTGGCCTAACTTTTCAAAGTATCATCTACTACAGGGGTAGGCAACCTATGGCACACATGCCAAAGGTGGCACACGTGCTGTTTTTCAGGGGCACTCACACTGCCCGGGTCCTGGCCACCGGTCCGGGGGGCTCTGCATTTTAATTTAATTTTAAATGAAGCTTCTTAAACATTTTAAAAACCTTATTTACTTTACATACAACAATAGTTTTAGTTCTATATTATAGACTTATAGAAAGAGACCTTCTAAAAACGTTAAAATGTATTACTGGTACGTGAAACCTTAAATTAGAGTGAATAAATGAAGACTTGGCACACCACTTCTGAAAGGTTGCTGACCCTGATCTACTATTGAGATGAAACGTGATAAATGGTAGAATTTTCCAACACTTCGAATGGAGTATTTTAGACTCCCCTTGTTCCCTTCTTCTTTCTAATTTCACAGGTTAATTCTGAGTTTTTGCCTTCCAATGTACAGTTATGATTTTTGCACTTATTACACACATCCCTCCACACAATACAGTGTCTGAAACAATTTGCTAGCAAACTTACTGCCAATAACATTTGTTTGCATCTATAATTGTGTGGAAATCCATATCAGTTAACTAGTCACTGTAAAGTTATTTCTATTTCATGTCCTTCCCTGGGTTTCATTTGAACATGGTTAATATTCTTACCTTACTTTTATATCTTCCAAGTTGATTTAATTTTTTTGTTTTGGTAGTTGTTGGATTGCACCTCAAATACTGTATATAATTTGTGCAACATGAATGCACGGAATATATAATTTTTCCTAGTAATAAAAATGTTTTCCTTCTTCAACTGTATTGTTTTGAGAAGCCTCAAAACCTCTGTAACAGCCACTACATATGTGATTTATAGGCAAAATTATGTCTATAGTTATCATGCTTCTTAAAAGTCCCTATTAGCATCTCTTCATAACTGAACTCTCTAATGAGCTGAAGCCACTACTGCACAGCTGTGTCTCCAGCCTATATCTTTCCATTTCCTATGGCATGAGCCATCTATGATTCAGAACAGATCTTTCCAACACATCAGGGCATCATTCTCCTGCCTACAGTATAGTTCATCCAGGTATTGCAACATGTGCCTCTTTAGTAAAAAAAAAAAAAAATTACCCCAACTATTTACGTTGGCATTCAACATGTTATCTGTATTGTCCAGCAGATGCCAGATGGCAGTTTAGAGAAAACAAGTCTTACTGCATTTTCCTAAGTGGATGGCGGATGTCATTAATGGGTTTGACGTAAGATTAATGGCAACTTGTCCTTGCCTCCTCTTCTGATTTCCTGCCATCATCATGGAATCAAAAACCCATCTGTTCTTACAGTAATTGCTATATAATGTAGAGAACATGATTTTCTTGGATATTCACTCATTGGATAAAATAGTGGGTTCTAACTTTACAAAATCAGCCCCTTTGAATATTTAGAAACTGTGCCAAGTATGTGTTCTCCAAGTTAGCTGAACTGTAAATCCATTTCATATCGTTAACACGATAGTTAAGATGTTAAACACAAAGGTTTAAATTCTGCAGTCAGTTGCATTAGCATAAATCCATAGTAACTCAGTTTAACTCAATGTTAGTTTTGATTAAGTCTAGCACAGAGGAAAATTTGGCTCAAAATCTGAAAATGCCCACAAGAGTTGTAATTTTTCCCTCTTGATCATGGGTAATTGTCTCTTTTCCCCTTTATGTTAGAATGGTGCAGACAAGTACAGTTTATATATTGAAAAATAATGAATGAATGTCCATATTTTCAGCACCTAGATTACTTTTATTATCCACCAATATTCTCCACTTAAAAATATTTTAGCAGGGTTTTTTTTTGTTTTTTTTTTTCCCCCCAGATATAATCTATTGCAATAATCCTTAGCAGGTTATTGCTTTCCAAATTTCCAGCTCAGTAAGTGCCAAGGCAGCCAGGTAGAGCTATACTGGCTGAATCCAAAGGACCGTCTGTGTGGTTTTTTTCTCAGAAAGCCATGTACGCTGGTAGTCTGTGTCTAAAACATCTGGGCTACCTTGAATCCCCATAATCTATTCTGATAAATTATTTGAACTCTGTAGTAAATCTTATTTTTCCTCTTTTGCTATATAAATATTTCTGTTGCAGTTTCCATTGTTTGTTTTTACTAACTTTAGCATCTTCCTCGATACATTCTATATGTATTAATGCTTCTCACTTTTTTTCCTTAAGTAAGAAAAAAATCTAATCAGAAACATCCTGCTTGTTCAAAAAAAGTGCCCAATTTAGGAAAAAATGGATTAGCCTTTAAATGTAAAATCTAGAGGTTAGCAAGCTAAATAATTACGAGTAACTCTCAATTATTTTGTATTGCAAGCGTTTATAAAGGTGCCCATCACCATGGTATCCATTTTAGTACTGGACCACTTTAATTGAATTTAAAGATGGTAGCTTTGTATGTGTTGGCTATATTTACATATTTTATGTTATGCGGTGCCCTGAATATCTTGGGGGTGGGGAGAGGCATTATATAATTAATTTGAGCTTTACGCACATTTTTCTGAATTTCTCTTGGAGGGAAGAGGAATGAATGTTATGCACAAATGATTATTTGTAATAAAATACATGTCTGCCTCTCATAGGGATGAACCTCAGAACGCAGAACAAAGATTCATTGGAAGATGCTGTTTCAACCTCTCTGGATCCAAGTAAGCGGGAGGGGAGGGTTGGGCAGGAGGCCTGTGTAAACATGGGCTGGGGTGTGTACACGTGCAAAGGCATTAGGGGTTGGTGAGCAAGGAGTTGGGAGTCTATTGAGGCCTGGTCTACACTTAAAAATTAGACTGATATAGCTATGTTGCTAAGGGCTGTGAAAAACGTCATGCCCTGATCGCTGTAGTTAGGTTGACCTAACCCTCTCTGTAAAGAGGGCTAGGTCAACAGAAGAATTCTCCCATTGACCTAATTACCACCTCTCGGAGAGAGTTTTCCATCAGTGTAGTTAATCTAACTTCACTGATGGAAAAACCGCTTCCATTGATGCAGTATTAAACTACAGCACTGCAGCTGTAGTGTTATGCCCTGAGTATGTGGCAGCAGTCGGGTTTACAGTCTGCTTCCCTGTCATTGTCAGTGGCTCTCCGTAGAGCCCTTATATACTGTGGCTTTACTTGTTCCTGTCTAAGAATTCATTAAATCAATAATTGTATCATTTCCTGAATTCATCCTCTGCCCATAATTTTTACATAAAGAGCTTAAGAGGCTGTTGGACTCTCCTGTGTCTGCTTCTGAAACATAAAGGTTCTGTTTGGTTCAGCTGGACAATCTAATGACAGAACAGGAAGGCCAGCATTTTATGTACAAGATACCCTTTACTGAAGCTTACATGCTTCTATCTATTACAAGAGTGAGGGCATGGCTCTGCTTCAGAGAACATTTCTTGCAACAGTCTGTCTTGTATCAGTTCCTTGCAACAATATTTCTCCCCTCATTAATGTTAAAATAAAATGTTTAAGGTAAAGCAAAACAGTTTTGTCAATGAGATCTGTGCAACAATGATTTTTGTAACAGTAATCACCAAGAGCTCTTAGGGCAGGTTGATTCAGGCATCCCTGGACAGATGATTGATGTAGATTATTTGATGTTGAATTATCTGTGTTTTTAGATCTCCAGAATCTTACAATAGCAGCCTAAATTTAAAGGGGTGCGGGGGGAAAGCAGGTTACAAGATACTATTTTTCCTTTCTTCCCACCTCTTCTGGCTGTCTTCTATTTTTATAACTGTAGAAATGTTCTCTTTGCTGCTGTTGTATGCTACCTATTCCAGAAACAGGCTGTCATTCTTTCCCTCACCAACCTCTCCTACAATCATCCAGGAGGAGGAGCTGGTCTGATTTGCTTGTCCAGACTTGGAATGTTGATTTTTTTCTTTTATATGTTTAATAATATGAGATTGCACTTGATCTGCAGTAACCTCAGCAGCTATTTCAGCTCCAGCTTACAATCAACAGATAATTTAAGGTATTAACTTTGAATCCCATTTGCATGATGGGATTGAAATAGCATGTGCACTGCATTGTTTAACAAACTGTGTCTTTCTCTCCCTCCCCTTTTCTCTCTTACTTGCCTTCTTTCCCTCCCCATCCAACCCACTGGTGACTTTCATTCATATCTTACACTTATCTTTCTTTCCAACTTTCCTCTGTTCACACATCCTTCTTCTCCCTCCCCACCCCTAATTTTTCATGTGTGACCACACGTGCCCCCATTGTCTGCTCCCCATGATGCAACGAGGCAGTTCTGACACTGTCTGCTCCCCCCGTAGTGCCAGGCTTCTGTTGTACAGTTGGGGTGGACTGGAAATCTCTCACTACTCCGGCATGCCTTCCTCTCACCACGGACTACTTCCCAGACCGCCAGAGCTTGCAGAATGACTACACTGAGGGCTGCTATGATCTGCTCCCAGAAGCTGACATCGACAGGTTTGTGCCAACACTTCCTCTAGTACAGTCTCTTGCATTGAACTGAAAGGTTCCAGATAATCCCAGGCAGGGATAATCTGGTGGAAGATGAACATTTTGTGCCTTTCATACAATATATAGAGTTGCCAACATGGTTGGCAGTGGAATAGATAGCCTTTCTCTCTAGATGACAGCTTTGCACCTTGTCCACTGGTAACATCTGTCCATTTTGCCTCCCTCTGGATGTTTGTTAGAAATTAGTTTGGGTACAAAACTTGACATGGTTGGTTGTTTTAAAAAAATACAACCCCCACATTTCTTGTGATGAATGTCCTGGAATACTGAGTATCTCTTTTTAAAAAAAAAAAAAAAAAAATACTGCTTCTCCACCCCCTTTCCAGAGATGCTTTGTTGGGAGAATTTTGGAAGGAACGTGGTGTGATAAACCAAAAGACACTCTGAGATTCTCTTGCAACTCTGCAGTAGCCACCAGATAGCAGAACACTCTTCCCAAAACCATGCATCTTCCTTTCAACATCTCTGAAACTTCCCACCAACTGTGAAGTAACAAAACAGAGCTATGTTGGCTACTGCCCTGTTAGGGAGGAATAAAACCTCTCACATGAGAGACTGAAATCTTACACTTTAGGCACTTAGAAGGTATAATAAATGGCAGCATTAAAGTCAATTAATCTGCTTGGAGAAATGTCTGCCCCTCTAAGAGCAGGATACTAGTGTTCAGGAGAAGAAGGGGATAATAGGGGCTGTTGGCTACAGCACAGCACCGGGAGTGAGGGCTTCTGGGTTTTATTCTCAGCTCTCCTGCTGATTGGCAATGATGAGCCAGTCTTTTAATCTCTTTGTGCTTTAAATTGCCCCTTTCTGAGGAAGGAAAGTATTCTCCCCTTTTTAAAGGTGTTTGAGTTTTAATTCACATTACTGAGCTGCTTTGAGACTTTCTGATGGAAAGTCTTATAGAAGTGAATATCATTGTGAATATATTTGCTATATAGTACGAGTGCTGAAAAATACAACTGTCAGAAGTTTAACGGCTGCTGTTGTAAATAAATCTTGATGGTCAGAATGCCTCTTATTCTCACTAGCTTCAAAATTGTTTGCAAAATGCCAGCTAATATTTCCAGACAGTTTGGTAATATCCATCCCCATGAACTGTTGATAGAAGCAATAGAAATGCAACTGTCTTACATCCTGATCTTGCAAGTCGATCTGTGCAGGCACAAGGCTCCACCTGTGCAGATTCCATTGCAGTAATAGGGCCTCAACTGGGAAAAGTGGAAACAAGAGCAGGTGTGTGGTCAGTTCATTATGCTGATTGTTCTTGTGATTAACCCCTTGTGCTCAGGAGAGATGAGGAAGGTGTGCAGATGACAGCTCAACAAGTGTTTGAGGAGTTCATTTGTCAGCGTCTTATGCAAGGATATCAAATCATTGTGCATCCCAAACCACAGAAACCAACTACCGCTGTACCACCCCCTCTGAGCAGCAGCCCCCTCTACAGCCGAGGTGAGCGTCACCTGCTTTGTAGCTCCTTTTCTCCACAATAAATTCTGTCCTGTCTTTCCTTCACTCCTCTTCCCCCAACAGCCTCCGCGGTCATCAGGAGTAAGAGCTGATGGTAACCCTCCCTCTCAGTGTGACTCATTCTTTCTCTTCATGTTTTACTTTGTCTTCTGTGATTGGTTACTTGGAGGGAGAGATTTCCAGTTGTTTGTTTTAATAAAAAAAAAACAACCCCCGTATTTCTTGTGATACATGTCCTGGAATACTCCACTGCAGACAATGGAGAGTCAGCTGTGACTGCAGGAGATGGATATGGGGTTGTGGGAGGGAGGGGATTGCAGAGTGTATCCAGGAGAGCAGTTCTGACCTCTATTTGGAGACTTATAAAAAATGGGCCCTGTACCCACTGGGGTTTGAAACATGTAGGTGAGCCAGTTTAACATAGTTCAGGCTAACACAGGTTTAAATACAGTTTGCCTAGTCACTGTTGAACAGGTACAGCTATTTCTGAAACTTTTTTTTTTTCTCCAGTTTTAGTCTAGAATAAGTCTTTTTTGAAACATGACTTAAAAATGGCTGTGTCCAGTCCAGAGTGGGCATGGTTAGCCAGAACTGTCTTAAAACCATGTTTCCGCTAATGCAGTTTAATACCCAGTGTAGATGGGCACTAGATTATGTGGGGGAATGCGGTCCCACTTCCCTGTGTTGGAATCACAGTCTAAGTGCAGGCTTTGATTTAAAATTTTGTTGATGATGATGTCTTTTGGACAAAGTTAAAGTAAGGGGAGGCTTGAGGGAGGTGAATGTGTGAGGGTAGGAACTAGAACTATTACCCTTCTTGGTTTTGGGTGGGAAGCAGAGGCTTAAATGGTGAGACTCGTTTGGAAAAACAACACATTAAGGGGTTAGCTCCAGGAATGAAGCACAGAGAAGGATGGAAAATGATGTTGAAATTACCAGCCCATCAGTTAGGTGCACAACACTTCCTGCAGCATGTCTACGGCTGATCTTGCTGAGCAAGCCTTCCTCAAAGAAACAGTATTAAAGATGATGCTTGGTTTAAATTGTGTTTGGAAGCTCATTCATGGAATATTACAGTATAGGTGCAGTTTGTGCAACAAAGCTGTGACTATTAACATAGGTTAATAGAAAGATGTTCTCTTTTATGCATTACTTATAGGCCTTGTATCACGAAACCAACCTGAGGAGGAAGATCAGTATTGGCTGAGCATGGGCCGCACGTTCCACAAAGTCATCTTAAAGGACAAAATAATTACTGTCACTCGATACCTGCCAAAGTGAGTATCTCTCCACTCAAGTAAGTTAGCACCACCTGTCCAGCAGACTTGCTGTCTCCTCCTACCTGTACTTGCTTGGATGACTGTATTCCGTGCCTTTTGTTACAAGGAGGAGCTGCTGTTGATAGTGCCAGGATTGGTGAGGCTAGCTTTGTCTTTTGTCAGGTATCCATATGAATCTGCTCAGATAAACTACACCTACAGCTTGTGCCCTTCACACTCTGACTCTGAATTTGTCTCCTGCTGGGTCGAGTTCTCCCATGAGCGGCTGGAAGAGTACAAGTGGAATTACTTGGATCAGTATATCTGCTCCGCTGGCTCTGAAGACTTCAGGTGAGAGATCTCATTTACCATCCTAAATGCTCTTTGTCCTATGTGTTTTTTTTTTTTTTCTTTTTTCCTTTTGATCTACAATTGATCCAACATTTTTCTCCGTAAAGGCTTGAATAGCTCTGGTGACATGGTACTTGAGGGAGTGTTTGACCTGCTTTCATTGATATGCTATTAGCAGCTCTGTTACCTTGTTTGAATTTTACATAGCACCATTTTTGCATTGCCTGATTTTGGTGCAAAGTCTCACGCATGCTGGTATTTGTGATCTATTTTTTACCCTCCTCCATCCCGCGGGCATGCAAAGAAGTATGATGATGTTTTGTCATCCTTGGAGAGTTTCCCTGACTTCTCATTCATTTCTAGATACAATTCAAATTTTCCTTCCTTATTTTTTAAAACCTTCTGTGGACTTGCTCAAGTCAAAGACCTTGCTTGACTCTACTCCGTCCCTCTGTCTACTTTAAAACTGACCTTCTCTTTGTCCCTTCACAGAGTATCCCCAAAGGTGATGAGCGCCTTTTCTTCTATATCGTCTATCAAGTGAACCCACCTCCTTGTATTTTTCCATCTCATTTCAAGTCTCAGCTGAAATCTCTGTGACTTAGCCTGTATATCTTAAATTTATTTTCCTTTGCTTTTTACAGTAAAACCTTGTTACGGCATTGCCTAATGGGTTACATTAAAAGTGAGGGTCCGTGTGACATTATCAACCTGGAAATTAGTTTTTCTGTACTGTGTTTCAACATGCTTGGTGGTAAATACCTCCCACTGACATTCATCCTACTGAATGCCCCATCACATGTAGGACATTTGATGCTTAATGGCACAGCCATGAGAACCATTAAAACCATGGATGCAAGCTAGTATTAACTCCGTTAATTAAAGTGGGAGTGCAGTGGGGACCTGGTGATCTTAGCAGATGTAACTCAGGGATATTGTCATCTACTTGTTGGACTCTAAGCAAGCTGGCACACAGCTATGTTGTATAGAATCTCTCATTCACAGCTGTGATGTATGCTGTACCGTCTGCTTTTTTTTATTTGTCCACTGTGTTCCTTCCTCCAGCCTTATTGAGTCACTGAAATTCTGGAGGACGCGCTTTCTGCTGCTCCCAGCCTGCATCAGTGCCACAAAGCGGATTACAGAAGGTGAAGCACACTGTGATGTGTATGGAGACAAGCCCCGTTCTGATGAAGAGGAATGGCAGCTCTTGGATGGCTTCATCCGCTTTGTGGAGGGTTTGAATCGCATTCGTCGGCGCCATCGATCAGACCGGATGATCAGGGTGAGTCACTGTTGTAACTAAACCTTAGTGGGGTGAGAGCCTGAATTTTTGAAGCATTTCTAGCCCTCTAGTGACCTTCCCAATTGACTGGCATTGCAGTAAGCAGTGCTGTACTGTACACTAAGCCTGTTGGCTGCCTTGCTTTCTGCGCAGAGACAGTCTGTTGCTGAAACAAGACTGATATTTGGGAACCACCATCCACTGAAGGACTCTTGCACTGCTTTGTACTGTGGCAATGGTGAATGTGGGGGCATTGTGCATCCTGCTTCTAAGGGAATGATGCTTGGGAGATCCCTGTTCTCGATGGAATGGAACAATTTACTTTTCCGAACTGAGCAGGCTGAGTGCTGCACTCAGCAGCTCGAGTGGAGGAAGTGATACAGGTTGGTGTATCCGTTGTCTATAATTGTACTTTGAGAATCACCAAATGGCCAATACTATTAGTTATTGTTTGCAAGTGTATGAAATTCACCCAAAGAGTCCTGTGCTGCTTCGGAGGTGTGTAAGTGAAGGAGGGTATGTTTAGTAACTTTGCTAGTTCAGGGCAGTCTAATTATTTTTCCTGTCTTAGGTTTTGTCTGAAAGGGGGAGAATGACCCACTTACCTATTTCAGAATAACTCGCTTGTGAGGAGATACTGTTCTGGAATAAATTCTGAAATAATTACTCCATTTTGTGAGCACAGTAATTATTCCAGAACAAAGTCACTTTTATTTTGGAAAAGTGTCCCTATGGGGAGCTATTCTGGAATTGCTATTCTAGTCAGTTTCCCCGTGTAGAGAAGCCCTTGCTCTTTTGTTAGGTGCTGTCTCCAAAATATTATCACTGTTATAAGGTCTGACTTTATTGTTGTTCAGCTGAACCTTGAAGACCTTGACTCATTGTTTCCTCTTCTGTTCCTTTTTGCTTAGAAAGGGGCTGCTATGAAAGGCTTGCAGTTGGCTGGCCCAATCTCCACTCACTCTCTGGAGCCTTCTGGGCCGCCTGTTGGGAAGAAGGGAACCTCGGCCCTCTCAGCCCTGTTGGAAATGGAAGCCAGTCAGAAGTGAGTCTCAACACTTAAGTTAATAAACACCCTTATCCCAGAGCACCCACCTGGCAATGGGCTCAGCACATTGGGGAATTTATCATCAAACAAAGGGAACACCTCAGATTTTGCTCCCTGAGAGGAGTTACAATGGTGGAGAAATGCCATTCCTTTCAGTAGGACTGGGTATGTTACATCTGTACAAGTGCAAGGGTAGCAAAGAGATAAGATTATATTAGTAGCTTACAAGGAGATCATCACCATGGTATCTTGGTGCATCACACATGAAACATGTTTGTACCACTTGCTATGGGCAGCAATACTGTCCCTACCCCTGAATTAATCACCTACCCACTATGAGCAAAATAAGGAAAGTGGAGAGAGTGGTAAGGAAGTGCCTTCGTTTAGATCCACCCAGCAAAGTCTTGGCTAAAAAGATGAGCCTTGCACCAGGCTCTGAAGGATGACCATCTCTGGCACTGACAGTTCAGAGGGAATGAGCTCCACATCTGAGCTCCGCATCCTCCAGCTGGTAGGATACAGCACAGTCAGTATAGCATTACTTTGTACAGAATTGTTCATAAAACATTTGGGGATATGGTTTGTAGAGTCCAGTAATATGTCATTAACATCCTTGAGTTATAACATCGGACATCAGCAGGTCTCTCAACTACACTCACATTCCAGTAATGGAGTTCATGTTCATGCTTGTTTATATCCATTAGCTATTGCATATCTCAAGGAGGTAACACATCACTGTTTCCTTTCTATTACTGTTCTGAGGGTATTAAACTTCATATATAATGTGTGTGTGATGTATTAAGACTAAGCCAGCAGGAAGGCAGTACCAATGTCAGTGCAAACAGAACTATTTCCAGACCGTTGCTGAAGACACCCTGCTTCCAATCCAGTTGTGCCCATCTAGGACTGACAGCAATAGCTCCTCAGATGATCTAGTCCATTGGAATGGTGTGGGGGAGAGAGGCAGTCTCTAAGCTAACCAGATCCCAAACTGTAGAGATCTTTATGGATTAAAACCAAGATCTTTAATGACACAACGAGTTTATTTTGAATCTCCTGATTAATGTTGTTAGAATATTCAAAATCTTCATTATGAACTAAAACACTTCAGAGGAGGTGGCAGGACAGTTACTTCAACTCAGGAAATATAACGTACAGGGAGGAAAGAGACTAAACAGGGAATCGCTGGTGTGATTCCAAATTCCACTTTGTGATCACACAAGAGTCTGCTTTGCTCTCAGTGCTGTGGGTGGATTTGAGAGTAAGTCCCATTATCACAGACATTCTAACTCCTTGTTAACGCCCACTCGTGCTAATCAGTTTTACACACACACTCGAATGCACCTTCCCACACGAGGAGAGAATTGATTCAAGTCCTTGAGCAGGTGACACCAGCAGGGAGATGAGTCTTGCAGAAGGATTTTTGAAGCCACAGTTCATACACTGTAGGATACGCTGCTGGTTAATTATGTTTGTGCATTAGCTTTGTGAGCTGCCTTCCCTCTCTATTGGAATACCTTCAGTGTATTTGATTTTCTGATGCAAGACTAAAGCCTTGTCCACACCTGAGATTTCAGCCACCAGTGTAGCTGCACCAATGCAAACCCTCTAGAATAGACATGTCTTGCACTGGTCCAATGTGATTGATATTGGTGCATGTTAGAAACTGAGCTACCTTGTTTTAAATCATGTCTACACTAAAGATTAGGTATGGGTGTGGATGCACTGGTAGCTAACAACTCAGTATAAGCAAGCTTCAAACCTCCTAGGGTGTGTCTACACTACGAAATTAAGTCGAATTTATAGAAGTCGGTTTTGGAGAAAGCGTTTTTATACAGTCGATTGTGTCCCCCCCCACATAAATGCTCTAAGTGCATGTAGTTGGCAGAGTGTGTCCACAGTACCGAGGCAACCGTCGACTTCTGGAGCATTGCACTGTGGGTAGCTATCCCACAGTTCCCACAGTCTCTGCTGCCCATTTGAATTCTGGGTAAAAAATCCCAGTGCCTGATGGGGCCAAAACATTGTCGCTGGTGGTTCTGGGTACATATCGTCAGGCCCCCCTTTCCTCCCTCCTTCCGTGAAAGCAAGGGCAGACAATCGTTTTGCGCCTTTTTTCTTGAGTTACCTGTGCAGACGCCATACCACGGCAAGCATGGAGCTCACTCAGCTAACCGTCACCCTATGTGTCCTGGGCGCTGGCAGACGCGGTACTGCATTGCTACACAGCAGCAGTTTATTGCCTTTTGGCAGCAGACAGTGCAGTATGACTGGTAGCCGACGTCGACGTAGTCCTGGGTGCTCTTTTAACCGACCTCGATGAGGCTAGGGGCGCCTGGACAAACATGGGAGTGACTCAGCCAGGTCATTTCCCTTTTAAGTTTCGTCTCATGGCGATTGAGTTCTACTGGCAGTGCACTGTCTTTTAATCAGCAGCCAGCAGAAGCCGATGGCCAGTAGTCATACTGCACCATCTTCTGCCGAGCACCCAGGAGATGACGATGGCTAGCAGTCGTACTGCACAGTCTGCTGCCAGCAAGATGTATAAAGATAGATGAAGTGGCTCAAAACAAGAAATAGACCAGATTTGTTTTGTATTCATTTTCTCCTCCCTCCCTCTGTGAAATCAACGGCCTGCTAAACCCAGTTTTGAGTTCTGTCCTTGAGGCTTTGAGTTCTATCCTTGAGGGGGCCATTCAGTTTCTCGCAAAGCCATCCCCTTTGTTGATTTTAATTCCCTGTAAGCCAACCCTATAAGCCATGTCGTCAGTCGCTCCTCCCTCTGTCAGGGCAATGGCAGACAATCGTTCCGCGCCTTTTTTCTGTGCAGACACCATACCACGGTAAGCATGGAGCCCGCTCAGATCACTTTGGCAATTAGGAGCACGTTAAACACCACACACATTATCCAGCAGTATATACAGCACCAGAACCTGGCAAAGCGAAACCAGGCAAGTAGGCAACATCAGCACGGTGACGAAAGTGTTGAGGACATGGACACAGACTTCTCTCAAAGCACGGGCCCTGGCAATGTGGGCATCATGGTGCTAATGGGGCAGGTTCATGCGGTGGAACATCAATTCTGGGCTCAGGAAACAAGCACAGACTGGTGGGACTGCACAGTGTTGCGGATCTGGGACGATTCCCAGTGGCTGCAAAACTTTCACATGCGTAAGGGCACTTTCATGGAGCTTTGTGACTTGCTTTCCCCTGCCCTGCGGCGGAAGAATTCCAAGATGAGAGCAGCCCTCACAGTTGAGAAGCGAGTGGCAATAGCCCTGTGGAAGCTTGCAACGCCAGACAGCTACCGGTCAGTCGGGAATCAATTTGGAGTGGGCAAATCTACAGTGGGGGCTGCTGTGATGCAAGTAGCCAACACAAAGATCTGCTGATACCAAGGGTAGTGACCCTGGGAAATGCGCAGGTCATAGTGGATGGCTTTGCTGCAATGGGATTCCCTAACTGTGGTGGGGCCATAGACGGAACCCATATCCCTATCTTGGCACTGGAGCACCAAGCCGGCGAGTACATAAACCGCAAGGGGTACTTTTCAATAGTGCTGCAAGCACTGGTGGATCACAAGGGACGTTTCACCAACATCAACATGGGATGGCCGGGAAAGGTACATGACGCTCGCATCTTCAGGAACTCTGGTCTGTTTCAAAAGCTGCAGGAAGGGACTTTATTCCCAGACCAGAAAATAACCGTTGGGGATGTTGAAATGCCTATAGTTATCCTTGGGGACCCAGCCTACCGCTTAATGCCATGGCTCATGAAGCCATACACAGGCAGCATGGACAACTACAGGCTGAGCAAGTGCAGAATAGTGGTAGAATGTGCATTTGGATGTTTAAAAGCGCGCTGGTGCAGTTTACTGACTCGGTTAGACCTCAGCGAAACCAATATTCCCACTGTTATTACTGGTTGCTGCGCGCTCCACAATTATCTGTGAGAGTAAGGGGGAGACATTTATGGCGGGGTGGGAGGTTGAGGCAAATCGCCTGGCTGCTGGTTACGCACAGCCAGACACCAGGGTGGTTAGAAGAGCACAGGAGGGTGCAGTGTGCATCAGAGAAGCTTTGAAAACCAGTTTCATGACTGGCCAGGCTATGGTGTGAAAGTTCTGTTTGTTTCTCCTTGATGAACCCCCCCTCCCCCCCCGGCCGCCCCTTGGTTCACTCTACTTCCCTGTAAGCTAACTACCCTTCCCTCCTCCCTTCGATCACCGCTTGCAGAGGCAATAAAGTCATTGTTGCTTCGCATTCATGCATTCTTTATTCATTCATCACACAAATAGGGGGATAACTACCAAGGTAGCCCAGGAGGGGTGGTGGAGGAGAGAAGCACCAGGAGGGGTGGTGGAGGAGGGAAGGACAAGGCCACACAGCACTTCTAAAAGTTTAAAACTGTAAAACTTATTGAATGCCAGCCTTCTGTTGCTTGGGCAATCCTCTGGGGTGGAGTGGCTGGGTGGCCGGAGGCCCCCCCACCGCATTCTTGGGCGTCTGGGTGAGGAGGCTATGGAACTTGGGGAGGAGGGTGGTTGGTTACACAGGGGCTGTAGTGGCAGTCTGTGTTCCTGCTGCCTTTCCTGCAGCTCAACCATACGCTGGAGCATATTACTGTGATCCTCCAGCAGCCTCAGCATTGAGTCCTGCCTCCTCTCATCACGCTGCCACCACCTTTCAGCTTCAGCCCTCTCTTCAGCTCGCCACCTCTCTTCCCAGTCATTTTGTGCTTTCCTGCTCTCTGACATTGTCTGCCTCCACGCATTCGTCTGTGCTCTGTCAGTGTGGGAGGACAGCATGAGGTCAGAGAACGTTTTTTTAGCCTTCTAATCTTCACTAGCCTCTGGGAAGGAGAAGATCCTGTGATCCTTGAAACACATGCAGCTGGTGGAGGAAAAAAAAAGGGACAGTGGTATTTAAAAAGACACACTTTCTAGAACAATGGGTACACTCTCTTTCACGGTAAACCTTGCTGTTAACATTACATACATAGCACATTTGCTTTCGTTCCAAGGTCGCATTTTGCCTCTCCCCCCCCCCCCCCAGCGTGTGGCTAGCCCCTCCCCTCACCCCCCTCCCCATGGCTAACAGCAGGGAACATTTCTGTTCAGCCACAGGCAAACAGCCCAGCAGGAACGGGCACCTCTGAATGTCCCCTTAAGAAAAGCACCCTATTTCAACCAGGTGACCATGAATGATATCACTCTCCTGAGGATAACACAGAGAGATAAAGAACGGATGTTGTTTGAACGCCAGCAAACATACACTGCAATGCTTTGTTCTACAGTGATTCCCGAGTACATGCTACTGGCCTGGAGTGGTAAAGTGTCCTACCATGGTGGATGGAGTAAGGCTGCCCTCCCCAGAAACCTTTTGCAAAGGCTTTGGGAGTATATCCAGGAGAGCCGCGAATGCCAGGGCAAAGTAATCATTAAACATGCTTGCTTTTAAACCATGTATAGTATTTTAAAAGGTACACTCACCAGAGGTCCCTTCTCCGCCTGGCAGGTCCAGGAGGCAGCCTTGGGTGGGTTCGGGGGGTACTGGCTCCAGGTCCAGGGTGAGAAACTGTTCCTGGCTGTCGGGAAAACCGGTTTCTCCGCTTGCTTGCTGTGAGCTATCTACAACCTCATCTTCCTCGTCCCCAAAACCTGCTTCTGTGTTGCCTCCATCTCCATTGAAGGAGTCAAACAACATGGCTGGGGTAGTGGTGGCTGAACCCCCTAAAATGGCATGCAGCTCATCACAGAAGTGGCATGTTTTGGGTTCTGACCCGGAGCGGCCGTTCGCCTCTCTGGTTTTCTGGTAGGCTTGCCTCAGCTCCTTAAGTTTCACGCGGCACTGCTTTGGATCCCTGTTATGGCCTCTGTCCTTCATGCCCTGGGAGATTTTTAACAAACATTTTGGCATTTCGAAAACTGGAACGGAGTTCTGATAGCATGGATTCCTCTCCCCATACAGCGATCAGATCCCGTACCTCCCGTTCGGTCCGTGCTGGAGCTCTTTTGCGATTCTGGGACTCCATCATGGTCACCTCTGCTGATTGAGCTCTGCATGGTCACCTGCAGCTTGCCACGCTGGCCAAACAGGAAATTGAAATTCAGAAGTTCGCAGGCCTTTTCCTGTCTACCTGGCCAGTGCATCTGAGTTGAGAGTGCTGTCCAGAGCGGTCACAATGGAGTACTCTGGGGTAGCTCACGGAGGCCAATACCGTCTAATTGTGTCCACAGTACCCCAAATTCGACCCAGCAAGGCCAATTTCAGCGCTAATCCCCTTGTCGGGGGTGGAGTAAGGAAATCGATTTTAAGAGCCCTTTAAGTCGGGGGAAAAAAAGGGCTTTGTCGTGTGGACGGGTGCAGGGTTAAATCGATTTAATGCTGCTAAATTTGACCTCAACTCCTAGTGTAGACCAGGGCCTACTTACCTCTTCCTTCTGTTTTTGTGTTGGGCTTAGCAATACATTGTGGGATGGGGGAAGCACCTGTTCATTTTCTATGAAATGTCAATTAATCTTCTTTTCTGTATATGAAAAATGTTTGTGTCCGTTCATACTGGCTCTGTTTTGACTGAATGTCCATATTTGAGATTCATCAGCTCAGGCAGAAATAGTCTATAGGTTCATGGTTTTGTTTTTTGTTTTTTTTTAAAAAGACATAATCTATTTTTGCAGTCCCAACTGCCATTTTCCTCTTAAAAACCAACCAAATGCTCAGCTACTTGTAAGAGATTTTCACTCTAACAACTCCCATCATAAGACAAAAGAGTTGGTTGCATTTTATAAACTCTAATAGTATTCCTTTTGCAAATCCCTGTGGAAAGTGCTCTACGTTAGCTGCATTTGCACAAAAGTGTCTGACTAAAATGGCTGTAAAACTGAGGCTAAGTAGATGTGTTACCAGCAATAATTTAGGAATGATGGTGAGTAAATTCCAAGAGTGCTGGTACCAGATATATCACTGAAAACAAGGAGTGTGATGCTAGTGTACTAGGGGAGAGCTTTGAACATATTCAGAGGGCAGCAAGTATTGTGTGTTAGGAAAAGCAGTTAATAGATTCAGGGCTCCAAGGTATTGTGTATATGGGGTAAAATCATCCTTTTCTAAAAAGCTGATAGACCCCTTTGAGCTTGAGTGTAGGGGAAAGCATCTGTCTCTAGAAAGCACACCAATGCTTCCTCCCAAAACTATAGTTTTCAGCCAGTGTATGGTCCAACCTGGGACACTATGTAACCATCTTTATGGCTTTTTATCCTTTGTTTTAGGACCCTGGGGGAGCAGCAGGCAGCAATGCTTGCTGGGAAGAGCTCTGCCCAACCTGCTGAGAGTGGGAGTATTGCCATCACTCCCACCTATGTGGACAGCCCACGCAAGGTAACACCACTCTGGCCCAGTCTCTAGCTGATAATTTCAGAAGAGGCATTCTCAAGTAACAGAGAGTTCTTGGAGTGGTTGTACACATAGATGCCACTCTTGCTTCGCATATGCGCCATGCGCGTGAGGTCAGATTTTTTTAAGCCAGCAATGTCTGTTGGGGCTGCTGCTGCATCCTAAATGTCCTTGTGGCTCCCCCCACACCCCCAAGGCAGAAAGGGTGGGGCAGGTCCAGCTGTCCCTCAGTTCATTCTAAACACCTGTGACAGCCAGATAGAACCCCTGGCGCGTTGGCCTGCTTCTCTGCACACTGTGCTCAGTTAGTCGTAAGTTAGTCTTCTTGCCCATTGACAACACATAACTTGGTATTTTAGACAGGTTCAGGTTTTAAGACAGAAACACCACATACACAGCCCCATATAGGGGCTCTAGAAAAATGGCAGAAGCTGAATCTCTGAGGTTTGAAACCTGCCCCTTGTGGGAAGCTTCAACGCCACTTAATGATGAGCTCTCTAAGTGCCTGTTTTGTTTAGGAGAGGGATGTATTCCTGAGCAATGTACCATATATCACCTCTTTTCTAAGCAAACTCAAAGCCTGCTTAAAATTGTTCCTCTTGGAGCACTCTGCAAGCCTCATTGGACACTGAAAGGAAGGATGCAGCTCTAGACCTCAGTCCTCCAGTCTGTCATTCTCCATGAGCGCCCCAGGGAGCCGAGATTCCACCCTAAGCCTCCAGGGCTATGTTGACCAAGAAGTTGCACTTATTTGCCTCCGTTCTGGCTTTCATAATGTCTGATGGGGTCGTCATGAGCACCGCTCCAGAGCTGAGGCACAGGTGCCTACTGAGTCATGACACAAGATTCATGAGTCTGACTTGTCTCAGGATTAACTGTCGAGGAGCAGCCAACAGCCTGAGAAGGGCCCCTTTGGTGCCCTGGCACTGACCATTAAGAAAGTGCCCAATGGTACAGTATCCAGGGCATATACAGCATCCCCTTGAAGATCTGCGTTTGAATGTAGTTTGTATTGCCAAGTGAACTGGCACTGAAGTTTTGATCTTTTCACTAAGAAAAACTTATTTGTGTTGGAGACATGGACCTCACTGAGCTCCATGAGAGGAGAGGGTCAATACACTTAAACTTGGAGAAGCTAGGTAGAACATTAAGACTGAAGTACATTTGCAAACCTTCAGACCCTAATTTGTGCTATAAAATCTCCTCTTAAACCTCTACTGCATAGTAGCCTGCACTTTTGCACTCCTCTTCCCTAGTTAAAAACCACACTACTTTTTGCATTGCTGGGATTTCACATAGCAGGACGTGGGGGAGGAGAGTGATATGGGGAACCAGCATGCTCTACAGATGGAGGAAAGAATAGCTTGGCTGTCAGTGATTCCTGCTGACTCCACTGGCAAAGTATTTTATCACATGCTACATAGGAGACCTTGCTCTAAGCACAAATACGGCTGGCCATAATTAAAAAGTAGCCGTATTAAAATCTGTCCTTCATGGAAGATTTAGTGTAGAGTTCAGACAAGTTCATCAGTCACTGGCAGTGTCCGGATACTCCAGTGATAAGCTCTTTATAAATACCTACAGATAGAGATTTTAAAGAGAGCAATGGGTATTTTCACATTCACAGGTTACAATTAAATGTTTCCATTAGTATATGAAAGATTCCGAACAATAGCAAACCTCATCAAGCAACTTCAGCCTCACCCAAAAACATCAATGAGAGCATGTCTCAGACTTCTGGAATACATCATCTCATGCATCACATAAACATCCTGGAGCTCGGAGCCATCCACCTGGCATGCAAGGCATCCTTGCTGCAACCCCAGGGATCAACAATCCAAGTGCTGACAGACACTACCACAGCTGTGTGTTACATCAACAGATAAGAGGGAGCATTCTGAGTCAAGGTCACACCAAAATGCACCTTCCCAGGCTGCAGGACACTATGGGGGATCAACTTAGCGGGTAGTTCTCAGCCAACCATGAGTGGTTAGCATGATGAGTTAGCTTGGTACAAAAACCATTCGGGGAACACCTGGCAGTTTGTAAAGTTACTTGCATTAGCATTTGTGTTTGGGGCCACAGCTCACCTGCCATGTTCCTACACCAAAGAAGGTGCCAGGTTTATAACCACGTGGTGAAGTCCCTAAGGACTTAAGTCAGGTGTGCATGTACCCCCAGGTACAGGCCCATCTTAGTAACTTCAGACTGGAGAAAGGCTTGTGCCTAAAGAAGGCAACAAAGAATGAAAACACAAATGAAAACCTAAAGGGCTCAATTGCCTTATCTTTTTTTCGGGAGAGGCTCTTGGCACAATACCTTGGTTAGCAGCAAGGGAAGAGTCCATGCCAGGTGTGTGTGTAGGAGGGGGCGTGCCCATTTAATTTGTGCATGCTTTGACATTGGTGAAAGAGCTTCTTTACAGTGAATTTCTCTCCCTCTCCCCTGCACTATAATAGACTTTGAGGCTGTGCTCAGAGCTGCATGTGCTTGGCCAGGCCCCTGATCAGTGTGATAGTCTCATGTGATTGTCTGGGGCATTTGTAACAGGGAGGTGGAATGTCTCGGAGCAGAGTCTGCTGATGCTCTGAACTCTGATCTGCCTGGATGGAGGTGTCTTTTTGGTTTTTCACTCCCTCCCTGTGGTGACTGCACACTTGCACAACGCTGTCTTTGCTTTTCTTCACCTCCTTGTTCCTGTCGCTGCTGCTGCTACTGCTTCTACTTCCTCCGATGCCTTCAGGATGGGGCCTTCTTTATGGAGTTTGTTCGCAGCCCACGCACAGCTTCGACCTTCTACCCGCAGGTCAGTTTTGAATCAGATCTTCCCATCCCTGACATCTGGATTGAAACAATGAATTGCATCTCAGGTCCTGAACTTGTAACTGAGGAAGCTAGGCCTGGGCTAGTTACCACCCGTGCTCATTGGTTTCTGCAGCAGTGAGATGTGCATTGCACTAAAAGGGTAGTAATTAATACAAAGGGACTGCTGGTGAATGCACTTATTTCCATCCACAGCTCTGTATTTGTATTGTGTTTTGGATGCTCCTGTACCCTTCCTTGTTGTTCTTTACTTGCCAAATACTCAGACTTTTCCTTTCACATTGTTAGTAAGTTCCTGATTTCTACCTTCACTAAACAAGGATGGCAATAGCTCTTACTTGTCTAATTCTCTGTTAAATATCTCCTGTGGTATCTGCTTTGATAGCTGGTGCTGTAGAGAACCAGGTCAAGGTGCCACCTTAGAATTCTTAGCTTACTCAGGGATGGAAACATTGTGGAATTCACTGTGGTCTCATGGGGTAGTAAAAAGAAAAGGAGTACTTGTGGCACCTTAGAGACTAACAAATTTATCTGAGCATAAGCTTTCGTGAGCTACAGCTCACTTCATCAGATGCAGTGAGCTGTAGCTCACGAAAGCTTATGCTCGATAAATTTGTTAGTCTCTAAGGTGCTACAAGTCCTTTTCTTTTTGCGAATACAGACTAACACGGCTGCTACTCTGAAACATGGGGTAGTAGTGTCAGATGCCATTTGCACACTCCTTAGTAGTTGATTACAGGGTAATGCATCCTCAGAAGGTGCTGCTAGTCCAAGCCAGCTCTGGAGTTGGGAGGGATGAATGTGCTGTAGCTTCAATATGGAGCATCTGCCACTTTTGGCTGTATCGAAAGGGCACAATTTGCAAAGTGTGAGAGCTTGGGTGATGGCAGTGAGGAGAGGTGACACAGAGTAAAGCCTTCTCCAACCCCCCGAACTGGCTGTCATCCTCCATCAAACTCCCTGCCAAGGGGAGCTGTATGCCTTCAGTCAGGTCCTGTGCTTGACTCTGGGCACTGTGGAATCATAAAGACAGATAAGCCCTCATTGTACACCTGTTTGAGTTAGACTTTCTCTGCCATTCACATCTCCCTCACCCACTCCTCTTATGTAGCTTTTACATAATGTGTCTTTCCCTAAGCCATATGTGTTAATGGCAGATGGCAGCTGATAATTACAGCCTGTCTTTTGCTGAATCTTTCTGCGTTCCTGTTCTTTCTGAAAGGCTTTTATGTTAATTTTTGCTAACTATTTAGTCTGCCATGGACTAGTACAAGTGTTCCTGCAGGAGGAAAGTGTCCTGTAGTATCACTCAGTGACATGGCTGTGGGCGAGTGCCAATCAGTTTTCTGATACTACCCTAAAAAAATCAAAGGTAGATGGATTATGGCTTCTTTTTAGAGAGAGAAAGAGAGAGGTGTGCATGGGTGTTTTTTTATTTTTTGTTTTGCATAATGAAAACTGAAATCCCTCTGGTGAATTCACATGCTTCAATCTCAAAGGAAGAGCAGTGAGCTTTTAAATTGCTCACCGCTTCCATTCAGTGACTTGAGTTCCTGTTCTGTCAGTCACCATGGCTGTGTGGTGGTGCTTATTCTCTTAAATCTAAATCCTTCCTTGTTCGTTTTTAAAATTTGAAAATATCGGGCTGCAGCCAGCTTTGCTACCTTGCTACCAATTCTGTTAGCACGGTTGCTGCTTACTTGGTGATCTTTGTTAATCTGGGTCAATCTGGGACACTGATGTAACGAATTGCAGAGTTGTCAGTAGCTCCGACCAAAACAAGACCGTGTTTGTCTTTGTTGTACATGTCTATGGTTGCATAAAAGACTGCTTGCCCTGTGAAGAGTCTGAGCTGGGGTGCTTACGAGAGGCAGGGAAAGTCGAAAAAGGAATGTACTGTGAATTGTATAAAGGTGTTGCTATGTCTCGCTCCTTACAGGTCTCTATAGATCAGACAGTTCCTCCAACCCTAGATGGCAACATGTTGATAAACACAGGCCAGTCAGCTGATAGGGGCAGCACTCAGCCCTTTGGAAGCTCCCAGAATATAGGAGACCAGGGATATGCCACAGCTGGCTCCATTGAGAACAGGTAAGACGACCACAGCAGTTCAGTAATGATATTCTGTTCAATACATTCCTCTTGCTGGTTACGGGGCGGGAGGGGTACTTAGCAGAGGAAACATGTGCTGTGCTCCTTTCATGTGTGTCAGCACTGGAAGGCACATGTCACTTGAAGACCATGTTCTGTGACTTAGATGGAGAATGCTGTCCTTGAATAGTGGCACTAAAAACCAGCCTTCTAGCCCAGTTGTCCAGCACTGAATAGATATGAGCCTGATTTCCCTCACCCCAACAGTCTGCTCCTTCCAGAACTTTTTTGTGGCTATTAGTGGAGCACTCTGAGAAAGCCAGGGTTTGAATGGATGTGGAAATCAATATCTTCTCTTCTCTGAGGAGACAGGGGACCCTCCAGTGCATAGTTAGATCAAGTGGGTTGTTGGAATCCAAGGGGTTCCAATCTGGTGGTGAAACATGATGGGGGAAGTGGTATTAAAAATAAACTACAGTAGCACCTGTTTCCCATGTTAGTAACTTTCAAATGGCATGCTTTGAATTGCTTCTGAACTACAGTGCATGCAAATAGGGTTTGTATAGCATGAGTAAATCCAGTGCAAAAATGTGCTTGCAGCTTTCACTTGTTCTTCTTTAGTCATCTCTGTTCCTTAAAGGTAACTAACTCCTCCCCTTTGCTCTGTGCTGCACTAAGGAGGTTTCCTGAGGCGAGAGCTGCATGCTTGGACTCTCCTCCCTTTTTGCAAATTACTGGCACATGCACCAAGAACAGAAGATAAAACGTGGAACAATTATTGCTGTGAAGAGAAGAAACAGCAGCTCTCCTCAACATCTGCCAAACTAGACTGGCAGATACAGGACTGTTAAACACAATTTTGTTTACTTTCCAGCTCTCAGCAGTCTTCTGCAAGCTCCCTGACTTCTTCCTCCACTCTGGTCGAGATTCTTGAAGCCATGAAGCACCCCACGTAAGTTTTGAGTCAAAACATGCCTAAAATCTCACTGTGAGGCTTTGAAGCAGGATTTGATAGGTGGGCCCCCAATGAAAGAGTTTCATGGTCTATGGTGGAATAGCTTTTCTTAAGTGATCTTTGAATTATTCAGTTCTAGCCTCTCCCAGCAGGAGTCACTGTAGAAATTAGGGTACAAAATGTGGCTACACAGAGTTCAGGTGCTACAGTCCCAGGCCTGCCTAAGCAGGAGTCACTGTAGAGGGAATAATTTCGGAGCTTTCTCCATTGCAAAATACAAACTTCTGCAGTCTCAGAGACTAACGGTACACAAGCTACAGAGAACTTCAGATTTCTCATTCTGGGTTTTCCTCCTCTGCAGTAGTAATTTTTCTGTCTTTCTGTGTGATTTCAGTTCATGTTAGTTACATGCTTAACTTGTTGGGATTCAGTACAGGGATCCAGCTGCTCTCTGAACAGAAGGGCCTCTCTCCGTATTGTTTCATCAGTGCTGAGGTTGTCCACTGGCTGGTGAACAACTTGGAAGGGGTGCAGACCCAGGCTATGGCCATTGACATCATGCAGGTGAGAGAAATGTCCCATTCACTGGGGAAAGCATAGATCTTGGGAAACTGTATGTGTGTGTGTCTGTCTGTCTGTCTCTCTCTCATATTTAAAATCCTCTTACTAATATAGTTTTCAAGAGTGTCTCCACTACTACGTATGTGTAGGGAAATGTGACTTTCTATCACTAGGTTTTTATACCTCTCCTTCCCCCAGTAAGTATTAGCTTGAGATGGAGATCACAATAAATATGCAACAATGTTTGTTTTGTAAGTCAGATACTGGCTGGAAAAAATATTTTCTTCAGTGCTTTGATTTTAGATGTCCTGTCACAGAGCAGCATGATGATGTGCGATAGGTGTTGCATTTTTTCCCCTGCTGGTGTGATGGTGGCAGTTTTACATACAATCTCACACTGACTGGTGGTTACCAAAGGCCCTAGTTTTAGCTAGGAGTGTAAGTCACTGCAGTGTGGTTGTATTTTCTTCTAATAACTGCTTTGGGTACTGGAGCTGTCATGAGAACAATGAGCATAAAACTGTTCTGTTCAAGGATACTTACATAAGTACACACACTAAGTGTAATACACACACACGCCCTGTTGAACCACATCAGGGTTTGTGTTTTGAGGCTCAGAAATGCTCTAGAATTCATTTCTACTGAGACTCCACACCAGCTAGCAAAGAGGATCCTTGAACCTTTCTGAGCCCTGAAGCCACATGATGGCTACTTACAGCTCCCTGAAAACCCATATGTTAGACAAAGGCACATAAGTAAGACGGCAAACACTGGAGGTAGTACACAGAGTGGAAAGAGTCTAGTTAGTACGGAACTTCAAAGGGACAAAATACAGTTTATCTGGAAGATGAGGACTTCTGACCCTATTCACTACTAGCCTGCTGGGTTTTCGGCACGTCTAGGGAAGCACTGCTGCTGTTCTCATCTTTACAGGTGAGGAGCTTGAACCTTTAATGTCTCCAGAGGAAAGACTCACTTTCCTAATGTCTCCCCGTTCCAACCCCAAAGCCCCGATTCACCACTGAAAGCTGCTTTTCATTTGTTTTTCTTTAGAAAATGCTGGATGAGCAGCTGATAGTTCACGCATCTGGAGAGGCCTTGCGCACCTTCATCTATGGGTTCTACTTCTACAAGATTGTCGTCGATAAGGAGCCGGACCGAGGTCAGGCTTTTATGTAACTACTGAGCTTTCCCCTATTGCCCTTCAGTGTAGCCCTTGAATTTTGTTGAGTTGTTGTAGGTGTTGCAGCAGAAGTGCATCTTGAGAAGGGATTTGAAAGGGGAGCACCCTTAAATAAATGTTTGCAGGAGGGGGGATGGTGTATAGCAGGGGTCTCAAACTCAATTTACCTTAGGGCCAGTGCTAGTCCTCAAATCCTCCTAGTGGGCCAGTAATGTCACCGAAGATGGTATTCAGAAAAGAAAACGTTTATATTTTATTTTTTATTTTGAATTTCTCAGAAATAATGAATCTGTCATACAACTTTATACAATTCTTCGCCTGCCAGAGAGGTTTCTAGTGTTTGCCAGAAACCTGGCAATGCTTCAGTTCTGTCAGTTTGTTGATGTTTAGCCTCAGTGACTGAGCAGTTTGAAACCTTCAGGATTGCAGCAAGGTGGGCATCAGACAGCTGTGTTCTCTATTTTGACTTGTTTATATTCTTTGTGGAAAAAAGTGATGCTGCCTCCCTGGCTAACTCTGCCTGGCGACTGGTGATGGTATCTCTGTCCCTCTCCCCCAGCCAATGGGAGCTGCAGGGGGCGGCGCCTGCAGCAGACGTTGCCAGCAACGTGTCTACATGTGTCTCTCCTCCAAAGGCCGCAGTGGGGAGGTTCTCGGGCCGCAGATCGCCCGCGGGCCGGGATATTGAGACCTCTGGTGTATAGGGATCCAAAGAGATGTACTAGCCTTTGTGAATTTAACACCAAAAAATGAAGGGTAATTTAATAACAGATGGACAACTCAGCTCTCCCCATCCTCCTCACCACATACCCTTTAGAAAAGATCACCAAATTTCCTTGAACTGTCGACTCACAGGATGGGAATTGGAGGACAAATGTGAGATCTCCAGCTCCCTCTGAACCTAGACTCTAGAAACTCAGGAAGTGTAATGGTAACCTTGTGTGTTAAGGGATCTTTGTTCTTGACTGACCAGTCTTTCCCATTGCCTTTATCCAGTGGGTATGCAGCAGCCGCCCACCATGTGGCACACAGCAGCAATGGACGATTTCTCCACTTTCCAGAGGAAATGGTTCGAGGTGGCATTTGTGGCAGAAGAGCTCTTGCACTCAGAAATCCCAGCATTCCTCCTGCCCTGGCTTCCCAGCCGCCCAGCCTCTTATGCAAGTAGGCACAGTTCCTTTAGCCGCAGTTTCGGAGGACGGAGCCAGGCAGCCGCACTATTAGGTAGATGCGGAACACAGATGACATCTGGTGAAGTACAAGGGAGTAGTTTTGAAGGGGAATAGCAGCCAACCAAGGGTATGATCTCACGTGGACCAGCAACAGGCTGCAGATCTCATGCTGGCCGTACGTTTGTCATGCAGGTGGTCTCATTGTCATGTCTCTGGGATGCGTTTCACTGGCTGAGAGGAACAATCTGTACTCATTGTTACCTAAAAGCAAAAAATTAAACTATTCCCACCATCCTCAGAGTTTGAGGAAGAGATAATACTCATCTCCCGTCTCCATGGGGAGCTGGTGTGACTCTTCACAACCACATGATGGAGTTCGGTCCCTGCTGTGCACATGGAAATAGAGCACCAAAACTTCACTTAACTAAATCTAATGTTCCTCAACAATGTTTGCCAGTGGCAAGAGCCCTGGTGATACTCTTCCTGTTGAGAATGGAGTGAAGTGTAGGAGAGTCCTGTGTACAGTGACACTTGGAGACCGTGGTGGCACCATTCTAGGGTGTAATGGGGAAGAACTCCAGGTCAGACACCTGGGGCCACAATTACAAAAGATACCAGCAGTGTGAATGAACTGGGGGTTTGAATCTGGAACATCAGGGCATGCAATGGGAGTGGGTATCATTATCCCATCTTAAAATCTCCTTCCATTGTAAAGCACTTTTCACTAGAGTGCCACAGAGACCACACACACGGTGCCTTTTCTACCACTAACAGCCAGTGAAACTCACTAGTTATATGTCCTAATATGTGTGCTTTGTCATCTTCTTGTTGCATTTCCAGGCCAGTTTGAGTCACTTGCTCCTGCCATATGCTATATGTTCCCTGTAAAACATGCTAGAAAAGTCCATTGCCATAACTTCAGATTTATAAGATGCATCTTATAAAATCTCATCTAAATTTAGAAAGAGAGAATCCCCAGTGCTCTTCTGTTATATGTTTGACTCCTCTGAAGAGAAGTGACATAACCCTTCTTCTTATATAGTAACTGGATCTTCTAAATCTGAAGCTATGGTAATCTGTGTATATTTTTGAAAGCTTTGTTCAAAGAGGAACAGCGTAAGAAACCGAAAAATGAGGGGAGGGGCCTAGACCAATAAGCTAACAATTCTATTATCTAAAGCTAAAGTGAGCAGGAGGCTCCTTACCTACTACACACTAAAGCTATCATTTTGGCCAGTACAAAACCTTATTGGCATAATTAATGAGCTAGGTGAACCTGAGCCCAGCCTGGTATCCAGATAATGTGTGGTTCAGAGGACTGAGGCTCTGGAGACCTTGGTTCTGCTCATGACTCTGTGTCTGGCTCACCATGCAGCTTTGGTAAACCACTTCACTTCTCTGTTCCTCAGTTTCCCCATCATAAAATGGAGATAATGATCCGTAATCAGTTTTGCTGTTCTGGGATGAAAAGCGCTTCCATACTGCTGCTGTTGTCCATCCCGGTTTGTTTGAAAGGATGATTGGATTTTCCTACAGTAAACAATGTGGTGTTACCTGTTCTCAGAAAGAAACAAGTTTGTGTGCCACTTCAATGCTGTTTCTCATCTAAACACTCCAAAAACATTACCAGTACATCTGAGGCAGGAAGCTTTACTAACCTCAATGGCAGCCGGTCCACGTGACTTCATTTGTTCCTCTCTTGACTTTGGCTGCATTTGATTTCTTCCCCTCCTCCACCTTCCCTAAATGTCAGCCTGTGATATGAAACAGCATGCAAGTGTTGGGAGCTCTGGAACAAGCTCTGTGTACCCGCAAAATCCTTATCCTTGCCAACTTCCCTATCACTTATCTGATGATTGTCCCTTTTCCCTTCCCAATGAAAATCTGATCTGTGATATATGTAATCTTGTCCCTTTTGATTTATAGCAATGCATGCTGCACTAGTAATTATAACCATGTACATAGTTAATCTGTGGTTGAAGAATAACCTGTCTGCTCCTCTCCAATGTGCACTGTAACTCATTAGTTAATACTGGTACAAGACACAGTTGGGAAGCAGGTGAGTTCTCTTAAAATCAGCCAAGCGTATGGAAAGCCAGAGGTCTTCTGTTATAACTTCAAATTAGGACCATTTTCTAAGAACCCATTTGAGTCTCCTAAATTTAGAGATATTTAAAATCCTAATCCAGTGATAGTTTTGAAGTTGTGGGATTGTTAGGAGTGCTCCTATGGGGATTTGCCTCCAGTTGTTTGGTCTGTGAATAGAGGCACTGGGTAAGGTAGAACGAGACAGTTTGCAGTCTTGATGGAGAGTCTTGTGTTACCAGTAACTTGGAGGAGAAACGATCTAGCAGTGGAGCAGGGAGTTCATTCTTCAGCATGTGCTAATTTATACAAATTGGCTGGTGTATTGTTGTGTCTGGCAGCTGCGCTGGCAGACAGCACCTGCCTTCCTTACTGATTTAGTTGCTTCTGCTTTACCTCCTATTGGGATGCTCCCCTCAAACATCCCAAACTGGGTTTCTGTGGTGGTTCATCATTTACGTTACATTGCATGGCTCCTGAAAAGCTGGTATTGTAACTTTAAGATGAGCCCCCAAGCCACCCACAACAGTGCATCTTCAGTGATATCTGAGTAAAAAGCAGCAAGAAAAATAAAAGAATAAGATGTTGGTATGTCTGACCATACCTGGCCTAGATGGGAGTAGGACAAGAGAAATCTTTGCCAGGAAGTGATGAGACTTATTTACAATAGAGCATCTACATGCTCTCCAAGATGACACCTTTGGCATTTATTATTATTATTTATTTCTATCTCTTTTTCTGTTGCCAAGCTAAAGTAATTGCAGCATAAACAATAGGATGTTGCACTGTTAACCCAGCCTCCTAGAAAATGGTCTCCTGACAAATTAGAGCAGAAGCAAAGGTGGGAACTCTGCCCTTGCCCCAATTCCCCAATTCCCTCCATCTTGGCGCTGAATTTCAAAACTTAATTGGGAACTTTTAAATGCTAAGACTACAAAACATGAGCAATTCCTTTTCTCTGCTTAAAAAATACCAAACAGTTAATCAAAGACAGTTCAAATATTCAGGTTGGGAAATGTCTCAGCAATATTAACACAGCCTTAGTGCGTATCGTTGGTATTTTATGTCCAATATTGAACAGCATAGAAACATATTAAACTAAGGCATGTAATAAGAAAAACAAGAAATGGCAGTCTAGTTTAAGGGGTAGGGTCCTGGACTGGGAGTCAGGAGACCTTGGTTGTATTCCTGGCTTTGCTGCTGACTTGCTGTGTGACCTTGGGCATGTCCCTCCCTCTTCCTGTACCTCTGTTTCCCTTCCTACCCTTTGTGTCTTAGGGCTGGTCTACACTAAAGCTGTAAGTCGACCTAATGTAACTGAAGTTGATGTAACTTAGGTCGACTTACAGCGGTATCTACACCACACTGTCGATAGGAGACACTTTTCCTCCGACTTACTTTGCGCTTCGTTGACAGAAAAGCGCTCTCCCATCGACTTAGCGGGTCTTCACTAGACCCACTAAATGGACACCACTGCATCGATTGCAGCCGAGTTAGTGAGTTAGTTGTAAGTGTAGACAAGCCCTCATTTATATAGAGTGTAAGCTCTAGGGTGCAGGGACCTTCTTTTACTATGTGGCTGTACTATGTGGCCTCGCACAATGTGGCCCTGGTCTTGGAGGGGGCCTCTACGCATTACAGAAATACTAATTTAAAAAAAGAAAAGAATGCTACCTAAATGCAATAAGCCAAAGATGATAATGCTGTAGGAACCTTTTTGGTTTTTTGCCTTTTTAAAAATTGTAATGTGCAGCCTTAACATTGCATTAATATAGACCACTTTTACTCTGGAAACTAAATGCATTCCTCATCTCCTTTTTGCTGTCATTGTAAACTCTGGAATACTCCTTCCCTGGTGTAAAAATGTGCAGTGTTGTGATTTGTATGGAGAAATGTAAAGAACATTGTAATCAAATTGGAATGCCTCAGAGGCAAATGTTACATGGGTAGCCCTCCATAGCACCTTCAATTCCACACTGGAATACTACTAAATTATAGAACATATTATAGAATTATAGAATGATTTTCCACTGAATGCATCCGATGAAGTGAGCTGTAGCTCACGAAAGCTTATGCTCAAATAAATTTGTTAGTCTCCAAGGTGCCACAAGTACTCCTTTTCTTTTTGCAAATACAGACTAACACGGCTGCTACTCTGATTCCTAGAGGAGAGAGTCCCCGTCTACCCCAGATTAGATGTCACTGGACTGATTAGAGTAATAATTTCTGGAGGAAAGGAATTTGGGCATCAGAGTTCCCTGGTGTGGGTGGAATTCTCTTCTCCTTTTCATTCTTGTGATCTAGGCTAGCAAGATTCTTGGACTATTTTTGTTGGCCCTAAAAGTGCAAGGCAGGGGGATGAAGCAACCCATGCTTAAAACGAATCGGTCTCATTTTAATTTTCTTTCTCTTCCCTTCTGGATACATTTTTTAAAATACTCTTGACTCCGTAACTGCATAGCTGCCACAGTACCCGAGCAGCGAACAGTGACTCTGGATGTGGATGTGAATAACCGCACTGACCGCCTGGAGTGGTGCAGTTGTTACTACCATGGCAATTTCTCGCTGAATGCTGCCTTCGAGATCAAATTGCATTGGATGGCAGTAACAGCAGCTGTTCTCTTTGAGATGGTAAGGGTCCTTGTGTCCTGGATGCTCTCAAACTTGCCAGGCTGATTAAATGTGTCCTTACCTGAGTGCGCAGGGAAATTCAGCAAGGCAATTAGTGGGAAGCCAGTGAGAAGTGCTAGGACAGATGCTGTGGTGTGAAGTTTGTATGTTTTTGAATGACCATTTTGCTGCTTGTTGCTACTGCTATGCATGTGTGTTGCTGAGTTTGAGTGTCTCTTATCATTGCTATAAATCAGTGTGTTTAGTCACCCTATCCTAGGTGTAGCATTCTCTTTCTTTTAATGGGTTAAATTCACCCTGTGCAGAAGGCCAGCACGAGGCCAAGGCATTACTTTAAGTCCCACTTGAGCCACTGTGTAGGATTTGACCCTGTGCAGAGAGCCAGTACAGTTTAACCCACTGTGCCTTGAATTTTAAAATGAAAAGCAGTGAAAAAATGTTAATGGAGCCCGTGGGGTAGGCAGCCTGTTGTCCCAGTTCAGCAAAGAGGCTTTTTAAAAACCCACTGAAAACACCAAGGATAAAAATACAAGAAATTCTCCACATTTGCTGTTTACTTTAACTTTGTTTCTTTTTGTAATTTGGCAACTTCTGTATCAAGAAACTGGCATTCAGAAATCCCAGACTGTTTACTCCCCATTCAGACCCTTGGCATTGGTCACGTACATCCTCTTTCTTAATGGAAATTTTGTTCCAGTTAAGCAGTCCTTGGCCATTCACTGTAATCAGGCTAAATCAGTTTCCTTAGAAATATCCCATTTTAAGTGCATTCATAAGAACAGCTATAATGGGTCAGACCAGTGGTCCATCTAGCCCAGTATCCTGTCTTCCAACAGTGGCCAATGCCAGGTACTTCAGAGGGAATGAACAGAACAGGCAATCATTGAGTGAGCCATCCCCTGTCATCCACTCCCAGCTTCTGGCAGCAACAGGCTAGGGACATCCACAGCATGGGGTTGTATCCGTGACCATCTTGGCTAATAGCCACTGATAGGTCTATCTTCCATGAACTTATCTAATTCTTTTTTGAACCCATTTATACTTTTGGCCCTTACAACATCCCCTGGCGATGAGTTCCACAGGTTGCCTGTGCATTTTGTGAAGAAGTTCTTTCTTTTTTGTTTTAAACCTGCTGCCTACTCATTTCGTTGGGTGACCTATGGTTCTTGTGTTGTGTAAAGGAGTAACTAATACTTCCTTATTCACTTTCTCCAAACCATTCCTGATTTTATATACCTCTATCATATCCCACCCGCCAGTCGTCTTTTCCAAGCTGAAAAGTCCCAGTCTTTTTAATTTCTCCTCACATGGAAGCTGTTTCATATCCTTAATCATTTTTGTTGCCCTTCTCTGTACGTTTTCTAATTCTAATAAATCTTTTTTTGATATGGGGCAACCAAAATTGCACACAGTATTCAAGGTGTGGGCGTACTGTGGATTTATAAAATGGCATTATGATATTTTCTTTTTTTTTTTTTTATAATCTGTCTCTTTCCTAATGGTTCCTAATATTCTGATGCTGCACATTGAGTGCATGTTTTCAGAGAACTATCTACAATGACTCCAAGATCTCTTTCTTGAGTGGTAACAGCTAATTTAGACCCCATCATTTTGTATGTATAGTTGGGATTATGTTTTCCAATGTGCATTACTTTGCATTTATCAACACCTGAATTTCATCTGCCATTTTGTTGCCCAGTTTCCCTGTCTTCTGAGATCCCTTTGTAACTCTTCACAGTCTACTTTGGACTTAACTATCTTGAGTAGTTTTGTATCGTCTGCAAATTTTTCCACCTGTTTACTGCTTTTTCCAAATCTTTTAGGAATATGTTGTACAGCACTGGTTGCAGTACAGATTCCTGGGGGACACCACTATTTACCTCTCTCCATTCTGAAAACTGACATTTATTCCTACCCTTTTCTGCTATCTTTTGACCAGTTACTGAGCCATGAGAAAACCTTTCCTCTTATCCCATGACTAATTAGTTCCTTCAAGAGCCTGTGGTGAGGAACCTTGTCAAAGGCTTTCTCAAAATCCAAGTACACTATATCCACTGGATCACCCTTGTCCACCTGTTTGTTGACCCCTTCAAAGATTTCTAATAGATTGGTGAGGCATGATTTCCCTTTACAAAAGCCTTGTTGACTTTTTCCCAGCAAATCATGTTCATCTATGTGTCTGATAATTCTGTTCTTTACTGTAGTTTCAATCAATTTGCCTGGTACTGAAGTTAGGCTTACCAGCCTGTAATTACCAAAGGCACCTCTGGAGCCTTTTAAAAAAAAAAAAAAAAATTGGAGCCACATTAGCAATTCTTCAGTCATCTGGTACAGAAGCCAATTTAAATGATAGATTACATACCACACTTAGTAGTTCTGCAATTTCATATTTGCGTTCCTTCAGAACTCTTGGGTGAATACCATCTGGTCCTGGTGACTTATTACGTTTAATTTATCAGTTTGTTCCAAAACCTCCTCTAATGACATCTCAATCTGGGACAGTTCCTCAGATTTGTCACCTAAAAAGAGTGGCTCAGGTTTGGGGAATCTACCTCACATCCTCTGCAGTGAGGACTGATGCAAAGACTTCAGTTAGCTTCTCTGCAACGGCCTGATCTAATTGAGCATTCTGATTTATGTGGCATGCCTTAAAAAATAAAATTCTGAAATCTTGTATTTGGGCTGCTTTGCTTATGAAGATGATTGCATGCTCAGTATGCAAAGCAGGCAAAGCCCTTGGTAATTGAGCGTGTCTGATTTGTTGTTGGCAAGACAAGCTGCTCTTATGCACATAAGTACTCCTTTCCATGCAGCTATACATGATGTGATTCATTATTTGAATCCCTTCACAGGTACAGGGTTGGCATCGGAAAGCTACGTCCTGTGGTTTCTTGCTGGTTCCCGTCCTGGAGGGTCCATTTGCATTGCCCAGTTACCTATATGGAGACCCACTTCGAGCACAGTTGTTCATCCCACTCAATGTTAGCTGCTTGCTGAAGGAGGGCAGTGAGCATCTGTTTGATGGTAAGAAATATTCCCCAGCCAGCCTTGGGTACCTTCTTGCAGGGAGAACTCTCACTGGGATGTGTAGCTAGCATAAAGAATCACACCTACAATATGTTCACTGGCTGCATAAGATGCCTGCCCTTACATTCCCTCCCATCTACTGTTAAGGGTACAGCTCATTCAGCATGATGAGGGGAAGATGAGGAGGGAAGCTGTACTTCAGGGCAGTTGACACACACCACAGCATCATGTTGGTAATGAGAGGTGCCCATCAACAGGGAGAGTTCCATGTCCTTCATTCTCCTCTGTTGCCATGACACCGAATGCTTCTATAGAAACTATGTCAGGTAGTTAACCCTGCTGTCATTTTGTAAAAATTATAAAAGCCCATTCTGCCGACAGCTCCCATCTGTCCTGCTAGCCAGTCTGCATTTGTATCTTGCATTTGTTCGTTCCCTCCTCTCTGAGATTATATTGGCTAGGCTTCCTTGGTTGGCATCCTCTTTTTGTTGCCATGGTTACATTCTGGGTAGGAAGGTTTGCTCCTGAGATTAAGTGCTAGGAACTGCAATCCTTTTTTTCTTTAGTATGACCTCTCCCTTCCTAGTGACGCTATTGTGATAAGCCTCAACTGTGAGCCTTGCCCAGAGGTCAGCGCTTCATGAGTCCCAGCACAGAGAGATGCATCATACAGAGGGATGATCGGAAAAGGAACACAGTTTACAAATTTTAAAAATTCATTTTATTGATTAAATTGTTCTCACCCCTGGTAACACTCTTCCTGGAGTCTGACTGTAAATGCAGAAAGAGCAATGACTACTCTACATGTTGTGGTGCAGGTGTAGCCCCACTGGCTTTAAATAGGCTATTTTAATGCCTTGGTGCTCAAAATGGTGGCCATGCTAATTTTTTTCCTGATCCTCACTAAATAAAAATATATTCATCATTTGGGGTTAGGGACCCTCACGGAGGGTGAGTTGGTTTTAACCCCAGACCTTCCCCCTTGCCAAAACTAAGTTCTTATTGATGCCCAAAGGTGGGCAAAGTAGAAACATGGGACAATATTTGATAGTATCGCAAGAGCAACAAACAGTGAAACCTCCCCTCTCAAATCCTATGTATTTACTGTTTTATGTATGTTCCTTCCAGGGTCATAAAAGCCAAATCCAGGGTTGGTTCATGAATCAACTGTTGGTGTTTTTAAAAAATCCTCTTAATGGGATGCTGGGAGTTCAGGGCGAGTGCTGACAGATAAAATAGGACCAAAGGAGGTGGCTTAAAGGAATAGGGGGAAGCACACAATGGAGCTGGCCTGAGGAAGCCTCTTATGGGTTGGTAAAGATTAAATGGTTTCAGCTGACCTTTGTCTGGTTCTCTTGTTTCAGGCTTTGAACCTGAAACTTATTGGGATCGCATGCATCTGCTTCAGGAGGCAATTGCACACAGGTATGTGTGTAGCAGGGTAGATGAGAGTCAAATCCATCTTTGGCTATGATGGTGGAGTGTGGTGTAAAGATCTAGTCAGATTTTGGAGCTTTAAAGTAGTACTGTTAAACTTGAGACCATGGGTTATGTGTCTCCTTGAAGTCCTCTGAAAGATACGGAGTTAATCAGAATGTCTTCAAATGTGCACAGTTGGCAGTGGGTGGAAATGGGATGGATGCTCTCAATATGTGGGAGGAACCTTGTCACTCATTAGCAAACCCTTCGGATTGTCTTAAGTGTAACATTAGGTTCTAAAGGTGTCCCATTCTCTTCGGCTGACACCTGTAGTGAGAGGCTGGGAACAAGTTGAGGAGGAATTGATGGTGTTCTTTTGAACACTGCTTAGTGAGAGAAGGGCCAATAAGGGTGGAGGAGTTAATTGGAAGGCACAAATAAGCTTCCCAGTGCCAATCCTTCCTGCCTTTGGCTGGCTGTGTAACATCCCCTGTTATGGGTCTTCACAAAGCCTTCAGTGTGGTCCCTGACTGGAAGTTGGTTTCACAGTGCTTAACTCAGGCTCTCTTTCTATCACGGAGAAGTTGGCTCTTGGAATGGACCTTTTCTTGCTTCAAAATGGTGTTTTCTTCAGCCCAGAGGGGGATGTGTGTTCCCAAAGCAGCACTAGTCATCTGGCAGAACTGTCCAGCCTGACCAAACAATTCCTATAACTTGATGCACCATACCAGAAGCTTTTCTGTAGCTTTCTCCTAATTTTTTTTGTGTATGTGTACCTACGTACGTACATACGTATGTACACACACACACACACACACACACACACAGAGCTGGGTCCTTTTAACAGACTGCCACATAACATTCCAGATTGGGTTATTGGTTCTGTTGCTTCATACATAAGCTAGGAGACCAACCCCACCCCCATGCTCAGGAAAAAACAGGATTGGAGAACCTGGGGATCCCTTCCTCCCCTCTTTGCCTCCTTCCCTTTGGACCATCAGAAGGATGTGCATACGTGTTGGGGAAAGAATTCCCCATCCCACCCCTTTCCCATCCCATGGGTTGTAGGAGTCCCAACAGGAATAGCCTCATTCTTTCTAGTGTTTGTTTCCCCAGATTTGGATTTGTGCAAGATAAATACTCTGCCTCTGCATTCAACTTCCCATCTGAGAACAAACCCCAGTACATCCATGTCACAGGTGAGCAATGCTTGGCAGGCAATGAGAGTCATCCTTGCGCTCCTAGTTCCAATGTTGTTCTTCAGTAGCACTGATCAGCTGGCCAATAGCTGTAGCAGCTGGGACAAAGGGTCATAAACAGAAGGCAATGGAGAGACCAGTCATCTCCTACAATAAGTATAAAGCATTATTACTTTTGCCACGAGTAAAAAGCAGCAGGTTGAGTACCTGCTTTAAGGAATCGATGAGCCTCGTTACCCTTGCAAGTAGCAGTGGGGTAATGCTGAGTGCATCTTTACCTGCTACACGAGACAATAAATGAAACTCAGTCTAGTTTTCCTTTAGAAACATTGGGGTCAGCTGACAGTGCTAGGATCTAGCCTTGACCACGGATTAAACTCCTGTCCGGTTCCCACAGGGACGGTTTCTCTGCAGCTGCCTTACTCCAAACGGAAATTTTCCTGTGGACAGCAACGACGGCGGCGCAACTCCACCAGCTCAACCAATCAGAACATGTTTTGTGAAGAGCGCATTGGTTACAACTGGGCCCACAATACCATGCTGACCAAAACGTGGAGGTCCAGTGCCACAGGGGATGAGAAGTTCGCAGATCGCTTGCTGAAAGACTTCACAGAGTTCTGCTGGAACAAAGATGGCCGGCTCGTCCTGTTCTGGACTGGCTGTCTGGATAAGATGCATGCCAGTGCACCATGAGATCGTGCATCTGCAGGAGAGAAAATTAAAAGCTTGGGAGTGTGATGAGGAAGAAGATTCAGAGAACAGCCAGATAAGACCATTCTTAGGGTGAATTTACCTTGGAACCCAGCCTAATCTGAGCAGTATTCCTATTGATAAACAATAGAAGCTGAGTAGGCTTTTGGGAGAAGAGACTATATCCCAGGGACACTCCTTTCACACCAATACTCATCACCTGAACAGAGCCATGCTTCAAATAGTTGCATCCCCTACTTGCCAGAACTCACCTAAACTGAGGTGAAGGCAAGACTTTGAGGCCAGGGGTTTGTTACAGGGAAGAGAGGTCACCATACGTTTCTGTGACCTTTGGAAATGACCAGGTGTTGTAAGCCTGTGACATGTCAGGCAAAATCATGCCTCACATCTCTGGCGTGTATGTTTGTGTGCATATGTAAGATACACTGTATTATACAATCATGGTAAGTGTTTATATGTTTAATATATTATTAAATAAAAAATGCAGAAAATCAAAAGGATAATGTTGTTCTGCCATGACTCAGGCAGTGAGTAAAAGAGAAGTTATTGGTGAATAGAGCCCTGTGCAAATACTAAGTGTGTATCCTCATCCAATCCACAGTCCATGGATTTGCAGGGCTCTATAGGTCAATAAAGGAGTATGCAGAATATGGAGCCTTGCCAGAGGGAAGTTTGTTTCTTATGGCAAGTATGAAGCTTTAATGCTCGTGAAAAGGTCACAATTACTTTAAATTTCAGTTGAATTGGGTCTCTGCCCTTTAAGCTTTCAGGACTTGCTGTTCTGGACTCTGGGCCTAGAGATGTGTGTCATGCTGCAGGAGCAAGGAATCAGTTGCTGTAGGGGAGGATCCACGTCTCGGGAGAAATCAATGACTGCTGAACATAAGATGCTGCTGATTACAGGATTGAGAAAGATTGTGAACAGAAACGAGAGAGAGAGAGAGAGAGAGAGAGATCATAAACAGTGTTTCAACAAAAATGTGTCTTTATCCCCAAAAAGTTTCTGTATCCAAGAACCAGTGTTTGAGTGACTGTATCTGATAGTATGCATGTAGAAAAGAGTGTCTGGTTTGAGCTGCCACCCTCTTCATTTAATTCATCTCAGTGTATTGTAATTACCAGTGCATGTCTGGTTCCTATTAGATGAATTTTTTTTAAAGTTATTTCCTACCATGCAGGTACCTTGCTGTCACCTAGTTTACTCAACTGGCTTACTATGAAAAGTCCTTATTTTACACATATAGTAGCCGCTCTAACTAAGCTTTTTGTTTAAAAAAAAAAAAAAAAGGTTGACTGCTACAATTTCCTAGGGGCAGGGAAGTATTTGGGGGGGGGGGGGAGGGAAGCGAATCCCCTTGCAATGTTTACTGAAAGGTTTTATAAACGACCCCTTTTTTAAAATGAGACCATCCCTATCACAGGGAGTTGTGGGTTTCTAACGTTCAGCTGCCCTATTTATTTCGGGACTGTCCGGTCTACCCTGAAATGTGGTTAGACTTTAAGTCCCTCCGACACTTCACGTTGAGTGGAAACGCTGCCCCGCCTCCACTAGCCCGGGCTTTGCTGTTGCTGCAGCACCCGCGTGGGGCCCTGTGTATCCCCCGTTGCGCACCCCGGGGGAGAGAGCTCTGGCCCTCGGCCGTGTGGCGTTTGCAGGCCACGTGCCAGAAATAAACCGGCCTGACCCCAGGCGGCAACGGAGCAGGGGCCGGGCCCCAGCGCGGGTCCTGCAGCGGGTGCGTTCCCGGGGCGCGTCCCGCGGGCGCCGCGTGGCCGGGGGGGCCCCGAGCTCCTCCCCGCGGCAGCTGTTGGCAGCGCTGGGACTCGCAGCCCGGCCGGCGCCAAGGCGGCCGATGCCCGCCCGCGGGAGGTACAGCGGGGGCGGCCGCCGCCGGGCGCGCCCTGGGCTCGGGCCCCCCGGGCGGGGGGTTCTCCGGCTGCTGTCGCGGGGGACCCGCTGGGCGCCCTCTAGGCAGGGCCCCTAATGGCCGGCTCCCCCCCCAGCCCTCCCCGGGGCCAAGGCCGCCCGCCCCGGCCGGGACACGCGGGGTGCTGACGCCGGCCCGTGCCCTCGCTGCGGGGAGAGGGGGCAGGACACGGCGGGGTGCGGGGCCTGTTACAAAGCGGGGGCAGGGCTGAAGGAGGGGGCAGGCTCCTAGGTGGGGTAGCAGCCTATTCTGCTGGCCCCTGAAGAGCGTCTGGAAAAGAGGTTTTAAGGGTGTTCCAGACTCATCCCAACACCCCTTGGTGGGCTTCTGCCTGCGCGTCATGGAAGAGCCCGAGCCCCCTTGCTTCTAGGGCTGGCATGAGCTTAGCCACTCCGCCCTGCGCCCCGGGGCTGGTTCACACAGTGCCTCGCTGGAGTGTGGGCCAGGCCTGGTAGCCCTGCCCGAAGATAACGCTTTTTTATCCTAAGTTCATAGAGTTTTCACAGCTGCCTTTGTATTTCGTGGATACCAGAGGGGAAATTCATGAGCCTCCATCAGAACAGTGTTAGCTGTCTGGCACCACTGGTGTTGCAGGGGTTTCCCCAGGGCAGCGGGTTTGCAGAAAGGTTGGTGGTGCCCAGAGGCTGCCCCTGCAGACTCTGCTCCCCACCTGCCTAAGGCACTGAGAGGGAGTTTGGGTATGGGGGAGGAGGTCTGGGGTGCAAGCCTTGGGCTGGGGCAGGGGTTTGGGGGGTAGGAGGGGTGCAGGCTCTGGGAGGAAGTTTGGGTGCAGAAGGGGTGAGAAGTTGGGCTCTGGGAGGGAGTTTGAGGGGGTGTGTGGGGAGGGGGGGAGGGTGCAGGCTCTGGGCTGGGGCAGGGGGTGGGGGTGCAGGAGGGGGGGAGGGATGCAGGCTCCAGGCTGGGGCAGGGGTACAGGAGTAGGGGTTGAGGGGTGCAGGCTCTGGAAGCGAATTTGGGTGTAGGCTCTGGGCTGGGGGTGCGGGCTCTGGGAGGGAGTTTGGGGGCGGGAGGGAGTGTGGGGAAAAGAGGGGGGGCGGCACTTACCTTGGGCTCCTAGGCAGGGCAGGCTGGGGGGCTACCCCTAGCACTGCCCCTGCAGCTTCCTATTGGCTGCAGGGGCACTTGGGGTGGGAGCAGTGCGCATAGACATAGACCCACCCCGCCCAGGGGCCACAGAGAGGGGCCAGCAGCCACATGGAGCGAGCAGGCAGGAAGCTGCTCAGCTCCACTCCGCTGCCGGTGGTGGGTGGGGGCCCTGGGCGGAAGGTGGGGCCCTGGGAGAGACCCAGCCAGGAATATTCCTGGTGCCCAGGCACCACGGGCCCATAGAACTCGCTACCTATGGGGGTTTCCCCATTGTGCCCTGGAGAACCAGGAGACTGTTCTTAACCCACAGCATGTGGAACTTCCAACCACTGGACATGCACCACACGCTCTTCCACAACTTTGAACATATTCAAAAACATAATTTCAGATGTGCATTCTGTTTTAATCGCTGTGGACTCATGTAGGATGACTTCTTCCTCCCACCTCCCCACCTTTTTGTGTGTGTGTGTGTGGTTTTTTTTTTTTTAAGTGATGCCTTTATTTGCTTTTGGTTGTGTATTTTAGTTTTCACCTGTTGTTCGCAGGCTAGGAAATTCTTTTTAAGGTGACTTGTCCAAGGACAACTGGGATCGACAGTGTGGTTGTCTGATGATAAAGTGTTTGTCCTGATTATTTTTGGAGCCAAAATGAGTTATTAAAATGAATCTGTTGTATGGATATTGCATGTCCCTACCTCAAGGACAAGTTGCTGAGCCAGTCAGCACTTAAAATTCCTGTGCGTGCTGATCCAGTGCCCCTTGAAGTCAGTGGAGAGATTCCTGTTGACTTCAGTGGGTGTTGGATTTATTCCTGTCTGACTTGAGGTTGAAAATTAAAACTGGACTCCCAGTCCAGAACCACTGTAAATGCAATTAGGGCTTTTTCTTCGCTGGGCGGGGGGGAGCGCATTTTTAACCCATGTTAAGCTAACCTGTGTTAAAATCTTGGTGAAGACAAGGTTGTTGTAGTTTTAACTCATGTTAGCTAGTCAAGGTAAACTCTGCAGTAGAATTTCCTAATCTTCTAGCAATAGATTAAAAATAAAATATAAAACTAATGCTAAGCAGCCAAATGAAGGCATAATTTAAATAAAAAGGTGGGGGGGAAAGGGGAGCGAGAAGACTTAAGCATGAGCCAACAATGATTAAATGCTAGGGTTTACCTTGACCAGGTAATATGTGTTAAAACCTACAACTGCCTTGTCTTCACCAGAATTTTAACACAGATTAGTTAACAAATTTAAAAATACACCCTTTTCCTCATCAAGAAAAGGCATACGGCTTTGTCTTCACCACAGTAAAAAGTGTGCTTAAATCAATGTAGTTGTCTCAATGTAAAATCCGAGTCGAGACCAGGCACTGAAGTTTTCATCTCAGTGAAACCTGAGACCAACCCCAGCTAGCTACATTGAGGTAAAAACTACCTGTGCCTTATCTCCACTAGGATTATGCAGTGAGATGGCCAACCTGATGCAAAAACACACCTTTTTTGCAGTGAAGACAAAGCCTGAGGGTCAGCAATGGATGACTTGCCCATGTGGTCTAGTCTACTTAGCTAAACTCTTTCTCTGTCTCTCAGCAAGTTGCATTCTGTCCCAGGGGTTCTCAAACTTTATTACACTGTGACCCCCTTCTGACAAGAAAATTTACTACGTGACCCCAGGAAGGGGGACTGAAGCCTGAGCCTACCCAAGCCCCACTGCTGTAGGTGGCGGGGGCAAAGCCAAAGCCTGGGCGATGGGGTTCGGGCTTTTGCCCTGGGCCCCAGCAAATCTAACGCCAGCCCTGGCGACCCCATTAAAATGGGTTCACGACGCACTGGGGTCCCAACCCACAATTTGAGAACCACTATTCTGTCCTATCCTTCAAGAGGAGCATATGTGGCTAATTCTGTAGGTACTCCTTCCAAAGTTCAGTGTGCAGAGAAGTTACCACTTGATGGCATTTACAAGAATACAAGAGACCAGTGAATCACCTGCAGGTCACTTGTCTCTGTAATTTATTGCACTGTGGAGTTTTAGATGCTCCAAGTCAGTGTTTTTCCAATGGGCAGAAAGTAACTTGATCTCACCGACCCAGATTGAGGTTTTAGTTACCCCATTCTGCTGGATAATTAGATTTTGCACAACTGGTCGGTGGTTATAATTATGTAGCAGACTAAGTGTTTTGTGGGGGGAGCATTTTTATAAATAATTATTTTAAAGGTCCCACATGTTCAATGTATTTGCTCTCTTTACCTTTTACTGATGCTCATTTGCCCTGTATTTTAGCAAGAAAGGGCTTTTGTTCTCTAAGTTTGATGATTACAAAGCGTTCCACCGTCTTGTCATTTGGGGCAAGTCACTGTACCTCTCTGTGTCTCAGTTTTCCCACTTGCAAACCTGGAATACTTCTTGTCTTAACAGGAGGATTGAGAGGCTTAACTACTCTTTGTAATTTGAGAAACTCAGGTAGAAAGTGCTATAGAAGTGCAGTGAAGTATTTTAACATATAGTATAAGGGAGAATTAGAAGCTAGCAAAGTGTCTTGATAGGGAGGGGAGTGTTCGTCTAGCAGCTCAAACATCAGATGCTGTTTCTTTGTTGCATAGAAGAGGTGTCCCGAGGAATGTAAGCATGAAGCGGTTCATGGCGCTGCTTAAAAAGAATAAAAACAAGGACCCTCCCCAGGCCAAGCTGCTCGATCTAGCAGGACAGCTCTGCTGCAATCTTCAGAGCATGTCTCCCAGCCTGGAGAAGCTGGTTGAGGCAATGATGGGGTGCAAGCTTCAGGAATATTTCCTCACCAACATCAATGTAGTCCGAGCCTATGTGCTTGTCCATATCCACAGGGGACAGCATGACACAGCCTGCAGACTCCTGGAGGTAGGAATGTGTTCTTGGTCACTTCAGTGAAACTACAGGGAGGGCAGGAAGTGGTGTTAGACAAGCTATGATAACATACATGTCAGGAGTCAGAACATCAGTGCTTACAGCAACAACAAGTAGGAGACTAGCCTGTTGGGGTCCTTGAGGAGTTTGGGGGAGGGGTATACAGTGCTGATCTCTGAGGGAAATCATGGACAAAACATCTGTTAGTAAAAGAAAGCAATTTTTGGAATGTAAAAGACTCCAGGGACCACACAAGTGCAATTCCCATTAGAATTGAGATCCTTCTTGTGCTTAAAGCTCACCATGTCCTTAAGTGTCTCGCTGGATCAGGTCCTGGGTGGTCAGCCCCTTGTAGGATGGACCCATGGGTGGGATGGTGCGAGGAAGCTTGGGCTGCCAGTGATCGTGCTATGTGTGTTCTGTGGAGAGAAGAGACTTCAGCTTCCAGAGCTGTCAGCTTAGGACCATTCACCAGGTCTAAATTCACTGAGTGCATAATGAGCTCTTTTCTTGCACAAGGTGCCTTGTGCAGGTTTGAAAAGTAACAGTGGGCCATAAGAGACTCATACTTCTGGGGAAGGCTGCCAACTCAGCTGACCCAGTGTGAATCCCTTTCAGTAAGTTTCAGGATGCTGAGGGTTTTTTCCCCCTCTGTGAAAGACATTGGTTGACTGTCTGGAGAGGATGTGCTCAGCCGTGCCATTGTCTTAGTGTTGCAGGGTGAAAGAAAAGAAGGAGCTGGTGCAACTTTGGAATGAGATCCACTACCACAAAGTCATGGAGAAACACCACACAGATTCCCTGACACCGGTGCAGAAATTCCGGTGCAGGAAGAGGTACCTTGGCAGTGGGATGATCTGGTGTTCTTCTTTACTGTGATTTGGGGGTGTGGTGGATGGAAACTCAAGGGCTGTATTCACATCCTAAGATGGACATTTATTGGGGAACAGGTTTCACCGTTAACCTGAAACTTTGGCCTATTCCTATTGCAATCAATGGCAAAACTTCCGTTGAGTTTAATGGTGCAGTTTCGGGACCTTGGTGATTATACTTTCTTTTTTGCCTAGGAATCCTCCACCAGTTTCCCTCTGTCCTGAAGGAATAAAGGATCGAAACTATCCTGAAAAAGTGCGCCAAAAGCTGCACAGATTTGCTGCAAATGTGACAGTGAATCCAAACAAGGATCAGCGGGTATGGATGCTATATGCCACAGTAAGAAAAGGAGTACTTGTGCCACCTTAGAGACTAACAAATCTATTTGAGCATAAGCTTTCGTGAGCTACAGCTCACTTCATCAGATGCATGCAGTGGAAAATACAGTGGGGAGATTTTATATACCCAGAGAACATGAAACAATGGGTGTTACCATACACACTGTAACAAGAGTGATCAGGTAAGGTGAGCTATTACCAGCAGGAGAGAGAAAAAAACCTTTTGTAGTGATAATCAAAGTGGGCCATTTCCAGCAGTTGACAAGAATGTGTGAGGAACAGTAAGGGGTGGAAATAAACATGGGGAAATAGTTTTACTTTGTGTAATGACACATCCACTCCCAGTCTTTATTCAAGCCTAATGTAATGGTGGCCAGTTTGCAAATTAATTTCAATTCAGCAGTCTCTTGTTGGAGTTTGTTTTTGAAGTTTTTTTGTTGAAGAATTGTGACTTTTAGGTCTGTAATCGAATGACCAGAGAGATTGAAGTGTTCTCCAACTGGTTTTTGAATGTTATAATTCTTGATGTCTGATTTGTGTCCATTTATTCTTTTACATAGAGACTGTCCAGTTTGGCCAATGTACATGGCAGAGGGGCATTGCTGGCACATGATGGCATATATCACATTGGTAGATGTGCAGGTGAACGAGCCTCTGATAGTGTGGCTGATGTGATTAGGCCCTATGATGGTGTCCCCTGAATAGATATGTGGACACAATTGGCAACGGGCTTTGTTGCAAGGATAGGTTCCTGGGTTAGTGGTTCTGTTGTGTGGTGTGTGGTTGCTGGTGAGTATTTGCTTCAGGTTGGGAGGCTGTCTGTAAGCAAGGACTGGCCTGTTTCCCAAGATCTATGAGAGTGATGGGTCGTCCTTCAGGATAGGTTGTAGATCCTTGATGATGCACTGGAGAGGTTTTAGTTGGGGGCTGAAGGTGATGGCTAGTGGCGTTCTGTTATTTTCTTTGTTGGGCCTGTCCTGTAGTAGGTAACTTCTGGGTACTCTTCTGGCTCTGTCAATCTATTTCTTCACTTCAGCAGGTGGGTATTGTAGTTGTTAGAATGGTTGATAGAGATCTCGTAGGCGTTTGTCTCTGTCTGAGGGGTTAGAGCAAATGCGGTTGTATCGTAGAGCTTGGCTGTAGACAATGGATCGTGTGGTGTGGTGTGGGTGAAAGCTGAAGGCATGTAGGTAGGAGTAGCAGTCAGTAGCTTTCCGGTATAGGGTGGTGTTTATGTGACCATTGCTTATTAGCACAGTAGTGTCCAGGAGGTGGATCTCTTGTGTGGACTGGTCCAGGCTGAGGTTGATGGTGGGATGGAAATTGTTGAAATCATGGTGGAATTCCTCAAGGGCTTCTTTTCCTTGTGTCCAGATGATGAAGATGTCATCAATATAGCGCAAGTAGAGCAGGGGCATTAGGGGACGAGAGCTGAGGAAGCGTTGTTCTAAGTCAGACATAAAAATGTTGGCATACTTTGGGGCCATGCGGATACCCATAGCAGTGCCGCTGACTTGAAGGTATACATTGTTCCCAAATGTGAAATAGTTATGGATGAGGACAAAGTCACAAAGTTCAGCCACCAGGTTTGCCGTGACGTTATCGGGGATACTGTTCCTGATGGTTTGTAGTCCATCTTTGTTTGGAATGTTGGTGCAGAGGGCTTCTGCATCCATAGTGGCCAGGATGGTGTTTTCAGGAAGATCACCGATGGATTGTAGTTTCCTCAGGAAGTCAGTGGTGTCTCGAAGATAGCTGAGAGTGCTGGGAGTGTAGGCCTGAGGAGGGAGTCTACATAGCCAGACAATCCTGCTGTCAGGGTGCCAATGCCTGAGATGATGGGGCGTCCAGCATTTCCAGGTTTATGGATCTTGGGTAGCAGATAGAATAACCCTGGTCGGGTTCTAGGGGTGTGTCTGTATGGATTTGTTCTTGTGCATTTTCAGGGAATTTCTTGAGCAGATGGTGTAGCTTCTTTCGGTAACCCTCAGTGGGATCAGAGGGTAATGGCTTGTAGAATGTGGTGTCGGCGAACACTTCAATCTCCCTGGTCACTCGATTACGGACCTAAAAGTTGCAATTCTTCAACAAAAAAACTTCAAAAACAGACTCCAACGAGAGACTGCTGAATTGGAATTAATTTGCAAACTGGACACCATTACATTGAGCTTGAACAAAGACTGGGAGTGGAGGTGTCATTACACAAAGTAAAACTATTTCCCCCTGTTTATTTCCCCCCCTGCCCCCACTGTTCCTCACACGTTCTTGTCAACTGCTGGAAATGGCCCACTTTGATTATCACTACGAAAGGTTTTTTTCTCTCTCCTGCCAGTAATAGCTCACCTAACCTGATCACTCTCGTTAGTGTGTGTATTGTAACACCCATTGTTTCACGTTCTCTGTGTATATAAAATCTCCCCACTGTATTTTCCACTGCATGCATCCGATGAAGTGAGCTGTAGCTCACGAAAGCTTATGCTCAAATAAATTTGTTAGTCTCTAAGGTGCCACAAGTACTCCTTTTCTTTTTGCGGATACAGACTAACACAGCTGCTACTCTGAAACCTGTCCATATGCCACAATGTTACTCAGGCTGTTGCTGAAGGTTGCCTTGCACAGGAACAGCAGCAACTACTGTGATCAAAGCGACATAAATGTTTCCAATCTAATCCCTTGTTTCAGTCAGTTTTTGGACTGAAGTTTCTCATGTTTGATCATTGCCCAAAGGGGTGTGCATTTTAATATTTTTTTAAGCTAAAGCAAAAGAAATCCAGTTGTTATGTGGAGCAAAGAAGTGGAAGAAAATGTATTCCCTGTTATAATAGTGTTTTAACAGCTCTAGTGTTGAAATGGCTGGGTGAAATTTGGCAGGGAAATAGCTCTTACTGAGAAGCACTGTAGGCGTTCTGGTGCTAACTGGTTGTGATTTGACTGAATTATAACCCATTTAAAAGTGCACTGAGTTTTCTTGCTAGACTTGTAAAGTTTGCAACCAAGATAGTCAGCCCTTGTGCGTATGTGCATGTAGCTTAGCTGGACAGAGACAAATGTAGTGAAAGTGGCCTTTGAATGAGCCAGGACTTGGCAGGAATCCTTGTCTGATTCACTGTTTTAGAAGGTAAAAACTGCAGTGCTCCTAAAATTTTCATTCAAGGGGCTCCCTCCTTCAAGCCCCCAAGATTATGGGGAACAGGTTATTCTGGGCACGTTTTGCTTAGTTCTGCATTGTGAAATTTGTTTTTTTTTAAATATTTTTCATTAGAACAGCAGCAACTTACAAAACTCTGTGTTAAGAGAATGCTAAGGTTGCTCAGTTAAGCACTTAAAAGTCAGGAAGTGACAGTGGAAAGTAGCACACTAGATCATTACTTTGTCCTGTTGTGTGGGGGCATTATGATACATGATCATGTAATTTATCAAGTAGTTTAATATAATAGATAATTTTTGTACAACCTTAGATATGTGCATGTGCACTACTTCGAGTCTCTTAAAGTTATTTTATGCAATGCACACAACAAGCCATTCTTATGCAGTATTCTACTGATTAAATATAACAACATAGAATAATAGTGAAATTTGCTAGCATGCATAAGGTACCCAAGTCTGTGACCAAATTAGCTTTGTAGTTAACTTCCTTGTTCCCTGAATTACACCCCAGGAAGGTTGCACTTCTGATTGAAAAGAAAATATATAATAAATGTATGTTGACTAAATTATTAAACTACTTACTTGAGAGAGAGGAAAATCTATTATATAAATATCCAAAATCAATAAAGACATAGTTTCATTATCACAATGATAATATAGTATGTTTAAAAGTATGAAAATATATTACAAGATGCTACACATGTATCTAATATAGAAAAAATTGTTATACTGTATTTAAGAAATCTGTGATCATTTAATGAAAGATTATAGTAATGATTATATACAAGGGAGAAGAGTAAAGGTTACATGTGTAACCTTAACTGTGGCATTTCTTGACTTTTGATTGCTTAAATCAAATGTTCTCTTAATGTAGTTTTTTAATGTAACACACAGGAGATTTTAAAGACCTGTCATAGATTATTTCTTAAGGCCAGAATGGACCATTATGAGAGTTTAATCTGCATAAGGCAAGCCAGAGAATTTCACCCCATGATTCCTGCATTGAGCCCAATAATTTGTCTTCCAATGGTAAATTACGTTCAGTTTTAAAAATGTGCTTATTTCCATTAGTTGGTTATTTATATCAGTTAAATTACAAATAAGGCAAAAACCCATTGGGATTCTTGGGGTTCCCTTTCTCAAATAGGATATCAAGGGAGAATTAACTTTTTCTGTTCTCTTCCTCTTTACGAGCTGATCAATCAGTGGGAGCTATGCATGTTCTCCAGGTACCTGCATGAGGGTCTGGAAGCTCATACTGTCTGATTGCTTTTGGAACCTGGAGGGACGAGCATGGTTATTTGGATGTGCTTTATTCTTTTTCCCCTGATTACCTGGATCTGCAGGAGGGTTTGGCTCAGGATATGAACCTGCAGCCAAATCAGGTCTATAACTGGTTTGCCAACTACCGTCGTCGTCAAAAAACCCGGCTCAGTCGGCTGGAAAAGCTCATCAATTCAACCGATGAGGAGCCGTCAACTCACCAAGCAAAACATCAGCCTGATAGTGGATCCTGCATTCCACAAGCTGCAGGTTGGTCTCCTCCCAGTGGGCTTGGGATATGGAAGCCTGTTTTAGGATCACCTCATGATAAACAGAGGGGTCACTATTAGCTACCCCTGCTTCCTTGGGATCAGTAACTCAGCATTACTGAATCAAACACACATGGCAGGATTGTGCTCTGGTATACAGGCCTCCTCTTTGTGCTGTCAGCCATTAGTGTGGAAATAGGGAGTTTGTATCAAAGTCATCTCTTCCTTGCAGCACTCTATTCCTGTAGGGAATCATTGTTGACACAATGGGTGTCAAAAGGGTTATAGCAGAGTTGACCCCTACTGCTGCATCCAAGTGTTACCATGGTAGACACCACTCTGGAGAGGGTATAGCAGGTGTCATGGCAGTTGACAGTGCTCACGCATTGGTGAAGTTGGCATCTGGTTCCTTCCGACCCCACACCTCCATGGACGTAACATGTCACTTTCCTAATGTCTTGCCCTTCACCAGCCTGGCAAGTGAAAATCTGAAGGTTGCACCTACGTCTCTCACGCTACCCAAATGCCTTGTCAAGGTTGGACAGGGTGCAAAGCGCCAATCTAGATCATGAATACTAAGAGTTGCTAGCAACACAATAATAATTTATAAGTAGAAGAATCCTGCTCCCCAAGCTAATAAGTGGGGTAGCCTGGTGCAGACATGTGACCCTGGAGCCGCAATTCACTCCAGTAAAACTCAATACAAAACCTGAGCATTTCCATTGCACCCTCCCAGGGTCATAACCAGAATTCAGTCATTAATAATGACAGGGAGAGCCCTGTTGTATTTGCCCACTAGCACCAACCTTTGTTAGTTTCCTTTCGGCATCACAACTGTACTGACCCTAGGGCTCCCAGGAGTATTGGGTCACCTGCCCTGTTCTGTGTCTTGCAGATGCATTTCATGCAGGCGTTGGCTCGGAGCAGAAAGAGATTACCCTTGTGCCCTGTGGTCCAGGGTGGGAGCAGTCAGCTGCGGGTCTGGACTGGTCTGCTGATGGGACCTTTTCAAAGTTGATAGAATCCAGGTGATGTATGAGGGAATCTCATCATTGTAGGAGAAGTGCAGTGACTGCGTGACTTTAATCTCCCTCACAGGACTGACATTCCCATCAAGCTGGCAGTGCCCAGTGAGACCAGTTTGGAGTCTTGACTCCTTTCTTAGATGGGAGTGATCAGTGCCCCAAAATCAGCTTCAGCCATTCTGAGCAGCTGGCACAGACTTGCCATCCCCCTGGACTGGTGCTCCGGGGTTCAGTTGGCAGTGACTCCTTTCTAGGAGACAGGGGGCTTAGGGGTGGAGCTGCCATAGGTACTGAGCAGCGGTCTCTCCCATTAAGAGATGATCATGCTCTTTGTAGAGCAGTAAAGTCAAGCCTCTCATTCACTGCATCACTATAGCTTTCTGCAGAGCAGTGAGTTACAGGAAATGAGGTCAACTAAAACTTCAGTGACCCCTCTCAACACTGAAGAGCCTACTGCTTTCTGCACTAAGGCTGAGCACGGAATAAGCCTTAGCTCTTCCACCATGGAGACCAGACAGACGTCAAGTTATACTGCCACTAGCCCCTGGCTGGAGAACTTTGTCCTGTGCTCCTGTCGCTCGCTTCCCTTCCAAACAGAATATCTGGACGCAACGCAGCCAACTCCCAGTGCAGAAGGAGTCTCCAGCGAGAGCAGCCCTGGTACAGCAGGTAAGTGGAACTGCCCTCTGTTCAGAGCCATTGTTGGTTTGAAAACAACTTGATTTGTTGTCTTAGACCTTCCTGCTTCCACAGGCAGCCTCCTCTGTCTAGTGACAAGCAGGGGAGCTGGACTTAACCTGAGCTCTTGGGTCCTGCTCCCAACAGGTCAGGGAGCAAGTTTGAAAATTGAGATCACTGGGCTTGACCAGGGTTTATTTTTACCCCTGTACCTCTTTGCTCAGGCTGCAGGCCCTCCAGCCACTTCTGTGAGGCCACACTTAGTCCTTAGCTGCTCCCCCGGCCAGCTCCCTTCAGCTGTTTGCTGTTCACCTTAATCGGCTACTAGCTTTTAAATATTTAAACCCTCTTGGTTCTCAACAGCCGAGTGCTGGTTGCCCTGGCACTGGCTAGGCAGTCCCTCTCAGCAGGCACTCACCTCCTGGCTGTGTGTCACTCCAGGGCACCCCTCCTGCTAGCAGAGCGTATCAGTCCTTCAGAAACGCACCCTTTTTCAGTTTCTTGTCCTTACTTGCTCCTCCTGGTCTTTTGCACCTCTCCCTTCCTTTCCCCTGCCTTCTCACTCGCTCCATCCTGTCCCACCCCATGTAGTTCACTGATCCTGCAGCTTTCCCTGTCTTCTCCCCCTTCTCTGGAATGGTCTAATTTGGACACATTAATTCATGTCTCCAGAGCTGAGAAGGGAAGTTGGATGGAAGTGGGTGGGGAGAGGAGCAGCCAGTCTTGCAGCAGCTAGGTGCCAGCTAATTACTGTGGCTGGCCATAATTGTGGGTATGGGATTGTGGTGTGTCTGTCATGCAGTCTCTGATGAGGAAGGCTGGGTTTGTGGGCTGAGTCTTGTTATCCACAGCTCGCTTAACATTGGCATTTACTCCAGCAGGTGTCAGAGCTTCTGTGAGCAGGGTCCCTCGAGGTGGCTGTACTGAGGCCAGTTCAGAAAGCATCAGTCACCAGGCAGATTTAGAGATTGAAAGTTTCATGCTTAGAGAAGGACATCTAGGGCCCCTGGAAGCCATTCTTCCCCACAGGTAACAGGAGTGGAGGACACAAGTGAGAATGGAGTTCTGTGCTCCGTTCTTTCCCTGGTCTCCAGGCTCCCTGCCTTTGAGCAGGGCTTAGGGAACAGTGTGATGATACTTCCCATACCGGGGCCTGATTCTCCCACTGCCCTGGCCTTGTGTTGACGTCTTCATCTGTGCACAGGGGTGTGAAATGCTACATAATTGCACTCACTGTGCGCAGCATAAATGGCTCCACATGGTACAGGGCAAAGGAGAATCAGGCCCCCAGTCTTGTACGAGAAGGGACAAATCCATCCCACCCCCATCTGAACTGGGTTCAGTGTCTGAACTGCTTGCCCAGCTTGTTTCTAACAGTGGATGCCACCTGTCCTGAGTGTGATGGGCCCATCCTCAATCCTGACAGCTGGGTTTATGGAGCCTGTGAATCATCCTGAAATAGCTTTTGGAGATGCACAGCATCAAGACAAGTTTGTTCCATCCAGCAGGCTATCAAAGGTGGCAGTCCCTGAACTCCAGCTGCACTGTCTGTCTCTTTCTGCACCAAGGTTTCTGTCTGTACGAGATGTTTCATGGTTGCAGGTTTTCCCCTACAGGTTTTGCAGCTCATGGGATGCAAAAATGCCCTGGTACCATCGTAATGTTACATAGCAGTAGATGTCACAGAGCAAATATCATGAAGTTGCTTTTGTTTACTAACCTGCAGGAGAAAATAGAATCAGCAACCTCCTATCCCAGACCTTCTCCTCCATTCCTTCTGCCATTTGTGTAATAATGACATTATCAAACACTATGTAATTAATTCTCACAGAAGTCCTAGTAGGTCGGTAAGCATTATTATCCCCATTTTATAGATGAGGATACTGAGGCATGGAGGGGTTATGTGACTTGCCAAGGGCACAAAGGGAGTCAGTGTGAGGGTTGGGAATAGAACTCAAAACTTCTCATTCCCAGTCCCTTGCTGAAACGTCTTGACACTTTTCCTGTCTTCCTCTGCAGTTTTTGCCAGGACTAGCATTTCAAATATCCCATGCTGGATGGTTTGGGATTGCCCAGGCCTGGGGATTGTAATAGACACAATGGGGCAGGGCTGCAGGCTGAGTTCTGGGATTCATACAGTCTTAAATAGCAACTAAAGGTCAAGAAGGATCATAGAGGAGCCGCTGTTGACGTTATGGCTGGATTTAAAACCGTATGTTCTGTTTCTAGAATGAATCATATTTATTTTTAAAATATATTCTGCAGTTGGGGGAAATATATGGTAAATGTCTCCTTGTTGCGGTATGTGACTTGGGTACATAACCAATGTCAGGAAGCTGCATGCCATCCCTCCTTATCATACTCCGGCAGCAGTAACCCTTGCTGATTGCAAGGACACCTAGACATGAGGACAGAGTTAGTTTCCTCTTCTCCCATCCCTGCTGCTACTGCTGCACATTGACTTATTACCTGCCTCAGTTTCTCCCAGGAGGGTTCTGAAATTGGCACAAGATGTAGAATTTTCAGAAGTGACTTAGGCATTTAGGGACCTGAGTCTCTATAAAGGCAATGGGACTTAGGGGCTCCTTAGTCACTTAGGTGCTTTTGAAAATGTTACCCATGGAGACTGGAAGCCACAGAGGATTGTCCTTCATTGTTATGGGCTAGACCTCTAATCGTTGGCCATCTGGCCCAATGGTGAAAGGGGAATATCTTTGTGCTTGGTGGGCCACTGTAACCCCAGCTAATCTTTGCCTCAGAGGAAAAGTTCCAGTTCCTTCCACTCAATAATAACAACAGTAATTAATAATAATATCACACTTAGCTCCTTCCATCTGAGGATCTCAGATATTAATTAAAGGAGCCTCTCAAACACCCTGTAAGGCATGTCAATGGCGTTGTCCCCACTTTACAGATGAGAAAAATGAGGCGTAGAGAGGGACGTGACTTACCCAAGGTCACATGCTGTCAGTGCCTGGAATGGACTTTCAGCCACATGCTCTCACTACCAGATCACCCTCTGTCCCTTATTGGTTGGTGACAATTGTAGGAGCAGATCTACACGTCAACTGAGAGCGCCTCAGTCTGCTTCTGTGTCATTGTAAAGGTGCTCACCCTGACTGGACTCGGCCTGAAAGCTCATTAGAACAACTCCAGGAGATTTCCTGCATCTCTTCATAGTCTGTCTTAAGCCCCTGGACTGTACCCAAATCCGGCTTTGTGGTTTGCAGGGCCCACGGCTACAAGGAAGGAGTGTGGGGGAGGAATTGGACTATCTGGTCATGCTGCTGGGTGGGAATAGTTGTGTCCAGCAAGTAAACTGTGGCTCCGTGTGGGGCCCCAAGCCACTGCTTGTTCAGACCAACCTTGCTGTGTCCTTGCTCCCCTGGTTGGAGTGGGTGAAATTTGGCACAGCTCATGATTCACGCAGAGCAAAAGTCCCTAGTGATGGGCATTTGAAACAGAAAAGCCCACTCACCCTCATGGAGCAAGAAAACCTGGATTTTCCAGACAGCATGTTGGTTTAGGATGCACAAATGCTTTGGTGCTCATTGCAAATTGTGGGTGCTGCCTGCATTGTTGGGAACCTAACTCAGGCTGGTGGGAATGGTTCTAGCAATGGGTCCTCTGCTCTGCATCTGCTGTAAGCCAAGTGACAGTGAGGAGTGTTGCTGGGAGCAGCATGGACAGCACTGCTAACACAGCAGGCAGGATCTGGAGGTACCTCTGAGACTTTGAGGTGGTTATTGAGAGAAAGGGAGAGATGCATTCATCCCATCTGTCAAGTCATCTCCCCCCACTCCCCTGTCCCTGGCCTAGCACCTGTGGCTCTGAGCATAGCCAGCATTTCTGTGGCCCCAAGATGGGACCCTTGGGGGAAAGCCCAGATGTGATGTCTGGATGAGGGGCAAGCTGCAGGCTGAGATCTGAGACTCTCAGCTAGAGGCCTTGAAAGATTGTAGAGGCAGCACTAAGGATGTTTTGGTTAGTTCCAAAAGCTGTGTGTTTTGACTCTAAAATCATTGTTTTTATCCTGTTCTCCAGGATAGACACAATCCTTGGTAGATGTCTCCTTGCTGTAGAGTGTGTTCTGGGTACACAGATTCCTGATTTTGCTTATGTGCCAGCCTTCTTTAGCACTGCTGGCAGTGACAGTGCTCTCACTGCAGGATCTGTTTAATCAAACCATTCGAATAAGGGGAGGGAGGTGGCGTGGGTTTACGTAGTGCTCACCAGTCTGTGTGCAGAAGCTTCTCCTGCAAATGTCCTTCCAGACCTGCTCCTGGGAGGCTAAAGTAAATGATGGGTCGTGCATGATTGCAAAGGGAACACCCAGGAGGTCTCAGATTCTCATGTGAGCTAACTTGTTCCGATGGTTTTCCAGTTCCCCCCAGGCTGTGCTTGGCAAATCCCAGTGTCCACCTGTTTCCACATCCCATCTGGAGGAAATCCAGGCCTTGGGACACAGCCAGGTAAGAGAATGCACTCAACCTATAAAGGAAGAGACATCGGGAGCGTAATCCTCTCCAGATGGAGATGGGAGATGTGAAGTAGAAAGTAGGGTGTTTCTTTAAGGATCATCATGATGGGACAGGTAACAACAGCATATCCCATTGCTGACGTTCTTAGGATGTGGTGAAAACATGCACACGAGTGTTCTATTTCCAGGCTCTTCCACCAGAGGTAGGTCCCCTCCCCTGACCAACATTTTCAAATGTGGCTGTCTAAAATTAGTCACCAGACTTGGTATAAACACATAATTCAGTGCTTTGATTTTGATAGGTGCTGAGCACTCATAATTCCCGTTCATTTTCAGAAGAGCTCAGCACATTCAGTGCATGTTGGGTCCTGGGCCCTTTTGAAAGGGGGTGCTGAACTCTGTAGAGAAAATCCAGCCTTCCTTGCAAGGGAGCCACCTAGCTATTCCAGCCACAGCCTTTTACAAGGTGACATTTTCTTTAGCAGATTGAGCATTGGCTGTCTAAGGTTTAATTTCTACTGGCTTTCTCCCTCAGTACAGGTGGGATTTATCTCTTGTAAAAGAAATGTTTTTATCTCCTCCCTCAGCCATGACATCATGTCCCGTCCTATAAAAGAAAGTGAAGATATTGGTAAATTTCTGAGTGTTTCTTTTTGAGAGCTGTGAGGCAGGTTAGACTAGTGTTCTCCTTTCTCCTTTTCTATTATCTTTATTCCTGTGTCCCTTAAAGGTCTTGGATCCTATGTAAGGCAGGCTAGCCTGGCTCTGACATTCATGCACATTGACTTGGATATTTGGGCCATTGCAATCTCAGGATATTTACAGTGTGATAAGATTTCTTCCTAGGAAGAATATAAACTCCTTCAGTGCTGTCCATTGCTTACTGGCTTTTGCATGCTCAGAGGCAAATCCTTGAAATGGGAATAGCTGGTAAGCAATTTGGGTCTCCCACTGAGAAGCCTGGTATGGGGAATCCCAGCTGTCTATTGCTCACTCCCATTATTTAGTCACAGAGTCCAGTAGGCATTCAGGAAGGATTAGCTCCTGGTGGCATATTAAAGATGTTGATTCATGTCCTAGCAATTCTTCTCCTTTTAATGCTCAGAGACACCCCTCGACCCCAAGGTCTCCGAACCCAATCTAGGCAAGTTGTCAGAGGCCAATTCCCTGGGCAGTGTCCACCAAGTACTAGAGAGGGATTTTCTTTCACGTAAATTGCTTATCCAACCCTGATTAAATTAAACATATGTCACTGTAACTGCTGATCCTGCAGAACATATCGTTTAACGCACTGTTAATGCACACTGCAGGAGGTCTGCACAGAACTGTGTATAGCTAACCACCCTAGATTGTGCGTGCTTAAATGGTATGCACCTTCTAACAGCAGCTGTGTGGTTTGAATTAGGGATGTAAAATATTAAATGGTTAAACGGTTAACCGATAAGTATTAGTCTCACCGTTAATATATTGCAGTTAACGTTTGGTTGGGGCTGGCGGGGGTGGGGGTGTCACATGATGGGATGGGGCTGCAGAAGCGGAACTTTCCCAGCCTCTGAGTTCTAATGTTACTATGACAATTCAGTTGTCACCGGCCAAGAAGGGAAGGGAGGGGACGCATGAGGCTCCGCCCAAGCTGTTGGTGTGACCAGATGTGTGAGCGTGTGACTCTGCCACCCCCTCCCCCGAGGGGAGAATCCCTGTGATGGGGGACAGGGAGGAACCTCCTTCCTGAGGCAACGACCGGCCGGGCAGAAGGGGCACCTCCTACAGGGGGAGTGTGAAGTGCAGGTCTGCCTCATGGTGCCACAACCTGTCCCTGCCCCCCTAACCACTCAGTTCAGACAGCTACAGCCCGTGCCTCCTCAGGAACCCCTATGTGTTCAGCATGGGTCTGTCTGGGCACCCAGACCCACCATTCCCATGGCCTCCCACGGCTGCCGTACAGGCTGGGGCTCTGGGGATCACTGCCTCCATTTGCAGACCCCTTCCCACTGGCTTGTTTGCCGTGTGTCTGCAGCAGCTTTCAAGGGACCCGTCAGGTGAAAAATAATATATTTAAAGCACAGATCTTCACTTGGGTGCCGGTACTAGGCTAGTACGGCCTCTGAAAAGTGACAAAGATAATAGATAGGTGGGGTAGATTGTGAACTTGTTAATGATTAAAGGGTTAACCGATATAACCGATATTTTAATAGTTTAAATAGGTACTTTTAAAAATGATATTTACATTCCTAGTTTGAATCTATTCTCCCAGTGTCATTAGCATTTTAGATACGACATTCTTTACAAAATGTTTCTTACTGTCCCTGAAAAGGGATTTTTTCCCCCCGTAACAACCATCTTATAGAAGCAGAAAGTAACGCTGCAACAGGAAATAGTAAACAAAACAAATGAGTTAGTTTCCTTAGTAGGTGACCTGCTTTTTAACACTGCTCTTTAAGGCAGCAGCATCCCTGAGGATGGAAGCAAGAAATCCAGTGTGCTGAGAGTTGTGGTGACACATTTCTGAATTGGATGATAAACAGTACAACCTAAGAAATTTCCATCTGACATCCATCTTGAACTACCTGTCACGTTTATTTCTTGGCCTCAGATTTACTGGTGTAGAGACCACTTAGCATCAGTTTCTGTTTTTCTTATACTGATATAATCTGGTGGAACAAATGTTTTGAAAAGATAGTTTAAAATGTCTGTTAACCCTATTGTGGGAGGCAGCTGCAGCTCTGAAGACAGTAACAGAGACACCCTTTGAGCCTCTAAGAGCAGCAGGATGAAGATCTTTATCTTGGAAAATGACCTTTTTACAGCCATAACATGAACCAGATGAGTAGGAAAGCTTTGGACATTGATGATGAATGAGCCTTTTCTAAGATTTCCAGAGCTCGCAGTCTCTCTGTTGCTAGAGCTTTCACATTTCTCCCATCTGGAAGGGAGACATTGTGGGTAAACGGTTTTTCCCTTTCTCTCTCTCACTCTGTGTGATGACTTGCCCTGTTGGTATTCAGTAAAAGGAACAAGAATTCCTCTTGCTTTCAGCCCCCTCTGTACATATACCCCATCATTACCCCGGTACTCCCACACACATCTGTGCTCTTGTATCTCTGCTCAGGAAGGAAAACAGGAGCTCCTCTGCAGATGGTAATTGCATCCTTAAAGGAAGTGTACAATGAAGCTTGTCGTTCTTTATTTTGTCTTTCAGGAGCTGGAGAATCCACTAAGCGATCCCATGACCAGCGACACATTCTGGGCAGCATGGCTCCTCTTTGAATTCTCAGTTGGTGGTCGAATGTAATTCGCATAGCGAGACTTTGTATGGTGGTCTGCAGTTCTCCGGTGATTGCTCCTTTCTCGCCAAAAGAGGCTGTGAGATAACATAGTGTAGTTAACTGGGAAAGGAGACCTTTTCTAATTGTTACTAAGTTCATTTTGGCTACAGTTTTATCAAGAGTTTTAAAAGTAACAAACAAAAGCAGTGCTCTCTGAGGTTCTTGCCGATCACAGACTTTAACTGGGACAATTTGAAGCTGCATAGCCCGTTGCAAGTATTTAGTCACTGGTTCTATGGAAGTTAAATTGTTCAGATCACCCCGTATTCATAACTGGGGTGTATCTGGACGAGATGGTTCTGGGTCCACCTATTGTTGTTGTTGATGAAGTTGTGTAAAAAGACCTTCAATTCAAAGGGAGTAAAACCTCAGAAATGTCATCTACAGTGTGGATGCCCTGTGGGTTTGTTAGGGCTGGAGAATTTGGGACCTAGCTGAGACTTGATACAAAGCTGCCTCCTCCCGCCTCTGCAGTTCACTTGTGCTGTGAATTCTGGGGCACTGCAAATCCCATAGTGCCACAGATCACACGTTTTGGAGCACTATAGAATTCATAGCACCCAACAAAACTGTATTATAGAGGATGAGATGGGGAAAGCCAGAGTGTCAGGGCCCAGGAGCAGGTGGACCTTGAATTCCCCATGAAGGTCGGAGGAATGGAGAGGGTGGGGACATCTGAACCCTTTCAATCCGCACTTACAATTCCCAACTCCAGCTGGACAGGAGCTCTGCAACTGGTCCTAATGGTTGCCTTTCCCACAGTCTACTGAAACTGAAGGCCTGATTCTCTACTGCCTTGCACTTACACCTGTACAAAGTGAATGTAGAACACTGCCATTTTCATTTGGTAGCATATTAAATTGACTTTGCATTTATTTTGCAGGTGCAAATGACTGCTTGAGGTGCAGGGCAGTGGAGAAGCAGGCCCTGTATGTCCCCAAGTACCTTGCAAAGCAGCTTTTGGGTTGTGCAGCCCCAGATTCCCTTAGACTGCAGGAGTATGTGGCCTCTAATAGAAATTGGTAACCGTATTCAGCTGAAGTCTAATACCTGAATTTTGGGCAAATAGCTGAGGCTCCTCAAATAGCTGAGGATCGGAGGAGTGCACTGCTAACCGTTCCTCTGTCCAGATACTTTTTCCCAAACCAGCCTCCAAGCCATCTGCTTCTGCTCCCTCTCCATTGTGTTTTTTGTTATATCACAGATCAGGAGCCCTACACTTTTCCTTTTATCTCAACCTGGGGCTAAAAAATGGGAATTTTGAGAGAAATAGGGGAGGGGGGGTTCATTTGCACCCAGGCTTAAAAAAACTGAGGGGTAAATCATTGTTTAGCTTTTTAAGTATTTACCTCAATTGTGTATCTTTTAAAAAAAGATTCTGGATCACAAAAGAGGATCCTTCTTGCCTAGAGTCCAGGCCTGGGGTTCACTGGTGGAAGGCTGATGCCCACATTGACTCTCTTGTAATGAAGTAAGTTTGCAAATAAAGGTTATGAATGGACATCTCTCCCCATGGATTCATTTTCCACAGAGTAGAATATTGTGTGGTTATAAAAAGTCTTTTAAAAAGCATAATTCCACCAGGCCTCTGGCACATTTGTGCTGTGAACCTACTACTGCGGGGTGTACAGGGAGCTCCCTCAGGAATTCATCTCTATAGCTCTTACCTAAGTCTCAGTACCTGCACTGGCATTTGATTGCTTTTTCTAACTTGGTTTCCAAACCTTTTGCATATGAAACACTTGTGTTTGGAGGGGGCTATATGAGATTGTTGCTGTTTTTTAGTGAGGGGGATTTAGATGAATTGGAGTGTATATGTGGTCAGGAAGGGAGCAGTCATTTGATGTAGTGGAGGCATAGGGACTCTTTCAAGTCATTTTGAAATGTGTACTTCCTATCGTAACAGACTGGCTTTGTGCTGTCATTTTCAACACTGACTGGCTAGTTAACCCATCCCTCTCGTGTAGAATAGTCTTGCAGCATGGAAGGGCTGCCACAGGCCATTTGTCGTTCTTAAAAACTACATAAATAATAAAATGCAGAGAAGAAAATGCTGGTCCCTATAGAGAGCTGATGTTTCAAAGCAAGTCCCAGCCCTGCTTCCTTCTGCCTCCTGATTGGGTATGGATCCTGGTCTGCCTTTAGCAACAGAGACAAATATATCCATCTCCTTCGCAATTGGCTGTAGCATGCTGTCGAGCCATAGCAACAGCAGAAGATGGCTCTGTCTGACAGATACATTGGGCTGCAGTATCTTACAAGAACAATAAAGCAACGGGCACTTCCCTTGTGCATCTAATGTGCAAGTGGCAAATGAATAAATAAGCATATTCTGGAGGAAATGCTGGAATCTTCACAAGACGTGGAAAAATAAGCAGGCAGGTCCAGAAACTGCTTATAACAGGCATTTCCAGTGTGAACAAAGGGCTGCATTGTGATCTCAGCGACACTGGTGTAAAATCCAGAGTTGAAATGGCCTTCTGTTACCATTCATGAGGGATCCTGGTAAATGTAGACATAGGACACCAGAAAAGGTATTTGATCACTTACCCCCAACAAAATAATCTTCCACTGTCATTATCTATGATACAGTCATTCTGTGCTATGTGATGTATATACATGGAACCATGGAGGGTTCCATGTCACGGTTACTGAAGAGTGATACCTTGAATCACAAGGGAAATTATGCCTGTGCTGTAGTGAGGCATATTTCTGGCACCTTCCTGTGAAACATCTGGTCCTGGCCACTGTCAAAGTCAGAACACTGGATTATTAGACCATTTGTCTGACCCAGTGTAGCAATTCCTATGTTCTTATTGATTACAATTAAAGACACCATTTTCTAAGAGAAATAACATGCCAAGGCATGCAGTTGTTTGAGATATCATACTTCTTGAGTGCTGGAGGCAATTATCCTTTGGTCTCTTACCTTACAACAGCAGTCCACCTTGGATTGTTTTGTTATTTTTTTAAAACTATCCAAGAATTTAGATGTTTTTTTGTGATGCAAGAATGAAGCTCAAATCAGCAGAATCCCTGAGGTTGACTTATCTGGAGACACTGGTAGCTACTCCATAGTGAAATTTACATGAAGATAAGCACTTAAAGCAGGAATAAAACCGCTCTGTTTCATGGTTTAATGAAGTGAGCTGTAGCTCACGAAAGCTTATGCTCAAATAAATTGGTTAGTCTCTGAGGTGCCACAAGTCCTCCTGTTCTTTTTGCGAATACAGACTAACATGGCTGTTACTCTGAAACCCATGGTTTAATTAATTAATTACGTTTCCAAATTTGGTACAAGTGCTCTTCAGAGGACAGTTGAATTTTCTAGGTCGTTTCCCAGATGAAATATTTTATTCCTTCTCTTTTAAGGTTTGGTCTGTTGTACCCAAAAAATCAAAAAAGTGGGTTCTTCATATTCATCTGCAAGACACATGAAGTCAGGTGGCTGAAGCAGAACCCCAGTCTGACCCCCAGCCAGTCTTTGCATCATGTAGCCTCAATAATATTGAATTTTTATGAGAGACTTTGAGGCGATAAGTGCAGTTGAACAGGTATTTGGAAAAGACATTCTTGCAGAAAGTCTCAAAGGATCTGGCTTTTCATGTTGACCTACTGGGAGCAGAGTGGAGTCCAGAAATATGCTATCATTTCCCCATCTGTGAGCTGGCACAGACTGGATCCATGGCGAGGGTATAGAAGAAAAGCCAGTGAGTCAGCACTGTACATCAGTGACCCCCTATAGTGTGATCCTCCCTGCCCTACAAAAAGTGGGGCTGAAAGGAGTTAGTCTTTAAGGAAGAAGGCATGGAAATTATTTAAATGATGTTATCTAGCACTATCTGGGTCAGTATTAAAATCACCTACTTTGCATCGTGCCTTGTTCTAGTTTCCTGTGGTTTACAGCCCAGATTTTTTGCTGTGGCTTCCTGAAGGTTTTGCCTGTTGATACCATACAGTAAGAGAAACTACAGGAGTGCAGAACTAAACAGGCTCAGGGTAGCCCAGCCAGGGCAAAATTCTGTATTGCCTACTGTGGGTGTTCTAGCAGGAAAATGGGTGCAAAGAAAATCTTCACCTGTGCAACAGCAGGGTAGGATTACAGTCCTGTGCTCCCTTCAGTGCTAGACCAGGACCCAGCTAACACAGTTTTCAGAGTAACAGCCGTGTTAGTCTGTATTTGCAAAAAGAAAAGGAGTACTTGTGGCACCTTAGAGACTAACCAATTTATTTGAGCATAAGCTTTCGTGAGCTACAGCTCACTTCATCGGATGCATACTGTGGAAAGTGTAGAAGATCTTTTATACACACAAAGCATGCTTATAAAAGATCTTCTACACTTTCCACAGTATGCATCCGATGAAGTGAGCTGTAGCTCACGAAAGCTTATGCTCAAATAAATTGGTTAGTCTCTAAGGTGCCACAAGTACTCCTTTTCTTTTAGCTAACACAGTGTTGACCCAAGAAGTGTAGCCAGGTCCTTCCCTCCTCCATGCATATGCTGCCGAATGTAGCAGGCTGTGGATATGGATGTATGTGGTCTTCCTGTTTGGAACAGCAGTAAGAAGTACCGCTGAGCATGTTGCTGCTCTGCGCTGGCACTGCTATCATTCCTCCACCCTTATAAGATGGCACAGCCTAGCAAAGGAAAGATTTTACCCCAAATCGGAAAGCCAAAGTTACAGCATTTCTGTGTTAAAATGCAAGTTTGACCCCAGAGAACAAAACTCAGTCTCTGTCTACCCACTGTGTTAAATGATCATGGAAAAAGAGATGGAAATTTGCCATAAGCAACTTCTGCAAATCCTGTTTTGTAGTCACTCTCTGCAAAGAGATGAGTGTTTTCCATCCATTTCCACATAGGCAAGTATCCACATTTATAAAAAAACCAAAAAAAACAGCCACCACAATCAGCACCTCTGGGAGTCCCAGCAGAGAGGCCAAGGACTGAGTGGGACATGGAGACTGAGCTGTCACCTTACTCAGCAAAGATGGTCCTTCTGGGTTAGGAATGAAGAACATTAGCCAGCAGTTTGGGGAAGCTTGCACTGCAGTTGCCCATCAAAAGTTTCTCTGAACTCAATCTGCTGCAACACCAAAGAGGATTAATTATATGGGAAATAGATTTGTCTGCTTTGGATCCCCTGTGCAGTCTCTGCCAGCAATCGTGTATTGAAATGGTTGATCAGAGACCTATCCTAAACAAATGGTAGAAGAGGCAACTTCCAAAGCCAGTATTTTCAAGTGGCCGCTCAGCGCTCAATTTTCAGTGCTCAGCTTGAGTCACCTTGGGCCTCGTTTTCAGAGGAGCACTTTTGAAAATCAGGCACCCTGTGACTCAAGCTGGGCCTCTAAAATAAGGAGCCATTTTGGAAAATGTAGGCTGCAGTACCTTCATTTTGTTTCTCCACCCCATTAATCGTATCCCTAAGGTCTTTCATGACTCAAAATAGAGTGTAAGGTTTGAACAGCAGTAAAAATTATTTCTTGAGAAAGATTTGGACCAATTTTTTTAAAGTGGCCATTGATTTCTAGTGCGTCAGTTTTGGGTGCCCACCCTGAGTCACCTTGGACCTGATTTCAGAAATACTGAACACCGAACCTGCATATGAAGCCAAAGGAAGCTGTACGTCCTCAGCCCCTCTGGAAAACACATGCAAAATATCCTATTTTTATTCCTTTTGATGTTTACTGATTATAGAAGGAAGATTTTTCTCTCCTATTTTCCCCTAGTTTGTTCTAGTGAATTTTTGTGATGACAACTTATCTTGTTTTCCTGTTTATTCCTGTATCTCTAGTTAGTTTACTTTTGATTAATTCCATTATTGTGACTTTTTTTTTTAATTTCCTGTCTCGACAGGCCCGTGGAGGGCATTATGGTCTGAACCAGCCCTCTAAGAGTTAAAGATAAAGCTGCTTTGCATTAGCTGCTATGTGCTCGCCGTTGCACAAACGTTCCACTACTGAGCATGCTTCACAGCTCCCTGTGCATATCTTTGAATCATTCTGGCAAGGGAAATCACAGCCATAATCTTTTATTCAAACATAGTGCTCATTCTTCATTGGACTCTGAAGTGAAAAATGCTTGAGAATATTGTATTTCACATTGTGAGGGGTGTTTATCATTATCTCATGCCTGGACAGAGCTTTGAACACGCAAAGGGCTACTGTTTGTAAATGCTGAGTATTATTAAATATTGTGCAATGGCCCCAGGCAAGTTTCAGTATACAGACCTCCCTCCCCACTACCCTAGTGAGCAATAGCCTCATTGATCTTGCAGAATCCACTTCCCTTCTCTCTTGAGTACTTCCCCACATTTGCTGAATATGTTCTCACAGCATGACCCCTAATGCTTCTGTGTAGAAACCTGTGTAATCTTTCTCATGCGTCTCTCTATGCCATCCTTTTCCGTTGTGAGGAAGTTTCAATGCAAATGTGTTTGAAATGGTTGGTCAGAGACCTATCCTAAACAAATGGTAGGAGAGGCAGCTTCCAAAGCCAGTATTTTCAAATGGCCGCTCAATGCTCAATTTTCGGTGCTCAGCTTGAGTCACCTTGGGCCTCGTTTTCAGAGGAGCACTTTTAAAAATCAAGCACCATGTGACTCAAGCTGAGCCTCTAAAATAAGGATTTTACAGATTATGATCAAGGTGAAATATGATGAATTATAGACCATACCATGACTGCTTGGGGGACTCTACCAGTTGTTAAAATGGGATGTATGGCTTGACTAGAAATATGTGATTGAATTACAGTCTTTCCTAGTTTGTGAGACATTCAGTTTTTCTACGTGATACTTAAACTGTGCCCTCTCCTGTCTTCTGCTTTGATCCCACCATTGCTTGCAGCATTCTGCCCTCACTGATGTGAAGTTATCTCACTTTAATGCAATAACAGTGGTGGCCCTTAGCCTGCTAGACTGTACAATCCATCATCATAGTATCACCCAATGCTTCTAGTCCCAGGTGAACTCCCCAATACATCCCAATCCAGACCCTCAGCATCTCCCTCTTCACCCTTCTGCCCTCTTTACTTCCTGGCAAATTCAAATTCTTCTCTGGAGGAAGCTAGTTAGCCTCATCTGCCCATCACTTGATAACTGCACCTCTTCTCACTCTCCTTTCCTCAGTGCTTTGCTCCTTTTACTCTCTCCGCTTCTCAGAGTCCCTAGGGGAAAAGGTCTCCTTGCTGCAGGGGAGGGGCAGACGGAGGGCTGCTTGCTCCAGGGATGAAGAGGCTGTCAGCAGCAGGGACCTTTTAGGCTGCCATTGCAGTGTTCCCATGACCCAGAGAGCATACAGAACTGTGTGCCTCCACTGTGCAGTCTGCTTCTGCAGCTACCCTCAAGGGTAATGGGAAGGAAGAGGATGCTTCAAAGCCTCTCACCACCTGCAACCAAGGAGGTTGGCCTTGAAGCAAAATGAGGGAGAGAGAAGATGGTTCTGGGAGAGGGTGTTGGCAGCTTTCCCTGCCATCTGCTTCCTCCTTGCCAATGGCCCCTGCAGCTCTGCCCCCTGTCTGCTGCACTCTGTCCCTGCTCCATGTCAGTAACAGGAGAAAAACTGATCTAAGACAGCTTTGCTCTTCCTATTGATCCAATGTGTAGTAGAGCAGCGAGGACAAATGACATTTTTACAAGGGACTCTAGCCAGCCATATGTGGCATGTCAGTTCTTTACAGCTGTCTGACATGCAACAAAGTACTAGTTCTGCCCTGCATGGTGATGAGATTCTCAGCACCATAAATGTCCAATCTCTCCAGCGATAAATCCCTGCTCTGTGTGGTAACCATGCCAACAACTTTTGAATCCCACTTTATAAGAACAATATTTCTGAGCTCTGCTGGGAATCCTGGAGCTCTACAGCATTATGCAAAATGCCTGGAGTCTAAGTTCTGTGGGAAGCCCTGGCACTCTGCGGCATGGTACACTACATGTAATGCTCTGTTTAAGGGTCTGTCAGCATCTCTGTTTATAGTCTCATTTTTTCAAGGCGTTCATAATTTAGCCCCTAAATATTGTAACAAAATGAATCTCAGTGCACAAGTTCTTAGTGACATACTAATGGTTATTTCTTATTTGTATTGTGATAGCTCCTAGAGGCCCCAATTAGGGACTGAGGCCCCATTGTGCTTGTCTGTGTACACACGTTTAACAAAAAGAAAGTTCCTGCCCAAATAGCTTGTGTGTTTTTAAATCAATTATCTGTCCCATCTTTGGCTATAATCAAGCTATCCAAATGCTAGATAAAATCTTGACTGACTTTGGATTTTGCCACTGTCAGACTCGGAAAGGTCTTTGATTTTAAAGGAATGATGTTTGACATCATGTGACATGCCATTTTGCAAATTCATGGGAAAGGATGTGTAGTGGTGCAGGTGGCCCACTCCAGCAGGGGTTGGGGCAGAAGCAGCCAGGGAGGCTCTGGAAACCTGCAGCTAATTAGGGCGAGGATTGTTAGGAGCCAGACAGGAGGCCGCTGCTGGGGCAGCCCAGATATAAGGGGCTGCCCATCAGAGCAGAGGGGAGTCTCTCCCAGACAAGCAAGGGAGGAGGACTGGCTCCCAGGGATAGCACCTGAGAGAGACCAGTGTTGGGCAGGTTCAGGGGAGTGGATGGTGAGCTCTGGCTGGTTACCTGCTAGGCTGCAGACCCCTGCCAGAAAGAGTCAAGAAGGTGCAAGGGCTAAGGGGAAGAGGTTCAGGGATGATAGGCAGACAAGGCGAGAGAAGGAGGGCAGAGAGGCTGCCACTAGAGGGTCCCTGGGTTGGGACCCAGAGTAGCGGGTGGGCCTGGGTCCCCCTCTTGCACTGCACCTGGCCGGGGAGGAGCATGGCCAATACAGACTGCAACTTGCCCCTGAAGTGAGGGGCTAGACTTTGAGTTGTGGTTGGCCCCTGTGGTGGGTGCAAGCCAAAGGACTGCCGTGACTCCAGAAAGGGGGGAGAAAGAAGTAGTGGGCACTGCCAGAGGACATCATTGAAGTGGGGGAGCAATGCAGGTCCGAAACAGCGGAGTAGAGCAGATAATGGGCAAGATGCCACCTGCAGAGGGCGCACCGGAGCTGGACTGAGCTAATTCCCAGAGCAACCAGCGGGAAGCGCTGCTGTGGTGAGTCCCATACTTGGGATATTTTAGACTGAAGAATGGCCATTACACAGGGGAAGCAACTTTTTAAAAGCCATTTCATGAGAATGTTAGTTTTTTGTGGGTAAATCTACATTCATATGACAGACTAATACAGATTATCTGGTTTAGCAGTTTAAATAAATATACCAGTTTTAAAAGTACATGTTCATGTGTGTTCCTCAAGAGTCTGAAACAGCTTCACATGACTCGAAAGTACACTGCAAGTTTCCAAAAGTGTAGGCACAATTTATGGGGCCAGCTAATTATTACTAGAGATAACCCAAGCTGCAAAGTTTGTCCCTGGATCCAGCTCTTTCCAAAGTTTGAGCATTTGATCTGTGGTTTTGGTTTGGGCCCATCTTTTATTATTACAGATTAATGTAAGAATAAATAAGAATATCTCCAAAAAGTCTAATTACCCCTCTTTCAGAGCCTGATCCCACTCACAGAAAGCTCCTTTTGACATCAGTGGGACTCTTGCATGAGTAAGGATTGGACTGATCATATTCATTCTGCTATGGTTTTAGAACTGATAACGCTGCCTTCTCTTAAAAATATATGCTAAACAAGAAAAGAAAATTAAGTCACAAAAGAACGACACTAAAGGACACAGGATTTGCCAAGCCTTATTTGACCATTGGCCTCTCAAGACCAACATCTTGGCACCAGCCATGATATGTGCATGGTTGATTCTTCAGAGGAAGACAGATCCTTCACCCCATAATGCACCTGTCACTTGTCCAATGCTGCACATTGGGACAAGTCAAAATCCTTTTGACAATCAGTTATATTTTTAAACATAAGATTTTATCACCCATATTTTATGCCTAATTATAGTTTGTTGTTATTGACCATAAAATGTATTTAGTCCCTTTTAAAAACTAATTACAATTAACATTAAGGGTTTAACCTAAACTCCCAGGGAATTTGAAGATAAGGCTAAAATTTAAGATTGACATAAAAGGCCAAATTGTACTCTTGGTTACAACAGTGAAAACAATGGGATTGTACTTGGCATGAATGCAAGCAGAATTCACCCCCTGCCTATAACTCATATGAATGAGCTTTTCCCATTCCTGTTGGTAAAGTCTGTATGTCATCCTGCATTTTTAGGGAGGCAGTGTGGTCTAGTAACTCTGTCACTCACCTTCTGAGACACCTTGGACACTTTTCACCTGTGTGTGCCTCAGGGTATGACTACACTTAGGGCTGGTCTGCACTTGGAACTTACTCTGGCATAGCTCCATCTCTTCGAGCTGTGAAAAATCACACCCCTGAGATATGTAGCTATGCCAATCTAACCTCTGGTGTAGACAGCACTAGGTCAATGGAAGAATTCTTCCATTGACCTAGCTACTGTCTCTTGGGGACGTGGATTAACTACACTGACCGGCAAACTCCTCCTGTCACTGTAGTGAGTGTCTATACTGAAGTGCTACGCAGCACAGCTATTTAAGTGAATAGAAGAAGAAGAATGTATTGTGATGGGGCAAGGCCAGATGGCTATAGAAAAGTAGTGGGAGATAGATATATTACTCCAGGCTAAATAAATCCCTGGTACCAGGATAAGTGAAATGGCAGCTGCTCCAGGTCAATTAAGACACCTGGGGCCAATTAAGAACTTTCCAGAAGGCGGGGAGAAGGCTAGTTGATTGGGACACCTGAAGCCAATCAGGGGCTGGCTGAAACTAGTTAAAAGCCTCCCAGTTAGTCAGGTGGGGGTGCATGTCAGGAGCTATAGGAGGAAGTTGCGCTGTTGGAGAGGCTGAGTAGTACACACCATATCAGGCACAAGGAAGGAGGCCCTGAGGTAAGGGTGAAGTGGAGCTTGAGGAATTGAGGGCTGCTGTGGGGGAAGTAGCTCAGGGAATTGTACATGTCATGTTTCTAAAAGGTCAGCTACCAGAGCTGATACTATTAGGGTCCCTGGGCTGGAGCCCAGAGTAGAGGGTGGGCCTGGGCTCCCACACACACACTTTTGCCCCCTGATTAATCACTGAGACTGAGAGACAGCAGAGACTGTGCAAGGAAGGATAACTTCTCCTCACCTCCCTTGCTGGCTTATGATGAAAATGGCTCAGTAGACTGTGACCCTTGTCTCTAGAGAGAGAGAAGGGTTACGTGCAGGGTCATGATGAGCCTCTGAGGCTAGCGAAATCCGCCAGGAAACGCGGGACCCACGGAGGCAAGGACAGAGCTTTGTCACAGTATCCACTTACTAAAGGAAATGAAGCCCCAACAGAATACTAAAAACTGTACAGAATCTATATTTGAAAGTAATAAATGGGCATGTTTTGGGAGTGGGTAGGGAATAAGCACACACCTTTTTTAACAACACTGCAATGCATGAGACTGAGCTTTTTGGAAGCATGAAGGGGGATAACAATCCACTGCTGGTCTGCCCTGACTACAATGAGCTTCAGGGATGGACAAGACAGATACATTTGGGTTAGCTTTGGGTTGATCTTGATTTTATTTTAACTTTTATTTCTGCAAATGAACAATGTGGTAGCTAACATTTCTGCAGGCATGGCCAGCATCTGCAGGATTTCTGTAATATTGCCCATTAGAGGTAGTTTTTATGTACACCATTTACTTTGTCAATTCTGTAAATAAATATCTAATTACTATGAAATAAAATATAAATTAGTGCCATCACTTTTAGGCAGCATCATGTGACCGGCATATTCCCACTGACCCCATTATTGGAGGGTCGTAATAGCTGGTATGCAGGGTTTACAGTGACCAACAGTTTCAGTGAAATGGAAGAAAAAAAAAGTATGTGAAAAATACAAAGCTTATATTGAAGGGAGAACTTTTGTGTTTTATTTCTCATACAAAATGACAGTCATGCACAGCCAAAATCATGCACTGGAGAAAATACCCCACAAGCAATGGCTGTACACAGGAGAAACATTGTGCAAAATTGTACATAGGAGAAATCTCTCACATTTGTAAGGCAAGGTATGATGCTTTGCATGAATGCTGTTGGCATACAGCTGACACTGCTGTTTGACCTTCTGAGGCATTAGCCACCAGCTGAGGGTTGCCTGGATATTGGCTAGTGGGGATTCTCTGCAGTGGTCAGTGGATTTCATGTCAGCCAGGCCCTTCCTTTCTCAAGGGGTTAGCGACAGCTACCTTCAGTGCTATAGCTACAGTGTGTATGCATGGGCAGCAGGCCAGACCCAGCACCGCCTCCTTCCCTCAGCTGCTCTGCAATACCCCCTCCCTGTCTCCCACCTCCACCTTTGCAGCAGTAAAATGCAGCATTCGTAGTGCGCATGCGTTTGCCCCAGTCGAGTCCTGGTTATTTATAGTAAGTGACGTCACCTAGAAATAGAACGCGGGGGAGCAGCGCCTCCTCCCCTCCCCTGCAGTCTCCTCAACTCCGCCCCCTCCTTGCCCTCACAGGGCGCAGGCGCGGGGGGCGGTAACAGCGCGAGGCACAGAGCGGGGAGAGAGAGGCGCGACTCGCGAGCTGTACACGCTGGTGAGGGAACAGAGCGAGCGCGCGGTCTTCGCTCCGCTACGGTCATTGAGGTACCGACCAACCCCTGCCCGGCGAGCGCGACGCGCCAACGGCCGCCGAAAAGCCCGACGGTCACTGAGCGCAAGGCGCCAACGGCCGCGGAGTGAGCGCGTTCGTGCGCCAGGTAACCCGTGAAGCGCCACCTCTCCCCTCAGTCCCCGCGTGAGAGGGGTGCCGCCGAGTGCCCAGCCCGGCAGTCACCACGGAAGCGGCCATGGGGGACCGAGAGCAGCTGCTGCAGCGAGCCCGCCTGGCCGAGCAGGCGGAAAGATACGACGACATGGCCTCAGCCATGAAGGCGGTGAGTGGGGAGAAAGGTGTTGGCGGCGGCGGCTCCCACGCGGAGGGAGAGCGGGAAGCTGGGCGAAGGCGGAGTTGGGGCTCCGGCGGGTGAGGCGGCTGTGGCGGGCCGCTGGGTCCCACCGGAGGGAGGCAGGGCGGGGTGGGGTCCGGTACCACGGCACGCTCGCTGCTGTGTCCCCTCAAGAGTCCTGGGTGGTGCCTTATAGCTCGGCACGGGGAGCCTGGGCTTTATCTCGGCAAAGCTGGGAGTGGAGGGGGCCGGTCTATTTTCAGCCGACGGAGCCAAAATCCCCATTGCTGCAGCGGGGTGTGCAGCCCTTCCGCTCTTCAGGCCCCCCCTCCCCACGCCCCGGTACGCTACGGACAGTTCCTCATAGAGGGGGTGTACTTGGGTGCCCCTCTCCCTTCTCTCTCAGCGGTGAGTGTCCGGAGCAAGCGGATGGACTGATACTGTCTCGTCCTGTCCTTGCTGGGGGAAACTTCCTCTTCCCCATCGATCCTGCCCCGCCCCTGTCTGACGCCGGCCCAGGGTCCCCCATCCTCTGGGGTGGGCGGGAGATGCTGGGTTTGACCTTGGAGCGTTAGTTTAGCGCGTCCAGCTAACCTGGGACCAATCTTAAAGCTGTAGGCGTGGGCTGATGGTGCTGTGTGTGGGGCCCGGTCAGTCTCTGTGCTTAGAGGTGGGTCTGGAGAAGCCTAACATGGGAAGAGGACCTTTTCCTTTCTAGATGTTTCTGTTGCATCAAGAAGGCATGACTGAAGGAGGCCTTACTCGCCAACCTGGGGAGCTTTCATTCAAAGATCATGTAATAGCTGCATCCGGGAACATAATCACTCACAGCACAAGATCCTTCAAGACATGCCTTTCTTTTTCTCAATGCTATATTGCCTACAATCTGTACATAATTTTGAATACTGAAATGTATTCAAATAGTATTTAAAGGTGGATTAAACCTGCTCCTTTTAAAACAAAGCATTTAACAGTAACTTGTACTGAACAGGTAATAAATTAGCAAACCAAACGTCTCATGTCTAAACTTCTCTTACAATATGTGAGATCCAGTGAAGAGTATTTTAGCTTTTTAAAATTAAATGTTGAATTAACATTCAGCATCCTTCCAGCTCATCTGCTCTACCTAATTCTTATTTATGATCATATTAATTTGTACGGTGTTAGCCCCCAAATGCCCGCCAGTTCATAGCCATGTTGTGGGGTGGTGCTGTCTAAATAAATAGACAGTCCCTGCCCAAAGAACTGGGCTTCAAATGGAGTTCATATCATAACAAAATCAATCTGTCCAAGATCAAAAATGTTATGATGCATCAAATTCTCCGTTTATATCACACACCTTGAAATAAAAATTAAAAAACCTCTCAAATTCTGTTCGGTACTGATTTTTATGGTCTGCTTTGTATGTAATCTAGTACAGCACAACCTGTTATTTGGCTAATACAGTTCTTACACAGAAGGGCTCTTGGATATGTCTGTAACAGAACTATTATGTTTGAAGTGAGAAATTATATTAATGACACTACTGGATTTGCTAATTGAAGTGGGAATGACTCTACCCTTAGAAATACCTTTCATTGCTCATTCTAAAAAATACTGAATTGGACAAGCCCATATACAAGTTTTAGTGAAGTCTGTTGGTGATCCAGGAAATACTTTGTAAAACTGGGATACGTTTAGAAATACAAAAATGACAGCTGAAATATTTTTACTATTTAAAATTTCCTATTCAAATATTGGAATGCATGAAATTAGAACACAAAAGCAGAGTGGAGCTACCATCTTTCAGGAAATGCTGCAGATAATTAGTGTTTGTCTAATAGACCATTTTAAATTTAAAAATATTTTGCTATTTTTTATCATTCCATCTTGTTTCAAAATCATTCGCCTTTGCTTTACCATATTTCCTTTGCCCTCCAATAATGCATATGACAGTGCAGTTCCTTTAGGGCTCTAACTTCAATATTTGGCTCAATGCATTGAATTTTGACAAAGGTGCTAATTGCTTCTTTAATATATACCTTACATAAGCAATTTAAAAACCAAACTAAAATGGAAGTTAAAATGTTTCCACTTTATTACACATGGTGAAATAACTTTAGTTATTCCTTGAATACAAAAGTAGTTAACTCCAGTTTCTCCAAATATATTTTTAATAAAGTGTTGGTTATCTGGATACTTTTTTGCAGGTGTTCATTCGAGAACATGCTGTAACTTAGAATCCATTTTGGGCAGGTTTTGGGGAAAGAGTGGGAGCTTATATTGCCTTTCATATAAAAATGTATAATGTGGGCTCTTACAATTACACACAACTAACACATTTCCTCTAATTTCAATACGTATAACCTAAGCAAAAAGCTTCTGTCTTTTAAAGTAGCCCTTCCCCTGTTTAAAAAAAAAAAGGCAAATATTTCCCTCTGTACATTAGTTTCTCTGACAATTACATGCAAAAATGTAAACTGACGTGAATATCCTTAAACTAAGACATTTCTTAATATAAGGGTGCAAAAACACTTGTGTATAGTGGGAGAAATACATTCCACATTTTCTGCCAAAGAGACTAAAGACTTTAACAGTATGTTTCAAGTTAATGGTAGTTTTGTAAAAAGCTAGTTGATGTAGCAATTCTAATAATTTAAACCTTATAGGAAATACTGTATCTTTGTTAAAGTAATAGTACAATTATTAACTGCTGTTGAGTTTTTCTTCTTGGCTGAATGCCAGCCTTTTCCCACCTACCATGATGAGTAGCAAGAGAGGAAGATAAGACTGCAGTGTGACATAGACAGTGAGTTTGGTTTTCTTTCAGAACCCTAAAGTTCCCTCCATGAGAAATACAGTCAAATGTACCTCTGTAAAATGGCATTTTGCCAAGGGGTGTGGCACATTCATTTAATTAAACCCTTCTCCAGGGCTCCAGCAAACTAACATTCCTTCTTCTGCTGGACTTCCGTATTGATGTTTTTAATTATTATACAGAGAACAGGAACAGGCCATAGCTGTGAAAAAACAGAGTAAATAAAAATATGCTTTTAGTATAAGAATGGCACTTCACATGTCTGATGTTTGAAAAATTATATGAAGAAGCAATATTGCATTAAATGCTTTGTTCAAATTAATTTCAGAAATGGTATGAAATATTGACTAATAAAAAAAAGGAGTTAAGTTTATTCTGCTATATACACCATGAGTTGTAGAACTCAAAATATATGAATTCCTGTGCGTTTTGCTCAAGATTTTGATTAGTCTGTGTTGCTATTTAGTGACACATCTTATACACTAATTTGAAATGAGTAAGTTAAGTAGAACTGAATTATTAATTTTGAGAGGAAGTAATCTTGAGTAATTCTTGTGAGATATGTGGACTACTGAACTCCTTGCCAAGGCTCACTGCAGATGGAAAAAATATATATAACATAAATGAATATGGTACGGACATCATTTTCAGTTTTTATCAGTATTTTTATCTATCTAAAATAGGGCTCTAACTTAATTTTTAGGGAGCTGTTGAAATTTCCTTTTTCACATTAGGTGTTAAAGAATTTTGACAGATTTGCACTTTCAGTATTACATCCTCTTGCTCTTTTTTCTCTTTCCAGTGATTGTCCCTTTTTGGTAATATTGTGTGTGTGGAGAAGCAGGTAGCAGGGATGCTTTTGATGTAAATAAAAACAACAAGGAGTATCCCTGCCTGCTGCAAGACTGTCTAGCGCTTTGTGCTGGTTTGATACTAAGGGTATGGTTTCAATACAGAGTTAACTTGTGAGATTGGCATCCAAGTTAGCCTGGCCCAGGTGTGAGCAGCCACACTGCAAAGCCATACCCAGATTACTGCGTTCTCACTGAGGCTACTTGTCACCTGTGTTTCTCTAAGACTTTTGGGGTCCTATCCCATGTTCTTTGTGCTATGGTAAACTGAGTCTCTCTGAATCTTTCTGAGTCAGTTGTGGGAGAACTTGGGTGCCCGGTTAGTCAGACCTGGGGAGAAGGGTGTCAAATTGTAGAAAGGCATTGGAGAACTGTCAGAACTCAAATAATTTAGTGGATGTCCCCACTGCACAGTGGGTGGGTTACCACCCTGAGTTAAATCGGCAGCTGGACTTTAATCTACGCTCTCAGAAAGGCCAGCTAGCCTGAGTTGAAAGTGCAGGTAGACTCAGGTGAGTGGATTTTCTGTGTGGATGCAGGCTTGGCAAGCTGGTCAGTTGACTAGTCAAAAAGGTTACTTGACCGCTACCTATTTGACGGTCAAATATTCAGCAAGAATATCCTGATATAGGTGCCAGCCTATTTTTTCGATTGCATCATGGTGCCATTCTTTTGGGGGGGGGGGGGAGTTAGATACTTATACCTCATTTACGAAAAACAAGTTACTTAACAGGGGTATTTAGCCTCAGATAGAATTTTATTGTTTTGCATTTTTCTGAGTTAAATCTTATTGGGGACCATAAAGTCTTACTCCTTTTGTAACTGTTGTTTCTGTTCTAATAAACTAGTGCTTGAAAATATTTGACCATTTCTGACATTATCTGATCAAGCCTGACTGGGCAATTGACCAGTTATTTTTGAATTGGTCAAATTTCCAGTCTCACGTGGATGGGGGAGGGTTAGGGGCAACACCTGAATAAGAGCCTGAGTTAACTGCATGAAGACGCACCCTCAGTGGCTCTTTATCATACTCCTAGCACTGCTGTGGCTTTTACCATAGTAATGTGAGAGCATGCTTTTTGCTGACCATCAGGTAATAGGTAATGTTTACTCACTGCAAAGCCCAAGAGTCCTCTATCTCCAACAAGAGATGGCTATGGGTATAGGGGAAGAGAAGCTGCCTTCTGTCCTTCAAGACAGTGTTTTTCAACCATGTGTGGGAGATGGTGGGGCTGAGAAGCTGTCTGCATGCCACAGACCTCTACATTACCATTAACGGAAATTTATTCTTGCAGTGGGTAAAGCAGGAGGTGACTTCTTGACAGCCACCTGCCTTCCATTTCTGCTCCCACAGTATACCCAAATGCTGTTAGTTACTGAAGAAGCTTAAATCTGCAGGCCTGTAACACCCTGCTTCTCTCACTCTTCATGCACTGAAGTAAACTACAGGAGTAATGTGATTTGGAACCTTGGGACTCCTGTTTGTTGTCCATCCATTTAGAAGGCTATCTGAGTGAGTGAACAATAAAATAGTGCAAAAAAACCCCTTCAAAAAACACAAACTAGAAGGAAGCTGATCAGGAAAAAGAAAATGGACAGAAAAAATGATATGCTGGGAAATAGGGCAAGGGTGACATTAGAAAGGAGGGGTACCCATCAGTTGATCACAGAAAGGCAAGGAGTGCTGCTTCAGAAATGTAGAGCAGTGTTTCTCAAGGACTGCTTCGTAGACCAGTGCTGGTCCCTGAGATTTCCCTTACACAGTTTAGGAAGGCAGCAAGCTGGTCCCTGGAATCAAAAAGACTGAGAAACACTAATGTAGAGAACTCCTGCCATGAGCAGAACAAGAGCAGTGCTGAAATTAATTCAGTACACTGAATAGCCTTCTCCTACCATGAGCTGCTGCTGAGTTGCAGATTTTGAGGCCCTTTTCCTCAGTTGTAGACAACTGACAGGCCAAACAGCTGAGGTTACAGTGGAGTTTTACTCCACTCAGGGAGCCCTTGATGAAAAACAGGTCTTTCCAAAACTGTGTTGAGATTTAACAGTGTATGGTCACTACAGTTCTACACTGAGTTTAATGCAGTGTATGTACCACATAGAGTATTATAGTCACAGTTGTTTACAGAGGTGAATGTGCCCATGCCTATTTTGAAGGTAATCATGTCAGTGTCAGTTTCTACATGAAACTAATCTGATTATAACCCTGTGGTGAGGGAGGTGGGGCAGGGGACAGATAGTTTTGGGAATGGTGTGGGTGTGTTGTTTTCACTTGTATGTATTGCTCATCTAAAAAAAATATTTTCAGAATATGATTCCAGGTTGAAGATTCATGGTGATGCATAGATAGCTTCAGCATACAACTTACAAGATTCCATACCTGTCATGTCTGACAAAGGCAAATGTGAAGTGGTGTTGGGCCCACTACAGGGTGAGATAGTTAAACGTACCCTGCAAAAAAACTGAAACTTTTTTTGTACTTTTTTGTTTCCTTGATTTATAAAGACAGCCTGAAAGCGCACTTTCTCTCACACACTCTGCAGGTTTCAGATGTTTTCTGGAAGTTAATCCCTTAATTAAAGGAATGGGTGCTGAATCTTTGATAAAGATCTCTTCTCTCAAATATTGTAGTTAAGCAGGTGTTAATAACAGTTTTGAACTAAGAATAAAAATAACTGAGTCAGTCAGGTTTCACTTCCTTGGTACTTGCAATCTTAAAATCTATCTTCTTGTTCCACCATCTGTAGCTTTTAAGGGCAGAAAATTTATTTATTTTATTTTTTAAGCAAGGTAGGGGGGCAGAATGAATCTGTTAACAAAAATCCGTTCCCTTTCAGGCTACCTTAATAAATCATAAAGCAGCAAAAAAAGTACTCACAACGCTTTTTAGGCTTTTTATCACCTTTTTAGTAACTTCTTGTATTAAAAAAAAAAAAAAAAAAGATACTTGCTTCTTTCAAATTGAATGGTAATTGTCCTTCATGACCCTGGCTTTGCACTCACTGTGGGAATTGCATGTTTTGCCAAATGACTTCCCCAGTATGGATTTGCAAAGGGACTGTATCTATAGAACAGCTGTGTGGAAAGCAAGCCCTATTTGTCAAACTATTTTTGGGATGTTGAAGTTACTAAGCTGTTCTTAGACTTCCTTTAATAGGAAAAAAATTCTTGAAATTTATGTATGGCAGACCAAAATCTTCTGATTTCCTCTGGAACCCCCCACTTAAGCTGGCATTGGAGTATGATACAAAGACACTGCTGGTCTCCTTGCTTAGTGGTATTACAGCAATGGATATGAATTAGATGTCCATATTGCTTCTTCTGTATCTTTCAGCAGCCTCTGTTCCAGTTGACCTGCTTGCAGAAATGACTTGAGAGGTCTCCAGACTGTGGTGTTGAGGAAACTGCTTATTTGCCTTGAGGTTGCTGCTTATGTGGCATGCCACTGGATTCTGTTCTGTCAGTTCCTCCTGGTCAGTACATAATAGGCCACTAGGAGAAATAGTTAGACAGTTTGAGCTATGTAGCCATATGTGCTGGTGATACCCAGTTCTGTCCCTTTTTTTTTTTTTTTTTAAATCAAATCCATTAGGTGCCTGTCTATAAGAGGATCCTGGATAATGTTTTTTCTCACAGATGCCTCTGGCAAGGAGGGCGCAACCTTCCTCTTGTGTAATACAGGCTGCATTTAGCCTCATGTTTGTGACTTGTTTGTGCCCCTAAACACCTTTTTGGAGCTTCAGGTGATGCAGAATCTAGTGGCTCACTAACTGGTGCTTCTTGTGTGGAGCATGTTAGACCTGTGTTCTCGAAGTTGCACAGCCTACTATTTTTCTTGTAGGTGTAATAAATTGTGTTCATTTTGATCTATAAAACCACATGTGGTTTGGATCCTGGCTGTTGTGTAGACTATGTGGAAATTAAGATCTGCTGAGACACTTAATTCAGTTTTTAAAGTTGTTAGTTGTCAGGGGCTTGGGGGAAGGTGTTCTCAGTTGAGGTCTTTTGAGTCTATGAGCTTTCCTGTGTTGGTCTGATAGTCAGTTTCACTTTTGCAACAGTCCCCTAAGTATTCTAGTTACTCACTCTTTTGCTTAAGGAAGGGTATATACATAACTTGAGTTTCTGTTGTGATTGGCGAGGGAGAGTTCTTCAGTTATTTTTGTCAAGTGGCTTGCAATTAATATATACTAATTTGCTGTCCAGTATCCACGTGTTGTTATGCACTTTATTTTCAACTTTCACACTTTTAAAATTTTCATTATGCACACAGTTGTGGGGAATTGGGGATGCTTAAGTTTGAAGTGGAAAGAAAGGGCTTGGAAAGGAGAGAGAAACTGACGGGGAAAGATATAAAGGCAGGAGCATGAGAAGCATGAGCATGGAAAGAAATTGGACAGCTGATGGGTTATATTAGCTTTAAGAAATATGCTATAGGTACAATGAACTGAGGCTAAACATGGTGTATAGTTTCTCTAAATTGCAAGCACAACCAATAGTTTTGCTTGGGTGGTTATTCAAATTGTCTTTTTAAATGAAGATGTCATTAAAGAGGACTGTAGCTGGTTCTTGGGAACCTAGCTTTCCATAGGTTGCCTTGGAAAGTGATAGGGAGCAGCATACTCTGTCTTTGAGTCACTGAGCTGTAGAAGCAGTGCATTATGGAGGAATGGGTAGCAAGTAAATACTAGAGAAGTTAGTGTGTCTTCAGAGGTTCTAAATGTGGTGCAACCATTAGTGCCATCAGAATTCTAATATTTCATTTAAGATGAACTGTTTTGTATCTGAAAAATTAGATGCCATTCTTGAATAGTTTATCGGTTACTGCGGTACTCTAGAAATGTAAGTTATCCTCTTGAATTTGGTGAGGAGAACTTTAAATGTCTGATTTAGTTATTTGTACCATGCCTGTGTATTGCAGTGTAAATATAAAAATTTCTTGTAATACTTATGAAATCATTTTGGCTTCATCTCAGTGGCAATGGGAAGCAACCATTTCCTTTGCCACATTAGTTTTTTTCCACAGTTGTCATAAATTTTTAATATAGTGTTGCTAATGAAGTATGCTTAGTATTGTAAACTTAGATAAGTCAAAGCACTTGCATTCCTCAAGAACCACTCCCCAGTTTAGAACGTCCAATTGTTTGCTAAAATAGAAGTAATCCTAATTTATAGAGTTCAGAAACTTTCTTCACAAACAGTAGTAAAGTGCAGTAAATTAAATGTATTATAAACATGCAATATTTAAAAATGTTACTATAGTCTCATGAGTCAGTATAAAAGTTGTAACAATTCATTTTGTAATTATTGCAATATGTGTTTAACTTCTTTATTTTTTGCTCCCAAGGGACATTCCTCTATCTTTTGAACCTTCCAACCTACTCCATTTTATATAATTTCTTCCCTTGCCTAGCTTCAAAATCCTGGGTTACAACCACCATTTTAGCTGAAAACAGGACAGATTTTAATCAGATTGTATGAATTAAATCCCTAAGACACAATAAAGGACGTGTTGTGGAGCAGTACAACCCAGTTCTCCTCCAGTGGCTGAGCATACTGTCTCCTTAGTGCACACCTTGAATTGTCTGGCACTGCCCTATACTGTGGCTAGACGATTTGGCAGTATAACGCATTTGAATTTAATAGGAAAAGTGTAGTGTATTTGCCTTTTTGGAAAGACTTTCCAATCAGTTGTCTTCCTCTTGAATACTTCTGCATCTTGCCAGTTAGATGCACACTGTTCAGTGGCTGTTCTTAATAAAGTCTCCTTGATAAGATTTAAAAGCGTAGTATATAAATGTTTACAAATACCTTAGGGAGGTGATATGGTAAAGTTTAAAGTGAAATATGAATTTTCTTAAAGGAATTGACTTGCACTCAGGTCTTCAATTTTGGTTAAACTGAACAAGAACACCATCATGTCTAGAAGGAATTTTTTTCCCCTTGCAGTTTCTAAGTTGGTATGATGGAAATATTGAATGAGGATTGCATTCTTTTCTTCCTCAATGTCAAGCTATTTTAAGTTGATCTTTCTGTGTATATTTGCAGGTGACTGAGCTGAATGAGCCCCTCTCCAATGAAGATAGAAACTTGCTGTCTGTAGCCTACAAGAATGTGGTTGGGGCTAGACGATCTTCCTGGCGAGTCATCAGCAGCATAGAGCAGAAAACTATGGCGGATGGGAATGAGAAGAAGCTGGAAAAAGTTAAAGCTTACAGGGAGAAGATCGAAAAGGAGCTGGAGACAGTCTGCAATGATGTTTTGGCCCTCTTAGATAAGTTCTTGATTAAGAACTGCAATGACTTCCAGTATGAGAGCAAGGTCTTTTATCTGAAAATGAAAGGAGATTACTACCGCTATTTGGCAGAAGTTGCTGCTGGTGAGAAGAAGAACAGTGTTGTGGAAGCTTCAGAGGCTGCCTATAAAGAGGCTTTTGAAATCAGCAAAGAGCACATGCAGCCCACTCACCCAATAAGGCTTGGGTTGGCACTCAACTTCTCAGTGTTCTACTATGAAATCCAGAATGCACCTGAGCAGGCCTGCCTTTTAGCCAAACAAGCCTTTGATGATGCCATAGCTGAGCTGGACACACTAAATGAGGATTCCTACAAGGACTCCACACTTATCATGCAGTTACTTCGAGACAACCTCACTCTCTGGACAAGTGACCAGCAGGATGAGGAAGCAGGAGAGGGCAATAACTAAAGAGCTTTCATCCTAGCCCTCCATCATCCACTTCACCATCCCCATTATCACCATCCCACAATATTTCCCTGCCAGTCTCACTAAATATCTAGTGCTAAGCATATCTGTATTGTCAGCACAGCTGTTCAGATCTGCAGTCCACTTTATCAGGAGGCAGTTTTGGATAAGTCTTCATGAGCATTGCTGGATTGATTGATTGAGCTGCCCTGTTTATCATAGTTGCACTTGAGTGGTGCGAAAGATGCATATTAAAGAGGCATTTTAGTTTGCCTGTTGATCATAAAATATGGGCAAGAATAATAGAAAGTGAATTAATCAGAAATCTAATCTTTAAATTTTCCATTTGAAATAAGCTGATAGTGTTTTGTTAAGCAGTACATCTTGTGCATGCAAAGCAAATTAGCCACCCTAAAAACTTTTTCAACCGATGAAAACAGTTAAGCTGATGTGAAGTGACAACTTAGTTCTATTTATCAGTTTACAAACTGTTCAGAATGTGAGGTTTTGGTAGCAACTTGTTTTTTGCCTCTTTAACTTATGATGTGCACAGACTTTCATTTAATGCAATGCATCTACTTAAAAGTTTTGATACTTGTAACCTTTTTTGCAGTTGTTTTGAAAAATCATGAATTTATTTTTTGTAAACTCTTTGGCTGTTTAGTTGTCTGTGTATTCTGACAGCGCCATGTCAATGTTAGCCCATGTTAAGATGGATGACTCTCTGAGATGCCAGACTTCTAAATTTAATGTTTTGGGATTAAAAGAATAAAATGCTGCTTCGGAAATATTATCTCTACGTGAGCTGTCCTGTCATCTTTTCATAAGAATGGAGATTTATAGAGGTGTCCAGCTTGCAAAGATTTAAATTGTCCTAAATACATTGAAGAGAATGTAGCAATCCAAACTAAATACGTAACATTGCTCACCTATATCCCATTGGGGCTGCCAATTGCATATTCAGTGCAGCTGTAGTGCAAGGCTGCCAGTTAATGTTTACAAGATTCTAAAGAGCATTGCTTGTTGACTTACTAATTAGGTACAAAAAGACTTGTATTTATTGCTTCTGTCCATAATGACTTGTAGATTTTTTTTCTTATACCCATTAACGAATTCTGAATTAAGTTTCTTTAAATGAAATCATAGCCTTATGTTGCACTTGTCTATCCAAACAAAATGCAATCATGTTGCTTAATTAGTGTTGGATCTTAAGGAGTTCCTTTCAAACTAACCTAAATCTGATTCCCAAATTCACTTAGTTGCTATATCTCCTCTTACAAATTAGTTAATATGGGTATTGATTCCTTGTCTGCTCTTGCATTAACCTATTTAGTCATTTTCTCTTCCTGCCTCATCCACATTTTTATCCGTAACAGGCCATCACCTCTCACCCTGTGGTTTAAATTCAGCCTGAAATCACTGGGCCATCCAGGCAGCCCCTGAAGTTCCTGAGAGTCCTAGGCAGCAGAGTCCCACTCTGGAGTGGAGTTGAGCTGGCTGAGTCTTGGCTGAATAAAGACACTTTTTTTCTGACCCAACAACTGGCCAGTCAGCCACAGAGGTGTCAGAGAGGAATTGCTTCACACTCTGCTTGTCTCACTGATTGCTCACAGCTAACAATGTCATATGTAGAGGGAGGAATATTCAGCTAATGAGTAGCATACTTTACTCATCCAGTTTCTGCTGTGCAAGGCTGTGGTTGTTTCACAAACAGCTGCTGTTCTGAGCAGCTTCGTCCTATGTCCTTTCTGTGTTAAAACCTACTAAGTCCAATTACGCTTTTTCAGCTATGCTTACCTGGTGCAGTATTAAAAACACCTCCATTTCTGCCTACACTACAGTTAAAAACATTAGTAATACTGTTAGCACGCAGTTATATTAAAAATGATTACGAGTGTTTTTAGGAGGAGACAGCAGTTGTATGGTCATATCTATGAGCAATTTGAGGAGGGAGAAGGAGTGATCTAAGAAGTTATGTGGGGAGGTAGCAGCCTTCAGGGATTGAAGAGTCTACTTCCTGCAAGAATTACCTTGGACAGTTAAAGACTATAATTGAAGGTGTGTGAATACTCTGTGTGCTATGAATTTGGCTGGGAGGGAAAATAGGGCTGTGAACAGGAGAGGGGTATGCATGAGGTGGTGATGCTTCTTCCCTTAAACATTTGCAGGAATATGGGGAAAATCACTTTTTCAAATACTAAAGGAATGCCCTGAGGTAACTATTTTCTTGAGCTCTTATGAGAGACTTTATCAAAATCTCTTTCAAAGCCTATATAAATTACATTCAGTAGTTCTTAGTTTTCAGGGAATTTGTATAAATTAGTGACTGAACCATTGATTTAAAAACTCTTTTACTCTTAATTTAGACATGCTTGGTTTTTTCCATGATGTACTAATCTAGGTGCTTTATTTCATCTAATGAATTTTTTTTCCTGATTCTCTTGTGACCACAGTGTAATATTAACAAGGTTGATGGATCCTTCTGTTGGAGCCCTTAGAAACTTGCTCACCTGTTCCCTTTACTACCTACCAATGAAGACTGGCTTTTTGGCAGCTGTTGCATCAATTTGAAGGGTAGGGGAGATTTGATTTGGGCCCTTATTGCATGTCCCCCTTGTACAATGTATCATAAGGACAGGGTTATTCTGAGGTCTCATCCCAAGTACCTGCCCAAAATTATTTTGAGTTCTATATGAGCCAATTCATTCATCTAGTCTTTTTCAAGCCTCACCCAACTGTGGGGGAAGTTACTACGTCAAATATGTGAAGTTTAATAGTACACCACTACCCGGATATAATGCGGTCCTTGGGAGCCAAAAAATCTTACTGCGTTATAGGTGAAACCGCGTTCTATTGAACTTGCTTTGGCCTTGAGCATTTCCATTATTAGTCAGCAAATCATTTTTGTTAGAACTAACACGGTGTATGCAGTAAATAGATCTGTTCTACAGTGGTTAAATTATCTCCTTTAGTTACAACAATTATTTTTATAAGCTTACTTAAAAGATACAATGTATTAACACAGGTAAACTAAACACTGCTAAATGAAACCATGTGGGCTAGGTTTCATCATACATCAATTGTTCTGCGTGTAATGCTTAGGAAAATGCAAAATTTACATAAAATATCAGAAAACGCTTTTAATTACACATCCTTACAAATAGTTGTAAAAAAAGATTTTGGTATTTTAGCAAATAGGAGCATGGGCCACTTTGTCACTTAGCCAACTATGTTATATGTAGATTTTTGAAGTACTGTAATATGAACTGTTAACTATTAAATAGACTGCAGTTTGAAAACATTTTGGAGATGGGAATTTTTACTTATAGAAAAGGTTAAAATGAAGCTAAAAAAGGTAAAGTAATCAAGTTTTAGAGACGTTGATAAAATGGTAAATACCCTTTTTTGGGGGTACAAGATGCTTTCTTATTTAAGATGCACCCCTTAACGTTTTTTTTAATTTAAAAAAAAACTTTTTATACTTTGTTGCTTCGTGCTACTGCGAGCTGCCTTCTTCGCCAGGTCAATTATGGATTTTAACTGCAGTATTTGCAGTCTATCCACATCCTGGCTTGCTAGCCACTTAAGACCAATCTCTAACCCTACAACTGCATCAGCAGCTTTGGGTGGTGGCTCTTTGTCACTATCCTCAGGGTTAGACACATTTTCTGAGGCACCAGGTGGTTGGGGGGCAACATTATGAATTATATCTTCATCTGTAAGTCGGTTCATAGGTTGGACACATGGCATCCACCTCCATCCACTCTTGAACATCAGCTATTCCAGTTTGAGCCATAAGTTTCCTGTAGACTTGTTCTGCCTCCATGGCCTCTTCTTCCGTAAAACCTTCAAAGTTGTTCTCATCTTCGTCTTCTTCCTCATCTTGCTTGTCCTCACTTTCAGTGACAAAAGCACTTTTGAGACCACGATGCCAACTTGTCTCTATCATTGACGGAGTGATTCCTAGCCAGGCTGTCTCGCTTAAGTTAAATACATCCAGCAAATTCAATTTCTTGATTACATCCCGTTATGTTACTGTTGTCCTCAACAATTTTCTTTACAAAGGCTTTACGATAGTTCATTTTAAATGTGGCTATAATGCCTTTATCTAAGGGCTGTATTTTGGATGTCGTGTTCTGAAGAAGGTAGCTCACCTTTATCTTCCCGTCTTTGCTGGTTAAGGTCTCAACTGGGGGGCGGGCAGAACAGTTGTCAAGTAGGAGCAATGCCTTTGGCTCCAGGTTTTGTCTGCGTAGGTGGCTCCGGACAGCTGGTCCAAAATATTTCTTAAACCATTCCTCGAAAATATCCGATGTCATACAGGCATTTTTTGAATGGTGATAAATGAATGAAAGCAAATCCATGTTCTTATGGTGGAAAGCCTAGGTGACCTGGATTTGCCTATGCACAGAGGTTTAAGTTTATGTGAACTGGTTTTATTCACACAGAAAAGTATTGTTACTCTCTCTTTTATCACCTTAAAACCTTCGGCCTTTGCTTCTTCGGTCCTAGAAGCAAGTCTTCTATCTGGTAGCATATGGTAACATAAGCCGGTTTCATTGGCGTTATAGATTTGCTCCAGAGCATAGTCACCCTCGATGATGATCTCTTGTAACTTTAGCGGGTATTCGTCACAAGCTTTTATATCTGCGGTGCGCGTCTCTCCTGAAATTGCAACTTGCCGAATGCCATGATGTTTTTTAAAATGATTAAGCCATCCACTGCTAGCTTTAAATTCATTATCTTGGTGTGCAGAAGCATTCTCGGCTGAGCATCTAAAATTGAGATCCTTCTTCAGTTTCTCCTCTTGTTTCCTTATAATGTCACTGGAAATTGGCATGCTGTTGGAGCATTCTTGGGTAAACCACATAAATACTACTCTTATCTAATTGGTTATCCTGGGCAGTTTTTAGGCGCTTCCTTTCCAGGCCTGCACTTTCATCCAATTCAACTAGCATTGATCATAATTTTTCCTCATCTTTGATCCACCCTCTTAATGTTGTTTCCCCCACTCCTAGTTCTTTTGAGACCTTCGTTTGGCTCATTCCTGATTTCAGTCTGTCCAGAGCTTCCAATTTTTCTTTGACTGTCCATGCCTTTCGTTTCCGTGGCTGTGAACTACTTGCCATCACGTCAATGGTATTTTAATGCTAACAATTTTTTAAAATTGTTTAGCAAATGTCAGCATAGAGTTACAATGTTTCCAAAATAAAACTAGTGAGACAATTTAAGCTTAGTCTATACTGAACACAATTTAGAAACCAAGTTAAAATAGGTGGGAGAGATGAGAACGCCTAATGCAGGGGTAGGCAAATTTTTTGGCCCAAGGGCCACATCAGGCTTCAAAATTGTATGGAGGGCCAGGTAGGGAAGGCTGTGCCTCCCCAAACAGCCTGGCCCTGCCCCCTATCCGATCCCTACCTACTTCCCGCCCCCTGACTGACCCCTCAGAACCCCCGACCCATCCAATCCCCCCCGCCACTCCTTGTCCCCTGACTACCCCTTCCAGAGACCCCCCCTGCTCCTAACCACTCCTCCCAAGACCTCACACCCTATTTAAGCCCCCCTGCTCCTCGTCCCCTGACCGTCCCCAGTCTCATCTCCAAAAAGAAAAGGAGTACTTGTGGCACCTTAGAGACTAACCAATTTATTTGAGCATAAGCTTTCGTGAGCTACAGCTCACTTCATCGGATGCCCTGAGTCTCATCTCCATCCATCATACTGCGCAAGATCACTGAGCCTTTTGGGGCTAAGAATTCAGCCCTTCAGAGTACTTTAGAATAAATAAATAAATAATTTTTTTTTGGTTTTTGCTTTCATCAGATTGTTCCAAGAGTGACCTTCATTGCCTTTTCATTCACCTCTGCAGATCTAGCTTCTAGAATTTATATCCTACATTACCTTGGTAATGGCATGCAACCAGGGTATTATTCCACACCACCTGGTCATTCAACTTCACAGTGTGATTGTGACAGTCTGTAAGTCCTCTAAGGGTCATACAACTCTGTGTATAGGGTAAAATATTTGAACAAAGAGAATGTCTACACTTGAAATGCTACAGCTGCACAGCTGTATCTCCTGGAGAAATTGTAGCTAGGTCAGTGAAGAATTCTTCTGTTGACCTAGCGCTATCTACACTGGTGGTTATGTTGGTATTAGCTATATCAGGGTTGTGGATTTTTCACACATTAGTACAGCTGTGTCTCTCAGGGGTAAGTTCCTAGTGTAGACCAGCTCTGAGTGGGACCTGCCTGATATCAGCTCTGATCCTTTTTATAGGAGATGAAAGGTAAAGGGATATTGCTCCTTGGCTATAGAGAGAATGTTTGTTCTAGTCTGATCTAAGGATTTTGTCCCATGTCTAATAGAGAGTCTTCAGTGGTGTACTTGGAGTAAATGACACAATCATTAGGATCTGGAGTTTTGATTTATTCTCCTTACCCCTTTCACATTTCCTTTAATTACTGGAATTGTTGCTACATCCCTGAAAAGCCTTATTTTGGCTGCATTTGATATATTTTGAGCTGACAAATAGCTATAAAAGCCATCCAAAGGATAAAACAATGAGGAGTCCTGGTGGCACCTTAGAAACTAACAAATTTATTTGGGCGTGGGCTAAAACCCACTTTCTCAGATGCATGGAGTGAAAAATTCAGTAAGCAGAATATATATTATAGCCCATGAAACTATGGGAATTACCTGACCAAGTGGGGGATCAGTGCTAACGAGCCAATTCAATTGAGGTGGAAGTGGCCTATTCTCAACAGTTCACAAGAAGGGGTGAATACCGACGGAGCGACAATTACTTTTGTCAGGTTTCAGAGTAACAGCCGTGTTAGTCTGTATTCGTAAAAAGAAAAGGAGTACTTGTGGCACCTTAGAGACTAACCAGTTTATTTGAGCATGAGCTTTCGTGAGCTACAGCTCACTTCATCGGATGCATAGCATATCGTGGAAACTGCAGAAGACATTATATACACACAGAGACCATGGAACAAAACTTCCTCCCACCCCACTGTCCTGCTGGTAACAGCTTATCTAAAGTGATCTTCAAGTTGGGCCATTTCCAGGGGGGTGTGGGGGGGGGGGGTGAGAGAACCTGGATTAGTGCTGGAAATGACCCACCTTGATTATCATGCGCATTATAAAGAGAGGTTTCAAAGAGGGATGGGCTATTACCAGCAGGAGAGTGAGTTTGTATGTGTGTATGGGGGGGGGGGGGGAGAAAGGGTGAGAAAACCTGGATTTGTGCTGGAAATGGCCCAACTTGAAGATCACTTTAGATAAGCTGTTACCAGCAGGAGAGTGGGGTGGGAGGAAGTTTTGTTTCATGGTCTCTGTATGTATATAATGTCTTCTGCAGTTTCCACGATATGCTATGCATCCGATGAAGTGAGCTGTAGCTCACGAAAGCTCATGCTCAAATAAACTGGTTAGTCTCTAAGGTGCCACAAGTACTCCTTTTCTTTTTTCTTTTTACGAATTACTTTTGTAGTGCTAGCGAGATGCAATGCAATCAGGGTGGCCCATTTCCAACAGTTGACAAGAACGTGTGAGTATCAGCAGAGGGAAAATTACTTTTTGTAGTGCCCATCCACTCCCAGTCTTTATTCAGGCCTAATTACCCACCTGGTGAAGTGAAGAAACAGATTGACAGCGCCAGAAGGGTACCCAGAAGTCACCTACTACAGGACAGGCCCAACAAAGAAAGTAACAAAACGCCACTAGCCGTCACCTACATCCCTCAGCTAAAACCTCTCCAGCACATCATCAAGGATCTACAACTTATCTGGAAGGACTATCCTTCGCTCTCACAGACGTTGGGACACAGGCCAGTCCTCGCTTACAGACAGCCCCCCAGCCTGAAGCAAATAGTCACCAGACAACAAAAACACTAACCCAGGAACCAATCCCTGAAACAAACCCTGTTGCCAACTCTGTCCACATAGCTATTCAAGGGACACCATCATAGGACCTAACGACATCAGCCACACCATCAGGGGCTCGTTCACCTGCACATCTACCAAGGTGATATATGCCATCATGTGCCAGCAATGCCCCTCTGCCATGTACATTGGCCAAACCGGACAGTCTCTACAGAAAAGAATAAATGGACACAAATTAGACCGAGAATTGTATCATTCAAAAACCAGAAGAACACTTCAATGTCCCTGGACACTCAACAACAGACTTAAAAGTGCCAATTTTTCAATAACAAAAAACTTCAAAAATAGACTCCAATGAGAAACTGCAGAACTGGAATTAATTTGCAAACTGGACACCATCAAATTAGGCCTGAATAAAGACTGGGAGTGGATGGGCACTACAAAAAGTAATTTTCCCTCTGCTGATACTCACAACTTCTTGTCAACTGTTGGAAATGGACCACCCTGATTGCATTGCATCTTGTTAGCACTACAAAAGTAATTTTCGCTCCGTTGGTATTCACCCCTTCTTGTGAACTGTTGAGAATAGGCCACTTCCACCTCAATTGAATTGGCTCGTTAACACTGATCCCCCGCTTGGTAAGGTAATTCCCATCTTTTCATGTGCTATATATTCTGCTTACTGAATTTTTCACTCCATGCATCTGATGAAGTGAGCTGTAGCTCACGAAAGCTTATGCTCAAATAAATGTTAGTCTCTAAGGTGCCCCAAGGACTCATTGTTTTTGCTGATACAGACTAACACGGCTATCACTCTGAAACCTGTCATCCAAAGGATAGTTACAGCTAATTTAAACAACCACTTTTTGCCAAAGTTTAAAGTCTCAAAACATAAAGTATATTGCAACATTGGTTCTTACTGTGATAACCACTGGAATCAATGGTTACTGAATCCCACTGTGTGACGGGATATACTCTTTTTGTAATCCTGATCTGAGTTTCGGCGACTGGGAACAGGAAATAAAGTTCAGCCTCCTGTATGTGACACCTTTATTAAAGTTGCTGCTTTAATGTGAAATATCATTTCGCTTTGGTCACACCAAGTTTGTCATTTTGATATTTTGATTTTGTTGGTACTGTCCCGAAAGTATTTCAGTGAGGGTGTGATCCCTTTCCAACATGCTTTCTTCATATTTAAATACTGAAGGTAGGTTCATTGTGGTATGACTGATAGGGGAAATGGTTGGTTTCCACGGTTTAAGAATTAATCTGATTTTGTCTTTATGTAAAGTTAATCTAATTGGTTGAGATACCTGAGGCTTTAAGTACAGAACAGTGCAAGGAATATCTTTTTGGCATTACCAGTCTCCATTCATATTATACTAGAGTATCAAAGCACAATTTCTCTTTTGTTTGTTTTAATAGTTCTCCACACCCTGGGTGACTCATGAATCAGAGGCACAGAAATTAGTCACTGGCAACAAGTCCAACAAGTGCATTTTGGGACAATAGTCCTTGAAAGTTTCACTCTTGTTGGTAAGACTATTGTGGTGGTGGACAAACTTGATTATATGAGGGTTAATTATTCTGTAAATGTTATGAATTACGAATGCAGGCTTCTGTTTGCTGCTCCCAAAAGAAATGAATTCCTTAGTTTTATTTGATAGCTTATTTTGTCGTGTGTGATGTTACACTGAAGACGTGATCCAGATGTTATCATATGACTGTGATTATCATCTATTTTAAGGAGTGAATATGCACATTTGATTGCTGTTTAAAATATCTTTTTGGTACTCTAATAGTAGGGAACTTGGGGGGCCAACATGGTGTTCTCTGGCTCCACATGACAATTCAGTTTCATTTTGCATTCAAAATAAGAAATGCAATTGTGAATCTTTGGATGTCTGAAAACTTGTAGTTCTCATGAACAGCCATTAAATTATCCTAATTTTAGTTTATTTTTGCTTAACTAAATTATTTTTCCCTATCACTGATTTGATTTTTGTTCTTCAGATTATTTAGTTAATGTTCGTAAAGAGCTTTGAAAATGAAAAGCTCTATTGCTGAGTGACCCAAAGGGTCAAAAGTGAAAGTTAGCGAACTTGATATTTTTCAGATCTGATATTACTTCTTAGTTACTAAAACTGCCATTTTGTAATGTATCTTTTTAATATCTTGTCACTTGGCTGATGCTTAAATTGGTGGACATATTAGATCAGATATGATCTCACTGTGTAAATCTGGAGTAACTCTGTTGACTTTAGTGGGGTTAGTTTGGTTTTACTTTGGTGTAACTGCAATCTGAATCTAGTTTATTTCGTAGAAGAGCCATCTAATATAAACTCTGCTACCTCTGTTGCCACTGGCCAGTAAAATAGAGTAAGCTTCAGGACTTTAAATTATCTAAAAGTACTGAGTTTGATAAATTTGTTCCACCGTGTATGGTTATCTCTCTAGAATAGAAAAGGTCACTGAAAAGCCAATTTAAATATTGGCTTTCTGTGTTTAGTTGAAGGGATTTGCAAATCACCAGACACACCCAATGGCTACATGCTTAGGAGGGCAAAGTGTGTAGTTTATTTTTGCTGATCTTTGAGATAAGGCTCTATCGGTTTGCAAATGTTTTGTCACCATAAGTCATTCAGAATCTGAAGTTCTGAGGGAGCTGTTCTGCCAGACTGTCTCCACCTGGTTCAATAAATAGAAGCTATTTCTTTTCCTGTCATTGATAGCTTTACTGGGAAAGTTATGGAGGGAACAGATGTGTAACAGCTTCCCAGGACCAAAGGCAGGTTCTGTAAATTTGAGGGAAGCCTTAAACAAGATCAAGGCTATGCAGACAATCTGCAACACTTTTATTTCTAAAATAGGTTTATAAAAAACATAACTACTTCTTGCCACCTTGTCCTTATGCCTCTGCCTCCAGACATGACACCCCCACCACATAAGGGATGGCACCACATAAGGGATGGGTGTGACAGTGGGATATGTCTATATCCAATTATAAACTTCATTTTGTATTATTTACTGCACTTATCACATGTATAAACTTGTCCATGGCAATTTACTGTAATGTATTCCAGACAATGCACTGTCCAGGAAAAGGTCGAGACAACTTTTTGATGGCTTCTTGGTGATAGTTCTTCAAGATGGCAATCTAGGGCTATTGATTCTGTCTCTGAACTACTGGCCTATCCCCATGGAACAATGGATTTTCTATACAGGAGTCCACAAGGGGAAAGGACATGCATGCTATGTGGATCACACGGCAAAAGAGACAGAGACTCATTTTAAAAGTGGGTGCTTCTCTGTGCAGGGGGCCAACCACTGCCACAAGTAGACAGGAAGTGCAGGAGAGAAGGTAGGAGGGACTCTGCCCAGCCCGAAATGCTGACAAACCTTGGAATTGGAAAGTGTAGTTCAGATCTTATTTTTCAAAGATCTGCAACTCTTCAGTGCTTTTTAAGAGTAAAATGACTATGGTTAAGAAATTGCTTTGCTAAGCCGGTGTTCTTGGCTTTCCTGCCATATTTTACCCATACGGATTAATGTAGAAGCCCAGAGAGCCAACAGGCTAGGTGGAGCTCTGGGGGAGTTTGGATAAGTGACTAGGAGGGTTTGGAGGTCTCAGATATTGGTTGGCTGGGCGGGGGGGGCAGTTAAAGTGGCTGAGCAGCTGTGGCCCAAGGAAGATCATCATCAAACAGGAGGTCTGAGCCTGGGTGTGTACCCTATTGACCAGTGGTCACTGACCAGTTGATCGTGATCTCCAGCTGTGGCGGCTCAGTGGGGCTGCTGCTAAAGCAGGCTTCATGCCTGCCGCATACCGCTCCTGGAAGTGGCCAGCATGCCCCCGTGGGTGAGGCAGGGGTCTCCATGTGCTGCTCCTGCCTGCAAGCAGTGCCCCTGCAGCTCCCATTGGCCAGGAACGGGGAGCTGTGGCCTATGGGGGCGGTGCCTGCAGAGAGGGGCAGCATGCAGAGCCCCCCCCCCCCCCCCCCCCCGGGCTGCAGGAGCATGTTGGCCCCTTCTGGGTGCACTACTGGCTGGCAAGGTGTGGGATGTGGCCCAGCTCATGGTGGGGTGGAGGTGCCAGTGTGCCTGAGTGGGGCTGGGGCCTTAGCCCCACTGCGCTGCAGACTGGGAGCCCCCTCCCAGAACCAGCACCCCAACTCCCTGCCCGAAACCACCTCCTGCACCCATACTCCTTCCCAGAGCCCGCACCCCCTCCTGCACCTCTACCCTTTGCCCCAGGCTCAGCCCGGAGCCCCTTCCCACATTCCGAACCCTTCAGTGCAGAGCCTGCACCTCCTCATGAACCCCTGCCCCAGCCTAGTGAAAGTGAGTAAAGGTGGGGGAGAGCGAGCAATGGGGAGCGGGGATGGAGTGAGCAGGCTGGGACCTCAGGGAAGGAGCAGGGTAGATCCTGGGTTGCACTTACGTTCAAAAAAGTGATCTTGTGCATAAAAAGTTTGGAGACCCAGATCTGGAAAGGGTGAGTAGACCTATCCAGACCCAGTTGCTTTAGCAGCACATAGGACCCAGTAATTAGGTCCACTTGCAACTGATTGGTGACTGTATAGTGGGTTACTAGGCCAGGCTGTAACAGTGGGTAATGCAGCACAATATCGTCTACTGCTTCATGAATGTTGCAGAGGCTCTTTTATGTGTGGTTTATTTCAGATAGTTACTTAATTGTCATGGTAATAGAATTGTTGGTGGGGCTGCTAATTTAAACTCCAGCTATGTTGCTATGATTCAGCTATTGCTTTGTGCACATCAGTTTTGAAACCAAAATGTTTTCAAAACTTTATTAACCTAAAACTAAATAGCTTCTAGCTTTGGAATTTGAGGCATCCATGGGAGGATTTGCTCAGGAAATCTACTTTTGTTTTAGCTCTTAACCAATAAGATCCCTCAGAGCTCAGCTGAGTGGGCAGATTTATTAGAGAAAAAGATAAGTTTCATTTGATAAGTGAAAGAAAAACGTACATGGATCAACAACAATAATTTAGAAACATTTTCAGGCTTAAGACTATTTTAGGTTCGTCATTGAGCTCAGCTCAGCCACCCAAAAGCTTGAAATATATATATATATATATTTGAAAACCAAATTTTTAATTTAAAATGGTATTTCTCAAGTTTTCTAGGCAACAAACTCAAAACACCTCAGGATTCTCTCTCTGATTATGTCCATGGCTCTTTTGGTAGTGGACAGTGAATTACTCCTGCACGAATTATGCACCACTGTACATGCACAGAATTCATGTCCCCAGCAGATTTCTTTGCTTCCCCACAGAAAAATTACTTTCTGACAGGGAAGCAAAGGGAAGCCACAAGAGCAGTCATGCAGCCCTCCCCAGCAATATGTTTCAGGTGCTCAGGGCAGCCGGCAGAGAGGTAAATCACTGTGGGGCAGGAGGTAGGACTGGGGAAGACCCAGCTGGTGGCTCCTACCCTGCGCCAGGCTCAGCTGCTAGTTGTGGCTGGGCTGGGGAAGATGGGACTTTCTTTTCCCCTGCATGGCATCCGGGGCTGGGTCAGACCCACTCCCAGATTTCTCCCCAGGCTGCAGGAAACTCTCCAAACTCCCCACCCATTGCTCCTCAGCTGCAGGGGGACGGATCACTGTACGGGGAGCTCCTCCCCCATCCACCTCCCAACCCCCGTGTATCCAGACTCCCTCATACCCAGACCCTCCCACCAAACCACACCCCCACACACACCCAGAACCCCCTCTGCTGAGTTCCACTCCCCCAGCACCCAGACGAGCCACCCTCACCTGGTCCCCATCCCACTGAGCTCCACTCCCCCAGTATTTGGACCCCCCACTGAACTCTCCACACCCAGATTCCCCTGTCGATCCCCTGCACACCCAGACCCTGCCCTGCCCTGCTGAGCCCCAACCACCTTCACCTGGACTCCCCTGCAGAGTCCCATTATTGTTGCACCCAGAATCCTCCAACAAGTTCCTGTGCATCTAGATCTCTGCCCCTGGATCCCCCACTGAGCCTCCTGCACCCAGATTGCCCCACACAGAAACTTCTCAACCCACACCTGAATTCCACCACGCCGCCCCCCCCCCCCCACGAAGCCCCTCCACACTTGGATACTGCTAGGCTGAGCCTGCCTGCCCACACCTGGTGCACCTGGTACGGAGGGGCAGGGCCCTGGGGTGTTTCTGGGGCAGGCTTGGTTCTTGTGCTGTGTCAGGGTTGGGTGCAGCCTCACTGCTGAGCCATGTCCCGGGGGGAGGGGGGAAGAGCTACAGAGTGATGATCTACCTCTGTGCAGCCGGTGGCTTGTGCTCCCCAATGCCAAGCTGGAGCCTCCACGTTTATTTGACAAATAACATTTACAGAATTTTAAAATATTGTGCACCGAATTTTTATTTTTTTGGCGCAGAATGTCCTCAGGAGTAAGTGAATTCCGAGAAGTAGTAGTAGATCCCATCCTGGTTTCCTGTTGTAGCTTAGCAGCACGGCAATCTTCAAATCTTAAGTTCATCTCTTGGACAAATGGTCAGAGAGACACTTGGCCATTAGATTTTGTTAGTTCCAGTCTTCCAAAAAAAACCCCCAGAAAACAAAAACACCAACCCGGCTTAATAGGAAAAAAGGCAAAATACAATTTTTTTTACATCTATTTGTTTCTGATTCTTGCCTTACTCTATTGTGCTTTTAATTAACCCCAGCTTTTCTGTTTTGTTTTGTCTTTCACTTTTGTTTGATATAGAAGGGTTACAATCAGTGTAGTAATTCCGGGGTTGTGGCATGCTTGTTAGACTTAACATACTGTATGTAGAGGGACTGTATGCTATAGTGTTTCATGTTTTTAATGTGTTTGAGACTGTTTTTCATTAACTAGTATTTCCTTCATTTTGCTAGTTGTATCCTGCCCCCTCTCCATTTGTTTTTCTGTTTAGATTGTAAACTCTTCAGGGCAGAGACTATCTCTTCCTAGGTATTTGTACAGTGCCTAGCACAATGAGACCCCAATCCTGACTGGGGCTTTTATGTACTACTGCAATATAAATAGCAATAATTGTTTAGATGGGAGGCCTATCTAGCTATGCATAAATGTCATAAGACAATGTGTATTCCCTGTTCAATGTACTACCGCGCATCAGCTGTTTTCCTTGCTCTATCTTCCTTCTGTTGTGTTTACTTAAATCTAAGCTCGGAAACATTGCGTGTACATCAGAAATATTTGTATTAGCAATATTAAAGAGAGCAATTATGTTAAGCGGATAATTATAAATGGAAATAAAAAAGTTTAGAGGCTGAAATATGCCCATCTCCAAATTTCATAAGAGGTCAAGATTTCTCAGAATGTGGTCCAATCTAGACATATGCCCAGGGGTTAAAAGCCATGCTACAAAAGCCTCCCAGCTCCGCATCCAGTGGTGGTGGTTTTCAAGACTCTCTTGCTCTTTCATTGATGCAATTTGATGCACCAATCTTAATGACATATTTTGTCCCTGTTTGAAATTGGCCATGCATACACATCTTATACATGAACCATGCAAAATCTTTGAAAGTTATATTAACACCTGATTGTAATATGTAATCAAGTCTAGAAATTGGCCAAATGACTGAACCTGTTGCACACTTGCAAAATAAAGAGAAAACAAAACACAATTTAGTTAGCATGAAAACTACTTAGGAGATTATGCAGGAGGATGGGGTATTTATTTCAAGCATAGTAGGAATACACTGCATTGGTATTCAAGCTAGACACAGTAAAAGTTAACTCCCACTGGAAATTGTGCATAATTCCAATCTGCTTTCAGTTTTTCATAAGGCTTGCTCTTCAGAAGATAGTTCAATTAGATGTTCAAGTGTCTCCTAGAAAAGCAAATGTTATATATGCCTCATGTGGGATCACTAACTTGAAAAACAGTCACTGCTAGAGGTTTTCGTGTTAGAGAAAATGATATAGTATGGTATGCCTCTGCGACGTATTAAGTACTCAGTTGGGAAATCATAATTGATATAAATAAATTATTATTTAATATTTATATTGCAGCAAGCCCCAGAGGCTTAATTTGGGATCAAGGCCCATTTGTGCTCGGCCCAGTACAAACAGAGAGGTAGACAGAGTGTCCGCTCCAGACAGCTAACAATCTAAGAAGACAAGCAGCATAAAAAGGTGGGAAAGTGAAGGAAAACAAATCAAACATGCCATTTTATGTATATTTGCTTTTTTGTTTTTAGTTCCATAAACATGGACTTTTCCCAAGTGCTCTTCAGCCTCACTTCATATGTTGTCTGGTTTCTTGTCGGGGTCACAGCAGAAGTAAGCCCTCAGGAGGGATTTGAAGGTAAGGGCTGTAGCTCTATGGATCAGTTCAGGAAGAGTGTCCATGCATAAGGTATGGTGTAGAAGAAAGAGTGTAAAGACTTGTGGAAGGAGCAAATTGTGAGCAGATGTCCTACTGTGACTTCAACATTTCAGGTGCTGCAGAGATCTGGGGTGGTGGTTGAGAATAACTTAGTTGGAAAGGGACACGCATCAGTCTAGGACACATGGCTATCAGTATTAATGATTTGGGATCAAGGCCCAGGATTCTCATCCTCATTGCCAGCAGGAGTCTTTGATGGATTTTATAGTTAGAATCAGCAAGCTATTAGATTTCCCTCAGTTGTAAACTAGAGGCAATAGGAACTAGGACATAACTATGAGCCTCAGCTGTGGAACTCACTGTCTGTTGCAATTAGAGATGCTCATTCTTTCTTGTCATAAATGGGAAGGCTAAAGATACACTCATTATAGCTGATAATGTCTTAAATATTCTATAGTTAGTTGCACATCGGTGTTGGGCATGAGTGTGAAGGATGGTATTTATGTATGTGGTGGTGTTTTCTGGTCCTTTAATGTTTACTCTATAACATTTGGATATAACTGCATTTAGACAACTCCTAATTCCATAAGGGGCTAGGTTATCTGCCACTAGATTTTGCCACATTCTGTGTGTGTTTGGGTTTTTCTCCCTTGTCTTTCATTCTCATTGTTATATAACATAGCACACAACAATCCAGTCAGGATTGGGGCTGCATTGTGCTGGACACTGTACAAAGACAAAAGGGAATCCCTGTCTTGAAGGGTTTACAATCTAAAGACACAGTTAAATGAAAGACTGGGTATATGAATTAATATACAAGAAACCCTTCCATCCATCTGTTAATAATCCTGAGTTCCAGCTAGTTAAGTGGATGGTGAAGCAGTTTTGCTTTAACAGTACGGTTAACATCCAAATTCTGTGGTGGTCAGATGCCCCAGGTAAGTCAGGCAATGTTGTATCCATGCTGCCATCTTCTTTTTTGTCATCGCCATAAGTACCACTCCCAGAGATATTTCTTGTAATCAGACCTCAGCATCAGCAAGCTCTGATTGGTTAATGGTATTACATCGTTCCTGCAAGCATCAGGTTCACTGGCAGCACTTATGCACTGATTATTAAACTCCATAGTTTTGGAATAACCATCAATAGTTGAAGTATGTTTTGGATAGCTGTGAATAGCTGGTATTTCCATGCTGTGAATAGCTGGTTCTACCAGACTTCACTCTTGCAAATAAATTCTTCTGACCCAATTTAGAAGTTGTGGCCATATGAGTGCTTATTTTTTGCTTTGTATTTGGCTGTACATCCCAGAGTATATTAATGGTGAAAGGTGTGGCAGGGTAATATCTACAGTCTAATGACCATCACATATATGCTTTTGTTCTTAAAGACCATTTTCCCAGGGATTACATGCCTACAATTTTGTATCTAAAGGAATGTGAACTATATTTGGTGTCAGAGTAACAGCCGTGTTAGTCTGTATTCGCAAAAAGGAGGAGTACTTGTGGCACCTTAGAGACTAACCAATTTATTTGAGCATAAGCTTTCGTGAGCTACAGCTCACTTCATCGGATGGTGTGTTGTGACATCCACTGAAAATGGTCAAACCCACTTTGGGGGCAGTCTGCTAGTAGTTGGACTGTTCTGGTAAGCTGTCTGAAGAACTTTTCAGTTTGGTAATGGGTCTAAGGGAAGAAATTAAGAAATCCACAGGTTCCACATGTGTTCCAGTAGGATCATACTGGAAACCTCAAAAACCACAGTGATACTTTCAGTAGTTGTATCCATTACTCTAGGTGAATTTCATTTTTTGATGAGACATCTGTGTAGCTCAAATAACACCGCAATCACCAGGCTGGATCCTAGACCCTGCTCCAATGCCTTTCCACACCTTCAGTGTTGCAAAGGGAACATAAAGCTTGTCCGAAGAGGGCAGCTGTGAGGAATCTGCTAGTGTTGGGGTATCCCCAGCTTGTGCACAGCAGGTGAAGTAGGCTCCACACTGCACTCTCCTAGCTTACACTAATGTAGGGGGCATTTCATGGATGGGAGGTGTGTGTGGCTGGAGCATGTTGTGGTTTAGGCAGCTGTAGTTGGCATAATGGCTCCTTAGAGATGGTGTTATAAGCCAACATAATTTAGAGCAACCTGAGACAGCCTTAGTGATTGGGGGAGTGCAAGCATGGCTGTATAGCTACTTTTGCACCCCACTTGGTTGCATTGATTGGAGCTCTGAATGGGCACAAGTGAATATCTGAGCCAATGCCTCCATTCCAACTGAGCATGTATTAGTAGGACTTAAAATCGATTGCATTTCAAGAATCTGAAACATAATTTAAACTTCTGAGGAATGACCCTACCCAAACCTCTCTAAAGAAGAGCCTGCTGCTGAGCAAGGAGATCTGGATTGAGTCATGATTCTTTGTGCTAATGGGTAAGTCCTTCTAGCATATGTCTCATGCATTTCAGAGGATTATATGGAGTTGGAGAGAAATTTTACCCCCTGGCTGAGCTCTGTTGTTGCAGCTGTGATGGGTTGGATCACAGAAACCCCCTAGGAGCTGCCACCTGATGTGCCAAGACTACTTCTGCCCCTGCTTTCCTGCCCAGACAGCTTAGGACTTCAGTGCCCTGCCTAGTTTGAGCCAGATCCGCTAGCCTGCTGCAAACCCAGACCCAAGTCTGAACCACATCCCCTAACGACTGTAGGCTTAACTGAAAGCCGCTTACAGAAGTGTGCCTGTCTTTAACGCTCAGATGCCCAACTCCCAAAGGGGTCCAAACCCTAAATAAATCTGTTTTACCCTGTATAAAGCTTATACAGGGTAAACTCATAAATTGTTCACCCTCTATAACACTGATAGAGAGAGATGCACAGCTGTTTGCCCCTCAAGTATTAATTAATAAGTAAAAAATGAGTTTATTAAATACAGAAAGGAGGATTTAAGTGGTTCCAAGTAGTAACAGACAGAACAAAGTGAATTACCAAGCAAAATAAAATAAAACACACCAGTCTAAGTCTAGTACAGTAATAAAAACGGAATATAGACGAAATCTCACCCTTAGAGATGTTTCAATACGTTTCTTTCACAGACTGGAGCTGGACACCTTCCTAGTCTGGGCACAATCCTTTCCCCCCTGGTACAGCCCTTGTTCCAGCTCAGGTGATAGCTAGGGGATTCCTCATAATGGCTAAAAGAAAAGGAGTACTTGTGGCACCTTAGAGACTAACCAATTTATTTGAGCATAAGCTTTTGTGATCTGATAAAGTGAGCTGAAGCTTACAAAAGCTTATGCTCAAATAAATTGGTTAGTCTCTAAGGTGCCACAAGTACTCCTTTTCTTTTTGCGAATACAGACTAACATGGCAGTTACTCTGAAACCTCTCACAATGGCTGCCTCCCTTGTTCTGTTCCACCCACTTATATATCTTTTGCATAAAGTGGGAATCCTTTGTCCCTCTGGGTTCCCATCCCTCCTTCTCAGTGGAAAAGCACCAGGTTAAAGATGGATTCAAGTTCAGGTGACATGATCACATGTCCTGTGAGACCCCAAGCCTTCATTCCTCCCAGCCTGACTCACAGAAAGGCCTGCCTGCAAACAGAGCCATCCACAGTCAATTGTCCTGGCTGATGGGAGCCATCAAGATTCCAAACCACCATTAAAGGCCCACACTTTGCATAACTACAATAGGCCCTCAGAGTTATATTTCATATTTCTAGTTTGATACAAGAGTGATACATTTATACAAATAGGATGACCACACTCAGTAGATTATAAGCTTTGTAATGATACCTTACAAGAGACCTTTTGCATGAAGCATATTTTAGTTGCATGATATTTACACTCTCTCTATAGAGAGAGAGAAGCAGCTGTGTTAGTCTGTATCCGCAAAAAGAACAGGAGGACTTGTGGCACCTTAGAGACTAACAAATTTATTTGAGCATAAACTTTTGTGAGCTAAGTGAGCTGTAGCTCACGAAAGCTTATGCTCAAATAAATTTGTTAGTCTCTAAGGTGCCACAAGTCCTCCTGTTCTTTTTATATAGAGGGTGCGTCACAGCAGCATCAGTGTTTGCAGTAGTGTCAATGGTTCCTGAAGCCCAGCTCTGCAAGGGCTAGTGGCTGGTGGATGGGCATAGAAACAGATTCACTGGCTCTGCTGTATTAAATACAGAGAAAGTGCTCTGTCTGGGATGAGAAAATAACATATAGTCTCCATGTTTACTGAGTCTTAAAAAAATACTAGAGACCCAAATTCTGGCATCCTTAATTTGTACTCCAGCACATTCCCAATTACTTCAATGAGTTTTGCCTGAAAGAGGGCTGAATATAAATTGAATAAGGACCTCAGTACTTTAGTCAGAATATGTGAATTCTTGATGTGTGCTGCCAGGGGCTGTGTGTTGTGAGGACTATAAGAGACAATCAGGGACCATCTGCAGCAGCTTCCTGTCGCCATAGCAACCAGAGCAGTGCTGAAGTAAAGATCTCACATTACTGTTTCTGCAGCCTGAATTCAGAGATGGAAGCAGGTGGCATGAGTATGTTTGGCTGGAAATAGTGTAGCTGTCTCCCAAGTATTTTGCTGGTTGGCCAGCATGGTGATGTAGTGTAGCCATGTTGGAATTCCAACATGTCCTTAGGGAAGGAACATCTCTTGTTGCTCAGTAGTGCCCCCTCTAGCTTTCTAAGTATTGTATTTGCTGACTCTAACAGATGTCCCATGAAGGCTTCCTTGCCTATAAAGATTCCCCAGCAAGCGGTCTCAAGGCATGGCTGACTTGGATTTAAAGCATATGCTGGCACTCATCTGTTATACTGGTTGATGATACCAATAAATAAAAAGAATCTGCCAACATTAGTGCACAAAAGTGGTTTGATATCTTGAGTTAACCCTTGTCCTGGCTTCCATATCTGAGGTTTTGCAGTTCTCTTGGTCTTCAGTTATTTGCCCTAGCAATTCTTTCCTTGAATTAACATTTCTTCCATTTTTGTAGTTAACATTGTATCAAACATAAAAGAAATTGTAAAAAGTATGTCCTTATAATAAAAATCAACAGTATTTCAAGTTTACAAAAACATAATAGAGAGTGCTATTCTGCCTCATTTTATGAATCAGTGCCACTCATTGGAATACAAAGCAATCTGTAAAGACTACATATCTAAAATTTCCATTGATTTATGAAAAATTCCATAATGTGTACGTTCAGATGGGAAAAGAAACAGGTAAGCCATTTCATTTTCCTGATTGAGTGTAAAAACATTTGGTTGTGCAGTTTTAGGCTTATTTATTTGTTCTGGTTAGAAACTGAAGGATAAGGTGTATGAACTCAACAGGCCCCTTATCCAATTTCCATGCCTGAGCTTTTCTTTGATACCTGGTGACAGCTGGCCAACACTCTACTAGCCTGAAACCTAGAGGGGAAAGTTTGACTTTTTGGGTCTAATAAGACTCTGATCATGTAAGTGACATCGAGTGTGGACTGCTTCAGCTGCATGGAACCCCATTGTATCCAGAGGAGCTCCATGCAGGTGTAAAGGTCTGCCTGCCCAAGTAGCTGGGTATCTTAGCGATATTGTCAAGCTATATTTTGATTGCAAATGTAGGTTTTGTTCTTTTAAAAAAAAAAAAAAAAAAAAAAAAAGCATAACTAAAAACAAACATCATTATTTCCTGCCTTTTTTTTATTCCAAGGAAGAGTCCCGTCCCCCCCCAAAAAACCACAAATGTTTCCTTGTTTTTCAAAGCCAATATCAGATTATAATGGTAGTGCATGAGAAGTTGAAAGTGAAATTGACTAAAAGCAAACTATAAAAATTAGTGAAATTTTTAAGTTCTTCTTGCCCAAACTGAGATGCAAAATGTGAACAAATGGCATAAAAATGACAGGTAAATTAGTTAAAAATTTTAAGCAATTTCATATCATTTCATATTTTAAGCAATTTCATCTAGATAATTAAGCTTGAGATGTTACATATCTTTTCAGAATAATATCCTCACAGCTGCTGCTTTTTCTTTTGATTTGAGTGAGTTCTTAACAGAAATAAAAATTCTGTAATGAGATATGTTAGGGCCTGAATCTGATCTCAGACTAATTGTATTACTGATGTGTAACTTCATTGTTTTCAGTGCAGTCAGTCCTTAAAGACTTGTTTACAGTTAGAAATTTACCAAAATAGGTATTCTGGAATAGCTCCCTGTGTGGGAACTCTTATTCCAGAATAAAAGTGCCTTTTTCTGATTTAGCTTACTCCACTTTGGAAGTGGAATTAATAATTATTCCAAAATAGCTATTTCAGTAAATTTCCAAGTGTAGGAAATCCCTTACACAGTGTAAATGAAATCAGAATCAGACCTTCAGCACCCTGTCCTACCTGTCTTTTGTCCTGCTATCTTTTGTTGCAGGCATGTTATCCTCAATCAGTCTGACATGTAGAGAGCCTGGAATTTACAATATTTAACTGGTCAGTTTAGCCTTTCTGAGGATGAAAGAATCTGCAACTAACAGGTTTTACAGTTTCAGGGTAACCACACTTATATTCCCCCTTTATGGACCCTCAAGGACATTCACTTAAGGTTTCTGGCTCCCAACTGTCACCTCTCTTGGGTGGAGACCTACATCTCCCCTTTCTGATAGGGGGTTTTAAGGCTACACTGTGATATACCCATCAAACCAGACTGCCTAAAAAGGTCAGTGCCTGTCCTTTGCTCTCTCTCCAAGGACTATGAATAGTATAAAAGGGCTATGAACTGTGTATTGCCCAGTTACAAGTTACCACCCATCTTTCTAAGCAAGTATATTTTTATTAATGCATATACCTTAAGAATAAAGATAATGAAAACTATAAACAGATTGACACACACTAAACGTACCTGGAGTCATCCATCAGTCTTGTGGGACCCTGTCCGCTTGCTGGTTCAGAAAGAAGGACCTGAGTCAGTTTAAACCTAGCCTTTTTAAATCAAAAGCCCTTTTTGCCTGTTTCTGGGAAAAAAAAAATTGAAACAGTATATGCATGCCTCCTTAGGAGGCAGTACCTCTCTGGAGGTGTTTATAACCTAGGGTGATGCACCTTAATCATCCCACTGTTTTATTTTTTGGCAGACCTCTGGCAACTCTCCCCCTTGGAGCTACATCTAATCCCTGGCCCACAGCGATACATAGCTATTCATAACCTTCATGCAATATGTTTCCACAATATGTCACACAGGCATGACACAAAATTTGTGCCATGAAGTGTCACTGTGATTAGTATCAGTTGCAAAAGGTTCACAATGGGAGTGTCAGAGATGGTTTTGAGTTTATCTTCGTATTTCAGTCTTAAGCATTTCACACATGATTATTTATTCTGTTTGTATGCCATGTATATTGCTTAATTCTCCAAAACGTTTCTAATGATTGCTTGTGGCTTTAATAGGAAGTGCTGATGGCATTGTATATCTGGTGGGAAACTTTACAAATTATTCATTCATCTATCCCAATGCCAGTCACAATTATGTCTGGGTGTTAATCTCCAACTGAAATGGCTTTTTCTCTGGAGTCTGCTTTCTCTTACTGCAATACACATTTACTGGAAAAAAAAAAAAAACCTCTTAGCATTATAGCCCCATTTCCTATGTACTTAAAACTCCACAGGCACTGTAACAACTGATAAAGGAGGCTTTGAGTCTCCACATTAATTAGGTTTTATTAATACATCACACTAAATTGCTGCTGTTCATACCCTTAAAGTGGATTTTCCCTGTGATATCTAGTGGACCAAATTCTGCTTAGTTGCACTCTTGTAAATAAGAGCAGAATTTGGCTCATACTTAATGGCTGCATTATACCTGTATGTGCAAATATAAAATGTAGTATTTTCCATGGTAATTTTAACGTATTAGGCATTTGTATATATTCATTCATTATAATGACTTAAGAAAACGTAGTTAAAAAAAATCTTGTAGTGAATTTTCTTTTCTTTGGTTAGCCCATTTCTCCTCTCCACCTAGGAGCAGAACCCTGGCAGTTTCTGAAATGTACACATGTGTTGTCTTCTGTCTTTATAGGAACTCAAAATCTAAGGGCATCAGCAGTAAAACTGAAACTAGCTTATATTTTGCCACCATTTCTGTGTCCTTAAAAATACCTATTTTTGGAGATATGACAGCCTAGAATGAAACATAGGTCTCCATTCATGTAGCTGCCGCAGCCTTACAGCTCAAACCTGTAAAACATGTTTTTTCCTTTCTCCCACTTGCTGTTCTCTCTCATATTCTTTTCCCTTCATGTTGGTGCTGGGCTCTCTAAGATTATCTCCCTTTTACTTTTTCTTCTGCAGAGGCAGCATTTGGAACTTGTGAAAACCTTGGGTGATGGGCTGGGCTACCTGATTCTAGGAGAACTGTTGTGGAACAGGCATGAATTGTACATGGGCATGTGTAATTTGCTATTCTCTGAGTGCATTTTTCAGAGAGGGAGGGGGACAAAAATAACCTTGCTGAATTGAAGCTGGCTCTGCTTTCCTGCCCCTGTCTCTCAGATAGGGTGTTTATTTTTGGTCAACAGTATGTGAGATTTTCTTTCTGCCTTTCCTCTCCCCATCTCCTTTTCTTGTTTTTCTCCCTCATTCCCCATATCTATCCTTGTGCTGCTGCTATCACTCTGAGATTTTCTTTCTCTCCACTCTCACCCTGCCTGTGATTAAACGCCTGGAATATTTCCAGCCTGATGACTGCAGAGTTTCGCAATGAGACTCTTGTGGGAATTACTGCAGTAGGGCTGTATCTCAAAATGCCCTGCTCATAGGAGCCAGGCTATACTATACTTGCCTGTGTGTGTGTGTGTGTGTGTTTGAAAGTGACTAGTATGTTAAAAGCACTGCTGCAAATCAAATAATAATGGTCTGGTGCAGGAGTACCTGATGTGAGATTGTTTAGTTACTGATTATTGCTACAAAACATCGGATATACTTAGCCCCAACCCCCCATCTTCCTTTCAGTTGAAATGTATAGACATTTTCACAAGTTCCAGTAACACTGACCTTTGCGTTCTGCTTATCTGAGAATTAGGCCTGAACCAAAACCTGTTTCTAACCCCATCTCCCCCTCAGCCCCCCCCCCCCCCACCTCTCTCTCACTGGGCACATTTGAAATCCAAACCCAAAGCCTGATCCCAAAAGTCCTGAACTTTGGTGGTGGTTGAAATCTGAATTCCGTGACTTGAGTTTCTCTAATGACCAGAAATGAACTCTGTCCCTTTTGGTCAAAGAAGTCATTCACGTTATCACATTGCAAATTTGTTTGGTAGTTTTCTTGTCCTTTGTTAAGCCCTCTTGTGGGAAGGAAAGGTGGAGGAGGCGTCTTCAGGGCACGTAGCTGAACAGAAACCTTATGGGGGTGTGTGTGTGTGTGTGTGTGTGTGTGTGTGTGTGTGTGAAATTGAGTTGGGATTTTCCTCAAGTCATGAGATAACTATAGCACTGAAGGCAAGGTTATGCCCTCCATGACTAGAAAAATGTGCACACACTCATTCTTAACCCATGGCTTTTATCACAGTGTCTGCTCACTAGGTTGAAAAACAGGTAGGATCTGCTGTTTTCTCAGAAGCTTGAGGGGATAAATGGATCTTTTCTTTAATTCCTTAGCTTCCATGATGAGGTGACTTTTCAGAACGTGAATATCCAAAATGTTGTAATTTGTTGCAGTGCCATATTATTGCATCATGTTGTGATGTTATAACACAGTGCAACAGCAACACAACACCAAGTCAGCCCAGAACTAAGAAACAAATGTTTTATTGTTTTTCTGTCTCCAAGCTAAAGACAGGACTTCTTGGGTTCTGCAAGTTTATGGTGGACCTCACTCTTGATGGCAGTTAAACTTTATTCAGGGACACTGTCCTAATTGCTGTAGACTGAAAGCACGGACCTGTTGTTTGTACTTCGCTTTCTGCATGAGGCTGTGTACGCTGACGGCACTCTGTGGTATCACTGGTATCAGAGTTCTAGGTGCTAGAGTAAGCTATTTTCCCCATGAGGTTTACATCTGCAGCTTGAAGAGGCTGCTGTCAGTATTACCCACTACCTGAGACTGTCCAGAATTAATAAGCAAACTAATTCAGAATGAAGGTTAAACTTTCAACAAACCCAAACATTTGAAAGTATGTAAGCAGGGGGGGAAAGATCTAGAAAGGTAGGGAAGAGGAAAGAGGCACAACTGACCTCTTGATTCCCCTCTCTGTGGAGGTCTGAAAGGGCTTCTGGTCAATGGAAACAGGACATTTTTAGCAATAATTGGCCAGATTGTGGCTGGTCCTGTATGGATCCACAAAGGGCAGAGAGGGGACAACAACTGAGCCTTCACTCTGTTGCCCTGGACAGGAGTATGAGTGCTACCAGGTTAATGTCCCCGCTACACTAGCTCCCCAGCGGGGATGGTCAAGGGTAGGACTGTGACACAGCCCTTCCTCTGCTGGGCTTGCTGCACTCTGGGTGACTACACTCTCATTCCAGTCAGCGCTTTCCTGGAGGAATTCTGGCAATTCCGGTAGAGACTCCTGCTTGCTGCGTGGCCCCTCCTCACTCTGCTCCAATATCTCAAGCCACAGTCTGACCTAAATAATTTATCGGTTAAGGTAGATCAGAGTGTCTTTATTGTTTTTTTACATAAAGTGTTCTAAGATTCCTCCTCCCCCATACCTTCCACTCCATTTCCCATCCCCCTCTCCTCTTTCTCCTCCATTCTTTCTCCTCACCAGTTTCATGCTTTATCTTTCATTCCCTAGGTATCTTTTATCCAGCTTCCCCCAACAGAATCCTCTTTCTGTTTTCTTCCCCACAATCCACCCACTTAAAATATTTTCTCCCTGGCCTCATGGAGCATCACTATGGTGATGTCATGATGTCATTGTACTAGGAACTGTTACCTAGGAGATGGCATGATGTCATTGTACTGGAGACCGTTGCTAGGGTGATTGTGGTGGGGAACGGGGGCTGTCATGTGACCCACATCAGGAAATGTTCCCATTAAGGAGGAGGGAGAATGGTGTGTGTGGTGGGGGAATGAAAAAGAAGCCGCCAAAGATTCAAAAATCTCAGTTTTCAGTTTATCTTGATATAGAATGCTCAACTAGGTCTCAGCTTATCTGTGCTCTTATCTATCTGATCTCTCTCATATATTTCCTAATGTGCCTGTCACCATAGGCAGCATTTGGCCATAATAAAAGCAGAATAAGCCATAGTCCAGTTGTGTTCCCTGGTGGCATGGGTTTTTTTCTTTATTGCTCTGTCCATCCTCTTTTGCTGTCAGATTCCTCTCATTTCCATGATGAATAATCCAGCCCAGTCATTGACCACACAGATGTCTATGGTATGTTACATGCGTGAGCTTCATGTGGCTGAGAGGGATATAGTTCTGTACCTCAACCAGCAATCTGAGTTCCCCCCCTTCTGCCTCCCCCATTCCTGTTTCCAGTCTATCATGATGATGGGAACATACCTTAGTAATTCCAGTAGCTCCGCGAAATGTCTAACCTGAAAGGTGAAACATGTTAACAAAAAAGAAGATGCAGCCATTATAGGTCAATAATGGCCAGCCCTAGGTGAAATCCCTTCCGGAAGATACCACAAAGGTGAAGCAAGCAGAATCTGGTTGCAGGAGTTCAGAACTTTAAAATGCAATATGGTCAAGTAACTGGGGAAAAAGTTTGAAGGAGAGAGGAGGGTTCTGATATCCTGGATGAAGCACTGAATCACTGCGTTATCTCAGGCAACCTACCTGGCCTCTGCCTTAATCAGCCCAGCAGGACAGTGTGTAAAAACCTAGGAATCTCAGTGACCAACCCAGATAGCATATGAGATGAAGCCTGAGAAGCTGACCCATTGTCTCACAAAACAAAACTGCTAATGTTGGAGACATGAATGGATGGGGAGGGAGATGGATGATGTGTCCAGGTAAAATGGGTGGCTTGAGCCTGTTGCTCCAAAATTGCATGTGACTCAGAATGCTGTTTGAATGTTCTGTTAGAATGGATCTTCTTCCAATATTGACCATATATGGCTTGTTGGGAAAACCTTGGACCATGTCCTTCGGGTAAGGACTTCAATTCTAACATTATTAATGGACATAAAAAGATCTGGTGCCTTTGGCTTGAGTATGCGTGAATGTGTATATGTGTAGGAGTGTTTGTAGGGGTGTGCGCTTATGTGCATGTACATTTGAATAAATGCAGAGGTGTGTGAGATTTCGTGTAGGACAGTGTCTGAATGCACTTGAGTGTGCGTAGGGATGTGTGGGAATGTAGCTGTGTGGTAGGAATGGCATCACGTGGTGTGTGTGTGTATGAACGTACGTGTGAATAGCTCTGGTATAGCAGTGCGTATGTTTTGCCTGCAGTAACCCTGTGGATGAATACCCTGTTATGAAAGCTGCTTCTCTAGACTCTTTGTATTTCAAAATAATTTCTTGTTCCCCATGCAGTCATGGGAGTAACTAACTCTACACAACAGCAGAACAAATTGTCTCTGTTCTTAATGTCTGCAAATTTTCCAGAGCTCTGTTAGAAACTAGCTTGCAAGCTACTGCATTTCAGTGGCATTAAGCAGCTGCAGAAATCTGCCAGAAGCATTAGCTAATAAGCATAATTTCTGTCTTCTCTGCATCTGCTATGGAGCGAGGATACGTATATGCAGCTCAGATCTCCTGTTCCATATAGCCGCAGCCTCAAAAGGAACAGAGGAGAGGGTCTTGATAAAGGCACAGGGGTTATCTCAATTAAATAACTACCAAAATAATCAGTTACCAAACTCCCTCGGATATGGAGAACAAGAAGAAACGAAGCACAAGTGAAGTGCATGCATTTTTGTGTGTCCTGATAAAGAGAACCTTGAAGCCTTGTGTCTATCGCCCAGTATCTCTCCAGGCCATTGATTCTCAATTTTTTTTCATACCACAGTGTGTTTCATCGGGAAAACATTTTGGGATCCTTCCCCGCATAGTTTTGGGATACCTCCTCTCATCTAGCTGTACAGAGAGGCTGAGTCATGACCCTTAGGCTGAGAACTCATGTGCTAGGCTAAAAACCTGAAATCACACAACTTTTATTGCATTTTGAGCTGGGAACAGGAAATTAATTAGAGAAATCATTGGGCACTGGTGGCAAGCCTGGTCTGAGAGGCAAAAAAGAGAATTTTGCAACCCCTGAGATTTGTGTAGGATTCCAGGGTTCCTGATATGAAAGGTGTAGTATAGAAACTTGTGATTGGGGTAGGATTTGAGGGTTCATTGGCTTGATCATTGTCTTCAGGCAATCAGAGTACAACTATTTGCATGTTGGGATGTTGAGAAATAACCTTACAATCAATATGCAAATCAGTCCCCTTCAGCCAATCAGACTTCAGGGACTTGCATAATTGGGAGATGTGGGTCTATAATTGCACAGCTTTCCTCACTGGCTGAGGTAATTCCATTTCAATATCACTAATAATAAAGAATTCTGTAGAGTTTCTAGATAGGCCTGATTTATTGCTCAGCTTTGCATCCCTCATCTCCCTCCTCCCTATGTCCTCTTTTTGTTAATGGGTACAGGATAGCCAGCCCCTCAGTAACAATCTGATACTAATAACCAGAGATGTCAGACTAATAAGGGATTATGCTGCTTTCTAGCAATTAAGAAGCACAAGGGACCAGGGGTCAGTAAAACCCTGAGGGGAGGGAGTTGGGAGCCGGGAGAAGTGGCATGCAGCAATGCTGAGCAGATAGCTAGCTCTGTGCATAGTTTTCAGAGTAGCAGCCGTGTTAGTCTATATTCGCAAAAAGAAAAGGAGTACTTGTGGCACCTTAGAAAGCTTATGCTCAAATAAATTGGTTAGTCTCTAAGGTGCCACAAGTACTCCTTTTCTTTCTGTGCATAGGGCAACTCAGCTTTTACTGGGCAATACTACCACCTAGTGGAGTACTTTGTTTTTACATGGAGTCTGTACTGTGCTCTTTAGATGAGATCTGAAGTCTTAATGCTAGTAATAAAATCAAGGATAGTTCTTCAGGCATCTTAAGTGACTGGCACTGAAACTGCTCTGTAGGTGCCACACTGTTTTAAATTTGAAAGATGTTTGTATAACTGTTTGCCAAGTCTGAATCTGGATATTTAAAACATTTGGTTCGGAAATATATCCTTTGCTCAGATATGGTATTAATATAATTTACATTTCCAGAGTGTAATTCATCTATAAGGATTCCAAATGCTTTAGAACTATATGCATACATGCTTAAATGCAGCAGTCTCTGGGGTGGAAGGGCTGTAACTGACTTACCGTATGCTAACAGTGTGGGGCTGGAAGGAAATGTCTGACAGTCAGCAGGGATAATCCCCAATGTCAGTGAATTTAGTGATCATGAAAGGTGCTAGCCTATCTGAAATCCTGGAAGGATGTGGAGAGGGGCCACGGAGCCAGGAATAAATTGAACGGACAACAGATCATGAAATGGGAGTGGGGTCAAAGGTGTGAAACAGGGGAAGCAGATTGGGATTCACTGCTCAGTATCCCCGAAAATATCCACTGCTCCATGAAGGAGTCCAAGGAGACAGTGAATATTGCCCAGATGCATGAAATGGCCAGGGAATGGAAAAAGGCCCAACAGTCAGACAAGTTAGAGAGCCTCTAAATCCTCCTTCATTAGTAGATGGCCATTTTGGCCAGTGCAGGGAGGAGGTTGATGAGAAAGTCTCGTGACTTAGTGGGGCCACGAATAGGGTGTGCATAGAAGAGCAGGTGTGGGGAAAAGTTTCAGCCAGAGCCTCAGCAAGAGACACATTTAAACTAGCTTGGTATGTTATACTTCATGACTGCAGTTTAGACATATCCATAAAGAGAGGCTCTGGGGGGTGTTCAGAGATGGAACAGTAGGTGAATGTGCAGCCTGCTCAGGTAGTGTTCTGGAGATGGGCAGGGGAGCTCGCAGGACAGAGGCCAGTTAAAAAGCTGCTGTGGGCCAAGGAGGTTGTCTTCATTTATCTCATGTAGAGACAGGAGGAGAGGAATCCAGACAAGATGACAGTGAAGAAGTTACAGTAACCCATGGCTGGCCTCCTCATGAAGTGCAAATGCAAGACCTGCTCATCTCCTGGTAAAATGGTGATAGTGGATAATAGGCACAGTAAGTACGATCAGAAAAAGAGAGAGTGAGATGAATATGCTTCGTGGGAATTGTTGTACCCATAAAGGGGAATGGATGCAAGAAGGCAAGGTGTTTGCCTTGCAATGGACAGGAAAGGCTCTGATATATTTATATTTATATGGATGATTTTTAAAAGCCATAAGGGTCATCAATATATAGATTAATTTAGTATCTAATAATATAGAGTGCAAAGTGCCTTACAAAGGAAGGTTAGCATCATTATCCCTCGTCTACAGATGAGGAAACAAAGGTGCAGAAGTCAAGCCATTTGCCCATGGTCATATCGTGAATTAGTGATACAGTCAGGTATAGGCTTCAGGCTTTCTGACTCCCAATACCCTGGACCGGACCAGACCAGTTCTCTGTCTACTGAATGGAATTGATTTGGAATATTTTAATCATGGTATCTGATATTATAATGGTAGGTGAAAGTAATTGTTAAAGAGTTTACAAAGTCAGCTTTCGGGGGGCAAGGACTATGCCTCTTGATATGTTTATAGAGTACTAAGCACAGTGTTGTGCTCCATAAACAATAGGAGCAAACTGCCTACTTCAGAAACAGAAAGGTAGGAGACAAATGATCTGATGCACCCAGTGTGTGGAGTCTGTCAGGAAATCAAACTACTCATGGATGCTGGAAAGATGGGGACTGAACATTGCAGCTGATTATTTATGAATCCATCTGGTGAAACTCCTCTGCAATATCAGTGCTGTTTTCACTGGAATCTTTCTGAGCTCTGGACCCTCTGCAGAACTGAGAGGCTGATTTAATGCACATAGAGTTCCCTGTTGAACCTTTGTGACTGATGCTGCAGTTTGCAAGCTTCAAAGGGGCTGCACTCACAGTTGAAACTTGCTGATTGAGTTTTACATTGATCATGCTGTAGTCTAAAGCACCAGATTGATTCCTGGTGTACTTCCACTGAAGCCAAAGGATTAGTGACATGGATTAATTTGATCTGACGTTTGATGTTCAGCGAGGCTTGTTATGACACAATAACAGCAATCTTGATTGCATCCATCAGGCTCCTTGTGTTTGTGTGGTGAAAGAGATTAAACAGGTTCTTCATTTAAACAAACTCACCATTTGGAACAGCTCTGCTTTCTTCCCTTCTTCCTTTTCCTCACCTAAGCTCCCTCTATTGTTTCAGTACAGGTTGCATTTACTCACACCTATTCTATTCAGTTAACCTTGATTACAGGAGGTTCCCCATGCTAATTGTTTTGTTATATTTATTAAGTTCTATCCCCTTTCTTTCCACCTGTCTCTCAGATCTGGTTTCCATTCATTTTATAATCTTTACGCTGTTTCTCTTGTTCAAATGCAACAGTTAAACACCTTTTTTCTTTGACTAAAGTTTCTGATTGTTTCAGGTAAACAAGCCAAACAGATAAGCATAGATTACAGAGTGACAATGGCAGAGGAGAGTTTCCCTCTCTGGAGAAAAGTCAGTGAAGTTTGAGAGGGAGCAAGCTGAAGAACAAAGAAGAAAGGGTCCATGCACTGCTATTCAAGGAAAAAGAAAAGGTGATCAGTCAGATGTCTATAGCATAGCACAGACAAACCTAGTTAAGTTTTACAGTTCTGTTGCACCAGAAGCAATTCTTGAGGAAAAAGTCCCAAAGTATAAACTATTTGTTTTTAATTTGAGACTGTCCAGGCTTTAATAGTGGCTGTCTCCAAAACTGCCGTTTTTCTTTTTCATTTTCCTATTCTTTTGATCTTGGAGCTGTTGTCACCTTCCAGTGTTGAGAATCTAGTCTTCTGCTTACAGGGGAGGCTCTGAGGAACCATCTGTTGACAGAATCTGAATCTAAGCGATTTAAACATTGCTGCCAGCAAAAATAAAGTAAGAGAGGGCAGAAGTCACTTTGAGCATGAGCTTGATTCTTGTTCACATGTTCCTGAGCACTCTTACCAAAGGGCATTCTCACAGCAGATGTACCAAAGAAGTACGGATGCTTGACATATTTAACAGACAACAGGGCATCTTTGCTTCCCACTCCATGTATTTTGGCTGGGGTACTGTCAGAATAAGTTTTGTTATATGAGCCTAACCTGGGAGGTCAGAAGTGGGGTGTCTGACATTCAGCCTCATCACAGTGGCCCTCCAAGATGTTAATGTCCAATTCTATTCCCATAGTGTTCTGAGCAGGGACAAGTGTGTGTCTAGAAGACAGTGGCGATGGCTGTACCTGGCCTCTTCAAGAATCAATCTGTTGCCAAAGGACAATGAGGGCCTAGAAGTGATTGTCAAATCTAGCCTAGTTATGTCAACTATAACATTGATTATAACATCGGCTCAGGATTAAACAAAGATTGTGAATGGCTAGCCAACTACAAAAGCAGTTTCTCCTCCCTTGGTGTTCACACCTCAACTGCTGGAAGAGGGCCTCATCCTCCCTGATTGAACTAACCTCGTTATCCCTAGCCTGATTCTTGCTTGCATATTTATACCTGCCTCTGGAAATTTCCACTACGTGCATCCGACGAAGTGGGTATTCACGAAAGCTTATGCTCCAATATGTCTGTTAGTCTATATAAGGTGCCACAGGACTCTTTGCTGCTTTTATTGATTATATATTCTACCTCTGCCAAAATTGGGTGAGGTGGCTGCAAATGACTTGTATGGAGTTCTGTAAACAAGATAAGGCTTAGCATTGTAGCTATCTGAAAAGACCCACAGAACGCTTTTGCCATATGAACCCTTCACATCTTCCGTTTCCCTCTAACAGAAAAACAGGCTGCACACACTATGGATTCAGCAAGTAATAAAGGACTGAATCATGTGGATCTAGTTAATTCTGTTCAAATACATCTAGTATTATATATTACAGGAAGAAGGATACTAATTGCCTGTAATAGAGCCCAATAGATGTGGAATTGTCAGAGGTATGAGAGCCTCTGCCCGTACCCACGATAGGTTGGTGAGTGTAGTATCCCTGCCCCAATCCTGGCTGTACCGAAGGCCATACTTCATATTTTAGGATTAAAGAGCCTGATAACCTCCCCATCCGCAAAAGAGATGCATCCTTTTTTTGCAAGAGGTAATTCTCCATTTTTGCCTGGACCCTACTGAAAAGCACTATTCAGAGTATTAATTCTGGGGTATTTGGGGGTGAGGTGGGCTAGAGGGAGGAGATATAACCTGCGCTCAGCACAAAATAGTCTAGACAATTTATTCACATACACAACCTCAATAGGGTCATCAAGAACCTACCCCTCCACAGCTCTGTGTCACAATCAAACCTAATCAAGAGCCCGCAGCTAACTAACTGAGGGGGACTTTTCTTCACTAGAAAATTAGGTCAATTTAGCACACAAACATGAGTAGCTGCTTTAACTACTATGATGTAGAACATAACTTTGCAGTCAGTGTAGATGGGGACAAGTCATGTGTAGCTAACTGCAGTCAGGTGGTCATAGGTAATGCTGGTTTCAGTAAGGTTTACTCATAACTGCTGGCATGAGTTGGAACCCAACAGCCCTAGTCTATGCTGACCGTTAAGTCGTGTTTAACTTCAGGCTCGTTAATGAGAGTCCTCAAATGTGGCCGAATTTTCTAGTGAAAACAAGCCTAGAAAGTATAGGCTAAGCTTTAGTGCCAATGAGCTCCTGCTCCCTGATTAGCAGTGCTGTGAGTCAGCTCCTCAGAGCTCTCCCTGAGCCCAGAATTGGGGCAGAGCTCCTGGCAGCTTTGGTTAACTTTGGGTACTGTGTAGAATGCTGTCTGTAACTGCTATTCAGGTTTCTACAGGGCATGTGTCAGCACTCATTTAATATTTCATATACCTTGTTATATCAAATGACACCATTTGAACTACAGTATGAGAGTATAAATGATCTAATTATCTGGCACCTTACATGAAAGACTCCCTGTTCCAACACTTGTCTTCTGTTGCCAGACGTCACCAGTGTGATGCTCTGCTCTGTTCAACGTTGATAACAGTTGGCTGCGTGCATGTGTTCCCTCTGTGTGCTGCCCTGGCTCTGCGCAGATAGCTGACACAGCAGACCCTGAGAGAACCCCCAATGACCACAGACTCCGATAAGGTATTAAGGCACCCGGCCAGGTTTATTGTCAAACAAAACACAGTAATAGTTTCCTGCAGACTCTACAGGACATACTACGGATATGTGCCCCCTGACAGTGGACTCAGTCAGTCAGTGGTGGTACTTATCACTACCCCCTAGGCCAGACAAAGACAACTCTTCAGGGGTACGCTTTTATACACAGATACAAACAAAAAGAAAAGGAGTACTAGTGGCACCTTAGAGACTGACCAATTTACACATCACTCCCAACGTATAGAGGTGCAACCCCTCTACGTGTTAGGATGCCGCCTCTCACCTTGTACATGTTGGTTTGAACAAAACAACTCTGTCCATCATGTTACCCTTTTAATGCTGTCTTTAGAAGGAGTGAGCGTGTTCCTTGTTATCTGTGTGGAATGTGTTCATACCGGAATGTTCTGGTACCATCCTGGCACTAGTGCTTAGTACCTTTTAGGTATGTGTATGTCAGGGTTCCCTCCCCACTCTGAACTCTAGGATACAGATGTGGGGACCTGCATGAAAGACCCACTAAGCTTATCTCTACCCGCTTAGGTTAAAAACTTCCCAAAGGCACAAATTCTTCCTTGTCCTTGGAACGGTATCTCTGCCACCACCAAGCGAGTTAGACAAAGATTTAGGAAAAGGACCACTTGGAGTTCCTGTTTCCCCAAAATATCCCCCAAAGCCCTTCACCTCCTTTCCTGGGGAGGCTTGAGAGTAAACAAGGTGAGCACAGACCAGACCCCTGGGTTTTTAGGACACTAAAAACCCCAGTTAGGTTCTTAAAAGGAGGACTTTATTATAAAGAAAAAGTAAAAGAAGCACCTCTGTAAAATCAGGATGGAAGGTAATTTTACGGGGTAATCAGATTCAAAACACAGAGGATTCCCCTCTAGGCAAAACTTTAAACTTACAAAAAGACCCAGGAATAAACCTCCCTCTTAGCCTAAGGAAAATTCACCAGCTAAAACAAAAGATAATCTAACTCATTTCCTTCCTTTTACTTACAATTTGTAATCTTAGGTGCTTAGTTCAGGTATGGGTTTAGGAGATGTATTTTCCCTGCCTTGGTTCCTCGCTAACCCAGAGAGAACACAAAGAAACACACAACAAAAACTTTCCCCCACAGATTTGAAAGTATCTTCTCCCCTTATTGGTCCTTTTGGTCAGGTGCCAACCAGGTTATCTGAGCTTCTTAACCCTTTACAGGTAAAGGAGGGATTTTATGCTACCCTTAGCTATATGTTTATGACAGTGTATAATTGCAGCATCAACCTTCTTGCCAACTTCTGTGAGTACAGCCTGCCTCTGGCTCACAGTTTAACTTTGCTTTATGTCAGCAAAGTCTTGACCATTACTTTAGTTCAGGCTTTAGGTCTCATACCGGGCCTCTGATACAAGGGTTTATGTTTCAGGGCCTCATCTTACCACATCATCTTTTGTGCTGTGGTATGGAGGTTAAAGTCCACTAAGCTATCTTTTCAGCATTAGATTACTTATTCCCAGGAACATGACACAAATCTGTGACTTTTTCAGTGTTACCTGCCCGCCTCCAGCTCCATTTCATACAAAACTTGTTTGCTACTTTCTCCATCTGCAAGTTTAGTCTTTTTTTTTTACATTATTCTCAGATTTATTTCCAAGTGTCTATATAGTTCCGATATCTTCAGACAGAAGATGCTCATGGGGTCATTCTGATGGATTAACTACATGATTTTTCTTGCAGTGAACAAAATATTAGGGATATTGTGTTCATGTATGAGAGCAACATAGCCAGCTCAGATAGAAAGGAACACCCTTACCCCCACACCTGTTGTTCTAGTGAAGTGTTGTAGTGGGCTTATGAAGGGGAAGAATGCTATATTAGGATGGGTGTACTGCACATGGAAACAAAGTGTTCTTTGGAACATGTAACAGAAACAAAGGGACCTGGATGGCTCAAAGTGTCTTCTACCTCTGCAGTAGCCTTTCAGCTCTCTAAGTCAAATCCAGTCCATGCTGGTAGTGATTTGATGGCTGATTAATTGTTTATAAATTGTATGTGAGGTAATTGGGTAGCCTCAGTTCAGTTTCTGGTAGACAGTTGTAGCTGTCCATATTCCTAAAACAATCATCAGTCTTCATCTACCATCATTTAAACCACCATCATGACAACTGGTTGCCCCATAAACAGTCCACAGGGATGCCATGGAACATAAGCACACGGAAACTAAACTCTTCTCTCACTTTTAAGTTTGGTCCCTTCCAAAGAAGGGTTGAGGAAAATTCACAGGGCAGACTGGGAGCAGAGGTATGTTGCTGACACCCACGCAGACTCCTGATTCTGTGTCTCCTCTCAGCTTTTCAGTATCTGTATCTTTGTTGCTAAACTGAAAGATGAGGCACTGAAGAGGCACACTGCAGATGATTGTGCCAAGGCTTATGCTTCATTAGCCTGACAATGACCTCTATGGTGTTTTGCCTTTGACTTAAATTAATGCAGGTTAAGGCCATATGAGCTTTTCAGAATTTGAAGAAACATCTTGTTCAAGGAAGGCCTTTGCTTGTTCACTAGTAACAAGGAGGTCTAAGGAGTGAAATTAAGCAAGGTTAGAAGGCTTGATTTTTCTCTGTAGGTCAGAGTAGGCTAAAGTGCAAATTTGACTCATGGGACTTGGTTCTGCTTTCACCCAGTACAGGGTATATCAGGATGTCTTTGGAATTACAAAAATAATGCTAGTGAGATAAGGATCAGATCCATGGAGTTCTACACTACAGTGTTTAGCTCTGATGGAGAGAGCATTGCATGCTGGGACTGATGGTCCCCACAGACTCCTTCACTATGTTAAAGATAAAGGGATCTGCACCATTTATAAAAATTAGATGAGGCTCTTGTTCTCCTTGCCAAGTTGCCAGTGTGGCCCTCAGCTGGCCAAAGTATGAACCACTTCTCCGGGTGCCGAATGTACCCTAACCTTGTCAACTGGGATCTCTGGCTGGCTACTTTACCCAACACACATGCAAAATTTATTGAAACAGCAAATGAAGTGTTGCCAAGGAAACATGAGCTATTAAACTCCAAAAGCATAATTTATAAGAAATAAATATGGTTGTAAACATTCTCTTTCTCTTAGTGCTGTGAAAACCCTAATGAAATAGTCTTGTACCCTTCCAGCTAATGGAAACAATGTGCCTGGGGAATGAAAGGGTGAAAAGGGAAATTACAAGTCATTTAGCTCTAAGTTTGGGATAGAGCAAATGGGAGCGGGGCCTTTGTGTGCTTTCTTCCTCTCACATCAGTAATGTATTGAATGCTTGATTCTCCACGTATGTTATAAATCAGGAGTAACTCAGCTGAAGTCAGTGCAGTCATGTTAGTGTAAAGTCAGTGTAAGTCGGAGGATGATCAGGGCCAGGGTTTCTAGAAGAACCTTTAGAATATGACCATACCAAAAAAAAAAAAAACAGGGAAGGAAAGAATTAGACAATTGGAAACATTTTTATATTAGTTTGTTTTAATACCTTAGATATTTAAAATTAGATTTCCTCCTCTCCTTTCCCCATTGTCGCTGGTGGTATCAGCCACCATACTGACCATAGCAAGTCCCCAGCCTTTAAGAACTGCCTGTCATGTGAGGCAGTGAAATCTGCAGGTCCTTCTTGAAGCAGACACAACACTAGAGGTAGGTGCATCAGAGGGCTTTCCTCATGGAGTAGGTGGTGAGAGCAGACTCTGACCCCAGATTCCAGATGCCTGGATCTGTGGGGGACCAGAGGCAGTTGAAATCTGTCCCAGCATCAACTTAAAAACCAGACAAAGGGTCACTCAGGCCTGCGGCTTCCTTGTCTGGGAAGCGTGGACAGATCAGTCTCAGAGTACAAGTCTTAAAAGGAGAAGAGGTAAAAATCACCCTCCCTGGATCTGGCTTCTAGACCACATAAAGCTACCAGGCTGTCAGACACTGAGTGCCTCAAAACTTAGGAAAACTTCCCTGAGCGCTTTGGAGCCAACATCAGCTGAGCAGATCTGTCCGCAATAGAGGCCCTGTCCAGCCATGCCATGGCTGTTTTAGCCTCCTCAGTATCAAGGCAATCAGAAAGATCACTGGCAAGTGTGGTACTGGGTATAAGTCTGACCCTGGTGCTAGCCATTCTATTGCCTCCGGCACCAGCGCCAGTGTGTCCCTTCAGCACAATGACCTGTGTGTGACTTCTGGACCCATGTTCACCCCAGTGCAGTGCAGGTTCCTGGTCCCAGTGACTTTGATGGTTCCACCATCCAGTCAGAGCCTCCCTACGCCTAGACTCTGTGCCAAGGGTGATGGCAACGGTGGTCACACCATACAGCTCCCCCCGGCTAGCCTCAGTAGGCACACTGAAAGAGTTACAAGTGATTACTGAGGACCTGCCATTCAAGGGCTGCTCATTCTTCCACAAGAAGACTGACAAAGCAATGAGATCCCTCTAGCATTTGAGGGCCACCTGCAGATCATTGGCGTTCTATGCCCTGGCTTCCAAAAGGAGGCATTTCAGTCCCCAACCCTATCAGTGGCAGCCTTTCTTCCAGTATAGGCTGTCTGAGCCCCCAGGCCACAGGCAGAAGCCCATGAGAATAAAATCCACAGGGGAGGTCTACCTCTCAGTTGCACCACCCTGCTTCAGCATTGACTAGGCAGCAGATCTGATTCAGTGCCTGAAGACGGTACACTATTAATTCTGCTATCCTTGCCCTCCCTTCCATTCAGCAACTGTCTGGCTTACATCCAACAGGCCTGGTCCAGCATCATCTCAGACCATTAGGAATTTGGTCCAGAAAGCCTATGCCATTCAGTTCCTCTCCCTTCCCCCCAATTTCACCATCCCTCATCAGGGACCCTTCCAACAAGAGCTTGCTTCAACAAGAAGTGCACCCCCTCTTTTCTTGGGATGGTCTAGAGGAGGTTCTATTCAAGGTATTTCCTTTTTCCCAAGAAGACTGGGCAGCTTTGACCAATATTGGACCTTAGAGCCTTGAACACCTGTATCAAGAAACTCAGGTTCAAGATGGTCTCTCTCATGTCCATCATCACTCCCTAGACCAGAAGGACTGGTATACGCCCTCAACCTCAAGGATGAAAATTTTCACATCATGATACACCCGGCACACAAGTACTTCCTGATGTTTGTGCTGGATGACAATCACTACCAGTACTGTATTTTACCTGTCGTTTTCTCTGTAGGGCCCTTATTTTTATGAATGGGGGCAGCCTGCCTGAGAAAGTCAGGTGTCCAAGTGTTCCCATACTTAGACAACTGACTGACTGGTCAGGCGCCACTCAGTATCTCGAGTCCAGGCCTACATCACATCTATTCTCTAGCTGTTCACATTGTCTGGGCCTCTTGTTGAATGAGAGAAAGTCCATGTTAACACCTACATGGCAGATAAAGTTCATTGGGGCTGCACTCAGCATGCAGACAATTGCTTACCTACAGTCTTTCTGTTTCTGCCTGCAGTTCCAGCCAGTGATGTGAGTAAGATCCTGGCTCAGACTATTGGGTCTTACGGTGGCATGTACATTTCTTATTCCATAGGCAAGGCTCTGCTTCTGGCGACTTCAGGGATGTTGTCTTGGGTAGTACACAAAAGACAGACATTACCTAGGCAGAGCGATGCATCTTCCCCGGTAGTCCTTCAGTCACTAGACACTGTTTGCAAGGGGGACCCATACAGCACCAATTTGCCCACAGAAACCATGATCATGGAAACCTCCATGTTCAAATGGGTGGCGGGGGGGCAGTTCATATGGGCAATCTCATGGCTCAGGACTTGTGGTCAATTATGGAGACAGCCTTACACATAAATATTCTAGAATACAGGTCCATATAAAGTTTATATTTGGCCTTCCTTGGTAATGCTGGACAATATGGCAGCAGTCTTTTATCTAAACAGGCAGGGAGGGAGCAAGTCTCAGCTCTTGTGTCAGGAGGCCATCCAGCTTTCGGACATTGCCATAGGGCACATTACCCTGACAGCAGTCCCTGTCCTGGGGATGGACAATGTGAAGGGACATGGCCTGAGCAGATACTTTTGGAACACTCACGAGTGGTGAATGCATGAGCAGGGAGGGATAGCTCAGTGGTTTGAGCAGTGGCCTGCTAAACCCAGGGTTGTGAGTTCAATCCTTGAGGGGGTCATTTAGGGATCTGGGGAGTTGGGGGATTGGCCCTGCTTTGAGCAGGGGGTTGGACTAGATGACCTCCTGAGGTCCCTTCCAACCCTGATACTCTGATTCTATGAGGGAGCCCTTCAGGACATCGTCCAGCGACAGGGAGGTTCCCCACATGGACTTTTTTTGGAACAATGGAGAAAAACAAGTGTTGCCGCTTCTGTTCATGCAGGAGGGGACACGGTCCCAGCTCTCTCTCTCTCTGATGCTTTTCTCTTTATATGGACAAATGGACTGTTCTATGCATTCCCTGTCATTCCCCTGCTCCCCAAAGTGCTGTGGCAGATCAGGCAAGAGAAAGCCAGATTAATCCTGATATCCCTGGGTTGGCTGAGGCAAATGTGGTTGAGGGATCTCCATGACCTCTCTGGAGTACTGACAATCTGTCTACCCTTGATCCCTGACCTAGTTTGGAACAAGGGCTCAGTCTTGCACCCGAACTTAAGCTCCCTCCGGTCGACAGTATGGCTGCTCCCTGGTTGACACTAGTGGAGAGCAGCCGTTCATCAGATCCTTATTAGTAGCAGGAAGGATTTCTCTCGGTTCACCTAGCTCTCTAAATGGATGAAGTTCACCCACTGGGTGCAACAGCACCAGATATACCCTTTACATTCTGGGATTCCGGAGATCTTACTGCACCTGAAGAGCTCTGGGCTCTCTGAGTTCATTGTGGGTTCACCTGGTGGCCATTTCCATGATCCACCCACCGAGTGACCAGTCCTCAGTCTTCTCCCACCTGATGGCAAAGGGGTTCCTGAAAGGCATCTCAATACTGTATCCACCTGTCGGGGACATGGCCCCAGGGTGGGACTTTAAACTTATCCTCTCAAAGCTGATGGATGCCCCCTCTGCACCTCTAGCTGTGGGCTCACTGCCCTATCTAGCCATGAAAGTGGCCTTTTTCTTGGCAATTACATCTGTCAGGAGGGCCAGGAACTGCAGGCTCTGATGGCTGAGCCACGTTATACAGTCATTCATAGTGTCCAAAGAGTCTCCGAAGTTTCTATGAGATCACATCCCAGATTTCTTCCCCAGGTGGTGTCCAAATTCCACACCAGCAAGGTCATCCACCTGCTTGTGTTCTTCTCCAAGCCTCACACTGGGAGAGTGGAGCAGAGGCTGCACCCGGTGGGCATCCACTGGGCCATATTCTACCTGGACTGGACAAGGCCTTCAAAAAAAAAATCTCCCAGGTGGTTTCTTGCTTACACAGAGAGACTCAAAGGATGGCCCATGTCTACGTAAAGAATATCCAACTGGATTACTCAATGCATCAGGTCATGTAACTGGATAGCAGGTAGGCAGCTGCCCGACAGAATGACAGCTGCCTCCACCAGGGCACACTCCACCTTCGTGGCCTCTGCAACAAACTTGCCAGTTGAGGATATTTGGAAAACAGTGACCTGGTCATACGTTCATGAAGCACTACAAGCTGGTGAATGTAGCCAGGGACTATGCAAGGTTTGGAAGAGCTGTGTTACAGTCTATATTTACAGAGACTCCCTGTACCTGCCCCCAGTGATGACTACTGCATGGGAGTCACCAACTGTGGAATATGTATACAGATGAGCATTCAGAGAAGAAGAGGTCACTTAGCCATACAGGAACTGATGTTATTCTTTGTGATGAGCAGTCCGTATACATATTCCACAGCCCACCTGCCATCCCGGCTACTTCAGAGTCCTGATGTCAGCCTCTTGTGGAGGTGAAGGAACTGATTGTGATGAGGCAGCTCTGCCTCTTGTACCTTTTGTGAAGTGAACGAGGAAAGGAAGGGGTACATGTGCTGTCCCGTTAGATATCGCTGACTAGAAAATTCTCCGACATGAGTGCACTGGATGTGCATTCACCAACTGTGGAATATGTACATGGATTACACGTCTCGAAGAACATCAGTTACTGTACAGGTAAGTAATCTCTTTTTCACCATTGTCCCCCAGGGCTAAAGGAGGTTACATAGTGCAATAACTGGGATAGGTAACCTTGGTCTCCAAGTGATGCTCAAAGTGTTTGGAATGCATAAAGCAATAAACTAGGGCTGTTCACGGGTTAAATCCTGACATCCATAGTACCTTAGCTCTGTCCTTGCTCAGACAAAATGCCCATCACTCCAGAAAGTGCTGGCCTGAGTAAAGACTAAGCAAACGGTGAGTAAGGATTTCAGGACTAAGCCCAGAAAGAGCAAACCATGACACTGCAGTATGGGTTGATTCCTTCAGTCCCAACTTAGTTTCTGCTCAGATAAAACATCAATACAATACGTTTGCCAGACCTTAAACTCTTTTTTCCATCCTTATTTAAACAAGGTTCCCATTGGTTTAATGGGATTTTTCCCTGAGAAAGACCTGCAAGATTTGGCCCATAAACTAGCATTTGTGAACAAAGGCATGATGTGTTAACTTGTTGAAAATTTTACACACCCTTTTGAAATGCAGCACACTATCTAGGAATACCCATTTCCCTTGTTATAGAAGTTTAAACTGGTAAATTAGCAAAGGCTATTGTCTCAGCATTTGTGGCTAAACATCTTCCTATCTTATGGGCTTGTATATTAGGAAGCTGTCAACAAAATACTTAACTTCCTTGTTCTATTAATACTCAGCTCATTTGGCAGTCTTTGTGTTTGTACTCTGGACTTTCAGGGGATATGTTTAATAGCCCTTACTTCTTCCGGATGGCTTTGCTTTTGCAAATTTCAGGAAGCCTATTAGGTTAGGTGTAACAAATTTGTGGGTGTAAGTTTTCCAGCACAAGTGATTGTGTTCTAAGATGCAGCTAAATACATAATAATTACGACATCAAATGGAAGTAATAAAACAAGTATTGCTACAGAGAAGATTGGCCAGGTCTAGTTATGACCTGTCACGTCAATTTCGGGCCAAAAATTTCCCGGGTACTGAGCTTTCAGGCTGTTAATGAGCTGCCTGACCCAGTTAAATGGATACGAATTCCTGTGTTGGTGGTTTTACCTTGAAGACAAGTGAGCCTATTATGTCCCTGTTACCTGTACAAGCTTTAACGAAAATTTGTTTTCTATTTCCCAGTAAGGCCCAATAGCTTCTTTCTCTTGGTTTAGAGAGGAAAATTGGATTACTTGAACCCATATGGTGGTAATATGGCAGCCTTATCCCTTTGCTTTAGTAAACAAAAATGACGTAATCTCAGGAGGTTCCTCTCCCTCCAGCCCCTCACCCCACCAAATTGGCTTAGTTTTCCGGTACACAATTTTGTTACTGTTTCTACATAATGTTGTTGTTTACTGAGAACTGACTAATTTAATATGTGTCCTGACGTAAAAATAGGTCTCTTCTGGAAGTCATCTGGAAAGTGGGCAATACATCTGACAAATGAAAACCATAACTCTTTGGAGAGAGTACTTTTCGAGAGAAACAGGTACATCATGGCAATGGATAGTGTTGCCAGCACTCAGTGCCAAGAGGCAAAACAACAGCAGGGGTTCGTTACCCGGTGTGCTTCACTCAATAATCACAACGGGGTGGAGAAGCAGAAAAGTTTATTTGCAGCTGCAAACAAGGTACAGGGAGAATAGAATCTCAAATCCTGCACACCAGAGCAGGTCATTACACACACTTTTATATTTCTTAATGCTACTGCACTACACATCAGCCAATCAAAACTTTACACAAATACTCTGCCTTCCTTATATGGGTTACAACAATGTTTATTTCCTGCAACCTTTAACAAGCATTCCTAGCAACTTAAACAACCAGCACATTCTGTCTGGCCTTGTAACTATCTCCTATTATCTTTAACTTGGTGTCAGCAAACCTTACACTATAAGGCATTATCTGCGGCTGCAACATTGTTTTAAGAGCAAAAGAGCTTACTCAAACCAGCCAGGCCTGAATTCTATTAAGGGGGGTTGAGAAGAAGCCCTTAGGCCTTCAGCAGGGAGACTTCCTCGACCCTTATGGCCTTCCATCCCCTCAACTTAACTAGTGGCCATACCCTGGGGTCTCCAACAATAGGAAGTTGAGATCCAAGAGGGCGTCCTTTCTTAGAAGGGATGTTATTTGCAGGACTGGAAACGACACCCGTTCTTTAGATAGACTTAGGTGCTGTAGCCAATTAACACAATGATAAATGGATGATAAAATGAACTATGTGATGTTATGGTCAATTTATGTGCTATTTCACATACAATCAATGTATGCTAAATAGATTTAAATTGTAGGAATATAGAAGTATAGTGTTAGTAAAGCATGGCTGAAACACAAGGGCTACAGGCTGAGACCTGTCAGATTTTAGCTTAGCCAGACTATGTCATAGACTTAAGAATCCTTAATATGAGTTGGGTGGCCTAGGAATAACCCTATGCCAGCAAGGTCACAAGGATACCGCATAAAATGTGCGAACAGATGAGATTACTGAAAAATGGATTGCAATAGATTGCAATGTATTGTCCAAGACGATGAAAAACCTGATTGTAACATCTTTGAATGTCTGTCTTGACTGCAGAGTACATGTTATGTGTAGATGCTAATGAGAATAAGAGGAACTACAAACAACCTATGAAAAATGGGGTACCCCAATATTCCTGGGGTGTGGAAGTACAGATCAGGAAAAGAGGGTTGACACCTTAATGCATATGCATAAGGTGTTAGATGTATAATTACAGAATTAGTCAGAGTTACAATATAAAAGAGGTTTCCCTGGTTGTATAAGAGTGGGAAGACGCAAGGGAATGTCCATGGGGAAACCCCAGCAGGGACCATCCCTCTACTGATGATCAATTAGTGAGAGGTCCATCCGACCCAAGAATATCTTTGAGGATATGAGTATGATTATGACTACAGGTATAATTATTGCATAGCTTTTTGTAGGATTTCTATATGTACGGATAATTGTAACTTTACTTCTTGCTTTAATATAGCTTGTCATACAGAGAGTACTTTGTACTCGTGATTGTGTCTGTGGTCATTATCCTTGGACTTTGTGTGTTCCTAGAGCCTCCAAATTTGAGAGAAGCACCAGAGGCAATTTCACTCTGTTGAGCTTGAAACTGTAGCATCCGGAGCTGAACCCATGGTGGTGTAATACAACATCACTATGTTCACTTTAAATAAAATAAAAGGCTACAGGCCAGATCCTCAGCAGCACTGGAGCAATGCCTGACATAGCTGAGGAGCAAGGGAGTGGATGATGCAATAATGATTTCCACTCTTATTTCCTTCCAATCCTATGGCTATCCAGAGGGTTGTTTGGACCCCGGTACAGCATAGAACAGATTCAGGGGGTTTTGGCCACAAGACACATTTCTAGCTGTAGGGAATAACCAAAGTGCAGCATTGCTCCAGCCACATCCCCTTTCTTCTGGAAAAGCCTCCTACAGTGTCTCTACATGAATGAATGAACGTGTTAGTCTCCGAGGTTCCACAAGTACTCCTCGTTCTTTCTACATGAGGGAGGGATTCTTACTTAGCTAGTTAAGCTGGATTGCTGTCTGTTTTGAGCTGTTAGTTCTTAGAGCAGTGGTCCCCAAACGTTTCACGTCACGCTCACCCCCCCCCCCCATCTGGGCCTCACCCTGGGAGTTGCATTTGGGAGCCCAGGCTGGGAGTGGGGCCATGGCTTCTGGGGGGGCATGGGCAGGAGTAAGGGGGCCAGGGCTGGGGCCAGAGCTGCGGCTCGGCCAGAAGCCGAGGCCAGGGCCAAAAGCTGGGGCAGAGCCGGAGCAGAGCTGGAGGCAGAGTGGGGCTGGCTGGCACTCCCTCGCCCCTGCCCATGGGGGCTGGCCTAGGTCCTGCTGTGTCCCCTTGAACTTTCCTCCATGCCCTCCTAGAGGGGTGTGCCCCACAGTTTGGGGACCACTGACTTAGAGGAAGATGTGGCCCTTAAAAACCAGCGTACTCTTGAATACATTTCATCTTTTCCCTGCTGATTTGTGCATCCCATTGGTTATAGCTGCTGTGTGTGTTCCTTTCCCTTTCTACAAACTGATCCCATCTGTGGGTGGAAATAAGGGAGGGCCTGGCTACCAGCCAGAATGTTTGTTCCTTATTGTGCATGAGCGCTAAAGTTGTGTGTTAGAACATGTCAGATCCTCATTGCGCCTTTATAAAAAAAAAATCATAGACTCTGTCTATACTAGGGACACTTTCCACATTTCCTGCCATTGTTGACATTGGTTGAGCTCCGCCAGCTCCCAGCAACACTGGGAGCACTAACATAGAAGGCCCAGTGGCTGCTGCTGCCACTGTTGCAATTAGAAGAGCTCTAAGCAGAAGTTTAAATATAGCATTTAAAACACCAGCAGTCTGTCTACACTAGGGCTTTCAGCATTGCCAATGCTAGGTGAGCTGATACAGTGTTAGCAACAGTTAAACATTTTAAAAAATGTCCCTAGTGTAGAAAGGACCATAGAGAGACTAATCATAAGCTTTGCCTTTCATTTGGGAAGATGGAGTACTTCCTGTACACTGGTATTGTCAAATGCACACCCATAGAACATAAACAACTTTCTCATGCCACAGTCACAGTCCCTGAAAGACACTCACCCATCCATATGCCAACACTTATAGATCTACTTCCACTCTAAAACATACATGCAGACGCTCGCATTCATACACATACTATGTAATCAGGCACTCTCATATCAGAGAGATCAGATTAACTATTGCTTTACTCAGACCAGGTCTCCCAAGATTTGTGAGAGTGTGCATTAAGAAGGATCTACAACCTATCCTGAAGGACGACCCAACACTCTCACAAACCTTGGGAGACAGGCCAGTCCTTGCCTACAGACAGCCCCCCAACCTGAAACAAATACTCACCAGCAACCACATACCACACAACAGAACTAACCAAGGAACCTATCCTTGAAACAAAGCCCGTTGCCAACTGTGCCCGCATATCTATTCAGGGGACACCATCACAGGGCCTAATAACATCAGCCACACTATCAGAGGCTCGTTCACCTGCACATCCACCAATGTGATATATGCCATCATGTGCCAGCAATGCCCCTCTGCCATGTACATTGGTCAAACTGGACAGTCTCTACGTAAAAGAATAAATGGACACAAATCAGATGTCAAGAATTATAACATTCATAAACCAGTCGGAGAACACTTCAATCTCTCTGGTCACGCGATTACAGACATGAAAGTTGCGATATTACAACAAAAAAAACTTCAAATCCAGCGAGAGACTGCTGAATTGGAATTCATTTGCAAATTGGATACAATTAACTTAGGCTTAAATAGAGACTGGGAGTGGCTAAGTCATTATGCAAGGTAACCTATTTCCCTTTGTTTTTTCCTACTCCCCCACCCCCCCTCAGACGTTCTTGTTAAACCCTGGATTTGTGTTGGAAATGGCCCACCTTGATTATCATACACATTGTAAGGAGAGTGGTCACTTTAGATAAGCTATTACCAACAGGAGAGTGGGTTTGTGGAGGGGGGGGGAGAGAAAACCTGGATTTGTGCTGGAAATGGCCCAACTTGATTATCATACACATTGTAAGGAGAGTGATCACTTTAGATAAGCTATTACCAGCAGGAGAGTGGGGTGGGGGGGAGGTATTTTCTCATGCTTTGTGTGTATAAAAAGATCTTCTACACTTTCCACAGTATGCATCCAATGAAGTGAGCTGTAGCTCACAAAAGCTTAGGCTCAAATAAATTGGTTAGTCTCTAAGGTGCCACAAGTACTCCTTTTCTTTTGGTGAATACAGACTAACACGGCTGTTAGTCTGAAACTTGAGGATTCTTATGATCATTAGTATTTTTGGAAACTTCATGTTATGTCCACATCCTCTGTGGTCACCAGAACAGGTAGCTATTCTGGCTTCTGTCACATCACCACCTGGTAAGAAGGGTATCCATGCCCAGAGAGTTGGGATAGTCTGTGGTCTGCAAAACAATCAGAGTTTTAGATAGCAGACTAGATTAGTATTTTTCTCTGAGATAAGAGCAGGTGGTTACCTTTACAAATCTAGCATTAAGTCTGTAAATGGTATTGAATATATAGAAATAGATATAATTTCTTTCTTTCAGTGAGACTTCATGACTGATACTTTATATATCACCCTATTACATGCTAAACTACACTTAGTGTGAAAAAACATTTATTGTTCTGTTCTGGATGTGTAAGGAAATTGGGGACGAGCTGAAAGAAATATCTGGACAGTGTATGGGGTAAGTTTGCTTATGTTTATTTCCAGATTCAGCTAATAACATTTTCATTCAGTACACAAAGGTTCCTTCCTATTCATTATTCCAAATTCTCAGTCGCTCAAATGTGATCCTTATATCTAATCCAAAAGAACAAAATTAAGATTTCTTCCCTTTTGTGGTGCTCCTATCTGGGTCTTTCTGTTCCTTCCTTCCTTTTGGTTTGGATAGGTCTGCTGTTCTTGTTTTCAATTTCAATCCATCCATCTGTCTCTTCTAAGAAGTCCTACTGACAAGCTAATAAAACTTGTGGCTTGATCATTTTATATATTGTCTATTTGTGGACTCTTCTACCTCTGGAGTGATAGGTGATTTGGGGCCATTCTGCCAGCTCTATGCTGTGATGGATCTCCCTTATGTTGGGGATGATCCTTGGGGGCTGTTTCTGGGGCCTTTAACCTGCTGGAACCATTAAGTAATGTGTATTAAATGTGCCCACTACCTGTTCTAATTCATACTCATCTAATAGTCTTTCCTCTGGTTCTCTCACTATCCCACCTTTCCCCCCCGCCCCAAGGGTTTGCTGTAGCTCAGAGCTTTCCCATAGGTTTCAAAATGCTGCACATCAAGGAGATGGCTGTGTTGTTCAGATTTTTATATTTTAATTTTCAAAACAAAGCACAAATAAGAGGCTAGCTGAAATGTTTCAAGGATTCTGTACAGGAAGTAATAGATATCAGACTCATACATTAGCAGATTATATTTTCCATTTTCCTCTGAAATTTCTTTAATCAAATGTAATAAATAATATGATAGTGCTTATGGCTCTAGAGCAATCAAAGCATCTCCACAGGAGCTGAGCCATCCATTGTTTTAGAATGATTGATTGTTTATTTCAAACAAAATCCAACTACCAGTAAATGGTGTTATCATTATTATAATCTGAACAATCAGGGAATCATTTAGGTTGAAGGGACCTCAAGAAAATCATCTACTGGAGTATGTTGCCCTGTATTGTATCAGTGGAGACTTAATTATTCCTAAAACATCCCTCATAGACTTAGTTGTGAGTGATGTAATGGTGATTCTGCATCCATTCTTGGTAGTCAGTTCCATTATTTAGTTGTTCTTGTAATTGTGACAGAAGTGGCAAATTCCCATTTATTACTATAATACTTCATCAGGAAACATATTTTAGGTTGGGAAGGGAACCCAGGGAAAGTATTATCAACCACTGCAGATACACCTAGTTCCGTGTCCCGTTGGGTTAATTGTTGAGTGTTCTGAAACATGATGTACTGGTAACAGAAGACGCTCATGTTCTTGTTTTTAAGAGGGAGCGTCACTGAGTTCAAATAGGTTTTGTGTTGCAATGTGAAACAGACAAGGAGGGTGACACCTCTGCACAGCCTTTAGAAAAACCCAGCTGCTTTGTCCCTTTGGTTATTGAAGGTGTTGCTATTCCAGGCATGTACTCTTGGGCAGGGATTTTTAATCTCTTAGGGAGGGGTTAGAACACAGTCTTGTAAAATTTAGCGCTCTGAAATGGAAATGCCAGTTCCATCTCTTTGTTGTTAGCTTTCTCACAGTAACCTCTGAAGATGGCAAATGATGAAAACTAAAATAATAATGAATTAATAAACTAAACAAAGACCAGCTTTATCTCACTTATTTTCTCAGGACATCACCTGGGCAGAATACAATTTTTGTACTGTTTGCTTTTATAATCCTGGTAATGCTCAGATACCATGGAGATGGGCACGTTATAAATGCGTAGATAGGCAGAGACCACAAATTGGCTGAAGGTTTGAAAATAGCTGCTTGTTTTGAATTCAGTTGTGCTACATTTGTGGATTATAAGCTGGACTCTGTTTTTGTCTTCCAATAGCTCTATTCAGCAATAGATACTTGGTTGAAAATTAGATTAGGAATACAGTATTTTGTGTTCATATCCATTCATTTCTCTCCCTGCAAGGAAATAACCTCACCTATTGTCCAGGTCTTAACTGTGACATAATTATAAAGCTTTTCCTGTGCATAATTAAGCTTGTTGCTTCTTGATTTGCTCCTCTGAGCTGATAAGGATAAGGAGCCCTACCTTCTTTTTGACATCCTTTTAGACAGGGGTTACTGTCTTCCATTCTCTCTAAACTGTACATTTCTATTTTTTAAAATCCCGCACACAGGTTTAATTTTCAAACTGTCATCACTGTTGCTCCCCTTCTATGAAATTGCTCAAATTAGTCAAATTAAAATATTGCTCAAAATAAACAAGAGTGCACAAAGGTGTAAAGACCTAGCACTAGAGAAGAGACAATAAGTGCTCCACATCTGCTGTCCTCCAGCTGCCGTATTATTAGAGCCATCTCAGCAAAACCCATTGGAAGCCTGTGAACGCCTATCTTGTCCACTTCCAGACACTTCCTGATTTAGTACCGGTGATATGTCACATTCAGTACCATCCCAGGGTAAAGTTTCCTTAAATAAATGTCCATATTATTAAAAATGGATAACAACCCAACCAGGGGATGGAGAGAAGGGAATATACCGGCCTGCTGCATGGCTTCTTGCATATGGGAGTTAAATATCTGCATGTTTTCAGCTTGGTTTGCCCCTTATCTGCTGTACATAGACCACTGTGTATAAAGAGGGATGATGTCACTGATGAGTCCTCCACCATGATAGAATATAGTACTGCAGAGTGATGGTCAGAAGATGCTTAGTGGAGATGCCCCTGTTTCCACGCCATTTCTACTGTCACTCCTCAGAATAAGCCCTGTCACTTCCCATCCTGAATAGCCTTTAAAAATGGAATTTCCTCCCATGGGATGATGGTTCAAAGTATTAGCTCTTTACCTCTCTGATATGGAGGTAATCTGGGGGCTTCAGGTAATCTAATTCATCACTAGTAAACTTCTCTTTTGGCTTGTGTTTTATCATTTATTGTTTTGCTTATTATTTTCAACATCATTTGCTGCATTCAGGAGGAAGGCTAACAACAAGGGATGATCTGACATTTTGATCTGGGAGTGGCCAGCTCTTGTAAGACTGTTTCAGAACTCCTCTCTGGAAAATTAAGTCCTCTCCTAAGAGTGTGTATCTGGGAGGGCACCAGCCTCAGCCACCTGCGGTCCAAAGTGGCTGGATTTTTCCCAGGGCTGGGCAGGTGTGTCACTGTCCCTGTGACTGTTTTGGATTGCAACAAGAAACCCATTTTCACTCATAGAACCTTTCTCATCAGCAAAAGGATTTGAATGTCTGCTGTTACCAGTACAGCATATTTAAGAGAATTTATTCTCATCTGTTAACCAACTCGTCCTCAACTAGATGCATCTGCAGGGCTGTTAATCCTTTTTGTTGGCTCCAATCCCCACCGAAAAACTACATCAATGTACACTGTTAATTGCAATATTATCAACAAGCATGTATTTAACACTTTTGGCTGTCTACATCACATGCGTACCACACTATTCATTGCAATAATTCTCTGCTGAGGAGAGAGGCCTAAAGATTGGACTAGCAGAGGCATTTTGAGTCAGGAGAAGCAAGGGGCATCAACAGAACTGTCTGGGGCCCAGGAATGAAATAGCACTGCTGTTGCACACAATGTTCGCAATGGACAAGCAAAGCTGTGTGGGGATCCTATTAAAAGGTACAACAGGTTGAGGGGGTTTGTCCCGGGCCCCACACCCCCCAGGGGTGGCCCTGGCTGCAGGGCAGGGGCGCATGGCCCCGGCAGTGGTCCCCATTGTGGGGCTATGTGGGGCGCATAGCCCCGGCTCCAGCCCCAGCCACGGCTGCTGACAGCTGAAACCGAAGAAGTCACGGAGATCTGGTAGAGTCATGGAATCTGTGACTGCCGTGACCGCCGTGACTAAATCGTAGCCTTTCCAATAATTCACCTAGCTAATTGTGAATGCCCTGCTCAGTGGTGTGCGGTGGAAGAGATTCTTTCTTGCCCTCTGCTGAGAAGCTCTCACCTTGCAGCAGGAAGTTTAGTTACTTGTATCTGTGCATGCATAAGGACAAATATTGTTGGCCACATTTTTTTTAAAACCAGATAGAGCAGTGTTTCTCAAGCTTTTTGATACCGGGGACTGGCTTGCTGTCTTCCTAAACTGTGTCAGGGAAATCTGAGAGACCAGCGCCGGTCTATGGACCAGTTGTTGAGAAACACTGAGCTAGAGTACCTGAGTCTTTGACCACCTGCACTGCAGTGAATTCCACAAGCTGACTTTGTCTGTGCTGTGTGTGTGCAAGGAGGCTGTACAGTGCTGACCTTCTGCTGAGTACAACGCCTCTCTGGGATTCTGTATGAACTGCAGGTATGAGGATATGGAGGCACAAGTATTGTGATTACCCCACAGCCGGTCTGTAATCAGTGTCCCAGTTATGTCTGTACCAGACATGGAGAAAGCAGAACCAAACCAATACAGCCACCACAGGTAAAGATGTGAATTGTGTGATTATTAATTCTTGGGCTCTGAGTCTCTCCTGTCCTTTGCATGTTGTGGAATCATCTAGACCTGGCCAAAGTGTGTGCAGTGGCTGTAAAGCTGAATTCTCCACTCACTCACACCAGTAGTAGTATCTTACAGTCTCTTTATTGTCGCTTTGCGCAGGGATGGATGACAACTCACGGGGCAAGGCAGTGGAGAATCAGGCCCATGTGCTCCACAACCTACTATTTTCTTATGTTAGTTGGTTGTGGCTACAGGAGCTGAAACTGGAATTCAATTCATGAACTAAGAATGAGTGAAAACAAAACAATTCATTTGTTACAAGGACACATGGGAATCCATTTGCATCAGCCTTTGTATGAAAGGCCAACTACATGCTATCTTAGACAAACTGTTGCCTGGTAATTAGGATTAGTAAATAAGACCTTTTTCTCTGGTGCAGACAACAGGAAAGGTTGAAGTTAATGGGAATTGTGGGTGCTGAGCAGCTCTTAGGGTTATTTTTTTCACCTATTGGCTTTACAAACAGCATTGTCACTGACTGTCTGTAGAACAAATAAAAGTCTGTGCTGAAGAGATGCCTAAATGATCAGAGGGCAGCATTTTGTAGGAAATTGGTAGGTATCTTTCTCATTTCAATGTATAGATGAGAAAGACGGAGTTCTTGTTTTACTCTATAACTTCAGATTAATGGTCCTTTGTTATGATATTTTACATATAGATACACTTCTGTTTAGCTACTACTACTACTCATAATAATTTTTTAAAAAGCAAAATGTCGTAGGATAATTACACCTTGAAAAGGATTCCCTAACAACAGAGGGTCAGATCTCAGTTGCACTACTGAAAATCAGAAGTAATTCCACTGAAATCAATTATGTATAACCAGCATAAGATCAGAATTAAGCCCACTATGCTTTGTATGTTCTGTACTATTCATTCTCTTTAGGGTAAATACAATGTGGCAATTGATTCCTGGCTGGCAGCCTACTGAACTGTAAATGAGTTATGATTGCGTGGGGTAAAGCAAAGGTGGAGACAGACTTTCAAATATCCTCAGAGCCTTGAAATTCTTACACCTGTCTATTGCCTATGTCTCCTGCACCCCTCTGATCTTGGCTGTGATATCCACCTCCTGCTCAATGAGAGAGGATCACAGGGAGCTGAGGAAACTTCCCTTTTCAGGGGCTGTTTCTGAGTGACTTAGAAGCCCCATGGAAAATCACAGCCTGCCCCACATTTTGAGTTCTCTTTTGCATCAGGTCATTTTGTTTGGTCAAATTTTAAACTCCAAGAATAAATAACTGCATATGGAACCATACCTAAGCACCACTGAACTTTGGGGGTTATTTGAATCTGGAATTAGAACATCATAGCTTGCCACCGTGGGCAGAACAAAAACCCTGGTTCTGAACACTGGGATGGAGAGCGTTCATTTCTGGATCTCAAATTTATGGCTGAGACACATCTCTATAAAGATCTAGATGTAAGTGGTAATAGTGGCTTCCTATTGTCTTGTTCCAGAAATGCTGGGCTGTACCTCCATTGTGTATTCCTGCTGGGATGAGGGATGGCACAGCAGGAGTATTAGCTCATGGAACTGTGGGGTTTCCCTAAGTGTCAGTCACTCTTTCTTTGGGCTTGGTAAGTATCAATTTCTCAAGGAAACAATCAATTCTATGACCAGATTTACAGGAACAACCTCTCCAGGAAGAGTATCTGCAAACAGTGAGGTGCATACACTGGGTATATTGTGTCCAAGCCACTCCTTCCACAGCTCACTCCTTCCCAGACTCTGCTCTCTGTCTGCAACAACTCTGAGCACCTTCTCCGAGGGATGTGACTTCGGGTTGGTCTTTGGCTCTGAAATCAGCAACAGCTGTAATAGGGGAGCAGTTTTTTGGAGAAAATCACAGCTCAAGAAAGAGCATCAGCTTCGCTTTGTATCCATAGAAGTGAAACAAGTGAATCTAAAGTTACATATTATACAAGAGAGAGGGGGACGACAAGGGTTTATTATTAACCTGAAGTCTGTGAGAGACATTATAAGGAGAGAAGAAGAAGGAAAGGTGCCGGAGAAGCAGGCAGGATGGACTCCTCTGAAAAAATCAATAACCCTGCTGACATCTCAGTCATAGTCATCTATTTTGTGGTAGTCCTAGCAGTGGGAATATGGGTATGTCTGGATCTTTCTTTCTTAATGAAAGTGTGGTTTATTGTGTTTTAGGAAAATGGCTTCGTAAATTAAAACTACAATTGTGTAAATTGCCTGCTGCTTAACTGTGGGATGGGCTGAAAGTTGGCAGGATGGGGATTAAGTTGGGCTTCAGTGGGGCAGTAGGACCTGGTATGAGATCTGAATTGGAGGTGAAGATGATGAGATGGTAGTGGAGGAGAGGATAGATGGGGCTGGGATGAAGAAGGGGTATGGATGGGGAAGGGACTATAGGAGAGGGCCAATGGATGGAGATCAGGATAATGGTGAAGTGGACATTTTTAGCCGATTAGAGTGGGGACCTGTAAGGAACAGAGTGGGGGTGAAAATGGGAATGGGATGGTAGCAGTGGTGAGCGGGGATGGACTTTGGGGTGCTGGAGCAGAGGAGCCTGCAAATGGGAATTTGTGATGGAGTAGTAGTTGGGGTGAAGTGTGAGAGGTGGGGTAAATGGGGATTGCAGTGGGGTTGATTGTGGTAGGAATGGGGGGCGAGTACTGGACTGAGTTGTAAATGGGTATGGATTGGAACAGAGCTAAAGGTGGAGGGAGATGGTAATGGAGTGGGAGATGGGGATTGCTGCAGGATGGATATGAAATGGACGAGAGCACAGACACGGTCTGGACACAGGAGAATGCCAGCTTTCATCAGTAGGACTTCACTGCAGAGAGCAGGTGCATGTAGACTCTGAGGAGGAACAAATCTCAGTGAGGACAAATGCTGCTGGTGTTAGGGTCTTTTCTGTTTAAAGCCCAGATAGGATTGTGCCTCCTCCTGAAGCATGCTGATGATGCAGAGGGAAGTACAGAGACTGCAGCCTTAGAAAGAGAAGAATTATTTTGCACTTAATGGGTGAAAGGCAGATATTGTCCTGTTAGAATAAGTCTTGATTCTGCAGGGTTCAAAGGAAAAGGGCAGATAGTGTTTGTACTGATGTTACCTTAGTGGAAAACACTAGTGTGTCACTTGGTTGAAGAGCTGAGATCCCTTTCAGGAACAGAGTCTGTGTATTCTATCTGAGGAGACATCAGTGTCCATGGGGAAAATGCTGCTAGTCCCTTGAGGAAAGAGCCAGCAGTTAACCAGAATGAGTCAGGGAAACCTGCCCCTCGGTGACCGACCTGTGCACTCCCCTGAAATAACCCAGGAGTCCATGCCATAAAGGAGAGCAGCAGCTGCAGACGAAATCTTCCACACTAGCAGCCTATCAGAGTTTTGAAAAGTGATTAACTTTTGAGGCCAATGAACTAGTTAAAGTTTGTTCAGCACTTAGAAGATGTGAAGTACCTGCACCTGTACCTCTGGCCGAGAGTATTGGCGGCCAAGGGTTGGATTGTACCAGAGAGGCTGTCCATTTATTTTCCGTCCCACAGAAGCAAAACACAATTGAGGGCCCATACCTTTCATGAGAGCACTGCTTCTTCCTAGTGCACCCTGAGGTGCAAGCAACCTCAACTGAGCAGGGAAGAATGGGGAGGAGGCCCCCTCATCAGCCCATTCTAGCCAGCCAAGCTGTCCATTGACTCAGAAGGGTGCAGCATGCTCTCCTCTAAGGAGTGTTGTGGCAGAAACACTTCCATTGCATCTTGGGGAGCTCTGGGAGGGAACCAGGCTTGTGCCTTAAAGGTACAATCTGACCTGAAGTGTGATTATTGTAATTTATTATTGACTGTAATTCTTTGTAACATAAACTCCTGGGGCAGAAGAGGGCTGGCAGGTGGCATGTCAGGCACTGGAGCATTGAAGTTTCTAGTTCTGAATAGTTTCTAAGAAGCTTAATGTTAAATGTGTCTCTTGATTCAACTATTGTATGTAGTGAAACATGCCCCTGTTTGTTTGTTTTCTTGCTTCTATATTAGGATCAATGATCTGGCTCACTTTTTCTCACACCCTCTCTGGGCCCGATCCAAAGGATCATTGTTTGCAAAGGGTTTTGGATCAGGCCCTGTGAAAAATGTGATGGAAACTTCCCATAAAGTCACTCCTGACATATAAAATGAGAATGAGGAAAGTAATTCTTAACTGGCTACTCTGTGGAAGTGAAGAAAGGCTAAAAAGTGAAGTGCGGGTACCTTGATGATCTTATCTGAACAGGAAAGGTTAAATTGCCATGCAAGTAGATTCCTGCAGGGAAACTCTGGACCACACTAGTATTGAGTAAGAAAGCTAGGTATAAACAACGAGGAGTCCTTGTGGCACCTTAGAGACTAACACATTTATTTGGGCATAAGCTTTCGTGGGCTAAAACCCCAAATAAATTTGTTAGTCTCTAAGGTGCCACAAGGACTCCTCGTTTTTGCTGATACAGACTAACACGGCTACCACTCTGAAAGCTAGGTATGACATTTCTAGTGCATGAACATAAAACTCTCTACGTCAGCAGTTTTGAGGCCTGCTCACCTGCAGGAGTGCTCCCATGAGTGACAGTTTGCAGGCAAGGCCCTTGGTTAGTGATGCCTTTCTTGTGCTTTATTTTTATGGTATAGTTCATTGTATTTTAATATGTGCAGTGTTTAGATTTGGGTTTTGCAGACTTCGTGTAATGAAAGTTGAAGCAATAAAGCTTGAATGGTTAATTTATAGATTGATATAAGAATCATTGCTCAGTCATTGTCAGGTCATATTATTCCCTTCAAAATCTTTCTCCCCTGGCCATTTTTGATCATTACGTTAATTTTTCTTTCTCATCACTGCCCTGGCTGTTGATGCCATCAGGCTAAATTTAGCTTATTAGAGCTGAAAATTTTAACCTTTTTTTTTTTTTTTTTTTAATCAGGCCATGCTCTCAACAAACCGCGGGACTGTCGGTGGATTCTTCCTAGCTGGACGGAGCATGGTGTGGTGGCCGGTAAGTGCAATACACACACAAAGGAATTGTACTTTCACTCCACACCACACATAATGTTTGGCTGCTCATCACTTTATCACGTCAGGATTTTATTGAATGTCGTATACTTACTATTTGCTCTTGTCCCACCGAAGTTTTTCACTGAGGGCCTGACTCATGTGAGGTGATTGCTGTTAGGTACAAGGTACAGAGAGGAATTGATTTGTAGGTGTGGTTTCTGTGGTGCTGCTATATTGCCTTCATGTGGCTGTGTAATCTAGTCCTTTGTTGTAACATTGCAAGGAGAGAACCCTGGAATGTTCATAATAAATTACTGAGAACAAGTCAGAGTTTACGTTTATAATAATAGTACTTAGCACTTATATAGCACATTTTAAGCTGTATATCTAAAAATGCTTTACAGAGGAGATAAGTATCATTATCCCCGTTTTAAGATGGGGAAACTGAGTCACAGACAGGAGAAGTGACTTGCCTAAGGTCAGTGGCAGGGCTGAGAGTAGAACCCAAGTCACCTGAGTTAGTCCAGTGCTCTCTCCATTTAGTCACCCTTTCTCTAGTGAATGAATCTTTCTGGCAAAGCAGAAAACCTTCTAGACAAATGTGATGCATTGTCTAGGTGTCACTAATATGGTACTTTCATGATTATCTTTGCAGTTCAGCTTGGAAGGAAAAGTTCAGTGATTTGTTATAATAACTACCTGATCCTGCAATTGGACCCATGGGGCAGGACCTTTGCACTTGAGAGGAATTTGATGCCGGGCTCTGTCCATGTGAATCCAATGACATGATTGGGGCCTTAGAGAACTAAATAAATATTTACTGACTGTAGGAATTTTCAAAACAGCTTTCAGAAATCCCTGCCACTTTTTCAGTGTCTCCATTCAGTATTGCCTGAATTGAGGAGGAGTTGGGGCTGCCATTTTAATGATAAGAGCATTGTATTTCCCAGCAGGAGGAGGATCTCATGAGTAGATTAGGCCTGAGAAAATTCAGGTCCTAATAGAAACCATTGTGAAATAGAGAATGTCAAAGTTATTTTAAGGTAAACTTTGTTTTGTTTAATCAATGGAGTGACACTGCCATGAAAATGGATAACATAGTGGTAAGTCAGGACCCGTGACTGAGTGACTGTAAATGCACTAGGCCTGATCCTCTGCTGTCTTGCACCTTGTGTAATTCTTTATACCTGTGAATAGTGAGTATAAAACAACCTTCGTACAGGTGCAAATGACGACACAAGGTGCAATGCAGCAGGGAAATCCAGCCCAGTGTCTACAAGTGCAAAAACACCATGGGTCAGACCCTCAGGCCTAGGTGAGCCCCTATGCACTGCTTTAAAGAACAAAGGGGACTTGAAGCTTCCCTAAAGGGGCAGCTGGGAATTCCCCTGACACAGGGGAGTCCCCCAGGGTCATAAAACAAGATAGCCAGCTTTACATCGCCTAAGCCCCTTGCCCATGTCGGAGGCCAGAGGGGATGATCCTGTACTGCCAGAATTGTCTCTAGGATTAACATTTGCTTAGCCATCTTTGCCTCCCTGCTACACTGTGAGCTCAGTGCAGCTGAGGATCTACATTCCTGATTACGTTCTCATTAATCCTTCACTTTGGAACACCTACATACCTCCCTGTGACTTAACAGGAAATCTCTTCCTCTCCACCCTGGCAGCACCAAAGCAAAAGACGTGGCAAGCTCTCAAATCCCTAGTTAAACACTTACATTAACAATACTATTCTGGAGGGCTACTCTGCTCAAGGGAATGTGCACTTTCCCTGGTTTCAGAGTCTGGGTGGGGGTTGAGCCTCCCGGGGGGGGGGGGGGGGGGAAATAACATTAAAAGTTCAAACGAAGCAGGAATTACCTGCTTCGTGCTGCGACAGCTAATGCAATATGTAATATTTTAGAAAAAGTGCCACTTCCTGGCTTCACCCTGGAGCAGTGCCATGTGTGATTATAATCATGTGAGGATGTTCCAGGGAAACCTGGGTGACTTATTTCCCAAGTCTGTAGATGTGAATGTTGCTTTATAAATGGACCCTTCCCACCATAGTATATTAGTTCCTTTGGACTTGCTTACATGATTCATTGCTTTCTGCAATAGATAATAAAAGAAAATATATTTCTAATAACCTAGTATAGAAATTAAATTTCCATTGGATTAGTTTCATTCTTCAGTTGTCATGCTGTTCCCTGCTATACCAAGCAGCTACGGGCATAGGTTGAAGATTAAGAAAAGAAACGAGGATGGTGTTTTTTCCCTGTTCTTTGCTGATTCCACATTCATGGAAGTTTCTAGTTGTGGCTTCTCCAGGACTACTTCTTGATAGGAACAATGATATGAATCTGTTAATTTTAATGGCGCAGCTGTGGTCTAGGAGACTAGATGAGGGGCTATATGCAAAGTAGTTGTAGCCGGGGTCAGTCACAGTGTTATACCAATAAAATAAAAACCAGTAGGATCTTATTAACAGGGAAAAAGCAAAATACCACATTTATTGTGAATACAGAAAGAATCATAGTAAGCAGTTAGTTATAGCTATAACATTCCATTCAATCTCATATTTATTCACACATTAATTCATACACACACACACACACACACAGGTTCTGCAAGGTTGTTATCATAGTTACCAGCCTTAGAGTTGCTCATGCCAAGCCACTGGCCAGGTGGCCTGGACATCAGGAGGGAGCAGGGCCTCATCAGATGCACATGTGATGCTCCTGGAAGTTGGTTTGCAGAATCAGACCCCAAAGTTCTCACTTTCCAGAGTCCAGTTTTATAGGAATTTCTTCCTATGTCAGTCTATGGGAATTGCTTCATCATGCTGTTGCTGAATCAATCAGCAGATGTCACATTCCTGACGGCTCCGTGCTGCCAGATGTTATCTTGTTCTTTGGTTCTCCCATTCTTGAGGCTGTTGGGTGGATTCCAGTCTGCCCTCCGGGGGGGGGGGGGTCCTCTGGTTATTTCCACTTGACGCCTTCTTCAGCCGATGGACACTGGATTCTTAGGCTGGCACCTCCCTGATCATTCAGTTATTATCCACACCAAACATCCATCCACATACATCCTCTATCTCTATTTTAATCACAATTGTTAACAAAGTGAGATGAATACAACAAAAGGGCGGGGAGTCTCTGGGTGCTGTTTCTGTTACAGAGTATTGCTTTGAGTCTCTCTCTGTGTGGGTAGTTGTTGTTACAAAGAATTGCTTTGAAAACAGACTCTGTCTTAGAATGTACTAACACAATTAGCAGCTTGCAAGTTTCACACATAGAGGGAGAGAAACAGTATCAAAAACCAAGAGACTTCTTAATTAGTAATACCCTGTAATTTAAACTATGGGGAATCAAACTCATTTGTGATTTTAATACAGAACTTCTTTAATATGATCCAACAACAGGATATTAGAGAGACAAGATGGGTGAAGTATCAGGGGGTAGCCATGTTAGTTTGTATCCACAAAAACAACAAGGAGTCCGGTGGCACCTTAAAGACTAACAGATTTATTTGTGCATAAGCTTTCGTGGGTAAAAACCCCCACTTCTTTAAGGTGCCACTGGACTCCTTGTTGTTAAGATGGGTGAAGTAATAACTTTTATGGATAATATCTTTTATGTTATTACCTCACCCACTTTGTGCCTCTAGATGAGGTGCTGGCAGTCAGGTGAACTGGAGTGTAATCTCTCATCTGACACTGACTTGCTTGTGTGAGTGGACCAGTCACTTTCTCCTCTGTGTCTAGTTTCTCTAACTGTAAAGGGGGATAATGCAGTTGAATTAGGCAAAACCTGCCCACTCTTGGCTCAAATGTTTGGCTCAAAAATTGACTTTCATGGGAATTGAGGATGGTTGGCATTTACCAGGATGAGGCACAGAGTGTGCACTGGTTAGCTGTTCCATCCAGTCTGTGGGCCCAATTCATCCTTTAGTATTGCTCCCCTTAAGTCAGCAGTGCCAGAGATTAATTGGATTCAATAGCTCCAATAGTTAATGAGAGGATTCAGTGTAACTCTCATTCTCATTGATTGCCAGAGGTCCACAGTTCATTCCCATAGGACATGGAAGCTGTGGCCTCTCCTTGGGCCTGCTCTAAAAAGGGAACAACCCCAAATGAATTGTTTTTACTCTTGGGGATTCAGGCACAGATGTTCAGGAAAGACATGTATGTCCTATGACTGCAGAGGTGTTAACAGGCCACTCTACCTAGAATGGTCCCTTACAATATGTGCTAACTACTTATGCTAAAAAATCTGTTCCACCTTGCATTTTGCTGTGAGATTGGGAGCACCTTTCCCAGACTGGAAGAAGAGCTCTATGTAAGCTCGAAACCTTCTCTCTCATCGACAGAAGTTGGTCCAATAAAAGATTTAAACATTTTGTTAAAGCTAATGTTTAAAAAATTATATAACACATAGGTTGGGAAAAGAGTGTCTGTACATCTGGGTATAGTGCTTAGATTATCCACAACTATAAAGTTAGTTTTTAAAAGTAATATGATACATAGTGTACATAGTCTGCAATAACCCAAATTTAGGTGAATAGATTTAACAGTACAGTTTAGATATTAGAATCCAAATACTCGGGTACATCACTCATGAAAGGTTGTACAGAGATTTGGTTGTGGAAAGCAAAATATATCAATGACTGGAGATTGTCCCTCAGTAATTGAGAATTAGGTTGGTTGTCCATTTAGAAAATACAATCTATGAGGAAAGTATTTGTTACTTTCCTGACGGCACTTCTCATTGGCACTCAGCTCATCCCTCCTGGTATTGCCGACGTCCTGTGATGTGTTCTATGTAGATGTCCCTCAACCACCTGATGGCGTCCAACACCATGAGTTGCTGCATCAGCTGAGCAAAGCGTTGACTGATTCTGCATTCTCTCAGCACTCGCTCATTACTGGGCGATCAGTGAGTGTGTCTGGACCTGGTAATCCTTAGCTCTCAAGGTTGCTTCAGTTACTTCAGTTGTAGCTACTTGTGGCTCCTTTCAAAAGCCAACTTTCAACATCATAACTCTTGACCATGGAAACGGAGTTTTCCTTCCTCCACCCCTTAGTTAGAAGGGTGAGGAGTTCAGCCAGATAATTGGCTGCAGACAGTGCCTTGTCTTACCAGTGTAGGGAAGTATGCAAACAGAAATCTTGATAATCCTGGGTATGTGGCCAATCTCTCAGTATTGACAGGGCCCTGGAAATAAACATACACAATAATAAAAATGTCAAGTCAGGGCCTCAAATACCAAGGAGCTCTGATTCACAAAGATATGTCAAAGCCTAATCTATTCTTAAGGAATAAGTATTAAAGGAGCAGAGAAGACAAAGAACATAAATTCTCTAGGGATCAGACATTATTGTTAAACATGAAGACTTTAGTTAATGGTAACTGGGAAATATATGGAGACTTGTTTGTGTGTTACCCTTAAAACAAATTAAATTAGCTCTCCCATTCAGGATCAGTGACATATTAACCTAAGGGCTGAACAGGCCAAGGCTTAGGGCAACAGTAAATGAGTAACATTCAGCAGTCAGAAAAGGGAGAGAATTGGGACATTCAGATAATTGTCACTTCAGTTTAATATGGCCATGTTTCACTGTTGCCCATTGGATAGGTTTCTCTGATCATTGTGTCCAGAGGATTATTGTATACTCAAAGTTTTGCCTGTTTGTTGAATTTAGCAGGGCTGTAAGAAGCCTAGGGGTGGCTATTGGGGATAAATATTTTGTTTCCTGTCCCTAGTTGGAGTGGACACTTTTAGTCTTGGCCCAGGGCAAGAGACAGGGTGAACAATGATGGTTGTTCAAGATAAAAAGACCAACCATAAATTCGATCAAAGTGAAGCTTTGACAGGAAAGTAAAAAATACAGTAAATCAAACACCTATAGATTTCTCCAAGCCCTTCAGTGGGATGCCTCTTCCCAAGATGGGAGGCATTGGGTCTGGGGGTGCCTACATATCTAAGAGTGGAGGCGCTAAAGTATCAAGCTAGCTTACTAGCAAGTAGCAGCAGCTGTGCTGATCTCACACCCATCATGCTCCTATGAAGTCCCAGTGAGATGCCTAAACAACTGAAGGTTTGAAGAGGTAAATAATTGCACTTCAACAAGGGGGACACAGGTGATTACGCTGTGCAGCAAAGCCTAGGATTCTTGAGAGATGCATGTCCATCTCTTTTTAGTTAAAGAATTGTGTGGCATTTAAAAATTACCTGATTAGGTGGTAATACAAAATGTAGAACATATGGAGTCCTTAGGAGGGCAGCAGAATAGCAAACCGGCTTTCCTTTCTCAAGGAGCTGAGTCTTGACAGATCTACAATGAGATTTTACAGAGGTACTAAGCAATATGCAGGTTTTCTGAGTGGTTAAGGGTCGGGAGAGCTGTAGATTTGCACTCAGACACTTTTGTGTCCCAAAAGAATGAAGTAGAAGAACCAGTTTCATTCCACAATGGTAAAGTCACCACCAAAAGAGGCCCAGCATTAGGTTAGGAGAGGAGTGGTACGTATAGCACACTGTAGGGACTAGGGAATTTTTCATTTAGGCTGCTAGGCAAAGTGTAGGATTTCCAGGGTCTTTGAGGCCTGTGGGGCAGCAAGCACCAGGACTTCTGGGCATCAAAAAGTTAATGAAAATAAGAAGGTGAATAGATAAATGAATAACATGTAAAATATAGTTACTTTCATATAGCTGCAGCCTGATGGTAATTTTCTGAATAGTGAGCCCTTGTCAAAAGATTTTAAACTCGTTAATGTTCCACATTTCCTCTCCTCCTCTCTTCCCAGTTCACTTTTTTACCATGTGTTTCCCTGTCACCAATCCTTCTCCCCTTCCCGTAATCTTTCATCTCCTCTCTTTCCACTATCCCTCACTAGCTGAACAATTGACCCCTTCCTTTGCAAGCCCTCCTGCCCTCTCCTAGTTCCAGTCCATCCTAACTGGTGGAGGGAACCTTACTCCTTGCAATTCCCTCAGCAGGGAAACAGGTGGAGCAAGTGTATCTTTAGGGCCTTGCAGCCTGTGCAAGCTCTGTATCTCTTAGATCAGTTCAGAGGGGAAAAGAAAAAATCACACCCTATCTAACTCATCAGACCTCTGGAATAAGGAGAGGTGATTAATGGCCAGATTCCTGAAAATGGTAATGCGCTGACCCTGTCGTGAAGGAACAACTGTATGGTAACATAGAGAAGCTTCGAAAATAGGTCAGAATCCTTTAGCTAATGAGGGGTTATATTACAGTACCCACCTACTCTGACTGATCAGATTTTAGTACACGTGTGCTGTCTCTCATTGGAACCCTGAAGAGGCAGTTGCCTGTCCTGGAACCCTGCAGGGGGACCCTGAGGAAGCTGTCATCCCTCGCTGGAACCCTGCACGGATCCCACTGGCTGCCAGCTCCGGTCCCAGGGCCCCAGGAGCTGAAGCAGAAAAATGTCAGGGAGGTCTCCGGAAGTCATGGATTTCGTGTCTTCCGTGACCTCTGTGACATAAATGTACCCTTAATCATAGTAACTGCCATAAATGCTGCCAACCATCAGCTAACCTTGTCCACATAACTTTTTCATGCTACAGATTACAAAAGTATTGGAGCAAACAATGGAAATCTATTTTCCCAGTTCTGAATTCAAAGATGTGTCTATATATATATATAAAATATACACATTTGTAACTAATATATGCTGATCTTATGATCCTCCAGCAGATGGTCTTTCCTATATCAAAGAGGGAAACAGAAATACAAAGCAATAGATTTGAAATATTTGCATTGCTTTGTTCTGAAACCAGGAATAATGACTGTTGTGTTAACTGAAATCTTTTGCTAGTTGCATTGTTTTTTGTTTGACTTTGTATTTTTCTTTAAAAATTAACAAAGAAAATACAGAGCTGCTTGGGTAAAGCTGGAAATGTTCCTGTGAGGGTGAGTGCGCCAATGTGCCCCACATTTAGGGGCACTACAGGCATGGCAGCTGCAGCTGCCATTTTTTTGGGCTTTTCTTTGGCTGCTTTTGTTACCTGAAGCTGTTGAAAGTGCAGTGTGACTGTTAAAAAGGCTATTTTGAGCTTTTAAAGCAGCAGCTAGGATGGAAGGAACAGATTTAATGAGAATCAGAGGATAATGTGGTTAATCATTTCTGAGGACTGCATTCCTAATAACTCAAAATGAGGTTTAATAATTTATTTATAGGGGATTGAGTGAACAACAGCTGACGATGAGCTAAAAGTCAAGATGTAGAATTTTCCCCCAAATAAATCAATAAAGTTTTGATAAAAAGCATTCATATTTGCCCTGAAGCCACTCTCCTTACAATGCGTATGATAATCAAGTTGGGCCATTTCCAGCACAAATCCAGGTTATTCCCCCCCCCCCCCCCCGATTTGTGCTGGAAATGGCCCAACTTGATTATCATACACATTGTAAGGAGAGTGATCACTTTAGATAAGCTATTACCAGCAGGAGAGTGGGGTGGGGGCAGGTATTTTCTCATGCTTTGTGTGTATAAAAAGATCTTCTACGCTTTCCACAGTATGCATCCGATGAAGTGAGCTGTAGCTCACGAAAGCTTAGGCTCAAATAAATTGGTTAGTCTCTAAGGTGCCACAAGTACTCCTTTTCTTATTAGATATGAGAGGTGATTATAATATTTAATTATCAAAGGGCAGTGGCAACTGGTCAGTACTCAGACCCCCTCCCTTATACACTTCTTTCTTTCTTTCTTTCTTTCTTTCTTTCTTTCTTTCTTTCTTTCTTTTTACAGTTTTTTTCTCTCTGTGTCTCTCCTAGATGTTGAAAAATAAATAGGCGTGGGGAAAAACACTTCACTGACCGACTTTTTTCATTTCTAATCACTGCAGCTCATAAGTACCCTCTGCTTGTAATATCCAAGCCAGTCTTTTTTCCCCCCTTATTCAAGTGTCTGACCCCTAATACTTCAGTTCCTGACCTTGTAAATCATGGTTTGCTGTAAAAGCGGCAGAGTCCTGTCGCACCTTATCGACTAACAGACGTATTGGAGCATAAGCTTTCATGGGTGAGTCTATAAGGTGCCACAGGACTCTTTGCCACTTTTACAGATCCAGACTAACACGGCTACCCCTTTGATGGTTTGCTGTGTTATACTGCCTCCAAAACTCTCAGTACAGGGAAATGATGCTCACAGCTTCTCTCTCCATCTTCTCCTATTGTCTCTTTGAGTTGTTTGATGAAGAATGAGACTTTTTAGGTATGATCTCCCTCCTGTGAATTGCTGTTGTCTATTTTTAATACAGCGCTAACTTCTTTCTCTTTCTTTGGCATCTCTCCAGTCAGCAGTTGCTGTATTCTACCCATTACTCTCTCTGTGGGATTGATACAGAATGTTTACAGGTCTTAGATATCAACATGCCTCATTTGCAAATCCTTGATCGGCCATCATTCACGAGTACTTTAGATGCCCTTGGGTGCAGTGCTGTACCTATGATAGCAGTGTCAGAATCTAATTCGGTTAACCTATTGCCCCCTTGATGAAAGCAAACCAAGTATGAAAAGGGTGTTTCCCACTGGAGGTAGAAGCCGGCCTTAATGACTTTTGGATCTTAAGTCCAAAGAGTTATATCTGACTTTCCTGGAGGAATCAGCCACTTGTCCTTGGAGCAGGTTAGACATATCACATGAGCCTTTTGCCCTAGCTGCCAGGGCCTCTGGCCTAGACCATTGGCTGCTCATTCTGGAATACATCACCCATGTGTTAATTGGACAAGTTCTCCAAAGAGTCGTAATTCTGTATGGGTTGAGGTCACGTGCGCACCTGCAGTGGAAGAGGGAGTATTACCATTTACCAGTTTCCCCTCTGGCTGAGTTAATATGCAACATCCTGTTACGTCCTCCTTGCTTGTAGGGATGATGGCTGCAATGTTGGGTTTTAAGAGGAGAAAATATTGGGGGATCTTCAAGGTTGTTGGGCACTCAGATCCCTAAGTGATGACACACAGGAAATCTGAAAACACTAAATAAGCATGGGTTTTTAAGAGATTTGTCCTGAGCCCAGGATCTATGATCCATGTCTGTTCTTCTGTTTCCAGATTGGTGCCTCTCTGTTTGCCAGTAACATTGGTAGTGGGCACTTTGTGGGCTTGGCAGGCACAGGAGCAGCTGCAGGAATCGCCACTGGAGGATTCGAATGGAACGTAAGTGGTACACATTTAAATAAAATTTTAACCTCAGGGGTATCCAAAGAGATCAGGTGAGTCCACATTGTCCAAAAATCCAGCTCAATCTAATGCTGTCAGAACCCTCAGGGCTGGTGACTGGCAGAATCACCCACCACAAGAACACTTTATGTCAATTTCCATTCCCCCAGCCTCTCTCACCACTCCCACCTGCAGTCCAGCCAGTGGGGAAAGAAAATCCCATTGCTATATTAAGAAACCATGATCTCCTCTGCATCATTTTTCTGGGAGCTCGGTGTGTAGGAGTTGGGGGGAGTCATCATTGTTTTTGCTTTCATCCCAGCAGTGAGGAATTCAATGTTGTCTTCACTCCTTTCTTCATCCGAAGAGCCCTTTTCTCCTTCTCTGTCTTCTCATTCCCCTCCCACTAAGATACAGCTGCGAAGGAGTTCAGAGGCTACCTTGTAATCCACCATCAGTGCTGTTCTGTTCTCAGCCTGCTGGGGGCAGACCCTGTCTATAACCAAACACCTCACTTGATTAAAATGACTACAACTACTGCCTGGAATTGGCAGAAGGGCCGTAAGGTTTGGAAAAGGGTAAGATAATGTGCCCCCTTTCCTCAATCAGTCTACCTGTAACCCTCCATGGATTCAATATGTGCACCAGGAGGAGATGCAGGAGTTGTGGAATACCCCCTTTATGCTGTATTTCCCCTCTCAGATCAGCAGGTCATAGGTTGCAATTTGCATCACATGTTATTGCTGCCCTGAACAGCACTAGCTTCTCCTCCATCGGTACTCCTTGGAGAGGAATTGGGGGCACAGCTCCTTGTAGAGCATTTTGCTGTTTACCTGGTGCTCTGGATGACTTGTCGTGAGGAGGGAACATGGATGAGCACAGTCCTTGGGATCTAGCCCTGTTTTCCCTTGGATCCTTAGACACTGGAAGAATTATTGGCCATGCCTCCAACTGTTGCACTCCACAGCAAGCCCCTCCTTAGGTTTTCTTAAAAATAGAATTGTGTTGGGTATAAAATAGGGCCCCATATTGTTTTGAACTTCTTTATGCATGGGGAAGGGAGTAGAAGTTCACTTGAGAGAGATGCACACATTGGAATCAGTTTAGCTGTCACCTTTTAATATTTTATGTTGCCACTGCTTTAACAAATCCAGGCTCCATACCAAGGCTACTGGATCTTCATGACATCTGAAGGGATAGAATCCAGATCCTCTTTCATAAGCACAGGACTTGAGCTCAAGAGGAGACTCTCCCCTAACTGATAGTAGTATGCAGCCTAAGACACATGGTTGAATTGTCTTGATTCTGTCCAGTAGAGGACAGTGATGCATGTGTATACGAGTACATGCATGCACACACAAGCCAACCAGTTAGCTCATTGCAATACTTACAACACAATGGAACTGATAAACATGCTAATATACACAGGAAAAATGCTGCTCTTGGATCCACACTGATTCTCTTACCAAAAGAGATACTAGACTTGATTCTGCTCTCATTTATACTGGCTTTGTGTCAGTGTAATTCCATTGACTGCAGTGCAGTTACTCTTGATTTACACCAGTGTAAAAGAGAGCAGAATCGGGCCCAATATCTCTAGCATATCTTGTGCTTGATATATGAGCAGAACTTCAGAGATGCAATAAAGAACTAGTGTGTGGATGAGAGATCTAGCACGCAGCTCTGAGAGCAGCATTTTGACCTGTATTTATCCGTTTGAATGTGCACAGCTCTGCATAAAACAAGTTGCTAATATTGTCAGAAAAATTATGATGTATGATCAACAACAAAATATCTGATACACAGAATATACAATATATAGTACAGCCGCGCTACCATACTTGACAGTATATAGTTCCATACATGAGAACACAGTACATCTTTTATAATGCGCAAGGCCACTTCATAAGCAGGCCTCAGCTAGAGTGCTGTGTCCAGTTCTGGGCTCCACATTCTAAGAAAGAGGTGGACAAACTGGAGGGAGTCCAGACGAAAGCAACTGATAACAGTCTCCAAACATGTTAAGGGCCATAAAAAAGAGGACCGTGATCAATTTTTCTCCATGTCCGCTGAAGGTAAGACTAGAAGTAATGGGCTTAATTTGCAGCAAGGGAGATTTAGGTTAAATATTAGAAAAATCTTTCTAACTATAAGGATAGGCTTCCAAAGGAGGCTATGGAATCCCGGTCACTTTAAGAAAAGGTTTGACAAACACCTGTCAGGGATGGTCTAGGTATATTTAGTCCTGCCTTAGTGGAGGGGGCTGGCTGGGCTGGGCTTGAGGTGCCTTCCAGCCCGACATTTCTATGATCCTATAACTGAACCCCACTGTAGAAGGCCGTCAGTTACACCTGCATTTTATCTAAAGAAGTGGGTTAGTCTGGTTGGTGACAAGAATATGGAAGTAAGCTCCACTCTCCAACACCTGGGGCTAGCAAAGCTAATCACAGATGAGACGTGATCATAACCCACTTGGATTTGGGGATGGAATGTTTCCTGTACTGGTGGCTGCCTGGAGACTGGATTGAGGGACTAAGTAAAGGGGGCCGGGGCAGCGCTAGACTTTCTTAAAGTTTCCTGGTGGTAGCAATAGTCATCTGTCACCATACAAAGGCTTCTGTGGGCTGCTGCTATTCTGATCACCACATTGTTCAGACCTGCTCGGGGCAAGGCTAGGTGAAGCCCAGCTGCGCAGCCAGGTGGAGGGAACAGGGGGAGCAATCCAAAAAAAAGGCTCCACCCGCTGCGGCGCTTTTACTCAGCCGGCGGTGCCCCGGCGGCCGGGCCTCCCTCGCTCCGGGCGTCTCCAGTGGCCCTGACAGTCCTGCCGCGGCCGCCGAGGTGCCGCCGGAGACCCGGGGCGCCGCTGGTGAGTAAAAGCGCCGCAGCGTGTGGCTCCTTCTTTTTGGATCGCTCCCCTTGTTCCCTCAACAGGGGAAAATTTAAAAGGCGCCAAGACATTGACAAGGCGCCACTTGTGCTCAGTGGGGGAGCGGCCGCTGGGGGCCCCCCCCCAGCTACTCTACTGGTGAAGCTGTGATTAAAATGCCTGCATCTAGCGTACACTCATGTACTGGCGGCTGCTGCTGCTAGTGGAGCTGCCATGGGATACTGCAACAGAGGGAAGTTTTAAGAGCAGCATTAGACACACTACAAATGTAATTCCCCATGGACGGATGTGGGGCCAATGCCAAAGCAATCTTCTTTTTGATATTCCAGTAACTCTGCTGCAGTGGGGGACTCTTCCTCGGGTGCGTCTGTCGGACACCTGGGGTGAAATTCTAGTTCCCTTCAACTGAACGGCAAAACGCCCATTGACTTCAATAAGGCCAAGATTTCACCCCTGGAGTTTCAACTGTAAAATGCTAGACAGGTAGAAAGAATGAGGCTGAGGTGCCTTCACTAGCCACCATTTTACTCACTGCAATGTTTATAGTTGGCATTCAGCCTGATATGTGGCCTTGGAAAGTGCTGGTGACAGGACCAGAGGCTAATTCAGCTGTTCTTTCCTTGGTTACAGGCCCTGATGATTGTGGTGGTTCTTGGCTGGTTGTTTGTTCCCATCTACATCAAGGCTGGGGTATGTATAGGCACTGGCTTATATCTTTTATGGTTCCCTGTTTTAATCTTTCTGTTTCATTTTGCTGTGTGTGGTCTAACACCATCACAAAACCATTCTCAATGGGAAGAAAGAGACCTGGATGTGTCAGGCATTCTACATACGTTATGTCTGTATATATTTAAACAACAAGGTCTCTTTGTCTTTGAGATCCCAACATGAGCAGCATTTGACTCTGCCTTTCTGTGCTTCCTGGAGGCTCCTGCTCCTTGGCCTTCTTCATTTCTAGTGCACTTATCAGTGTGGTAGCTGGGCGGCAGAGCCTGCTGATGAACTATGTTAGTTGTCTGTTGCTCGTAGTATGAATTCTTCTCCCTTTCCTTCTGCAGGTGGTGACGATGCCAGAATATCTCAAGAAGCGGTTTGGTGGCCAACGGATTCAGATATATCTGTCCATCCTTTCTCTGCTCCTCTATATTTTCACCAAGATCTCAGTGAGTTAAGCTTTTCCATTTCCTCTATTCTTAGTGAAGTTCCTATCTGTATGATTATTTTTCACTTGTATGAAAACTCTCTACCTGTCTGGTTCACTTGTCTGTCATTTGGTGCCTCGGCTTAATTTAGGTAGATAAAAAACTGTTTCCATGTTGTCACTCTTCCTTCTAGCAGTGCTATCCATCCAAACCAGCTCTACAGCTCTGAGTGTCTGCGCATGTTGGATTATACCAGGGGACTCTTTCTCTAGATGGTGGTTATGATTTAGCTTTCTTTTTCCAGGATTTTGTTTCCACATGTGCTCCCCTCTGGAACAGGTCAGGCTGGCTGGAGCCTTGTACTACATACAGTATGCTCCACCTCAGGCATCATTGATAGAAATTGAAGAGAAGGTTCCAAGCTATTAGCGTTAGTTCCCAGTTCTCTGCCTTTGTCCTCCAAGGGTAACTATTGCTGCTTCTTACCCAGGAACATTCACTCACCCATTTAGGCATTTAATTTTAGAGCTTCCTCTGTATCATCTGGGCCCAAGGTCTCCTATTCTGACTCCTGAGCTAGATTCTCCTGCCGCAGGGTATGAGTAACTCCGTTTGGCTCCCATAGGAGAAAAGAGGTCTTGGGTTTTTGGCCCCGCTTTCACACTCATCCTTCCATCAGCTGAACATGCAGCTTGTTAGTATTAATGAAGCAAAAGTGAGAAACAAGAGAGGAAGGCAGATGGGGAGAAGGGACAGAGAGATAGGGTTAGAAAATACAGGAGTGAGAAAAGCAAGGGCAGGAAGGGAAGGCAGGGAAGAGTCTTTCTGTGGATCAGCTTAAGCTATGAAGTGTGGCTAATGAGGGCACTGCAGTAGTGAAGAGAGCTGTGATTTTCCTCCCCTTTTGAAACCATTAATTCTCCATCCAAGTCCACAGGTCAGGCAGACCTGGCTCTGTTGTTTTCCTGCAGTTGCCATGGAAGTTTACTCTTTGCCCTCTGCATAAGAGCTGAGTGATAATAGTATAATTTAACCTAAAAGACCTGGCCTTTTGCTCCCATTCTCATGCTGTTATGATAACTGATTCTTATCAGGGTTACAAATTAAACAGGCTGGGACTATCAAGAACCCGCAAATTGGATTTTGCTTTCCGTTTATTTCAGTGAGGTGCTGTCAGCATAACTGTTTTTATATGCAGCTGTAATTGGAAATGCTGCATCCATTTCACAGGGGATGGTATCATTCCTTCAACTCTAGCAGACGTGGAGTGAATCCATACAGATAAATGGCTCATCATTCTAATCCAAAACCTATATCTATATTTCTGTGTTATGTATGATTACTTGCTACCTATATGCCAGATTCACAAAAATAATTCCCTTTTTATGGGTAAATTTCCTCCCTGTGTCCAACTTACGTATCGGTACTCTGCACTGGGGATTTCCATCAACTCCAGCAGAGGGACCCTCCTCCCAAGCAAATGGAGTGGCTCCACTCACTCGCAGTTATCATTACAGTCCTGAAAATGAAGTAGCCCCTAATGTTCTTGCATCCTCAGTTTTCAGGGCGGAGCAGGGCAATAGCTGGTGGCTCTGTACAGCAACAGATCAATTAGTCCCAGTCTGGCTCTACCATACAATCATCCCACCTTGCCCACAAACAGAGCTGCACAAGTACTCACAGGGAGCCACTATGGAACTGGTTTCTGGCACTTGGGTGTATTAGCTCCTGCATAAGTTCCACAAATCACGCCCCTCCTCCTGATACAGCAGAAGCACTCTTCCTCTGTCTGTCTGACTCCTGGGTAATTGTATGGCCTCTATTACTGTAGGATCTGAGTCCCTCACAATCTTTCACTGTATTGAATGCACCTAATGCTTCTGCTGCATTGTAGTCCTCTGCAGCTGTAGAAAAGGGGACAGGATTTGTCTTAAAGAACGAACTGAAGGTTTGATTTACATGTTGTGTTTCATTGAATATATGCACAGTATTCTGTTTATTAGGACTCAGTTCCCATTCTTATTTGTTATGAAGCACTGTTAGTGTACAGTAGTGTGCAAAAAGAAAAGGAGTACTTGTGGCACCTTAGAGACTAACCAATTTATTTGAGCATGAGCTTTCGTGAGCTACAGCTCACTTCATTGGATGCATACTGTGGAAACTGCAGAAGACATTATATACAGAGAGACCATGAAACAATACCTCCTCCCACCCCACTCTCCTGCTGGTAATAGCTTATCTAAAGTGATCATCAAGTTGGGCCATTTCCAGCACAAATCCAGGTTTTCTCACCCTCCGCCACACACCCCCCACACAAACTCACTCTCCTGCTGGTAATAGCCCATCCAAAGTGACCACTCTCTTCACAATGTGTATGATAATCAAGGTGGACCATTTCCTGCACAAATCCAGGTTCTCTCACCCCCTCACCCCCCTCCAAAAACCACACACGCAAACTCACTCTCCTGCTGGTAATAGCCTATCCAAAGTGACCACTCTCCTTACAACATGCATGAAAATCAAGGTGGGCCATTTCCAGCACAAATACGGTTTTCTCACCCTCCCCCCCCCCTTTTTCCCAAAAAACACACACACACAAACTCACTCTCCTGCTGGTAATAGCTTATCTAAAGTGACCACTCTCCCTACAATGTGCATGATAATCAAGGTGGGCCATTTCCAGCACAAATCCAGGTTTTCTCACCCCCCCCCCCCAACACACACACAAACTCACTATTGCCAGCAGGAGAGTGCGTTTGTGTGTGTGTGTGTTTTTTGGGGAAAAGGGGGGGGGGAGGGTGAGAAAACCTGTATTTGTGCTGGAAATGGCCCACCTTGATTTTCATGCACGTTGTAAGGAGAGTGGTCACTTTGGATAGGCTATTACCAGCAGGAGAGTGAGTTTGTGTGTGTGGTTTTTGGAGGGGCGTGAGGGGGTGAGAGAACCTGGATTTGTGCAGGAAATGGCCCACCTTGATTATCATACACATTGTGAAGAGAGTGGTCACTTTGGATGGGCTATTACCAGCAGGAGAGTGAGTTTGTGTGTGGGGAGGCGGAGGGTGAGAAAACCTGGATTTGTGCTGGAAATGGCCCAACTTGATGATCACTTTAGATAAGCTATTACCAGCAGGAGAGTGGGGTAGGAGGAGGTATTGTTTCATGGTCTCTCTGTATATAATGTCTTCTGCAGTTTCCACAGTATGCATCCGATGAAGTGAGCTGTAGCTCATGAAAGCTCATGCTCAAATAAATTGGTTAGTCTCTAAGGTGCCACAAGTACTCCTTTTCTTTTTGCGAATACAGACTAACACGGCTGTTACTCTGAAACCTGAGTAGTGTGCAAGACACCACCGCCCGCTTGCTGATGAACTAAAGATGTGGCAGATACAATAGAGCACAAAAGAAAACAAACAGAAAGCTGTGATGCTTCATGGAATAGGTGGGTCTTTAGCATCTGCTTGGTGGAAGGGGAGGGCGAACGATTCAAATTAATAATGTGTGAAGCATATGGTGTAACATGCAGTCTAGATTGGGTGAAGGAGACAGGTGAGAGAGAGGTAGAATGAAGGAGTTGGAGGAAATGAGAGGAGGAAGAGAACTTTGAAGGTGCAGGCTAGCATCCTGATCACTAAAGAGCCAAATCCTGTAGTACTGTAAATGGCATCTTATTCAGTTATGCCTACGCCCCTGAGCTGTGTAACTGGGCAAAGCATGAACATTGAGATGCACCAGTGCAGTCATGTAAAAGTTGAAAGGAAGGTGTAAGTGGGGAGCAGGGGAAAGAAAAGCTTCGGGCCCTTCAGAGAAAAGGGGCATGTCTAGGCCAAAAGGATAAGATCATGTGCAGTGGTGTAAGAGGGGAAAGGCATTAAATTAACTTGCTGTAAGTTAGGGGATTCTTGATGGCTAGTATAGCTCAGGTGGAACAAAGTCATGGACCCAGCTAACCCAAAAGAATGGCCCACATGCCCCAGAATAAGAGGGGCAGCGCAGTCCAAATGCCACTCCAATTATAGCTTGTCCAGTGGTGACCACTGTGGAAATTCAGATGTATTTGGTGCACAGCAAGGGGCCGGAAGGTATGCCTGCTGCCGTGGCAAGGAGCTATTTGGCCACTGGCAGCGCACCATGCTGCGTGGCCAAGTGCCCATCAGTCCAGCATGTCACCAGGAAAAGGATAGATACAGAAGGCCAGTGGACACCAGCTCTTGTACATAAGAGATTTTGTTTATGTAGATTCATCTGTTGTGCTATCTAGGCATCATTGCAGATGGCATATGCGGGATGGGAAGCAAGCTGCACATGGCTCTGTGGGAATCTTTCACTCCAGGTGCCAGAGGCAGACACAGTGCTGCCTAGCAGCGTGAATCAGAACATTCCAAGAGATTTGAGAGATCTGCATGCTGCTTCCCTGGCTGCTGCCTTAGCAGACACTCCCTGCCTTGCAGTTCCTAGGGCTTTTGTCATCCTGCTTTGAAAGGACAGCTTTTCTTATGCTTGCTAGCAAGTCACACCTAACAATTTGACTCACAGTGTTGATGCAATTTATATTTGCATCTCAGAAGGATCTTGCATTCATGGTGCCTGTCTTACATGCTGCTTCCTCGTTTACGCCACGTTGGGCAAAATCTCAAACACCATATGTAACATGCCATATTGTATGTATGTTCCATGGTCGCTCTACTGTGTGAGCTGTTGCCATGGTAGCTTTCAGGGTTGGAGTTGCTAACCACTAGCACTTCTACCATTGCTGTCACCAGTGGTAGAAAAGGTGGGCAATTTTAAGAAGATCATGTAGTGTAGCAAGGCATTGGTGACCAGTAACTGACTAAGTTAAGACTAAGTATCTGGTGAAACAAGTAACTGGATGCTCCCCCATAGTCTGAAGGAATAAAAAACCTGAGTCTATGAATGCATTGCAAATGTTCCTTGGAATTCTTTAGCTGTAATGGTAGTTGTAAAAGGACAATCATGTCATTTGTAGCTTTGCCTAGTGGTTCCTGAATTACGTGTTTTTTTTGTTTGTTTGTTTTTTGCATGGAGAAGATAGGATAAGATTTTAATGGTATCCATAAAAGAGAGTTAATGGAGTGACAAGGAAATATCAGTCGTAAATTAATTTAACTGGGAGGTAGAAGAGGTGAACTCGGAAGGTGATTAAGCAAATCCAAGAAGTTTGTTTATTGCTCAGGATGTTATATGATTAACTGGGTTTTCTTGTGGGATCATTTTATGACCATTAATGTTTGTAGCCATGCAAACTAAGCTAATGCTAAAAATAAATGAACCTCAAGCTTTGGGCCATAAGCTGATCCTGTGAGGGTCAGGAAAGAATCTCTCCCCTAGAGGGGCATGGTCTCACAGTTAGCCTGTGGAATTACGCTCTACAAAATCCTGCATCTTAACCCCAGCCTCCATGGCTGCAGATGGCAAAGGCAGGGGCAGAATTTGTTGGTGGGGCCGTGCATGTGAGCATGCAGTGGCTGGTGGTGGGAGCAGGGCTGGAGGATCTGCAGCTGCACAGGTCTCCTCTTTGCCCTGAAGGCAGGAGGGGTGAAGGGGTGGGGTGTTGAGGTGGTGACAGTCTCAAGGTGGAGTTTCCTCAGTGACCTGGGGGAGAGGTTTTCTTCCTCCAGCATCTGCCCAGCTACTCAGGCTGAGTGCTGTGGAATGGATTTGCCCCTTTATATTTTTGCTTTAGTTTTCTTGTCTGTAAAATGCAGAGGATGATACTCAGTTTCCTGGCTGACTGGGGAGTCATGAGGATATGTTACTTACTGATTGTAAAGGGCTTGAAAGGTAAAATATGCTAAGTAGTGTTACGTACAGCATGGCACAATTAGCCAGATGCATGACTTTTATATTACCCCTCTCCTTGTGGCAGAATACCTGACTAGATGCGCTCCCTGTGTTCCTTGAATAAATGTTTGCCCTAAAACCTAGTAGAGCTGTGGACTAAATGTAACCCTTCTGCCCATCAGAGTTGGCAGCAACAAGGGCCAGGTTCAATATCTAGGGGATCCATTCCAATAACACAATGCAAACTGGCTCGAGCCCCCACCCAGTGACCTGGGACAAATATATACCACCCCCGCTGGGCGCCTCCAAGAGGCAATACTTCCCCTCTCGCAAGCACATAGTCTGAGTGTAGCAAAAAGCCTTTTAATAACAGAGAGAAACAATGGGGCATTATGTTGGGGAAACAGCACCAACAGGATTCATAACACAACCCATGAGCAAAAAAACCACCCCAAGCAAATGGGGGCATGCCCCTTTCCCTCGGGTTCTTGAGTCCCAGCACCCAAACGTCTCTTGAGTCCAGCAATCCACAAATCACCCAAAGTCCAAAAAGTCCAGCCCCAGAGTTCAAAAGTTCATCTGCATAGTGTTACTCCCCAGTCTGGCTAAAATGTGCCTGTGTGTGGGGAAAAGGGGCAAGGGGCACCTTACGTGTCCTGAAGCTGACTGCCCCACAGGGCTCTGCTCTGCTACGCTGTCTCACGAACGGCTCTGCTCCACCACGACCGGCTCCGCTCTGCACCACTCGCCGTCTCACGAACAGCTCTGCTCAGCTCGCCATCTCACGAACACACCGCTGTCTCACGAACGGCTCCACTCCACCACGACCGGCTCTGCTCTGCACCGCTCGCTGTCTCATGAATGGCTCCACTCTGCACAGCTCGTCGTCTCACAAACAGCTCTGCTCAGCTCGCCGTCTCACGAACACACTGCTGTCTCACAGACGGCTCCGCTCCACCACGACCGGCTCCACTCCGCACAGCTCGCCGTCTCACGAACAGTTCTGCTCAGCTCGCCGTCTCACGAACACACCGCTGCACTCTAGATCTTCCGGCTCCCCACTACTTGACACAGTGCTCAGTGATTTCAGCTCTTAGTGATTTCAGCTCTTAGTGATTTCAGCTCATAGTAGTGGGGGCCTTAGTGCTGGTGCACCTTAAGGCCAAAGTGAATGCAGCACAGTACCTGTAGCAAGACTCTTAATAGACCCAAAATTAGCTCTGACATTCCACAGTGGAGAGAGACAGAGGTGCAATTGGTGCTTCAGGCCCTCACAAAGGGGCCCACACCACCAGGTACTAATACCTGTCTCAAGTCTCTCTCCATTCACACAGTTTTGGAACCCATTACCCTTGCCTAGCGAGTGCTACTTAGTTGATGGTGAGTCCCTCCATCATAGCAAAAGGCCAAGTACAGTTCCAAGCACAGTTCCCATAATCAGGGTAATAACAATTTATTCTTCCTGCCCCAATAACAGAGACACTGGGGATCCCACAGCAGCCGAAGTGACCATTTGGGCAGCTATGGCCTCAGTCTAGGCGGGGTGGGTGTGCCTATGCAAATGAGATCAGCCCCTGAAGTTTTTTTTTTTCACAACTTGCCACACCTCACCACCAGATGTCAGGGTGGAGCTCATCCTGACACTGCTTACATAAACATCCCTCTTAAGCCTTGTCTGCCCTGGGATTTTAGGGTGAGGTTTTCAAAAGCACCTAAGTGATTTAGGAGCACAAATTCAGTGAGATGACTTTTAATGGCATATGCTCCTAAGGCATGTAGGCACTTTGGAAAATCCTCCCTTAGCACTGGTGCAGCATGTTGCACTGTTGCACATGCCAACCCCGAATAGAGAGATGATTTACACTGGTGAGGCATGATTTGGATTGGAATTGGTTACTCTGATTTCAAATTATGTCTACTTTAGGAGTTTGCATTGATGCAGCTGTGTTGGTAACTAAAATTCCAGGACTTATTCATGAATTTTGCTGAACTGTTTCTCCATACATAAGTTCACAGGCCTGGAGAGGTGGGTCGCCAGATTTGGCTAGGAGGGAATCACTGACACATTTCTGGAAACTATTGTAAGAAGTGCAGAGACTTAAGAAGTGAACTTCAAAAAGCAGCTGGCAGTTAAAATAAAGCAGGTCTGGGTGACCAAGGAGACAGGATCTGTCTTTATTTTGCATGTGCTTTTATTTTTGTGTGCAGAGCTTTGGGGTGTGGAGGATATCAATAGATACTAATAGAAATGTTATTTTTATCTTAAGCATTCCCTAAACTGTCATCTTTCCTTTTATTAGGCAGATATATTCTCTGGAGCTATATTTATCCAAATAGCCATGGGGTTGAATATTTATTTGGCCATAATCATACTGCTGGGTATTACTGGTCTTTACACGATCACAGGTGAGTTTGTGGAACAGATTGATAAATTAAAAACAAGTTAAAAGGGGATCCAGAAAGATGAAAATGGAAGTGGGGAGTAAATGGGAAGAAATGAGAGCATGAAAGGGGAGAGGTGTATGTGTGTGTGTGTGTGTGAGAGAGAGAGAGATGGAGGGCCAAGAAGAGGCCAATTCCCATGAAGGCATTAGCAGAGAGGCTCATGTAATGGCAAAAAGAAAAGGAGGACTTGTGGTACCTTAGAGACTAACCAATTTATTTGAGCATGAGCTTTCGTGAGCTACAGCTCACTTCATCGGATGCATACTTGTAATACTCATGTAATGGCGTTTCTTTGCTTTTAGGTGGCCTTGCTGCTGTGATATACACAGACACCTTACAGACCATCATCATGCTGGTGGGATCCTTTATTCTCACAGGATTTGGTATGTAAATCTGATGAACGAGAGCTGGAATGATCAGCTACAGCCCCCAGTGTCCTGTGGAAATGGATCCAGCATTGTGGAGTCCTGACAGGTTAATAGCTAAGGAACTCCCATTGCTTCATGTATTTGCCAGGGAAGGGGAAGAGCCACATTGCTAAGCCCTCCTGTCATCCTGACCAAGCTCTATAGTTGCCATAGGGATGTGATTCCAAGGCAAGAAGGGACCATTGTGATCATCTCTTCTGACCTCCTGTATAACAGCCTATAGAACTCCCCAAAATAGGGGCTGTGTTACTGTGAATGGGAGGCCAGGTGTCCATGAGATCATGTAGGTACTAAAATGCAGTCCATCCTGTGAAATGGAACCCTAGTATTTAGGGTTCAGGCTACCTAATTAATCAAGAGGAAGTAGTAAAGCCCTGTGAGGCTGTAATTTCCTCCCCCTTGCCTTGTGGCTTCTCATTGGACTTCCTCTGTGTAAGCTTTTCACTGCATGAAGCTGACCCCCTGCTTCACAATAAACAATATTTCAGATTGACTTAATCAGGTGGACTCTGTCTCTGGTCCTCACTTAGGTCAAGGAGCCTGGAGATATTATACCTGGCAAAGTGGAAGCTTGGATCTGGGGCATGGGAAGGACAGTGGAGTCTAAAGGAATCTTTTAGAGCTCCATAGCGACCTGAGAAGGAAAGCCAGTGTGGCTTCTTGCTGATGAGTTTTCACAGCACAAACTTTGATGTTTCTGACAATGTTGATCTCTATTGGGGCAGGTTTATCACATTGATAGCATGGAGTTTTTTCCTTGGATTCTTCAGCTCCATCAGGAATTTCAAGCGTCCAGTACCATGATCAGTGTCGTTACATTCTGTTTTTCAGCATTTTCCAAAGTAGGAGGATATGAGGCCTTTATGGAGAAATATATGAACGCAATTCCAAGCAACACCTCATATGGAAACATTACCATTGACCCAGAATGCTACACCCCTCGGGCAGATTCCTTCCACCTCTTCCGAGACCCGATCACTGGAGATCTGCCATGGCCGGGCCTTACCCTTGGCGCGACCATCCTCGCTTTGTGGTACTGGTGCACAGATCAGGTAGTGTAAAGGCAACAACTGGGAAATTGAGAGCATTCTAAAATTTGCAGTGTAGTTGGATTGATCTCTCATAGAATCATAGAATATCAGGGTTGGAAGGGACCTCAGGAGGTCATCTAGTCCAACCCCCTGTCTTTTGGCCCAATCCTCCAATTTGTCTCACCCCAACCCTGTGCCATAAAAATGGCTATTATCTCCTAAGAGGAAATTGTTTTTTTTTTTTCTCTATAGCTTTTAGATTCTCAGCCTCTCCTATGTTAAGTGACTAGGATGTGTATGTTCCTTTACTATTTTTTTTTCATGCCATTCTGGACATATGTTGTGTGTGTGATGTTTTTTTCCCTTTCTTGCGACATGCTGGATGAACATTTAGGGTCCAATTTTAAAAAAATGGGCATCTTAATAGGACAGCTACATGCATATGACCATTATCAATCTGGGTATAGACTTGGCTTCCCATCCAGCCATATTAGGCATATGTACTCTGTCTATGTGGGCTGCTCGGGGGCAAGTGCAGGACTTGAGAAGTGCCAGAAAGCTAGTACTAAAGTGCCTCAAGACACCATTCCAGCTCCCCCCAAAAGTGCCACACCATTCGGGAGTGATCTGGCAGGACTGGAGAACTGGTGCTGCTTTAATCTCTTGCATAAAGAATGCTGGACAGTTGCTCTGTGTATGTGTCTGTCCCCTCATCGGGTGCTATGGTGCAGGACTGTCCATGTGTTTTCCTTTCCTTTCCTTCTGTCTAGGTCAGTGGTCCATCTAGTCTCCAAAAATGATCAAATTGGGATGTTTCAGAGGAAGGAGACTGCACTACTGTAATTGTGCAGTATTATAAACCATGTGAGAGTTGGGGGGAATTCTTTAAGCCCCCAGCTGGTGATCAACCTATTCTCTGGAGCACAAGGATTGAGAGCCTTTATCATCTGTAACCTAGCTAGTTTAATAGTGTCTGCTGTTCTTATTCATATAAATGTCTAGTCCTTTTTGACTCTTAATAAGCTATTTGGTTCAACAATATCCTGTGACGGGGATTCACAGGGTTAAACATACATTAGACAGTAGAGTATTTACTTTTAGACATTTAAATGTGTTCTCAGGCCTTCAAATGCCCTTGTATTTTTCTAATTATGAGCAAGAGCAAAGAGTTCTCACTGGAATACAGTTGAAACAGAGTCATTTTGCCTTGGTATGCCTGGCATCGTGTGTGGGTGACAAAGCTGGAGTCATTCACATCTACTGTCTCATTGACAGGTTATTGTTCAACGATGCCTCTCAGCCAAGAACATGTCCCATGTGAAGGCCGGCTGTGTCATGTGTGGGTACCTGAAGCTGCTGCCCATGTTTTTGATGGTGATGCCTGGGATGATCAGTCGGATTTTGTACACAGGTAGGACCTAGAACTGTAGCCCCCTCATTCTCTTCTCACTCCTCTTCCAGCCCCACTCAGTTTTCTCTTTGCTGTCCCCCCCACCCCCAGCTCCTTCAGTCCCTCTCCTAACTCAGACCATGAAAACATACACAGACCAGCATTTCCCACAAAGTAAGAAGACACTGCTCTTTCTCCTTCCCCTGCTCAGGGCTCCCAGTGATGCTATCACTGTCCCTTGTGGGGACAGGAATCGAGGGGCAGGTCTTCACTACCCGCTGGATGGGTGGGTAGTGATCGATCTATCAGGGATCGATTTATCATGTCTCGTCTAGACGCGATAAATTGATCCCCAAACGCACTCCCCGTCGACTCCAGCTCGCGAGAGGCGGAAGCGGAGTCGACGGTGGAGTGGCAGCGGCCAATTCGCTGCCGTCCGCACGGCCAGGTAAGTCGACCTAAGATACGCCGACTTCAGCTACGCTATTCACGTAGCTGAAGTTGCGTATCTTAGGTCAACCCCCGACCCAGTGCAGACCAGGGCCTAGAGTGTGTCCCCTCTTTGTTGGAATTTGTTACTGACTGAGCCAGGGGGAAACACTCCTGTCTGTGACTGACGTTTTGTGGGGCAGAGGGAGTTGTGCCTGGATCCCACAGAGGAGTGTTTTCAGCTCATGGAAATGCCTGTGATTTGCAGGCTGCCTAAGCTCAGTGTGAGTGAAGTGCCAGTTGTTCTTTCCCTTCACACTGACCTCTGTGTACAACCAGGGGTGGCAGGTTTGTAGAAATTTTGGTGGTGCCTCGAACCTGCCCCCCCCAAACTCCACCCTCCTCCCCCCCCGCCTAAGGCTCTGGGAGAGAGTTTGGGTGCTGGGTGCAGGCTCCAGGCAGGGGGTAGGGGCGCAGGAGGGTGTGAGGGGTGCAGGCTCTGGGATGCAGTTTGGGTGCAGGCTCTGGACTGGGACAAGGGGTGGGGGTACAGGAGGGGGTGAGGGGTGCAGACTCTGGGATGGAGTTTGGGTGCAGGCTCTGGGCTGGGACAAAGGGTGGGGGTACAGGAGGGGGTGAGGGGTGCAGGCTCTGGGACAGAGTTTGGATGCAGGCTCTGGGAGGCTGTGCAGAGGGCTGGGGTGCAGGCTCTGGGAGTTTGGGGGCAGGAGAGGGTGTGTGGGAAGGGGGTGGGGGTGCAGGCTCTGGGATGGAGTTTGGGTGTAGGCTCTGGGACGGAGTTTGGGGGCAGGAGAGGGTGTGTGGGAAGGGGGTGGGATGCAGGCTCTGGGCTGGGGGTAAAGGAGGGGGTAATGGGTGCAGGCTCTGGGAGGGAGTTTGGGGGTGGAAAGGGGTGCAGAGGGAGGGGGTGCAGGCTCTGGGAGGGAGTTTAGGGATGAGGGGGTGTGGAGGGAGGGGGTGCAGGGGTGAGGGCTGTGGGGTGGGGCTGGGGATGAGGGGTTTGGGAGGATGCTCGGGGCTAGGGCAGAGGGTTGGGGTGTGTGATGGGGCTGGGGATAAGGAGTTCATGATGCAGGAGGGGGCTCAGGGCTGGGACAGAGAGTTAGGGTGTGGGAGGATGAGGGCTGGGACTGAGGGGTTTGGGGTGTGGGAGAAGCTCAGAGCTGGGGCAGAGGGTTGGCATGTGTGGGGGTGAGGGCTTTGTCTGGGCGTGCGGGCTCTGGGATGGGGCAGGGCTGGGGATGAGTTTGGGGTGCAGGCAGGCTGCCCCGGGATGGGGCCAGAGAGGAGGACTCCCCCCAGCCCTCTCCCCGCTGGCAGCAGTGAGCTCTGGGGGAGGGCCCCCCCCACCCGGCAGCACACTCAACCGGCACCACTGTCACTGCACGTGCTCCTAGGGCCCCTCTCAGGTCCAGGAAGCCCCCTCGCCTCCCCTGCGGTGGGGCTGGAGAGGGGGGAGGGGGGACTGCCATCACATGTGCGCCGCCTCCTCTGCGGCTGCCCCTCACTGTAGCCTCACTTGGGGGTGAGGGATGGGGCTGCCCCTTGCCCAGCATGGGGCAGGAGCGGTGACTGCAGGCAGGGCGGGGGCCCTGTGCTGGTGGAGGGTCCTGCTAGAAAAGGGAAGAGTCTGAGGAGGAAGGGCAGCCTGCCCTGCCACTAGTGGATGGTGGGAACTAGGACCCTGCGGTGGCAGTTGATGCAGGGAGGCAGCACGGAGCTGCAGGGGAGAGACAGGGACGCTGCGCTCCGGGACTGGGGGAGGTGCGCGGGGGCAGCAGGTGGGGCTGGGGGAGAAACCCGGCCCCAAACATTGGTGGAGCTGGGCCCCCGGGCCCTGAATATTGCTGGAGCCCGGGCACCATGAGCCTATATAACTCGCCACCTACGTGTACAACAGCAGGCAGGAGAGCAGGTGACTCTGAGCAGGAGAGGGCCTTTCAGAGCACACGCTAACTTTGCCCTGGCCTCCTGTGCAGCTCTGTGGATACAGTTTTAGTGGCTTGACCTCAGCACCATTATCACTGGAAAGAGGTGATGCAGGAATGGAATTCCTTCCCACAGCTGCGGAGTCAAGGGTGAGATCAGGCAAATAAATCCAGTGGTTTAGCATGGAGATGGGTTTGGGAAGTTCTCTTGATTTTTAGGCAACTTGCTGCTATGACCCCAGCTAACCCTGTCTGTTATCTTTTTCTCAGATATGGTGGCTTGTGTCGTGCCTTCAATATGTGAGAACTACTGTGGCACCAAAGTTGGCTGTTCAAACATTGCTTATCCAAAAATGGTGGTGGACCTTATGCCGAATGGTAAGATAGTGTTTTTGTGGGAAAGACATGGATGACGGATTAATAGAAGCTGGTTGTTGAGGGGGAGAGATGTCCCAGGGCTGGAATTCAGCTACCAGAACTAGGGACCTGCATTGTCATTTAGTCGATTTGACATCACTCGTTTCTTGAGTTATCAGGGCTCAGCTATCATAGGCCCTAGATCATTCCAATACACAGTTTATTCCTGTACATGCCATGCGTTATCCCAGATGGTTACAAACTAACCATGACAATGTTACTTATTTGCAAACATGAGGCAGTAAGATGCTGCTGGCATTAGCCTAGTGTGAGAAATAAATCTGGCCTACAGTTGCCAGTTATTAAGAGGCAGCTTCTGCACGATCTCTGTGTTGAGGGATGTACTTGCAGTTCCTCTGCTAAACTCATTGGTCTGGGAACAGAAAGTGCAGCCCTCCTGAGGTTATTCTTGGGCGGTGTTCTTTCTCTCCCAGTGACCCAGAGTCTAATCAGGCAGTATAAATGACAAGTGTGTGTTTTTGTGGGGGGGTGTCTCTGACCCCTGACGTTGTACACAAAGGACTCCTATCTGAGTAAATACACACAGGCATTATCTATCTCCTACTAGCCCAACCTGGGTATTATGTGGTATTGTAAATGTTGTGCTTCCTGACCTAGAAGGCATCATTCTACTTATGTCCCAGTAGGGTATCATGAAGTTGTTATAACCTGGGCATACTTCAGTTATTAACAGATAGCTGGGTTGGGGAAGTCAGACCATGCACTCAAAGAGATGTCACTGATGTAGCTTTCCCAGTGACTGACCCTCCCCAGCTCAGGTGGTGTCTCTCTCTGTGTTTCAGGTTTGCGAGGTCTGATGTTGTCAGTCATGCTGGCCTCTCTCATGAGCTCCCTGACTTCCATTTTTAATAGTGCTAGCACTCTGTTCACCATGGACATCTACACCAAAATACGATCCCGGACATCTGAGAGAGAGCTCATGCTGGCTGGAAGGTAAGTGTTACTGTACCCTTTCCCAGCATTAGGAACCTAATTAAATATTGGAGCCACCACAAACTGCCCTTTGAGTGCCTTGATGAACAACCTTTCACTGAATGCATGTGATGCAGCAGTGACCTCTTGTGGCCTGACAGCTTAATCCCATGTGTGTCTTTCTCGATATTTTGTGGGGTAGTTTCCAGCCATGTTTCTTAATTAAAGATTAATCGGAGGTGGCTATTCCCTACAAATATCTCAGGGAATCTATTTAAATTTCATTCCAAGATGGCAGTTATACAAAGCTACAGCATATTCACTAGCTATGCTGCAGATTTCTCTTTTATTCATCTCTCTCTGCTGTTTTATTGATTGCTGTATTTATAGGTGACTTCTTATTATAGGTGATTTATTATTTTGATAGCAGAGTTCTCATTTTGGATTGGCTGAGGGATCTGGTGAGATCTCATAGCTGGTTGCTTTTTCCCCCCAGTACTGATGGTTAATTACTGTTATTTTTTGCTCATGTTTTAATGCTGATTGACTAACACAATGAATTGTTAAATTGTTGATTGGTTCTTTGTGATTTCTGTATTTCTGATTGATGTTTATAAATAAGTGGCTAACAGATTTTTTTATTGATTGTATTTATAGGTTATTTATCTTAGCTTTAATTGGTATCAGCATTGCTTGGGTTCCTGTGGTGCAGTCAGCTCAAAGCGGGCAGCTCTTTGATTATATACAGTCTATCACCAGCTACCTGGGGCCACCCATTGCTGCTGTCTTCCTGCTTGCTATCTTCTGTAAGAGGGTCAATGAGGAGGTGAGTACAGGCTAGGAGAAGAGCTCTGTGTGCAAAAGTTCATAAAAGACATTCATCTGTACACTGGGACAAGTGCCCTTCCTTGTTTCTCAATTTCTTTGATTCTCAATTTCTTTGAGGCTATTCCTGCTACAGCCCAGTGCCTGAGGGGAATTGTAAATATTGTGTAATGCTTGAGGGGCTCTTAGCTCAGTTGAGGAATCCTCATACTCCCCTTCCACCACATATATGTAAATGTGCATGGGTTTTGTTGGACTTTATTGGCTCCTAGACAGTTGTGAAGCTGGAACCACCTACTGTTTCACTGTGACTTATGCTGAAGGGATGATTTCTGGGAAACACTGCTTTAATGCAACCTTCTAGGTTTTCTATGGGTTCTGTTGGCTCCAACAAAGAAGGAGAAAGTCCTGTGGTTAAGCTGCTGTCTTGGAACTCATGAGATCTTGGTTCTATTCCCAGCTGTGCCACAGACTCCCTGTGAGAACACAGGCAGGTCACTGAGACTTGAATTTCAGGGGTGCTGAGCACTCAGAACAACTCCCTCAGAAGTCAGTGGGAACTGTGTGCTCAGCACCTCTGAAAATCACTCCAATCATAGCTCTGTAGCTCCATTTCCCCACATGTAATACTGAGGATAATACTTCCGTATGGTACCCATGAGGATAAATTCATTAATGTTTGTTAGGCGCACAGATGCGATGGTGAGGAAAGCCAATAGATAAACAAAATAACACTGTTTCCAGGTGAGACTGGAGCTTTCTAGTTACTCTGACTCCTTCCTCTGGAGATTGGTGGATATACTAATAGTAATAGTGGTGGATATTTCCCAAGCAGGGATGTTCCATTTCCAGGCACTGCTTGGTTGAATCTCATGTAATGGATCAAATCCTGAGGTCGTGAGTAAAAATCGATTAAGAACTAGTAAGATCCTCAGCATTTGGTCCAAAGCACACTCCTAATTAGAATAAATACTGAGATCAAGTAAAAGCAGAAGAAATTTGCAGCACTGCCTGGATCAAAGTCCCATTTTTATTAGTATCTTCCAGATTAGACTTTTCGGAAAGATTCTTATTTCTACAGTAAACTGAGTGTCTCATCTTGTCTTAGTCCAATATATTTCTGTGATTTTCTGACAATTTAACAGTAATAGTCACACAATAAAATTTGTTCAAAGTAGAAAATTTCCAGCAGGATTTTTAATTCTATACCATTACTTGTCTCCTTTTTAGCCTATGGGCCAAATTCTGCTTTAAATGGCTGCAACTTGACTAAAGTCAGAGGGCTACATCTGCTTACTCCAGGAGTGACCTTGGCTCTGTATATCTGTTGGTTTTGTTGTATTTAGGAGGTGCAGAATTGAGAGAGTCAGATAAGGTAAACACATGGATAGGGAAGGACAAATCTCTGAAGGTGGTTCTTTGAGTAGTGTCCCTATGGGTGCTCCACTGCCGGTGTGGTGGCGTCCCTGCACCTGGGATTGGAGATCTTCCCTAGCAGTGCCCGTTGGGCCATACAGGCACTCCTCCCAGACCTGCACCATGAGCAGCATCTGTACAGTGCTGTGCGGTCCAACCGCCCTCAGTTCCATCTCAATTGCCTTGGTCTGTGACTGAATCCTTAGCAGAGTCTTGCATATGTCTTTACTGTCCTTCATAATACTAGTGTTTTTGCTACTATTTCTTAGTTATTAGCGGTTTTCTTAAAATTTTTAAAATTTCCTTTACCCTCTCTTACAAAAAATATAATTTTTCCTTTGGCTCTTTCCCTCCCGTTGTTTTTAGATTAGCATAGGTTTCCTTTTCTATGCCCTTCCCTAGCTGTCCTTACTGGAGCTATGCCCAGATCCTCCAGGTTTAATAGGTTCTTCTCCTGTCATGAAGCCATCCCAGTGAACGATGGCTACTCATAGTTCACACTGTTTGGGTGAGAGGCACATATCACAGAAGTGCACACAATGTCGCAAATTGAAGGCTCGGTCCAGAAAGGACCGTGAATTGAGGCAAAAATTTTAATAATGGAGAGCTCACTGCGACTAGCCTCTGACCGTGGCCCCGATACCTCTCCTTTGTGGCAGTCACAATCAGCATGGTCATCAGCTGACCCCCACGCACCACAAAAAGAAAATCTTCTCTCTCACATCAAAAGGAGAAGAGACGGGCCCTCAGCTCACTCACCAAGGAGCCACCTTGGAAAAAGGCAACTCCCGCGAGGTCGGTAGCCTCAACATCTTTGGGGGAAAGTCCTGGCTCCTGTGACCGTCCAGACACCTCCAGTCCCAGCACTGTTAAGATCCAAGGGCCCTAATACGGCAGGACCACAGACAGACACACAATCACTTGGCACTGAGACAGACAGACATCAAAATTCTCCCTCAATGACTTTGAGTCCAACTGGTGCCCACTAAGCTCCTGGCACCATCTACTGGTTGTCCAACAGAAGACACTTAACATCTGCAGCATTGCTATCCATTATGTCTGCACAAATACATATATAGCCATCGATACCGATGATGCTCCTGCTGGTATCACAAGACTTCCGCTACCTGAGAGACCCAATCATCTCTGACACTCCAGAATCACCGCTCTTCTGTACCAAGCTCCCAACAGTCCATACCTCTCCCCGGGAGATATCTGTCACACACCGGACTCCTTCACCATCGAATACCGCTCCACCCTTCTCCAGCGAGGAAGAAGAGGAGGAGTATTCCATCATGCCTCGCATCCCATGATCATCTCAAAGGGCTCCCCACACAGAATCATACTACTGCCCTTGATACACAGAGACCAGAAATGACCCAGGTGCTTGTTACGGACACCCCTGGAGGCAGCCCCAGGTGCCTGTTCCCCTACAGTGGCCTTGGGCTGCATATAGGTCACTCTTTCCCAAACCGCCTGCGGAGCAGAGTCAGACTGTAGGCCTCCTACTCTGAACCAGAATTGCTAGAGGAGCATGATGAAGAAACAGAGGAAGAGGTTACATCACCAGCCCACATCTCCTCGTCCTCCCACAATGAGGCCATCACCTCCAACATCGGCAGATGATTTTAAACAGTTCCACGAAATGTTCCGCAGGATTCTGGATTCTCTCCAGATCCCTCTGGAGGAAGTTAGAGAGCAACAGCACAAGTTGCTTGACGTCTTGCAGGCCTCCACATTGGCAAAGATCGCGCTTCCAATCAACAAGGCCTTGTTGGATCCAGACAAGGTGATCTGGCAAACCCCAGCATTAATACCACCTATCTGCAAGTGAGTGGACAAGAAGTACTATGTCCCTGCTAAGGGCATGGAATTCCTATTTTCTCATCCTACTTCAAACTCCCTCGTAGTCAATGTGCTGCAGGAGAAAGGATGACAAAACCATTCCAGGACAGCTCCTTACGACGGGAACTGGAAGAGGAAGAAGATTTGCTAATTGAGGCTCTCCTAGCTAAATATAACCATATGAACTATTCCAAGTTTCATGAGGTCAGTCAACATCTCCAGAGGACAAAAAGGAGCAGGTGGCGGAAGGACAACTTCTGATCTGTTCGGCACTGCAGGCCTCTCTGGATGCTGCGGACACAGTGGCCCGCTCCATTGCGGCATCTGTAGTGATGAGACGAGCCTCATGGCTCCATCTCTCGGGGTTCCCCAGGTAAGTGCAGACCACGATAGAAGATCTACGGTTTGAAGGATCTAAACTCTTTTGCTGAGCGCACTGATGAGTCCTACATTCTTTAATGAATTCTAGAGTGACACTGAGTTCTCCTGGCATATATACACCAGCGCTGAAGAGAAGACTGGTAGATATCAATCTACTCCAAGATTTCGACCTCCTCCTTCAATGGCTTTGAGATACACAATGCAGATGACAGAGACCTCCTCCAAAGCACAGACAGACATTGGCGCAAGCAACTTTACCCCACCCATCCACCTCTACACAACAATTTTGAAAATGTGGTCGAGGTCCTGAGATGCCTCCCCCGGTCCAGTTGCTGAAACCGTCTCCAGTAATCCATCAGTTTGGCAACCTCTTGACTCCATTCTAGCCATCATGGCGACAAATCACCTCTGACAAGCGGGTCATGGAAATCATCAGCAAGGGACAGGTTTCAGAGTAGCAGCTGTGTTAGTCTGTATCTGCAAAAAGAAAAGGAATACTTGTAGCACCTTAGAGACTAACAAATTTATTTGAGCATAAGCTTTCGTGAGCATCCAATGAAGTGAGCTGTAGCTCATGAAAGCTTATGCTCAAATAAATTTGTTAGTCTCTAAGGTGCCACAAGTACTCCTTTTCTTCTATCAGCAAGGGGTATTCTATTCTGTTCCTCTCTCTCCCCTAACCCCCACCACTCTTCCCTGTCTCGTATCAGGGACCCTTCTCACAAACATCTTCTACAAGAAGAAATAAACCACCTTCTGTGACTGGGTGCTATAGAACTGGTCCCATTCCAACACAGAGGGAAAGGTTTTTATTCCCACTATTTTCTGATCCAAAAGAAATCCGGCAGGTGAAGACTTATCCTAGACGTGAGGAACCTCAATAAGTTTATCAAATTACAATGCTTCAAGATGGTCACACTATCAACAATAATCCCAGCACTAGAACAGGGGGACTGGGCCCTCAACCTCCAAAACACGTACTTCCACATCACCCTTCCCACAGTGATTCCTCAGATTTCATCTGGGGTCCGACCATTATTAATAAAAGGTACTACCCTTTGACCTCTCTACAGCACCCGGGGTATTTTCCAACATCCTCGCAGCAGTGGCGGCGCACCTTTCCAAACAAGGGATTGTAATATTCCCATACCTAGATGACTGCCTCCTCAAGGCTCCATTCAGATGAACCTTTTCTCAGACCTCAGCCACCAAATAAACATACAAAAATCGGTACTGATGCCAGTACAGCATCTGGAATTTATTGGGGCCCAACTGGATGCTATAAAGGCCAGAGCCTTTCTCAGAGTGCACAGATTTTCCACAATAATCAGCCCCATCTCCACTGTGAGAACCAGCCCAAGGAACTCCGCCAGGACTTGTCTGCAGCTGCTTGGTCATATGGTAGTGGCCAAGTTCATGGTGAAACATGCAAAATTGCACATGCGCTGCCTTCAGGAATGGCTACGAACGCTGTACATGCTCCACAGACATAGCCTAAACATACTGCTCTCAATACCAATCAAGATCAAGGACTCATTAGACTGGACACAACCCTGAAATGTCTGCATGTGGGTCCCCTTCCTCCAACCAACACTGTCCTTGATATTGACAACCGACGCCTCACTATTTGGATGAGCAGCACATCTACAGACTCACACAGTACAGGGCAAGTGATCCCCGGCAGAATCCATGTTGCACATCAACCTCCTAGAATTATGTGCAGTCTGCAATGCATGCTGACACTTTCTGCCAATAATCAGCAAAGGACCATAAGAGTAATGACGGACAACATTGTGTGCATGTTCTATATCAACAGATGGGGGGAGAGAGAGGTCCCAATCCCTATGTACAGAAGCTCTGAAATTGTGGAACTTGTGTATCCAACATGGCATCGACATCTCTGCCACATACCTACTTGAACATCTAAACACCATGGCAGACTCACTGAGCAGAAGGTTCTCACAGAACACGAGTGGGAGATGGACACAAGAACCCTACAACACACATTCAGTTGCTGGGGATTTCCGAACATAGATCTGTTCGCCACTCCCCAAAACACCAAATGTCCACAATTTTGCTCAAGAGCAGGTCTAGGTCACCAATCTCTGGGGGATGCCTTCCTCTATGGTTTCCCACCCTTTTCCCTACCATTCAAAGTGCTCAACAAGATACAAGTGGAATGAGTGAGGCTCATCCTCAGAGCCCCAACATGGCCACGACAGATATGGTATCCTAACCTCTTGTGCATGGCAGTCTGTCCACTGATTATGCCCTGTCGGCATACACCCCCCCCACCCCCCGTACACAATCTTCTATGAAGATAAGGTCACGTTCTGACCTCACCAATAGTTCTTACTCAAGATACCATCCTCATTCCATCCAAACCAACCTATCCACCTTCCCTCCCTCTTCCCTGAGCCACATGGTAACCAGCCCAAGGTCAGATGGGCACTAGCCTTCTACCTTGACAGAACCAAATTGTTCAGACAATGGCCACATTTATTCCTCTCTATTGCCGAAAGATCAAAAGGTTCAGCTGTATCCAAACATTTTTTTACATGGATCTTGGGGTGCATCCACCTTTGCTACCAACATCACAAACTTCAGCCCCTATCTGGCACTCGATTGCTCTCCATATCAATAGCTTTCCTGAATAATGTGCTGATTACGGACATTTGTAAGGCAGCCACCTGGGTGTCCATAGACGCCTTCAGTCATCATTTGTGTGATCACCCACAACACGGCATCAGGTGCCCTACTAGGACACCCAGGCCTGTCCTCCTCAGTAGAGATCATTCCCAGCCTTCCAACTAGGGGCACTGCTCTCCAGTCAGTTACAGTGGAGCACCCATAGGGACACTATTTGAAGAAGAAGAAGAGAGAGTTACTCACCTATGCAGCAACTGAGATTATTTGAGATGTGTCTTCCTATGGGTGCTCCACTACTCGCCCTCCTCCCCACTGCTTCAGAGTTCAAACATTGGCTCTGCGGCAGAGAAGGAACTGACAGCAGTTGGACCACATAGCGCTATATTGACGCCACTCTCAGCACGAGACTGGGAGGAGGAGCCCATGTGCGGCCTAACAGGCCCTGCTAGTGAAGATCTCCAATCCCAGGTGCAGGGATGCTACTCACCTACAGGGGAGCACCTGTAGGGAAACAGATCTTGAAAAATCTCAGTTACTGCACAGCGTGAGTTCAGATAAGGATCTAAAATGCTAGAAGTTCATCCGACAGTCTGCAAACTTCAAAAACAGCTTGAATGTGAGCTGTGCTGTGGGGGCAGAGGATTGTAATGATTTAATAGATTTTAAGGCCAGAAAGGAACTTTGTGATCATCTAGTCTAACCTTCATATCACAGGCCAAAGAATCTAGCAATTTTATTGGGACATGTCGAGGTTGCAGAGCCTTTTCTTCTAATGTCTGAGCGCAAACTTCATGTCATTCTTGAGAGATAATTTCTTTTCAAAACAAACACTGCAGTGCTGCTGTTCTTTTAAAAAAAACCCTTGCCAGTAACCCAGCACTCATGAGCAAACCTTGAATAACATAGTAGCGTGTACAGGCTAATCCTCCCAAGCCACCCTATAGTCACCCTACATTTGTAGGGGAGGGAGGCGGGGTTCTAAGGTGTGGTTATATAAAGAGAAGAATTATTTTTAAAGCCAGGAAAGCACTTTGACCTTTTCAAAGGCTTTTGGAGATTCTCTTGGATTTCCTAGCCAGTACATGATGTGCATTTACACTAGGAGTTCAATTTAATAACTGGTTTGCGTCTGGTTAATAAGAAGGCTTATGTTCTCTCTTTTCTTAATCCCTTGGTGCTGTAGGCTGTTCACGTGTCCACTGGCAGTAGTGCACATTGCATTGACATTAGTAGGTTAAAGAAGGCAATGTATTTACATATCCACAACAGCTTTCTGATAAATCTGCCTGTTACTTTCTTTCGAAGGGTGCCTTCTGGGGCTTGGTCGTTGGGCTGGTCATTGGGCTGATTCGAATGATTGCAGAGTTTGCCTATGGAACTGGAAGCTGTGCAAACCCCAGCAACTGTCCAAAGATCATTTGTGGAATTCACTACCTGTACTTCGCTATAATCCTTTTTGGGATCTCCACCATCATCATTCTGGGTATCTCATTGATAACTAAACCCATTCCTGATGTACATGTGAGTATCATTGTCTCTCTTGCTCTTTCACTTGCTCTCCTGCTCCCAGAGATATGGGAGATCTATGAAACCAGTCACTTTAATTTACACTGAAAGTAGCATTAAGTATATTCTACCCTTGAATTTTACATTATACAAATTACAAATTATATAGGATCCTCCCAGTTAACTGGGTTCAGAGAGAAGTTTTGCATTTTCCTCAGATTATTCCTTGGTCCAGATATCTCTGGAAATGGAGCACACTCTGCTAGGAAAACCAATGTTCTGGAGAGTACTCTGTAACTAGCAACACCTTGGAGACATTATATACAGTGGAACCGCAGTGTTACAAACACCAGAGTTATGCATTGACCAGTCAACCACACACTTCATTTGGAACTGGAAGTATGCAATATGGCAGCAACAAACACACACACACACACACACACAGAGCACAGTACTGTATTCAGTGTAAACTACTTAAAGTAAAAAAAAGATTTGACAAAGTAAGGAAACTTTCTTTGCTTGTTTCATTTAAATTAAGACGGTTAAAAGCAGCATTTTTCTTCTGTGTAGTAAAGTTTCAAAGCTGTATTAAGTCAATGTTCATTTGTAAACTTTTTAAAGAACAACCCTAATGTTTTGTTCAGAATTACAAACATTTCAGAGGTGTTCATAACGCTGAAGCTCTACTGTAGTGCAAAAATATGCAATAAGAAGGGAATTTGATTTCTGAGACACACACACACAATAGATGGTGCATTTTGTGCATTGTAGCAAAATCTTAAGGGATGAAGGTGTTAAGAAAGGGAAAGAGGAATAATCTCCTTCACTAACTGTCCCCGGTCTTACGAGAACCTTGCTAATCCCTGAATATTATTTAGCAAACATTCATGAGACCCCCAAGTCCTATACTGATCTCAATGTGCTGGTCTCGGCATTCTAAGGCTTGCAGCTTTGTAAACTCATTTTGTTTAATGGCAGCTTTACCGCTTGTGCTGGTCTCTGCGGAACAGCAAGGAGGAACGTATTGACCTGGATGCAAATGAGAAGACTGAGGAACCTGAGAGCAATGATGATGTATCAGGTGATTTCTGAATAGCATTCTCTTTTAAGATCTGTGGAAGCCATCAGTGTATTTGAGGTTCCCAACTTCATTCCTGAAGAAACAGTGAAAGTGCCCTGTACTCTCATGAAAACTCAGATGCTAAAGGGCTAGTAGGCAGAGTTAATGCACAGATTTTTCACCACTGTCCATTAATTGGGTCTGGTGTAGATTGTCAGTGAAATTAATTACAAGATGACAATCTAGTTCCAGTTGATTTTTGTGCACAGCACAAAAGCCTTCATGTAATTAGGTGAGAAGCCCAGGGCTAGAACAAAATGGGGTGGTACAGCTCAGGAGTGATGTGGTTGCAAGAGTTGTGTGTGGGCCTTACACTTTAAAGGACAGAATGAAGATGCATTTGGAAGTGGTGTGTAGGGGGGTAGGTTTTGGAACAGCAAAGGTGGTGTGCACAGCAGGGTGAAGGTGTTTTGCCAGAACTGCATTGGGAAATTTACACAAAACTTTGCCTGTCTCCAGGCTCTGACACAAAGCTCACTTCCACAAGGTTGAAAGCATCAGTGAATTCAGCCATTTAATAAAAAGAGAAATAATACAAAAAACATTTGAATAAGCAGATGTAAACCCTGCACAAATCAGTGACCTACTTCTCAATCTCAGGCTGAAGAGACATGGCTGGTGTCTCTATCCTCTAACGCCTGTGCACACCATGTAAGCAGGGCAAAGTTGCCTTAAATCAGCCAGAGATAGCTGGTGGAGAATCCCCCTGGCAGGAGATCTTTCTGCAAGCAGAAAGTTGGAGCTGCCTCCTACACAGCTGCCCTCCCTAACCTTACCCCATGTAAGGGAGAGAGGGAGCAAGTTGGAGAAAAGGGAAGGAGAGTGGATGCGGCAGAGTGGACCTTTGCTGTGCCAGATTGTTCACTGTTGTAAATTAGGGCTGTCCTTGTGCAGCCTTGACCCAGGGTGCCCCAAATGGCTCCCTGTGGCCCCTTCCTCTCTCCCTACTCCAAAGCAGCACAAAGAATAAGGAGATGTAGATAGAGAGGGCCAGGAGGTGAAGATCTGGCCCATTACTCTGTACCCAACACTTTTCAATCCTGTATGTTTAAATATTTATAATGTGCTTGAATCAACTTAGTGATTTCTAGCATTTGTGAGCTACCATTATTTTCAGCTATGTCACTGCAAACTGAGAACAAACAATTAGTGAACTGGAAAGCACAGGGGTTTGTAGGGTTCAAAATTATTAGCAATAGCTACAGAGCAATTTGGTGATCATAAATCACTCACTTTGCATGTCTGCTGTGGAATCATAGTGTTCATCTGATCCTACAGCCCCCATCTCTCCTTAAGCATTTTTCATCATAACAGCTCCAATTTGTGGTCTTAATTTCACTTACGAGAGGCTCTAAAGCAGGGCTTCTCACAACAAATTTTTTGGTGGCCTCAGAGTGCAGCCATCAATTCTTGCTGGTGGCCGTGCTGACAATTTTTCCTAAAATACTTAATTAACTTTTGGAAAAACAAATAAATATGCACATATACATGTCCAAATCATTGTATTTTATTTATGTAGGGTTTTATTCCAGACTCAGTAATAAAAATAATTTACAGTTGTCTGTATTCTTTACTGGACCTAAACAGAATAGAAACACAAATAAGGCACTTTGCGTGTTCTTGTCTTTCTGTTGTTTGTTGTTTCTTTTTCTTTTTTGGTTGTGCTTTTTCCCCCCCTAAGACTTGCTAGCTGGTAAGTCTTCTGCTGTGAAAAGTGGTATTTGTATGTTTGTTAATATCACTTTTCACAGCAGACTTACTCAGTTCCCGCAAGCCCTGGGACAAATTAAGTCCTGGATGGGGAGGTGGGCAGGGAGGCAGCAGGGCCCAGTGATGATGGTGGGGGTGGTGAGCCTGGTTCCGGAGACTGGAACCAGAGCCTGCCACTGTGTGGATGGAGCACGAAGCCTGCCTCCCTTACCCCCGGGAAAGTGGGGAATTCACCAGCTGCCTGCACCTCTAGCGTTTGTGTCTCTGGGGGTTGTGGGGGCAGCAGCCCTGGGAGAGGGTCACTGCTTTGTGGGACCCCCCCCAATCACAGCACAGGAGGCTGTGGCCGCAAGAAAAGGCCCTGGTGGCCGCATGCGAAAAACAGTGCTATAAAGAATACTCTGAATCACTGAGACCTTGTTTTAATGCCAGTCTTATGGAGCCACATACACCACGTTACTTGACCACTGTGCTCTTTTTTCTATCACAGAACAAGGTGATGAAGAGCAAGGATGCTGTAAGAAGGCCTACAACTGGTTCTGTGGCTTAGATCAGAAAAAAGGTCCCAAACTGAGCAAAGAGGAGCAGGAAGCAGTGCAGAAGAAATTGACTGACACTTCCGAGAGGCCAATCTGGAGAAATGTTGTGAACATCAATGGCATCATTCTACTGACTGTGGCTGTATTCTGTCATGCCTTCTTTGCATAAATCTCATCTCACAATCCAGAGTTTACATGAAGGTCTAATTTTTGAAATTAGAAATTTTTGAAATTAGACCCTTTTCCTTTTGAAATTGCACTGTATTCTTCAAAAGAAATTATGCTTTCTAAATTATACAGTTAGATATACTTATGAGACTTGTACAATGAGATTGTATGAATAAGTTGATTTATTCATTGGTTATATGGTGGTAATTAAACATCTATTGGCTAAGGAGCAGGAGTACTGAAGTCCCAAAGGGTAGAATTTCAATCCCGTACATCAGGGAGAATTTAGTAAATCTCTCTCCTTATGAAATACATTTCACAGCTCAATTTCAGAACATGAGAACCAGGGCTGGATGAGCTGCATGGAGTTCATGATTTTGTAAACTATTTTGGGAGACTGGCGAAAATTTCTGTGCCATTTTCCCAAGGTGATTTTTTTAAAGTTCAGCTATATGAAAGACTGTGCTATGGATTTAGGATAAATTAATCCCCTCAAAATAAAGGCTGCCTTAAGTGAGTTCCCCATAGATGACATTTTATTGATGTATTCCTTTGATACAATAGCTATTTTTAATAGCCCTTTTCTCTCTCCATTCTCTGTTCCATATATTACATTGTTTTTAGTGGATTTTTTTCTTCTCTCCTCTTTTGTCACTCTTTCTCCTGTGTGGAATATGAACCCCAGTACCATCTGAATTTAACTTGTGTACTTGTGCTATTTGAGTCGGTTTGAAATTAGGCAAACTAAGTCTGACCAGCTCTAATAAGAGTTGTGGTTATGCCTGACTCTTCAAGATTAGCTTCAAAGGTTCCAACGCAATCTGAGCATTTAGTTTAACATGAATCTCTGTTTAAATGTGAAAGCTTTATTTATAAAAATATATTCATGATAGTTGTGATTCCCTAGCATGATGTGTCAAAATTAGACTCCATTTACATTAACTGCGGACCTCCATTTTATAAGAAAGGCACCAGTGTTCTCTTAGTTCCCCTTCTTAGTTAGTGGATTTACTACCTGGTAATTCTGGCTTTGTGTCTTGCTTCCAAGTACACGAAGACATTACAGTATTTTTCCTGCCAAATTAGGAATCTTCCTTCTCTGATAGTTTCATTAAGTAATTTCATTCATGCCGTGAAGTAAGACTGTTACGCTATAGTTTCGCCAAGGAAAACAGTCACTGCTCTGACATCATCTAAACCATTCCAATTGTCTTCATCTTCTTTGGGAGTATGAAACCAGGCTGAGACCTTGATGAGGCAATGATAGGGTTGCCTACCTTCCAGGTTTGGCCTGGAGTTTTCCAGAATTAGCATCAATCTGCTGGTGACTACTAAAAGCAATCCAGGAGATTTTAATAGGATATTTTAAGAAAATGACATTGTCATGTTGGGAAAAAAATATCTCCCGGAATAGCTTCAGTCAGAGTTGGCAACTCTAGGCAATGACCATGGCTTGGGTCTCAGAGACTAGTAAGAAGCTATGGAGAGATGTGTGATACTTCAGTTCCAGGCTGAAAAGTGAAACCAGAACTTTTTATCACCGAATTCATCTTCCCAAGAAGGCACATGGGAAATTCCCAGTTGCTGCAGCTAATCCGTATTACAGTCCTTTTTGTCTTGTGTACCACAGCTTCCTGCAATGTCTCAATTCAGTGTAACGTGCATCTTCCTGCAGTATTCTACAGCACACTGCACTGTGCTGCAACGTGTAACAAGCAAACCAATGCAGTCTTTCTGAAGCATGCTGCACTGTTGCAAATCCCTATTACTTTCATGACACACTGTCTTCTGACAGAATATTGCTTCTTCAGATGAGTCCATAGCAAAATGTGCTGTCCTCTTACTGCATGTAGCTGCACTAGGATCTTCAGTATAATGTTCTATTTCCCTGCAGTATCCTGACATGTACTGCATAGTGCCAAATCATCAATACAATCTGAATCCTAATGCCAATGGTCTTACAATAAATAGAGCAGCAGGGAGCATCTTAACAGTCATCACTGTATTACGTTATAGAATTCATTATATTTCATCAACTTTGAAGGTTGTATGTATGTATGTATGTATGTATTAAAATGTTTCTAATGTGTTTGGGGACCAGAAAGACAAGAGTTCTTTATATAACACAACATAAAATGTAAAATATTTAAAAAGTTTCTTGATCAAATGCTGAAATCAAATGCCTTCAATATGCGTAAAATTCTGGCCTGTCCTACACAAGGGCATTAGGGGGTGAAAGAGTCCAGTTGCATCATCCCAAATAGATGGCAGTTACAAACAGTTACTCACCTAGACTCTCACCCCACAAAATGACACTTATGGAATGCATAAAAACGCAGCAGCACAGAATCTTCCGGCAATCTCAAGGGACAAAAAGTTTTCAACATGTATTGTGGGTTTAGGGATTTTTTTAATCTGGGCATATACTCTGAATAACATTTTATAACACTGAAATCTACTAACAATAAATGGCTTTTGTGGTTATTAAATGCTGAAATTAATCTGGGGTATTTAATCACCTATAAGAGCAATATACAGCTTCCTTAAAATTATTGTGGGAGGAGGAGTGCCTATGGTATAATCGATTCAAAAGGGCAATGCCATACTGAAGACTTCCTGTTTGCAGGAGGAGGTGGAGCTGAGGGAAAGATTTGCTTGTGTTCAGCAAAGAGATGCTGAATCCCTTCTTGCCTGTATTAGATGAGTTTGTATGGGAACATTTGTGGAGATATGAATAGTGCCCATAAACTGTTGCACTGTCACAACAAAACTAATATTGTTACCAGAGAGCTGCCACACTCTTGATTTGCCTCAACTGTTTCACTTCTAATATTCAGTCTCCTACCCTTGTGTCTCTTTCCCCAAAATATTCAAAACCAAACATTGTGTATAACACAATCTGGAGAAACATTGTGTAGAATACAATCTGGAGAAAATATGTTGAAAGATGATCCTTTAGAACATTGTAGATAATACTATAATTTCTTTGAAAGTTGGTCAGTGTTAAAGGTGCTGTTTCCCAAATGTACTATTGTGAAAGTACAGTACCAAGAGATATGACAGCTTCTATAGTAACTACAGTATTTGTTCTTTATGGAACAGCAGATTAACCTGCACACTTACTTATGGTTTCTTTATCCATGTACTGTCCTTTCACATATCTGGAAACTGACTTTGACTCTGTTCTGTGGTTGCATTCCCTTGGCATTGTAGTTGAGATGGCCTCGTGTGCAATGGGAAGGAAAAGGAATATTGAAAACTAAAAGCAAAACATTATTTCTAGTAAGATTTCAAAACTGATCATTGTCTTTTAGTACACATGTACCTTGCAAGCTTTAAAAGTTCTAGCAATAATCTCCCAGGATTTTTTGTTAAAGTGATCATAATTTTTATTAAGACTTGGTAGGTCTACACTGAAAACTTTTGCTGGTAAAACAATGTTGGTTGGGATGTGATTATTTTTATGACATTTCCATGCTGATAAGAGCCCTAATGTAAATGCAATGATACAGGCAAAAAGGTGTTTTTGGTGGCATAACATATTCTGTTTGGGGAATTGGTATAAGCTGTATGGGCAAAAGCATTCTTTTTTTCCCCCAACAGAAGCTGTGTCTACGCTAGGAGAGTTTGCCAGTATAGCTGTACTGGCAAACCTTTCTAATGTAAACAATGCTGAAGAAGACACAGCCTACAGCTTGGGGAAAAATGTCCCTTTTACTGAGAGATTCAATGCTTGCCTTTTATTTATGTGTTAGGTGTGAGAGCAGGTTTCTATGCCGTATCTACATTTGAAAACTCCATCAATGGTGCAGCTCAACTGGTGAGACCAATAGTGGAAGTGGTAATGTAGACAGGACTCATGTGCTTTTACCACCTTGTAGTGTAGCCGTACTTGCTGGTTAAAAATTCCCATGTCCTGTCTACACTACAGCTTCCACCATTGCTACCTCCAGTGGAGATGTACCAGTGGTGAAATATGGCTAGGAAAAGGTCTTAGTGATCTGGGCAGGAGGACCACATAGTCTCTGAGGCTACTAATATGCAGTATGCATCTTTATGAAAAGTCTCTGATCAGCTCCAGAAGATTAAAAGAAAAGGTAATCAATAAACAAAGGAAAATAATGAGTAGGATAATGTAGGCATTAACATGGCAATGAAATGCCTTATTTCACAGGTAAATAGAAGATTGTAAGATGTTGATATTGGATAGGGTGACCAGATAGCAACTGTGCAAAAACAGGATGGGGGTGGGAGGTAATAGGCGCGTATATAAGAAAAAGTCCCAAAAAACGGGACTGTCCCTTTAAAAAATGGGGCATCTGGTCACCTTACTATTGGACAATGACTATTTGTGAAAGAAGTGCAATGGTCTGTCAATTCTATAGATGTAAAAGGGACAAACACTGAGAAAATGTCAAAGGGGAAGGAAAGTCAAAGAAGAAAATATGTGAAGTAGAGAGAGAGAAGGAAAAAATGCAAGCAACAGAAAAATAAATGTATTCTCAAATAAGAACATAAGAACAGCCATACTGGGTCAGATCAAAGGCCCATCTAGCCCAGTAGCTTGTCTTCTGACAGTGCCCAATGTCAGGTGCCCCAACAGAAATAAACAGAACAGGTAATCATGGAGTGATCCATCCCCTGTTGCCAGTGATGAGCTGCCAAAATCTTAACAACCGGTTCCCTATAAAAAGTTCTGGTTTAAGGGATGTGCCACAGTATGTATTTTTTGTACCAGTAGGGTTACCATATGTCCATATTTTCCTGGGAGGAATTTTTAAAATTTAAAAATATAAATTTAAGAACCAAAAAGTATGACATGTCAGGGAAAATACGGACGTATGTTAACCCTACCTAAAGTTCTTTTTTAAAAAGATGGGCCTGAACTAGAAATGAGCTCTGTTTCACATGTGTGTGGGTCCCTGCCACTCCCTGGGGGTGTGCTAGGGTGACCAGGTGTCCCAATTTTGGGGTCTTTTTCTTATATAGGCTCCTATTACCCCCCCACCCCCGTCCTGATTCTTCACACTTGCTGTCTGGTCACCCTAGGGTGTGCACATGTGTGGGTCCCAGCTGCTCCCTGCCCCCCTCATTGAAGCAGGCGTGCAGGGGTGGCTGGAGATGGGCTGGCTGCAGGCAGGGGGTGCAGGGGTGGCTGGAGGCAGGGGCTGGCTGCAGGCAGGGGGTGCAGGGGTGGCTGGAGGCAGGGGCTGGCTGCGGGCAGGGGTGCGGGGCTGGCTGGAGGCAGGGGCTGGCTGCAGGCAGGGGGTGCAGGGGTGGCTGGAGATGGGCTGGCTGCAGGCAGGGGGTGCAGGGGTGTCTGGAGGCAGGGGCTGGCTATGGGCAGGGGTGTGGGGCTGGCTGGAGGCGGGGGCTGGCTGCGGGCAGGGGGGGCTGGAGGCGGGGGCTGGCTGCGGGGGTGGCTGGAGGCAGGGGCTGGCTGCGGGCAGGGGGGGTTGGAGGCAGGGGCTGGCTGCGGGCAGGGGGGGCAGGAGGCGGGGGCTGGCTGCGGGCACTGGTGCGGCGGTGGCTGGAGGCGGGGGCTGGCTGCGGGCAGGGGGTGGGGCCTGGCTGCGGGCAGTGGTGCGGGGGTGGCTGGAGGCAGGAGGTGGCTGCGGGCAGGGGGTGCGGGGGTGGCTGGAGGCAGGGGCTGGCTGCGGGCAGGGGGTGGCTGGAGGCGGGGGCTGGCTGCAGGCAGGGTGGTGGGTACTCATGGGGAGGGCGGCTCGGAGCAGCCCGAGCAGCAGGACGTGGCCCAGCAGAGCAGCCGGGCACCCACCAGGCAGCAGCGGGAGCCCCAGGGCCAGGAGTCGGGGGAGCAGGAGCAGCAACAGGGCTCATGCCCAGGGCCAGGTGGCAGCCCACGTGGCTCCCGCAATGCAGCGCCCCCGGCGGCCGGAGGAGAAATTACATCATTTCCCGGCCGGAGCTATCAAAGCCTCAGCGCCCCCTGCAGGGAAGCGGGTTAACAACCGGTTCTAAAACTGCTTCAAAATTTAACAACCTGTTCATGCGAACCGGCTCCAGCTCACCACTGCCTGTCGCTCATTCCCAGCTTCTGGCAAACAGAGGCTAGGGACACCATTCCTGCCCATCCTGGCTAATAGCCATTGATGGACTTAACCTCCATGAATTTATCTAGTTCTTTTTTGAACTCTGTTATAGTCTTGGCCTTTACAACATCCTCTGGCAAAGAGTTCCACAGGTTGACTGTGCGTTGTGTGAAGAAATACTTCCTTTTGTGTGTTTTAAACCTGCTGGCGCCTATTAATTTCATTTGGTGACCCCTAGTTTTTGTGTTATGAGAAGGAGTAAATAACACTTCCTTATTTACTTTCTTCACACCAGTCATTATTTTATAGACCTCAATCATATCCCCCCTTACCTAAACTGAATTTTGTTCTCTCTCAAGGGAACTGTTCTAAAATGTATATAGCGGAGTCTAGCACTACAGCATTACCACCTTAGAAAGAAATATGGACAGTAAAATTAATAATAAAAATAATCAACACTAATCTAGCCTGGTGCTGATTTCCTGCATGTCTGTCCAATTGCAGAAAAAAAATGGAAGAGTAAAATGAATGTGTGTGTGTGTGTGTGTGTATATATATAGGTAGAGTATGCAGTACAGTATGTGTATGTGCATGTGTGTTATATAATGTGTGTGCAATACACCAGCGACATAGCTCCTTATACAAAGAGAGCTGTCTAGCAGACAGAGCAAAGAGGAGAAAGTGAAGTTCTCCAATGAGCATGCTTCCAGCACTGTCTTTCCTCTTCCTAAGCAGCAGCACGTTCCCAGCTATTCCCCTGGAGAGCACGTGTGACAATCCAGGCTCTGTCTTCTCAGCCCTGGTCTACACTAGGACTTTAGGTCGAGTTTAGCAGCATTAAATCGATGTAAACCTGCACCCATTCACACGATGAAGCCCTTTATTTCGACTTAAAGGGCTCTTAAAATCGATTTCCTTACTCCACCCCTGACAAGTGGATTAGTGCTTAAATCGGCCTTGCCGGGTCGAATTTGGGGTACTGTGGACACAATTTGACGGTATTGGCCTCCGGGAGCTATCCCAGAGTGCTCCATTTTGACCGCTCTGGACAGCACTCTCAACTCAGATGCACTGGCCAGGTACACAGGAAAAGAACCGCGAACTTTTGAATCTCATTTCCTGTTTGGCCAGCGTGGCAAGCTGCAGGTGACCATGCAGAGCTCATCAGCAGAGGTGACCATGATGGAGTCTCAGAATCGCAAAAGAGCTCCAGCATGGACCGAACGGGAGGTACGGGATCTGATCGCTGTATGGGGAGAGGAATCTGTGCTATCAGAACTCCGTTCCAGTTTTCGAAATGCCAAAACCTTTGTCAAAATCTCCCAGGGCATGAAGGACAGAGGCCATAACAGAGACCCGAAGCAGTGCCGCGTGAAACTGAAGGAGCTGAGGCAAGCCTACCAGAAAACCAGAGAGGCGAACGGCCACTCTGGGTCAGAGCCCTAAACATGCCGCTTCTATGATGAGCTGCATGCCATTTTAGGGGGTTCAGCCACCACTACCCCAGCCGTGTTGTTTGACTCCTTCAATGGAGATGGAGGCAATACGGAAGCAGGTTTTGGGGACGAAGAAGATGATGATGATGAGGAGGTTGTAGATAGCTCACAGCAAGCAAGCGGAGAAACCGGTTTTCCCGACAGCCAGGAACTGTTTCTCACCCTGGACCTGGAGCCAGTACCCCCCGAACCCACCCAAGGCTGCCTCCTGGACCCAGGAGGCGGAGAAGGGACCTCCGGTGAGTGTACCTTTTAAAATACTATACATGGTTTCAAAGCAAGCATGTGAAAGGATTACTTTGCCCTGGCATTCGCGGCTCTCCTGGATATACTCCCAAAGCCTTTGCAAAAGGTTTCTGGGGAGGGCAGACTTATTGCGTCCTTCATGGTAGGACGCTTTACCACTCCAGGCCAGTAACACGTACTCAGGAATCATTGTACAACAAAGCATTGCAGTGTATGTTTGCTGGCGTTCAAACAACATCCGTTCTTTATCTCTCTGTGTTATCCTCAGGAGAGTGAGATATAATCCATGGTCACCTGGTTGAAATAGGGTGCTTTTCTTCAGGGGACACTCAGAGGAGCCCATTCCTGCTGGGCTGTTTGCCTGCGGCTGAACAGAAATGTTCCCCGTTGTTAGCCACAGGGAGGGGGTAGCCACGCGGTGGGAGGAGGCAAAATGCAACCTTGTAACGAAAGCACATGTGCTATGTATGTAATGTTAACAGCAAGGTTTACCCTGAAAGAGTGTAGCCAGTGTTTTATAAAATGTGTCTTTTTAAATACCGCTGTCCCTTTTTTTTTCTCCACCAGCTGCATGTGTTTCAATGATCACAGGATCTTCTCCTTCCCAGAGGCTAGTGAAGATTAGAAAGAAAAAAAAACGCACTCGAGATGAAATGTTCTCCGAGCTCATGCTGTCCTCCCACACTGACAGAGCACAGACGAATGCGTGGAGGCAAATAATGTCAGACTGCAGGAAAGCACAAAATGACCGGGAGGAGAGGTGGCGGGCTGAAGAGAGTAAGTGGCGGGCTGAAGAGAGGGCTGAAGCTCGAATGTGGCGGCAGCGTGATGAGAGGAGGCAGGATTCAATGCTGAGGCTGCTGGAGGACCAAACCAGTATGCTCCAGTGTATGGTTGAGCTGCAGCAAAGGCAGCTGGAGCACAGACTGCCACTACAGCCCCTGTGTAACCAACCGCCCTCCTCCCCAAGTTCCATAGCCTCCACACCCAGACGCCCAAGAACGCGGTGGGGGGGCCACCGGCCAACCAGCCACTCCGCCACAGAGGATTGCCCAATAAAAAGAAGGCTGTCATTCAATAAATTTTAAAGTTGTAAACTTTTAAAGTGCTGTGTGGCATTTTCCTTCCCTCCTCCACCACCCCTCCTGGGCTACCTTAGTAGTCATCCCCCTATTTGTGTGATGAATGAATAAAGAATGCATGAATGTGAAGCAACAATGACTTTATTGCCTCTGCAAGCGGTGATCGAAGGGAGGAGGAGAGGGTGGTTAGCTTACAGGGAAGTAGAGTGAACCAAGGGGCGGGGGGTTTCATCAAGGAGAAACAAACAGAACTTTCACACCGTAGCCTGGCCAGTCATGAAACTGGTTTTCAAAGCCTCTCTGATGCGTACCGCGCCCTCCTGTGCTCTTCTAACCGCCCTGGTGTCTGGCTGTGCGTAACCAGCAGCCAGGCGATTTGCCTCAACCTCCCATCCCGCCATAAACGTCTCTCCCTTACTTTCACAGATATTGTGGAGCACACAGCAAGCAGTAATAACAGTGGGAATATTGGTTTCGCTGAGGTCTAAGCGAGTCAGTAAACTGCGCCAGCGCGCCTTTAAACGTCCAAATGCACATTCTACCACCATTCTGCACTTGCTCAGCCTGTAGTTGAACAGCTCCTGACTACTGTCCAGGCTGCCTGTGTACGGCTTCATGAGCCATGGCATTAAGGGGTAGGCTGGGTCCCCAAGGATACATATAGGCATTTCAACATCACCAACAGTTATTTTCTGGTCTGGGAATAAAGTCCCTTCTTGCAGCTTTTGAAACAGACCAGAGTTCCTGAAGATGCAAGCGTCATGTACCTTTCCCGGCCATCGCACGTTGATGTTGGTGAAACGTCCCTTGTGATCCACCAGAGCTTGCAGCACTATTGAAAAGTACCCCTTGCGGTTTACGTACTCGCCGGCTTGGTGCTCCGGTGCCAAGATAGGGATATGGGTTCCGTCTATGGCCCCACCACAGTTAGGGAATCCCATTGCAGCAAAGCCATCCACTATGACCTGCACATTTCCCAGGGTCACTACCCTTGATATCAGCAGATCTTTGATTGCGTGGGCTACTTGCATCACAGCAGCCCCAACAGTAGATTTGCCCACTCCAAATTGATTCCCAACTGACCGGTAGCTGTCTGGCGTTGCAAGCTTCCACAGGGCTATCGCCACTCACTTCTCAACTGTGAGGGCTGCTCTCATCTTGGTATTCATGCGCTTCAGGGCAGGGGAAAGCAAGTCACAAAGTTCCATGAAAGTGCCCTTACGCATGCGAAAGTTTCGCAGCCACTGGGAATCGTCCCAGACCTGCAACACTATGCGGTCCCACCAGTCTGTGCTTGTTTCCCGAGCCCAGAATCGGCATTCCACAGCATGAACCTGCCCCATTAGCACCATGATGCATGCATTGGCAGGGCCCATGCTTTCAGAGAAATCTGTGTCCATGTCCTGATCACTCACGTGACCGCGCTGACGTCGCCTCCTCGCCCGGTATCGCTTTGCCAGGTTCTGGTGCTGCATATACTGCTGGATAATGCGTGTGGTGTTTAATGTGCTCCTAATTGCCAAAGTGAGCTGAGCGGCCTCCATGCTTGCCTTGGTATGGCGTCCGCGCAGAAAAAAAGCGCGGAATGATTGTCTGCCGTTGCTCTGACGGAGGGAGGGGCGACTGACGACACGGCTTACAGGGTTGGCTTCGGGGAGCTAAAATCAAGAAAGGGGGTGGATTTACATCAAGGAGTATTTCAGGCAGGACTTCACAGAGGGTTCCAATAAGAAATGGTGCACCTAAGTTATTGTTCTTATTGGAACAAGGAGGTTAGCCTGGCCTCTGATTGATACATGGCTAGATTTACCTCGCTGCACCTTCTCTGTGAGTGACTGCAGTGTGACCTAGAGGAATGAGTCCCCTAGACAGGGGAGGAGGCAAATGAGTACAAAACAAATCTGGTCTATTTCTTGTTTTGATCCACTCCATCTTTCTTTTACATCTTTGGCTGGCAGCAGACGGTGCAGAAGGACTGCATGCCATCCACATCTCATGGCTGCTCGGCAGAAGATGATACAGTACGACTGCTAGCCATCCTCATCTCTTGCCTGCCTGGCAGAAGATGGTGCAATATGACTGCTAGCCATCGTCATCTCTTGCCTGCCCGGCAGAAGATGGTACAATACGATTGCTAGCCATCGTCATCTCTTGCCTGCCCGGCAGAAGATGGTAGAATACGACTGCTAGCAATCCGTATTGCCTGCCTGCTCACCATTAGACGGTTCAATAGGACTGACTGCAGGACTAAAGAGAATGACCTGGTCAAGTCACCAAAAATTTAGTCCCTGCGCCCATGTCTGCCCAGGCGCTCCCAGCCGACGTGGCCAGGAGCACCTCGGACATGACGAGGACGGCTATCAGTCATACTGCACCGTCTGCTGCCAGAAGGCAATGGGTTGCTGCTACTGTGTAGCAATGCCGTACCGCGTCTGCCAGCACCCAGGAGACATATGGTGACGGTTACCTGAGCAGGCTCCATGCTTGCGGTGGTATGGCGTCCGCACAGGTAACTCAGGAAAAAAGGCGCGAAACGATTGTCTGCCCTTGCCTTCACGGAGGGAGGGAGGGAACGGGGGCCTGACAATATGTACCCAGAACCACCCGCGACAATGTTTTAGCCCAATCAGAGTGCTCCATTGTGACTGCTCTGGACAGCACTCTCAACTCAGATGCACGATTGTTTGCCATTGCTCTGACGCAGGGAGGGGCGACTGACAACACGGCTTACAGGGTTGGCTTCAGGGAGCTAAAATCAAGAAAGGGGGTGGCTTTACATCAAGGAGTAGTTCAGGCAGGACTTCACGGAGGGTTCCAATAAAGAAATGGTGCACCTAAGTTATTGTTCTTATTGGAACAAGGAGGTTAGCCTGGCCTCTGATTGATACATGGCTAGATTTACCTCGCTGCACCTTCTCTGTGAGTGACTGCAGTGTGACCTAGAGGAATGAGTCCCCTAGACAGGGGAGGAGGCAAATGAGTACAAAACAAATCTGGTCTATTTCTTGTTTTGATCCACTCCATCTATCTTTTACATCTTTGGCTGGCAGCAGACGGTGCAGAAGGACTGCATGCCATCCACATCTCATGGCTGCTCGGCAGAAGACGGTACAATAGGACTGCTAGCAATCCATATTGCCTGCCTGCTCACCATAAGACGGTTCAATAGGACTGACTGCCGGACTTAAGAGAATGACCTGGTCAAGTCACTAAAAATTTAGTCCCTGCGCCCATGTCTGCCCAGGCGCTCCTGATCGACCTCACACAGGTGACCAGGAGCACCTCGGACATGACGAGGACGGCTACCAGTCGTACTGTACCGTCTGCTGCCAGAAGGCAATGGGTTGCTGCTACTGTGTAGCAATGCAGTACCGCGTCTGCCAGCACCCAGGAGACATACGGTGATGGTTACCTGAGCGGGCTCCATGCTTGCGGTGGTATGGCGTCCGCACAGGTAACTCTGGAAAAAAGGCGCGAAACGATTGTCTGCCCTTGCTTTCACGGAGGGAGGGAGGGAAGGGGGGACTGACGATATGTACCCAGAACCACCCACGACAATGTTTCAGCCCCATCAGGCATTGGGATCTCAACCCAGAATTCCAATGGGTAGCGGAGACTGCGGGAACTGTGGGATAGCTACCCACAGTGCAACGCTCCGGAAGTCGACTCTAGCCTCGGTACTGTGGAAGCACTCCGCCGAGTTAATGCACTTAATGCACTTCTGTGGGGACACACACACTCGAATATATAAAACCGATTTCTAAAAAACCGACTTCTATAAATTCGACCTTATTCCGTAGTGTAGACATACCCTCAGATGGCCAATCCCGAAGTACAATGCCTCTGCAAGTTAGCAAGCGCCTCAGACCTAGAGAGCTGTGCTCTACAGTGTGGTCCTCCTTTCAATGTACTCTAGGGCTACCGCTTTTGAAATGCAACAAAAAACAGCCCCCTCCACCCCACTCTCCTGCACAAGGCAAGCCTGCCCTAACCCCATCTCCCAAACAGAAGGCAACTCCGTGACCCCCACATTCAACAGCCACATATAGTATCTAGAGAGGAAACACGTATAGGTAAGATTGATAACATTGCAGGTCTACTCACTCTGATTTAATCTCTCTCTCACACATGCCCAGTGTGCTTGTGTTTTAGTGGGCAGCCAGCTGCTGTATGTTCAACACTTTCGATTTGTTATTGCTTAAACTGCATAAGTGGGAACACTGCAGCATCTTTAGCTGGGCACACAAACTTTTAACATTAGATAGCCCAGTGTATTGGGATGATAAAGCAAATCTTTAGACCCATGTAAAAAACCCTGGCAGATTACTTTTTTTTTTTTCTGGCAACTGGCAAATCCATATTAAAAATTCAGCCAGGCTAGTCAAATACCAGCCAAGCGGTAACTCTAGTGTACCCCCACCTTCTGTTGACTTAAAAAAAGGCTTTGTACCTGTGACTCCTCCCACTACAGCTAGCAAAAGACTCCCCCGGTCCTGTCCTTTCTGTGTGATCACTAAACACCTCCCTGTCTCACGCCAGGGGACCACAGGACTCAGACAAGTTCTTCTGTTTTTTTTTTTTAAAGAAGAAAATGGAAACAAACAAATTTTCTCCATCACATGGGCTTTTGGTTTAATGCCTCTGCAGCTACTGTCTAGCTTCTCCAGCTAGATACTGATGTGAAAAAGGGCCACAGAAGAGATAGGGAAGCTCTAGTGGATGTGAACACTGACACTGATGAATTGAAGCGGTGGAGGCTCCCTGCTTGCCTGGCCATGAGGAGGTAAGTGAAATGCTCGGCATTTCTCTCTGGCTCTCTTAAATCAGATTAAGGATTAGCATAACTCTCTCCTCTGTTTTCTGAATAGGAAGGAATTTGAAAAAGGGAGGAGGGAAAGCTGTGATTTTGAAACAATAGAGGAAGGTTTTGCTGTCTGAAGGCACAGCTGAATGTCACTGTGAGGTAGAAATGTTTTACTGTGTGGGGGAGAAAATTAGTAAGGGGTTAGGGTTAGGGAAAGCTGCTGATATAGTGAAAATGACCTGCCCAAGGGATACTGGCCTTGTGTCCACTGCCCTTAATGGAGTTACTCCAGATTTATTTCAGGATATCTGAGAGCAGAATTTGGCCGATATTTTATAGCCCATATTCAAAATTCACCCTCTTAAATAATCTTTCCAGAGTCAAAGAACAGTGGCTATAGTCCAAATTTCAGTTTATCATTAATATAAGACAAGCACAGTTGGGAAACTCTGGACTCAAGAGCAAAGAGACCGAAATTTCTTCTCATCCCATGTGGTCCCTAGGGAAGAAATACACTGCATATGATAGGAGAGGACCCAATTCCATTCTCATTTACTCTCATGTACATCTGAAATAACCCCAGTTAGTTATTTGAGTTACTCCAAATTTACACAATTGTAACTGAGAGCAGAATTTACTCCCTAAAAAAGTACAGTGAAAGAACTCCACTTTTTCAACTGTCATTTTTAGTTTAGAATGAAGAGCATTGAAAAGTGCTGTCCATTAATTTGGGCCATCATATTCCACTTTCCTTAGATTTCAGACATATCCTACCATAAAATCTTTTTTTAAATCACAGCCAACAAAACTGATGCCATAATTTCAGAAAGAAACAGCTTTCCATGACATCACCTCCAGAGGTGCAGCTCACATGATTATTTTTGATGGCTCAGCAGAACCTCAAATCTTGCTAGAGTCCCATATCAGAGTGGACATGTATTTTGAGAGTTTAATCATATGAATAATTTATTTAATAATATACATTCCAACCCTACAAACACGACTGCCCCAAACCTCCCCTATTTCCACACCTCAAACCCATTTCACTGAGGGGGTTATTTCCCCTCTGAGCTCCTACTTCACATGCAGCATAGCAAAGACTGAGAAAGAAGAGAGAGAAACCATTTCTAGAGATGGTCTTGCCATGACTAGAGCCAGCCAAATTGCTACGGATCACATTGTCCGACAGACACACCAAAAGGCAAATTTTCAGAACTGACCGCATATTCTAAGCATCTATTTTTGCACATGTAAATGTCTGTGCTGACAAAAGTACAGGCATGTTAGTTCCCCACTGTCTAAATCATGCAGAGAAAACAAACTACCATATTTACATGTTTCAAAAATTGGCATACAACTCTGGAGGCCAGTTGTAGGGTTGAAAATTTGCTTCTACATATCAGGGGGACAAACTCAATCTGTCACTGCAGGCATTAACCATGATGGAGGTTGCTGAGAAGCTGAACATGATTAAGTTATGACCGTCAAACAACGATTGTAATCAGAAAAGTAATAACTATTTCTTAAACCATTAAACAGATCTGACTATGTCCACATGACAGGTACCCTGAACTAGGTCATTTGATATTTTTGTGGCAGGTCCAAAAATTAGCAAAGCATCTGGCTTGGCAATAGCTGAATTAAATCCCATTTACACTTTAACATTGAATCAACTTTGTAACTTGTTAGTGATATAGATGGTTCTTTACTACCCATGTCAGCTAATCATGTCCTTGTTAGTGGCCTAGGCTGGCAAATTATTTTCTTCCTGTAACCAAAACAATGTTATTTTATTATGTAGGTGGGACTCCCTTACTAGGTTTGAGTACCCAGGTTAGCCAGTCCTTTTCCCTAGTTCGCTGAGCAACACTCTAGAGTTCACTCCTCCTGTGTTGCTCATCCTGCTCTGTGTGCATGTTCTGTAGTATTTCAATTCTCTACTGAGTGTCACAACCTGGTTACAAAAACATAGTAGCATTTATGACAGGTTTCAGCATTTATGGCACGGCCAGCCAGCCTTATTCTTCAGAATGGGTGTTTATCTGATTGTTCTCTTTTTTTAAAGAAAAAAGAAAAGTGCGTGTGATTCTCAGGAATACTCAAGGTTTAGTTGAAGGAACCTCTAGTTCACAGGATTACAATATGTGTTCTTACGTTGCTTGAAATGAACAAACAAAACCCCCACATTTTCTCCCCCTGGACATTTGGAAGATGAAGGCAGAAAATCAAAATTGTCAGACTATATTAATAAAATAGCAATTTTTTAACACCCACATTATATATACACACATGGAATAAAGTGATATTTTTGTCTTGATGTTTTAAGAGCAAAGAGAATAAAGTAAGTTCAGTGGCCTAACTTTCACTGTGATTGTGCTATGATAGAAATAGGCTCATGAAACTAAATGTACATATATAAAAATAAGAACTCCAGTGATGCAGACAACACTAATAGCAGCCCTCATAAACTCAGCTGGGCTTAGAGTGGTTAATAGAGATGAGCAAATAATTCATTAGTGTTGTAGCTGTCACTATTGCATTAGATCAAAGCAGTCCCCATCCCATTAGTGGCTTCCTAGTTTTACACTAAATCTCCACTCCTCGGGATTGCTCTCTTACAGGACTTTTTCCCCCAGCATTCCTTTCTGTGGCTGATCTTTTAAATTTGGCAGAGCCAAACAGCTGCAGTACTATAGTAGCCATTTTGCAACTGGTAGCTGTAGCTTTCTCTTACACCTGGTAAGTGCTACTTATGTTTTTTCCCCCTTTCTTATTGCCCAGGAAATAGAAGGTTCTCACACTGATTAATTTTGGGGTATGTTTCAAATATCCACAAAGAGATCAGTTGTGTTTAAAGCAGTGAATACTCTCTTACGCCCAATTGTCTCTTGCTTTTTTGATCCTGAAGTGAAGTCCTAATGCTGAATTTGTTACATCACAATAACTTTTATGCCAGTAGCCTGTAATGTCTAAACACAGGCTCTTAACTTCACTACAGGATGAAGCAGGAGAAGCTGAGATGAGAAAAAAAAAAAATTCCTCACGAACACAATAGGCCAGATTCTGCAGTTAAACTAATGATGATTTGCATTACATATCAGATGTAAGTGGGTTAGAAAACAGGATGTAAGTTGATTAATTTGCTACAATAGGGGATTCAGTGGATGTGCACGTCATAAATATAAAGGGAAGAGTAAACACCTTTAAAATCCCTCCTGGCCAGAGGAAAAATCCTTTCACCTGTAAAGGGTTAAGAAGCTAGGATAACCTCGCTGGCACCTGACCAAAATGACCAATGAGGAGACAAGATACTTTCAAAAGCTGGGAGGAGGGAGAAAAACAAAGGGTCTGTGTCTGTCCGTGTGATGCTTTTGCCGGGGACAGAACAGGAATGGAGTCTTAGAATTTAGTAAGTAATCTAGCTAGAGATGCATTAGATTATGATTTCTTTAAATGGCTGAGAAATTAAGCTGTGCTGAATAGAATGGATATTCCTGTCTGTGTGTCTTTTTGTAACTTAAGGTTTTGCCTAGAGGGATTCTCTATGTTTTGAATTTAATTACCCTGTAGGGATTTACCATCCTGATTTTACAGAGGTGATTCTTTTTTACTTTTACTTCTATTAAAATCCTTCTTTTCAGAAATGGAATGCTTTTTCATTGTTCTTACGATCCAAGGGTTTGCGTCTGTGGTCACCTATGCAAATTGGTGAGGATTTTTACCAAACCTTCCCCAGGAAGTGGGGTGCAAGGGTTGGGAGGATTTTGGGGGGAAAGACGTTTCCAAACAATGCTTTCCTAATAAATAAACCCAGATAAACATTTGGTGGTGGCAGTGGAAGTCCAAGGGCAGAGGGTAAAATAGTTTGTACCTTGGGGAAGTTTTAACCTAAGCTGGTAAAAGTAAGCTTAGGAGGTTTTCATGCAGGTCCCCACATATGTACTCTAGAGTTCAGAGTGGGGAAGGAACCTTGACAGTGCAAAAGGGGTATAACTTGCACAAGTAATACAGAAGTTTTGGTACTGGCACCTCAGAAGGGTGCAGTAAGAAAAGCAGTAAACTAGATGGTGTGAAATAAAGATGGTCTGCCATTTTATCTTCACCTACTTTTAACCACTAACTTCCATTAAAGTTTTACCATTTACAAACCAAAGGCTGTCTCGGTCAAGGTCCCTGCAATCCTAAACTGGTCGTGTAGATTTTTTTTTTTTTTACCAAAATTATACAGAAATATTTTTACTACCCAAATTATACAGCTTCTGCCGCTGAGGTACCTCTCCCCATGAAGAGACTCAGGGAACAGGTGCAGACAATATAAAAAACAATTCAAAAAATCCTATCCTCATTTCTTATTTTATAAAACCCAACTGTAAGTTAAAACAAGCAGGAACTCCTGGTCTAGCAACAAGAAGTATTTATGCTTTAGCTAGAAATCTAGAAGTTATTGCTTTAGCTAGACAGCTAAGAGACTGATTTAGTCCTAAACTAGTTTGGGAGCTTTCCCAGTTGAAACCTGTAAACTGGGAGCTCCTTTTAACAAGGACCAGGAATATTGTTGCCAAGTACCCAGAGGCCAGTTTTCAAGGGTGACCTTCCTTGCAGGCACCAAAAAGCATGTCCTTTCAGTGGCAGGTTCTTCCTCTTTCTTCCCGACACAGCTATTCCCTCCTTAACTGGGGGCGGTGGATAATGGCCTATTCAAGCATCTTCCTCATTGGTTACGCTAGCTCCATTTTTCTGGGCTTAACCAGTCAATCATCCTCAATGTAATCCTTCTCTCTCTCTGCTGCCTCCTTTGAGAAGGTGTGCTGGTGGCCATCCAGTCACACGCAGCAATAACTCCCTGAGATGGCAGAGGCCTCTACCGCTCAAACTAGAGGGAGAGAGGGGAGACAAGGCTGAGCCGGGCCTTGGTTGTCAACTTCCTGGGAGCAGCATTTCTCTCCCCGGCACTCCCCACCTGAGCTACTGGCATGGAGACACCGCGGATTATAGATTTGCCAACCTTGTATTTCAAATATAAGGGACTGTTTTCTTAGCACCCCTGCTCCACCCCTCCTCCTATTATCATCATGATTAGTATTCATGATAATACTAAGCATACTTGCCTACATTCGCCAGGGGTATTTCTGGCTGCTTTTTGCAGCACTCGGCAACTTCCAATCTTGTTGTACAGAGATGAAAAACATAAGGGACGTCCCTTGGAATAAGGGACGTCCCTTGGAATAAGGGACGTCCCTTGGAATAAGGGACCGTTGGCAAGCCTACCACAGAAGCCAGGGCAAATGCCCCGAGATTACATTAATCTTCGTTTAATTTTTTTTGAAGGTTGCGATGTCAAGCCCTGGAATTAATGCCGGAATTAAGATTGCCCATGAAAGGCCACTATAGTTACACCTTCGGTGCTGCAGGAACGTGTGTGTCTCTGCAGCGGCTTTCAACAGACTATCCCCGATATTGGCAATGCTCATGATTTTATCGTGACTCTAGCGATTTGGGGTGGTCGTTTTTTTTTTTTTTAAATCTGTCTGAGGAAAACATGATGACGAAAGGCGCCAACTCATGGATTTTCCCTCATTCAAAATGGCCACCATCTTCTCTTACTGTCAATGAGGCTGAAGCCAGCAAGATGGTCGCCATTTCCCAACTGTCTAGCTGCATATGGAAGAGAGGCTGCCCTCAGTAATGGCTGCCACCTCTCACTGTTTTCAGGGAGGCTGAAGCCATGCCCACAGGAAAAGTGGCTGCCACTCCATCGTTCGGGGGATAGACAGGACAAGGGGTCTGTGAGAAGCAGCTGGGATACTGTGAAAGATAGCTGGGGAGAGTGAGGGGAGCAGGAGGCAGATTTAGTTGTTGCAGGGGAATGGAGGGCTGGAAGCACTGGGGGCTGGAGGAAGGATGAGGCAGTTGCAGGGGCAGAAAGTGCTGGTGCTGGGACCCTGACTGGGGAGGGGGGAGAATTGGGAAGTGGCACTGTTGGATCCCAAGTACAAAAGTCCTGTGGCAGCAGGAGGCAGAGAAGTGTCGCTGCTCGGTCAAGACAGTAATAGGAAGTGGATGGCAGTTCCCCTGTCTAGGGATGAGGAAAGGGTAAGTGAAATGTCCATCTGGGCAGCCAGGAAGAGGCTTATGTTTTTGTGTGTGTTAAAGGTTGACTTTTCAACCTGAAAATCTGTCTTTCACAGTGGCAGAAGAATAGAGGGGAGGCCAAAAGACAAACTGAAAACATATTTGATTTTTTAAACCAATTTATTTGGGCCAGTCTTGTGATTTTTGATCTTTTGAGGTTGGCAATACTTTATCCATTTGTTTGGCTATGTCTCATAAGAGCATCCCAGATGAATGTCCAGCACCAGTAAAAAGCGACGAGTTGGTTCCCTCAACAAAATTGGCTCAATTTTGGGGAACATTAGGAGTGACAGCACAATCTTATTAGTGTTTTAAAACTGCCCATTTTGTAAGTATGAATGTAATCTCTTTGTCTATGTTCTGATATGGGTAGGTTCAAAAGGCTCATCACTCTAGGCCAAAGCCTCTCTTATCATTGTCTTTTTTTTATTTCCCACCATTAAAAATATCCTCCCACATGCAATAATTTGTATCTTTCCAACCTTAATCTCATTTTGTGTGTAGCCCCCTGAGCAAACAGGGATGCCCCAAGAGAAGAGACCCACCTGTTGGTACTAGTGGGTCCACTCCAGAGTCCTGCACTGCTGTTTTCTCCAGAGCAGGTGGGCAGGTGAGGGGGATATGGCTCCCCTCAGTCACCCTTGTGACCCTCCTCCCTCAACCAATGGGAGGAAGGAAGACAGCAGACCCCAGCAGCTTAGAGGGCAGAAGAAAGCCAGAAAGACTGCAAGCAGTGTCTGGCTCCATTCAGTGCCCCAGATGCCTGGGAAAGCAGGAGGAAGGCTATCAATAGCTATGCTTTTCCTCCACCAGGCAGAGACCAACTGGGGAGCAGACAGGAAAGAAGGTCTCCTTGCAGCCTACCAGCACAGCACATCCAGGACCAGCAACTGGCCTGTCTGTAACCTCAGCCTACAGAAAAGCCCGAGGAGGGGACAATCCGCTCCTCCTTCCACCAGCCTCTCTCTCCTACCACTGACTGCAGCCTGCTTCCCCTGTAGCAGCCCACCCCAGATCTGGGATTTTAGATCAAGAGACGTGACCTGCTTGCAGCTGAACTTTGTTCCAATTTTTGAAGACTGTCAGCACAGCTCCAGAAGAGACTGGGGGATTAGTCCCTCTCCAGCAATCCCCGGGGAGGACCTGCTTGCTTACATCAGTCCCCTGACTGCTCACACAAAATAGGAGCCTGAGTGAGTACCCTGTATTATAGTGAGGTAGTTAGGGTTTAATCTTGCACCATTAAGGTACATTGCATCTGCAAATTCCCAGTATAATCAAGTATGTTTCTAACAGGATCTCCTTGCAGGCCCGCAATGTGTCTCCATGTGCACCACCTGGGTATGTGGGGGAAACAGACAGAATTGAGAGGGGATACGCTTTTGTTTAGGAAAGTTGGGGGGAATATGTGGTCACGTGCCCTAGTGTGCTTGCTGGCATAGCCTTTAGTAATTAAAATGCATTAATATATCTAATCATTTTAGTCATTTAATATTTATACTAATCCTGTATTTCTTTTTAATCAAATCCTTCTGTAAAGTTTATAGTTTATTGTTTTTAATTTGTTTGCTAGTGTGAGTTCTAGTGTGATACCACTGCCTTAGTGAGAGTAAACCCCTTGTCTCACTGGAGGCACTGCCAAGTAGCTTTATTCTTTAGCAGACCAGCAGAAGGAGTCTGGCATCTATCAGCAGCCTTGCAAACGAGCCCAGGCGACAGAAATGGTGGAATTGTCCAAAGACTGTGAGGTATCCCTCTCCTGTTTGCACATCATACATGTACTAAGCCAGCACTAAAAGGGCAGTAACATGATACTATGGGCAGTAACTAGGAACAATCTGTAAACACCAGTGAGACCAGAGAAACAATACAAAAGGATAACAATGAATTAAAACTTAATATAGATCAGAGTCTGTGACAGCGTTCCTATCCAACCCGCTATTAAGTAATTTTGAGAGTAGAGTTTCATGAGACACGAGCAGTACTTTAGTAAAATTCAAATATGTTGCACTGGCTGTTAGACCCACTTTTTAAACTCAGTTCTCTGACTCCTGTCACTAATTCTAGCACCTGTTTGATATGAATGTTGTCCTGTCCTCCCAGTATTAGTAAAGTTATTGACTGAACCTGGTCACTTAAAATATAGCATCCAGTCACTTGCCATTGTCGGTATGCTTTAACTTCAGCACTTATCAACTGACCAGATATTAATTGATTTTATTCTTACAGGAACTACCCCCAAAGCTTTGATTTTGAGCTTGTTTTTAAATAGTTATCCAATCTGCCTGCGGGTAGTAAAAACAAATTCAGAAGTGGTTAATAGCAATTTGATCAATTTTCTAGACAAGCAACATATCATACTCTTCCCTTCTGATCTGTGAACATTTTCCCCTCCCATGTTCTGTAGGTACTCAGGAGAAAGTATGTGATTAGATTGACTTTGTTGTGTGACATGATGATACAACGTCAATACAGACGGTTTGATACCATCACTGTACTTCAGGGAATCTTGGTCCAGAATATTATGCTAATGCCCCCTTCAGTTTAACAGTTGGGCTTTGTCTTCCTATACTGTTACCATAGCAATATGTCTGGTAATGGGGATAGGGTTGCCACTTGTCCTGGCTTTCTCAGGATTGTCCCTTATTTGAAGTAGCAGTCCTGGGAAATCTGGAAGGGTGCTCAGTCCACTCCTTTTTTGAGGTAACTCTCCCTTGGCACCAAGCAAGATTGGGGCCGCACTGTACAAATACAGAGTAGTAGACGTCCATGCCCTGAAGAGTTGACAATCTAACTAGACAGACGCAGGGTGGGAGACGAGGTATAACACATAAGCAGAGTGAACAATAGCATGGCAGCAAATGTCCTGTTAGTTCCACAATTTTTTTGGGGGGGAGGCTACCTAGGCGGGGAATAAGCTAAACGGAAAGAAAAAGGAAGGGGAAGGAGATGAGAGGGAGTAGAAGGGGCAAGTTCGGGTGAAGAGACTGGGAGGGAAAGTGTTGGAGCAAGCAGCCAATCTGTACAGGGCAGAGAAATTGCAGTCAAACCTGTAGAATGTTTTCTGAATGTCCTGAGGTACCTTCTTTGGCTGCATCTGCCCCTACTAGTTGGAGTCTCTGGCTGGTTGCTCTCAGCATTTCTCCCCCCACCCCTTCCAAGGCCACATCCTGGGCAGAAGGGAGGCATCACTTGGCTTCTAGTGAGTGTGTGTGATACCTACATAAAGTTCTAGATCCTGAGGGATGCTGTGGGGAGAGGTGGTTCCAGTTGGGTCCCATTTTACCCCCTTCTTCCATACAGCTGTCCCTGCTTTGGCTATTTCTGCTGGTACGAATTACAGGGTCTCTGGCTGATTGACATATAATAATATGTCCAGGATTGAGAAGGAACAGACAGTGAATCCAATAAATTGCTATTAACACTGTTGATAAATAATCCAAGGTAATATTGGGTCAGTAAATCTTTTTTCCTGGTTCTTTAAAATGGTTCTATGCATTTGAGTTCAATGGGAGAGGGGGAGCAACCAAGCTTAATAAAAATCATCATTACAACAAAAATATCCCCCCAAACTCCTCAACATTAAATGAAGTTTAACACCCTCAGGAATGCAAACTCCAGTAGCTCCCTCTGCCCTCCAGAGATTACAGGCTTTCCCAGAGTACTCCTCTTCACAAATCCCAACTCACAGTTCTCTCCTCTGACATCCCTTTTAAAAAGGATTTTGTGTCTGTTGTCTATGCTTTATTTCCATGATCTCTCATTGCTGGCAGAGGCTCCCTCCTTCTCTCTAAGGTTGATTTCCCAAATCCAGCAAAATTAAGTCCCCACCGCCCCCCATTATCCTTGTGCTGTAGTTTTCTAATATTCTGGGCTGCTATTAATGTGCAAATCAGATAACTTCGTAATCTCAGAGCTACTTCCTCTCTGCTCCCATTTGGGATATCTCCTATTGATGCTGTAGTCCCGTTCATGATAGGTTCCTCATTTTCCATAAACCGAGTCCCTATTATCCCCAGTTACCACTAATAAATTCCAGCTGGCTGGGGCCCTTCTTTCCTCCCAGCCAATCAAATTATACTCCCAGGGCTTGATTTTCAAGGAGTCCAATATGATAATTAACAGGTTAATCTATTGAAAGATGGTTTAGGTTGTCATTGCGTGGTCTGTTCTACTCAGGTGTGCCTGGAGTTCTTACACCAATAAAACAAATGGGTCTGGCTCTCTTATTGTGCACTTTCGTAGCACAATAGCAACAAGCAATCTTGATTGCATGCATCAGGCCTCTGTTATGTTTTGATTGAAATAAGCAAGCAGTGAGAAAGATTAAATAGGATTCTTTATTTAAACAAATTCACCAATTGTAACAGCTCTACTTTCTTGCTTTCTTCCCCATCCTCCTTTTCCTCACCTAAACTCCCACCACTGTTCCCAGTACACATTACATTTATTCATGCCTATTGTAGTCAATTAACCTTGAATTTGAGAGGTCCCCATGATAATAGGTCTGTTGTATCTATTAATAATTCTGTCCCCTTTCTTGTTTCCATTCCTTTACATTACACTGTGTTTCTCCTGTTCAAATGCAACAGTTAAATACCATTTTTTCTGTGACTAACGTTTCTGATTGTTTCAGGTAAACAAACTAAGCAGACGAGCTTAGACTACAGAATGACAATGGACGAAGAAGAGCTTCCCTCCCTGGAGAATAAGTTAATAAAGAAAGAGAAGAAAGGATCCACGTGGAGCTATTTGAAGAAAAAGAAAGGATAATCAGGTAGATGTGTGCAGTATAACATGGACAAGCCCAGTACAATTTTACGGTTCTGTAGCACTAGAAGCAATTCCTGATCCAGGTGAGTTACAGTCCCAAAGTCCAGACCATTTTTTTTTAACTTCTTAAGTCTTTCAAGGCTTTTGTAAGTGGCTCTCTCCAGAACTGTCTTCTTTTTTGTTTCATTTCCCTGTTCTTTTGATCTTGGAACTGTTGTCACTTTCCAGTGATGAATATCTAGACTTTTGCTTACAGGGAGGCTCTGAGGAACCATCTGTTGACAGAGTTTGAAGCTGAGAGATTAAGGATTGCTGTCAGCAGAATTAAACTAAATAAGGGCAGAAGTCACTTTGAACATGAACTTGATTCTCGTGTACATGTGGTCCTGGACTCTCTAGCCAAATGGCATTCCCACAGCAGATGTACTGAAGAGGTGCAGATGCTTGACATCGTCAGTAGGCAATGGTGTCTTTGCTTCCTAGTTCACGTGTTTTGGCTGGGGCACTGACAAAATAAATGTTGTTACATTAGCCTAACCTGGGAGGTCAGAAATGGAGTGTCTGGTATTCAGCCTCAGCCCAGTGGCCAACAGGGATGTTAGATTTGAGATCCTATTCCCTGTATTGTCCTCAGTGGGGGTAAGAGTGTCTCTAGAAGACAGTGTAGATCTTAAAGTTTAAAGGTCTTAAAGACAGAGGTCTTTTAAAGGATCTATCTTTTGCCAAATGACTACCAATGAGAACTGATTATCAAATCTAGCCCAGTTACATCAACTATAACATTGATTATATACAAATATAAGAATGGCCATATTGGGTGGGATCAATGGTCCATCTAGCCAGTGCCAGATGTTTCAGAGTGAGTGAGTAGAAGAGGGCAATTATGAGTGATCCATCCCATGTCATTCATTCCCAGCATCTAGCAGTCAAAGGTTTAGGGACACCCAGAGCATGGGGTTGCATCCCTGACCATCTTGGCTAATAACCATATATCCTCCATGAATTTATCTAATTCTTGTTTGAACCCAGTTATATTTTGGCCTTCACAGCATCCCCTGGCAATAAATTCCACAGGTTGACTGTGTGTATTGTGTGAAGAAGTACTTCCTTGTGTTTGTTTTAAACCTGCTGCCTGTTAATTTCATTGGGTGACCCCTGGTTCTTGTTATGTGAAGGAGTAAGTAAAACTTCCGTATTCACTTTCTCCACACCATTCATGATTTTATAGACCGCTAACATATCCCTTCCTTAGTCATCTGTTTTCCAGGCTGAACAGTCTAAGTCTTTTTAATCTCGCCTCAGAGGGAAGCTGTTCCATACCCCTAATAATTTTTGTTGCCCTTCTCTGTACTTTTTCCAAATCTAATATATCTTTTTTGAGATGGGGTTACCAGAACTGCACGCAGTATTCAAGGTATGGACGTACCCATGCATTTATGAAGTGGCATTATGATATTTATGTAGTGGCATTATGTTCCATTATCTATCCCTTTCCAAATAGTTCCTAGCATTCTGTCAACTTTTATGAGTACTGCCGCACACCGAGCAGATGATTTCAGAGAATTGCCTATGATGACTCCAAGGTCGTTTTCTTGAGTGGTAATGGCTAATGTAGACCCCATCATTTTGTATGTATAGTTGGGACAGTGTTTTCTAGTGTGCATTACTTTGCATTTATCAACACTGAATTTCATCTGCCATTTTGTTGTCCAGTCCCCCAGTTTTGTGAGATCCCTTTATAACCCTTCGCAATCAGCTTTGGACTTAACTACCTTAAGTAATTTTGTATCATCTGCAAACTTTGCCACCTCACTGTTTACCTCCTTTTCCAGTTCATTTATGAATATGTTGAACAGCACTGGTCCTGATACAGATCCTTGGGGCACCCTGCTATTGACCTCTTTCCAATGTGAAAACTTACTGTTTGTTCCTACTCTTTGTTTACTATATTTTAACCAGTGACTGATGCATGAGAGGACCTTCCCTCTTATGCCATGACCCCTTGTTTTGCTTAAAAGCCTTTGGTAAGGGACCTTGTCAAAGGTTTTCTGATAGTTCAAGTACAATATATCCACTGGATCACCCTTTTCCACATGTTTATTGACCCCCCCCCCCAAAGAATTCTAATAAATTGGTGGGGCATGATTTCTCTTTAAAAAGCCTTCTTGACTCTTTCCCAACATATGTTCATCTATGTGTCTGATAATTCTGTGTTTTTTTTTTTTTACTATAGTTCCAACCAATTTCTCTGGTATTTAATTTAGGCGTATCGGTGGGTAATTGCCAGGATCACCTCTGGATCTTTGTTTAAAAATTGGTGTTCCAATAGCTATCCACCAGTCATCTGGTACAGAAGCTGATTTAAGAAATAGGTTGCATACCACAGTTAATAGTTCTGTTATTTCATATTTGAGTTCCTTCAGAACTCTTGGGTGAATACCATCTGGTCCTGGTTGTGACGGGTTGGATCACAGAAACCCCCTTGGGGCTGCCAACTGATGTGCCAAAACTACTTCTGCCCCTGCTTTCTCTGCCAGCTTGGGACTCCAGCACCCTGTCTTGTTGAGCCAGACATGCCAGTCTGCTCCAACACAGACCCAGGGTCTGAACCACGTGTCCCAAAGCTGCAGACTTAACTGAAAGCAGCTTAAGAAATGTTCCTGTCTTTAACACTCAGATACCCAACTCCCAATGGGGTCCAAACCCCAAATAAATCCGTTTTACCCTGTATACAGGGTAAACTCATAAATTGTTTGCCCTCTATAACACTGATAGAGAGATATGCACAGCTGTTTGCTCCCCCCAGGTATTAATACATACTCTGGGTTAATTAATAAGTAAAAAGTGACTTTATTAAATACAGAAAGTAGGATTTAAGTGGTTCCAAGTAGTAACAGACAGAACAAAGTCAATTACCAAGCAAAATAAAATAGAACACGCAAATCTATGTCTAAGAAAACTGAATACAGATAAAAACCTCACCCTTCGAGGAATTCCAGTAAGCTTCCTTTTACAGACTAGTCTCCTTCTAGTCTGGGTCCAGCAATCACTCATACCCCCTGTAGTTACTGTCCTTTGTTCCAGTTTCTTTCAGGTAACCTTGGGAGTGGAGAGGCTATCTCTTTAGCCACCTGAAGACAAAATGGAGGGGTCTCCCGGGGTTTAAATAGACTTTCTCTTGTGGGTGGATACCCCTTCCTCCCCCTGTGTAGAAGTCCAGCTATAAGATGGAGTTTTGGAGTCACATGGGCAAGTCACGTGTCCCTGCATGACTCAGAACTTACAGGTAGTGGCCATGGTTTAGATACTTCTTTGAACATCCTCAAGTAGACTTATGTGGATTGACGCATTCCAAGATCCATTGTTCGTTAAGTGCTTCTTGATTGGGCACTTAATTTGCAAATTCCTTTCTCAAGAAGCTGACCAAATGCTTTACAAAGGTTACTTAAAAATCAAGCTAGTACACAGCCAATATTCATAACTTCGAATACAAAAATGATACATGCATACAAATAGGATTAATAGATTCAGTAGATCATAACCTTTACAGAGATGTGTTACATGGCATATATAGCATAAAACATATTCTAGTTATGTCATATATACATTCATAAGCATATTTCCATAAAGCCTTATGGGGGGCACCGTCACACTGGTGACTTATTACTATTTAATTTATCAATTTGTTCCAAAACCTCTATTGATGCCTCAATCTGAGACTGTTCCTCAGCTCTGTCACCTTAAAAGAATGACTGTTTGACAGGCTTCCTGCTTCTGATTAACAAAAAATTGCTGTTAGTTTTTGTGTCTTTTGCTAGGGTGCTCTTCAAATTCTTTTTTGGCCTGCCTAATTATAGTTTTACATTTGACTTGCCAGAGTTTATACTCCTTTCTATTTTCCTCAGTAGTATTTGACTGTCAGTGTTTAAAGGATGTCTTTTTGTTTCTAACTGCCTTGTCTTACTCTGTTTAGCCATGGTGGCCTTTTTTTTGGTTCCTCTTAGTTTTTTTTTTTTTTTTAAATTCAGGGTGTGTATATATAGCGTGAGCCTCTATTATGGTGTTTTTTTAAAAATTTCCATGCAGCTTGCAGGCATTTCACTCTTGTGACTGTTCCTTTTCATTTCCATTTAACTAGCCTCCTCATTTTGTGCCGTTCCCCCTTTTGAAGTTCAAAAGTTCAATGGTACTGTAGTGGATTTCTTCGGTATTTTCCTCCCTACAATAATGTTAAATTTATTACATTATGGTTGCTATTACTGAGCGGTTCAACTATATTCACCTCTTGGACCAGATCCTGTGCTTCACTTAGGACTAAATCAAGAATTGCCTCTCCCCTTATGGGTTCCAGGACTAGCTGCTCCAAAAAGCAGTAATTAATGGTGTCTAGAACTTTTATCTCTGCTTCCTGTCCTGAGGTGACATTTCCCAGTCAATATGGGGATAGTTGAAATCTCTCATCATTATTGGTTGTTTTTTTGTTTTTGTAGTCTCAAATCTCCCTGAGCATTTCACAATCACTGTCACCATCCTGATCAGGTGATCAATAGTATATTCCTGCTGCTATGCTCTTATTGTTTAAGCATGGAATTTCTATCGATAGAGATTCTATAATGCTGTTTGATTCATTTAAGATTTTTCCTGTATTTGACTCTATGCTTTCTTTCACATATAGTGCCACTCCCCTATCAGAATGACCTACTTTGTCATTCCGATATATTTTGTACCCTGGAATTACAATGTCCCATTGATTGTCGTCATTCCACCAAGTTCCTGCGATGCTTATTATATCAATATCCTTGTTTAATACCAGGCACTCAAGTTCATCCGAGTATTTAGACTTTTTGCAGTTGTATACAGGCACTTATAAAATTAGTCAATATTTAGTTGTCTGCCTTCATGTGATGTAATTGAATGGGACTCTTTTTCATTTGACTGTTCCTGCATGACTCAGAACTTACAGGTAGCGGCCATGGTTTACATACTTCCTTGAACATCCTCAAGTAGACTTATGTGGATAAAGTACAGGTAAGAACTGAAGAGAAATAGAGTATCCCCTTTAATAAATCCTCTGCTAAGGGACGTGTCTATCTGAATGGTGTGATCCTCTGGACCTGTTGGCTTTCCCTCAGCCCTTAGTTTACAAGCACCTCTACAACCTTTTTAATTTTACATGCCGGCAATCTGGTTCCGTTTTGATATAGGTGGAACCCATCCTTAGGTGGAGCCTATATGTTATACCTCCATTAAAACTGGAGTGGCTGAAAATAAGTTGTATGGAGTTGTGTAAACAAGATATGGGTAGTATTGTACCCATCTGAGAGAGCCCACATAATGCTTTTGCCATATGAACCATTCACATCTTTGGTTTCCCTCCTCTCAGAAAGACAGGCTGCACACACTATTGTAGCAGGGTGTCTTGCCTCTTAAGGGCTGGAAGGCTTGGGGCTAGTCAAGCCTGATTACTAAAGAGGCACACCTGGGTTGGATTAGCCGCTTCATTGCAGCTTTCTGCTGCTCTGAGAAAGGGGGAAGTTCAAGAAACTGCACAGAGGAAGAAAGGCTCATGCAGGAAAGACCCTGACACCATGGGAGTGTGAAAGGCAGAAGGCTGAGCTGCAGCCAGGTAAAAACGTGGGCTGGGCCCAGTTTAAAACTGGTTTGTGTTGGGCTACCAGGGGAGAGACTCCATTGAGTTCTGTTCATGACAGACTTGTTGTTAGCCTGAGAGGAGCTGGTGAAGGGTGAATTAAAAGGACCCAGTAGAAGATCAGTCCAAGATCTAGAAGGAGGGCTGTGGGGCTTTCTTAATCAAGAGGGAAGTACTGAAGGCCATACCTTATTTTAGAATTAAGGAGCTTAACAACTTTCCCACTCCCAAATGCAGATGCATCCTCTTTTGGCAGGAGGTATTTTTAAAAGTACTATTTAGAGCAGTGGTTTTCAACCTGTGGTCCACGGACCCTTGGGGTCCACAGACTATGTCTAAGATTTCCAAAGTGGTCTACACCTCCATTTGAAAATTTTTAGGGGTCCTCAAATGGAAAAAAGTCTGAAAACCTCTGACGATATATTAGTTCTGGGATATATGCGGGGAGTGCTATTAAGCTATAATAAGATAAGCTATTACCAGCAGGAGAGTGGGGTGGGGGGAGAGAACCTTTTGTAGTGGTAAACACCCATTTTTTCATGGTTTGTATGTATAAGAACATCTTCTGTATTTTCCACAATATGCATCCGATGAAGTGAGCTCTAGCTCACGAAAGCTTATGCTCAAATAAATTGGTTAGTCTCTAAAGTGGCACAAGTAACACTTTAGTGTGAAACAACATTTGTTTTCTTTTTTCTGTTCTGAATGTGTAAGGAAATTGTGGTGTAGCTGAAAGACCCTACTGTCCAAATGTTTAAGTTTGCTAACATCTATTTCCAGACTCTGCTTATAAGGTTTTCATTTAATATAGCAAAGGTTCCTCCCTATTCATTATTCCCAATTCTCAGTCTCTCAAATGTGATCCTTACTTCTAATCCAAAAGAACAAAAAGAAGATTACTTCCCTTTTATGGAGCTCCTATCTGGGTCTTTCTGTTCCTTCCTTCCTTTGGTTTTCTGTTCCTTTCTTCCTGTTCTTGTTTTCAGTTTCAATCCATCCATCAGTCTCTTCTTAAAAAGTCCTACTGCTAAGCTAATAAAACTTGTGGCTTGATCACTTCATGCATGGTCTATTTGTGGACTCTTCTACCTCTATAGTGATAAGTGGTTTTGGGCCATTCTGCCAGAGATGTGTCTTGCCCAGGGATCTCCCCTTGTGTTGAGGATATTCCCTGGGGGCTGTTTCTGGGGCCTTTATGCTGCCCGGAGCAATTAAATAATGTGAGTTAAAGGTGACTACTACCTGTTCTAACTCCCACTCATCTAATAATATTTCCTCTGGTTTTCTCCCCCAATCCCCCATGAAGCTTGTTGTAGCTTAAAGCTTTCCCATAGGTTTCAAAACTGCACATCAAGGAGATGGCAGTGTTTATTTAGATTTCCATCATTTAATTTTCCAAACAGACGAAGCACAAACAAGTGGCCAACTGAAATGCCTCAGGAATCACATACAGCAAATAATCAAACCGATGTCAGACTTGTATCTTAGCAAGTTATGTTCTTTTCCCTCTTCCTCTGAAATTTCTTTCATCAAACGAATCTGTCAGTTTAATAAATAATAATATAGTTGCTATTGCTTATGGCTTCAGAGCATTCAAAGCCTCCACAGTAGCTTAAGCTGTCCATTAGTTAAGAATGATTGTTTATTTCAAACAAAATCCACTCATAGATGGGGTTTTCATTGTTATAACCTGAACAAACAGAGAATCATTTGTGTTGAAGGGATTGCCAGAAAGTCATCTGCTGGAGTCTGTTCCCCTGCAATGTATCAGTGGAGACTTAATTATTCCTCAGATCCCTAATAGACATAGTTGTGAGTGATGTGGTGGCGATTCTGCATCCACTCTTAATATTCCATTATTTACTTCTTTTTGTAGCTGTGACAGAAGGGGCAAATTCCCATTTATTGTTATTATACTACATCAGGAAACATATATCTTAGGTGGGGAAGGGAGCGCATGGAAAGTATTATCAGCCACCGCAGATACACCTAGTTCAGTGTCCCATTGCATTAATTGTTGAGTATTCTGAACTGTGACGTTCTGGTAACAGTCAACACTCATGCTCTTGTAAGTACAAGAAGGGTGGTCATGTCAGTGCTGTGGACATAACCTTCAGGTTGAGAATCCATGGTCTGGTTCATTTTTAGGCTCTATCAGTGACCTGCTGTGTGACCTTGGGCAAGTCACTTTATCGCTCTGTGCCTGTTTCTTCTCTCACCCTTCATATTTCTTGCCTGTTTAGACTGTAAGCTTGTTGGGGCAGGGACTGTCTGTCTCATACTATGTTTGCACAGCACCTAGCACAATGGCGCTTCAATCTCGGAAGGGGCTGCTAGGGGCCCTGGACCCACCCTCACCTCTATTTGGGAGGTTTAACACTTCCTGGGGATACCCAGGGTTGTGATGTACCTCACTACCACGTGCCCTTAGCATGAGGAAGCCTTGTCTGTGCTCTCTGTGGGTCAGCTCCCTGACTCCACTGGCTACTGACAACACAAGCACTCCCCTCCAGGCCTCCACAGGCCCTACGCCCTCTTTACAGGATCATGATAAGCACAGTCTTACCCCGAGTCCTCTGAGCATCCCTCCACAGCATCTAGCCCTTGATCACTCACAGAATTACCAGACACACTGGGGACAGTACACCACCGCCTACCAGTTAAATGTAGAACACAGCTCGGCTGTAGAACACAGCACTTAGATTTGTTTACAGAGAAAGCCAAGTATAAGCTTATTTAACAAAATAGCCATTCAAATGCTAGCAAGCATAAATATTGGAAACAAAGGGTTACATGTAAAATGAAATCATATCACACATATTAGAGTCTAAACTAACAAGACATTCTTGTGTCTCATAAATAAGGCCCTACCAAATTCATGGTCCATTTTGGTCAATTTCATGGTCATAGGATTTTTAAAATAGTAAATTTCATGACTTCAGCTATTTAAATCTGAAATTTCACAGTGTTGTAATTGTAGGGGTCCTGATCCGAAAAGGAGTCATGGGGTCGCAACTTTATTGTAGTGGGGATTGCGGTACTGCTACCCAGGGCTGGCCCACAACATTTTGGCACCTGAGGCAGGGAGCTCAGATGACGCATGAAACGTTCTTCAACTGACTGTATTCCACAATCTAGCACCTGGTTAAAGAATTCAACTTTGAATTGTTGTTTGGGGCCTCTTATGGGATTATCCCGTGCCTTGTAATCAAAATGTCTTCTTCGGTGACTCTTGTATTCTTGAATGGGTGGGAAAATAGCTTCAGTGTGAAGTTCCTCTGCCAACTTCTGTGCACTCTTCCGAACGTTTTGAAATCCCTCATCTGACCGGTAAGGCTGTCAGTATGACTTTGGTTTGTCCAGTTGTTCCATTACTCCAGATATATCAAGGTCAACACCTTGGAGTCTCTTGCTCACAACATTTATTGCAAACAGTATGTCATGCCACAACACTAAGCCACACAGAAATTTGAAGTTATGTATGTTTTTGGTGATTCCATTTCCCTCTGCCACTGTTCTCCCACAAACAGTTCCTGTCATAGCATTATCCTCCATAATGGCAACTATGGCATCATCTATCTTCCCAATTTGGTGTTTGAAAGCTTTATTGCCTCCACTCGCCTTTCCCATCGTGTGGCACTCAGTGGTTTCAGTGTCAGAGAGGATGTTCCCAGATGTTGCTTCAAAATTTGCCATCAATGAGTTGATGCAGAGAAAAATACATCGATGCTTTGAATTACATTAAAAAAATCAGCAGCCTCACTAGAAGCTGATGCTGCATCCCTGACCACCAAGTTCAATGAATGAGAACTGCATGGGACAAAAAAAGCTCGAGGGTTTAACTCTCAGATCCGTGTTTGCACTCCTCTGTTCTTTCCTCTCATGTTGGCACCATTATCGTAGCCCTGAGCTCTCATGTCAGCTATCGCAATTCCCGTATCTTCCAGCTTTTTAAGAAGCACATTTGTCATACCAGCTCCTGTAGTATCATCAATGTCAATAAATTCTAGAAAATGCTCTCTGACAGTCACCACTGCAGGGACATTTTCACTAGGTTCTGTTGTTACAAAACGCACCATTAAAGTAATTTGTTCCGTATGGCTGATGTCAGGTGTGCAGTCCAGAAAAACAGAGTAATATCTTGCTGACTTCAGATCTGCCACAATCCTTCTGTTTGACTTTTGTTGCCAGTAACTGCATGATCTCATTTTGAATTGTTTTTCCAAGGTAGTGGTGTGTGTACATTTCTTGGGTGGTGACCCTTCTTAGATGCTCCTGGAGTACAGCATCAAACTCAGCCATCAGCTCCACAATTTTAAGGAAGTTTCCATTGTTTGGCACCTACAGCTGATCTGAAGTGCCATGCAGTGCTCAGTTTTTGGGTAGCAAGCATTCTCACCATGGCAATGAGCCTTTTCAGAACACTTTGCCGGTAAAGACACCATGATGCAATCTTCTCTTGATGCTGATCATCTATGGTGGCCTTTAACCTTAGTCTCATCTCAAGCTCTTTCTACCTATGGCATGCTCTCTAGTGATTTGCTGCCTTCTCATGGCATGCCAGATTTCTAGCCAGATTTTTCCAGTCCTTTGTACCTGTAGAACCCAATGTGGGTGGAACTTTAGACTGGAAGAGTTTGCAACAAAAACAGTATGCAGCATTCTGGGTTTTTGAGTACATAAGCCATGGCCTCTCCACTTCGTCACCATTGGGGATTTCACGCCAGTAATGTGTTGGATGGAAACTTCTATTTTCATTGTCTTTGGGGAACATGAAGTTTTTCACTTGCTGTGGCCCATGCAGTACAAGGAAGTCCCTCAGGCTACTGCTCAAGTGGGTCCACAGTCCTGGATCATCTAGACTGAAGGAATTAAACTCAGCAGCAGCTGTTTCATGCACCTCTACCACACTCTTCTCTGATCTACACTTTTCTTCAGGAATGTGCATGTTTACATCCATTTGAGATGGAGATATGGATGCTGCAGCAGCTGCCAGGTCACCTGCACTCTGACTAATTGGAAGATTGGGCATCTCCTCACCACTCACATCCTCACTGGGGCCGGAAGGCTCACCGTGAACGTTTGTATCTATGTATCTCAGGAGAGCTCCTTCCTGCTTTGATAGAAAAGCTTCCTTTGCTTTCTTTCTTTTTCTGAATGCTGCCCCAGAGGGGCATTTCCTTCTTTCACTCCTGACTGTTGTTCTGTGCCAGCTATAGTGTCTCTCACCACTCAATTGAAGGGGACAAATAAGCAGGCTGGTAGCAGGGCCTGAGTGAGGGAAGATATCAGCGTCTTAAGGGCCTAACTGGCTCCTACTACTTCAGTTGACTGCCTGTTCTCCTCAAGTGAGTTCAGGGAAGCAGCAGGAAACAGGAAGTTCCCTGAGAAGCTGGTGTTAATCAGTCCAGGCTCCTCCGGGTGCTAGAGAGGTACATAAGAGGCTCCTCCTCCTCCTCTCTCTCCCTGCAGCTCCTGCTGCTTTCCGTTATTCCCTCTCAACTTTTCGCCTGCCTGCCTGTTATGTCTCTTGTGCCCTCCTTCCTCCAGCACAGCACTCCACCATCTCTGTGCATCTAGAGCAGAGAGAATACATATGCACCAGCAGCAGACACAATTTTCTACACTCTGGATCCTAGTGGCGCCCCACCCCACAGTCCGGCACCTGAGGCGGCCACCTCAGTTCTCCTCATGGTAAGGCCAGCCCCGCTGCCCTTACTGCTGCAGGTGTTGGCGCTGCCTTCAGAGGTGGGCGGTTGGAGAGCAGCGGCTGCTGGCCAGGATCCCAGCACTTAAGGCAGAGCCGCCGCCAGCAGCAGCGCAGAAATAAGGATGGCCTGGTACTGCACACTTCTGTGCTGCTGCTGGCAGAGCTGGGTGCCCAGCCAACAGCCACCACTCTCTGGCTGCCCAGCTCTGAAGGCAGCACAGAAGTAAGGATGGCAATACCACAATCCCCCCTAAAATAATCTTGCAACCCCCCTGCAACTCCCTTTTGCATCAGGACCCCCAGTTTGAGAAACTCTGGACTCCCCTGTGAAATCGGTATAGTAGAGGAGAAAGCGCACAAAAGACCAGATTTCACAGGGGGAATCCAGATTTCACAGTCAATGATGCGTTTTTCATGGCTGTGAATTTGGTAGGGCCCTACTCATAAAGGTTGTCTCACCCAAAAATCTCTCTTCCAGCATTTAACAACCAGGTTGGCTGTGCTCCATCCCTCCCCTTCAGAAGACAAGCATGCTGGCTGCTTGTCTCTGAGATGGAGGATGCAGAATTTCTCTGTCTCTACAGTTATAGGTGAAAAATCAATTATCTTTAATTGTAAACAGAGGCACAGGGCAGAGGGTGGCTTTTTGTACCCTCTTCCCTACCTGTGCAAGGCTCGAGTTAATCTAACCCTGAGTGTGTCATCTCCATGATGGATTAGCATCCACCAAACTGAATCCAGAGAGAAGCAGTCAGCATAGGCTGGACTCAGGACTCTCACCCAGTTCTGCGTTATGCTGTATACAGTCTATAGCAGGGGTGGGCAAACTTTTTGTCCCGAGGGCCACATCTGGGTATGGAAATTGTATGGCGGGCCATGAAGCTCATGAAATTGGGGGTTGGGGTGCAGGAGGGCATGAGGGTTCGGGCTGGGGGGTGCAGGCTCTGGGGTGGGGATGGGGAGTTGGGGGTGCAGGAGGATGCTCCAGACTGGGACTGAGGGGTTTGGAGGGTGGGATCAAGGCTGGGGCAGGGGAGGGGGGCAGGCTCCGGGCGGCGCTTACCTCAAGCAGCTCCCCAAAACAGCGGCATATCCCTCCTCTGGCTCCTATGCAGAGACGTGGCCAGACGGTCTGTGGCTGCCCTGTGTGCAGGCGCTGCCCCTGCAGCTCCCATTGGCTGCAGTTGCCAGCCAGTGGGAGCTGTGGGGGCTGCGCTTGCGATGGGGGCAGCATGTGGAGCCCCCTGGCTGCCCCTATGTGTAGGAACTGGATTGGGGACATGCTGCTGCTTCCAGGAGCCATGCGGAGCAGGGAAAGCCCCAGACCCTGCTTCCCGGTAGGAGCTCGAGGGCCGGAGCTCGAGGGCCGGATTAAAACATCTGGAGGGCTGAATATGGGCCCCTGGGCTGTAGTTTGCCCGTCTCTGGTCTATAGAGAATGCTCCCACTCCCATTAATATTCATGGAAAGTCTCTGACTTAAAGGGAATTGAAATGGACCCATAAGAAGGAATGTAGGATTTTCCATAGTGAATCAGATTACTGGTCACTCAAGTCTGGTGTCCTGCTTCCAGTAGTGCCCAGTTTTGGAGCTGGTATTTCAGGAAGATGAAAATGTCCAGTAATGGACCTAGCTAATTGTGAATGTCCTGCCGAGGAGTGTGGGGTGGAAGTCTATTTCCTGCCCCCTGCTGAGAAGCTCCCACTTTTGCAGCAGGAACTTTATTTGCTCCTATCTTTGCATGAATAAATACAAATGTTGTTGTTGGCCAGGTTTTTTTTTTAAGATCAGCTAGAGTACCTGAGTGTCGGTGAATTCCACAGGCTGACTTTGTCTGTGCTGTGTGTGTGAGAGGCTGTGTGCAGTGCTGAGTACAACGCCTCTGTGGGATTCCATATGAACTGCAGGCTCTGGAGGATATGGAGGCACAAGCATTGTGATGATCACAGCCAGTCTTTTCCTGACACTGTAATGAGTGTCTCAGTTACATCTGTACCTGACAAGGAGAAAGCAGAACCAAACCAGTACAGCCACCACAGGTAAAGATGTGAATTGTGTGGTTATTAATTCTTGGGGTCTGAGTCTCTCCTGTCTTCGCATGTTATGGAGTCATCTAGACCTGGCCAAAGTGTGTGCCATGGGTGTAAAGCAGAAGTCTACAGTCATTTACACCAATAGCAGCATCTTACAGTCTACTGACGGTTTGCACAGGGGTGGATGACAACTCAGGGCGCCAGGCCGTAGAGAAACAGGCCCAACAACCTACTATTTGCTTTTGGCAGAATTGGTTGTGGCTACAGGAGCTGAAACGGGAATTCAATTCATGAACTAAGAATGAGTGAAAACGAAACAATTTGTGTGACAAGGACACATGGGAATCCATTTGCATCAGCCTTTGTATGATACTGTCTTAGACAAACCGTTGCCTGGTAAGTAGGGTTGGTAAATAAGACCTTTTTCTCTGGAGCAGACAACAAGAGAGGTTGTGGTTACAAAAGGTTGTAGAACTGTGGGTGCTCACCAGCTTTTAGGATTATTTTTTCCCTATTGGATTTAAAACTAGCATTTTCACAACCTGTTTATAGAACAAACTGAGGTCTCAGGCTGCTGAAGAAGAGGTGCCTAAAATATTGGAAGACAGCATCTTGTAAATGTGTAGATGCTTAAATTGCATTGCAGTGTATAGATGAGAAAGATGGAATTCTTCTTTTACTCTGTGATTTCAGATGAATGGTTCTTTCTGATGATCTTTTAGATATAGACACTCTCTCCTGTTTAGCTACTAATTACAGGAAAAAAGGCTGGCTGTCATAGAACAATTATAGCTTGGAAAGGATTCCAAGCACTACTGAAAATCTGGAGTAATTCCACTAAAGTCAATGATGTAGAACCTGTATAAGATCACAATCAAGCCCATTGTGCTTTGTGTGTACTGTTTAGGATAAATGCCATGAGGCAGTCAGTTTTTGGCAGGCAGCCTACTGAACTGTAAATGAATTGTGATTGCGTGGGGCAAAGTAGAGGTAGAGACAACACTTTTTTTTTCAAAATATCCCCAGAGCCCTGAAATTCTTGTACCTGTGCCCATGGGTGGTGTGTGAACTTCCGGCTGGTTGAGGCTAGCCCACAGCCCCGCCCCTTCCCCCGCTGGAGCTCAGAGTCTCTCCCCCCCCCCCACCGCAGTCACCAGGCCCCATCCCAGGCTAGCCCTCCTTGTGCCAAGAGGGTGGGTGGCACACGCCCGCAGCCCTCCCCCAGACCGGGAGCGCCAGGATGGCAGGTGGCATAGCCAGAGCCAGCACTGGGGGACTGGAGCTGTACGCAGAGCGTGAAGCAGGAGGAGGGGCTGGGAGTGGAGCGTGGGCAGGGCCACACCTGGCTGTTTGGGGAGACACAGCCTCCGCCAGCCTATGGCACCCGCCACCCATGCCTGGGCCTATTGCCTACATTCCTGCACTCCTCTGATCATGACTGTGATACCCACCTCCTGCTCAATCAGAGGTGATCACAGGAATCTCCAGAGGAAACTTCCCTTTTCAGGGTCTGTTTCTGACTGACTTAGAAACTCTGCTGAGTCACAACCTGCCCCACATCTGAGTTCTCTTTTGCTTCAGGTCATTTTGTTTCATTTAATTTTGAAGCCCAAGAAAAAATAAATAATGGGAGATGGGACCAGACCTAAGCACTGCTGAACTTTGGGGCCATTGGCATCTGGAATTAGAACTTTATAATTGGTGACAGTGGGCAGAGGAAAAACCCTGGTTCTGAACAGCTGAACTGTGTTCACTTCCACGATGTTGATGTCTGAATCTCAACTTTATTTGTAGATTCCAAGGCCACAAGGGACCACTGTGATCATTTGGTCTGACCTGGATAACACAGGCCATAGAACTCCCCACCAAACCCTTTTAAGATCTTTAGGAAAAACATCCAATCTTGATTTAAAAATTGCCAGTTATGGAGAATCCACCATGACCCTTGGTAAATTGTACCAATGGTTACTTTCCCTCACTGTTAAAGTTTTATGCCTTATTTCCCATCTGAATTTGTCTTGTTTCAACTTCTAGCCATTGGATCACATTATATCTTTCTCTGAGAGACTGAAGAGTCTATTATTAAATATTTGTTCTCCATGTAGGTGCTTATAAATGGTTATCAAGTCACCCCTTAATCTGCTCTTTGTTAAGCTAAATAGATTTAATCACCTTGAGTCTACCACTATAAGGTCTACTTAGTCCTTTAATTGTTGTCATGGTTCTTCTCTGAACCCTCTTCAATTTATCAACATCCTTCTTGAATTGTGGACCCCAGAACTGGATGCAGTATTCCAGGACTGGTCACATCAGTGCCAAATACAGAGGTAAAGTCACTTTTCTACTCCTGCTTGAGGTTTCCTTATTTATGCACACAAGGTTTGCATTAGCCCTTTTGGCCATAGCGGCGCACTGGAAGCTCACACTCCGCTCATTATCCACCACTACTCCCAAATCTTTTTCAGAGT